>NC_081755.1:9507500-10257500 GCF_963082965.1 Carassius carassius | reverse complement strand
TTGCACAAAGTGTGTGGCAAGTTAGTCACTGAATCAGGTGTTATTTTGTTATTGAGTGGGATCTTAAAACACTAGAAGTAAAGAAACCTATAATGCATATGCTAGCCTATAATTAATTGTTTTCTTACCTGTGACAGATTTGGGTTGGGTCTCTCAGCCTCTGGTTCTTGCATGGTCTGATGCTCTGCTATATCAACCACATCATCCTCAGCAGCTGATCCATTCTGAAGTTTGCACAAAGTATGTGGCAAGTTAGTCACTGAATCTTGTGTTTTTTTGGTATTGAGTGGGATCTTAAAACACTAAAAGTAAAGCAACTTGCTCCAACCGCTCCACTCTGAAATGAGAAAAATGTGTGAGCTAGTTTGTTACGTTGTAGGAGTCAGTTCCTCAAAATACAAAATACCAATAAACTAGCATGGTGAACAAATGTGTAATACCTGTGTCCTGACCTGCATGTTTTTTTTTTATTCTGCACACTATTGCCACTAACCTATATGTTACTACTACTAGATATTTTGTTGTACTACACTCTGCCCCATATTGTATTGCACACACAAACACATATAGACAGAAACCCACTTTTCTGATTTATGTGAATATCATACATTGTTCCATCAAATTGAAATTCAAAGTTTAAGTAAGCAGATCTGGTAGATTTTAAGTTTATACTTAAAGATTTCAAGTTAAAAACAATTAAAATCTGAATACACTATTTCATACAATTAACTTTAAACCTTCATATAATCTCAATGTGAACACTTTCATTAGTATTAACTTTATTTTAACAAGCTTGTTTGCTAACATAATATTTTGTTATCATGCTAACAATAATATGTTATACAGCACCTGCTGTATGAGTGCAACAATATAAAGATTTTATTTGCTCTCAAATCAAGCCACATGCACCACGTCACCATGATAGTTACTATCCTAAAACCAACATGAACAGAAATTCTTCTAAATTAGCACAAAACATTAATCAATACTCAATATCCCACTTAACAATAATTTTGCAAAAAAAAAAACATTATATTACACTTAATTTTAGCATTTACTCTTCTATTCAAGTGCTGGGAAACAGACATCACAGCCGTTTCAGTTAAACTTAAGTTTGTTTAAATTAAAATAAATCATTTCATAAAACTCAAAACAATGAAACAGATCAGTTTACTTAAAATATATCAGTTCTGTGAACTTGAAAGAAAAAGAAAGTGCTAAATACTCATAAAAGTTAATTTGACTGAACTAATTAGTTTAATTTAAGTTTGTCCTACTCAAACCAATTGATTATTTTGAGCGTTAGGGTTTACAGTAAGTTTCCAAACAGACATCAGGTACAGACATGAGTAGTTACAGGGTAGAACATTACATTCGCCTATAGACTGGCACACAGGCCTACTAATGTCTAGGAAACCATCCAAATGTAAGTAATTCAACAATTGTTGGTCACATTGTTACAAAGTAAAAAAGTAAAGAATAGACAGTTAGGCTATAAGGAATGAATTATGCATTGTCAGTGTCCTGACCTTACTGTCAGCTCTCTTTCTTTTTCCTGCTGTTGGCTGCAGTGGTGCATCATGGTGAACTGGAGGCTGTAAGCAAAACAACTGTCACCATCCATGTCAGTGCACAAAATAAAATCTTTACATCATCATATATGCTAGCATACTTCTCTGTCATGACATCCTAAAATTCTGTCAGGGACTTCAACACCAGTGCTGCAAAGGTACTGCTTGTACTGTTTATGTCTTCTGCCTTTTCCCTGAAACAAAAGACAATTTCAAGACAGTATATCTTTATCCTATTATTACCATTATTATTTATTATTAATATTATTAGAAGTACTGCTATACTAGGGCTTTCTTATTATTATTTTATTTATTATTATAATTATTATTAGTATTATTGTAGAAGTAGTAGGCCGACTACTACCATAATTATAAGAAGAAGAAGAACAAGAAAACATATAAAAAAAATTAAAATAATTATACAAATTATAATTACCTTCCTGTGTCTGTATTCTGTTGTCCTTGGTATTTTCCTATTAGTGACCAATAAGTAGGACTTGTAGTTTGATTGTACAGGTAGCATATTTGAATAACTATTGTTGAGCACTGCAACAGATCAAGATTCAAAAATCAAGACTAAGCAATAGATGGCTACGAATGGACCCAGGAATTGGACCTACCCCCCCGACGGTTCCCACATCCAATCAGTGTGCGCAGCATCATCGACATCCAATCACTATGTAGAAGTTTCGGCGGCAATTAGCTACAGTAGCCATATAGTAACGGTTAATGTTTTGAAATTCATCACTGAAACTCAGGCGGTAACAGGGTAAAGTTAGCACCATGTATGGGCTGTTTTATTTCGTAGACGGGTCCGTTATTGCAGAGAGTACATCTATTATACAGGATGCATATATAAATGCTGGTGTTGCAGTGACCTGCAAAGAAGACATCCAGTCCCAGGAAGGCTGGATAGAGGTGATTTTGCCAGCTAAACGCAGGCAAGATCCAAAGCCGGTTGCAGCCAAACTGCTGTTCATGGTGGGTAAGTTCTAAAACATTGGAAATATTCGGAATACTCTTTGTAACATTAACTAACCGACTACTGCCATGTAATTAAACGTTACTGAAGATGAAGTGCTTGAAACATGGCGCTTTTCCATTACATGGTACCTGTTCAACTCGCCTCGACTCTTACGGAAAAAAGTACCTGGTAACGTTAACGTTACCTGCTAACAGGTACTTTTTTATTACCAGCTCAGCTAACGTTAGTTTCCAAGCGAGCTGAGACAATACCAAACTTTGTCGTGAAAGCGACGGGTGGGGTGGTCCTGAACAAACCCGCTTTTTTTAAACAGTTTAGCCAAGGGTTTTTTTTTTTGCTGCCTCCAGCATCATTTGAAACAAAACTTGTCTTCTGGCTGTGGCAACAACAACACACCTTCTACGTTCTGTGTGTGTGTCGCGTTAGGTCACGGCAGTTGGCGCCGCTTTTTTTACAGTTCTGCGGAGGCTCCAGGCAGAGCTTTCGCCGTAGCCTACGTACACACACACATGACGGCTCCACGCACAGACCAGCGCACAAGTATAAACATCAGGCCACTTACATAGGCTGATTTTTATAACGTTACTTGTGTGCTGGTGTGTCCGTCGAGCCAGCATATAAGACGAACAGCCATGCTTTTGAGGAGATACTAAAATCTGCAATGGAAAATGGACGCAGTGTGTCGAGGCGAGTCGAGCAGGTACAATGTAATGGAAAACGCCATAATTAATAAGTCCTCCTATAGAGAACGCTCCAACCCTAGCATTTACAGACCCATAGCTTATCTTTGAAGTGTTTGGCTTAGGTTCTAGTGAAGGTTAAACGTTAGCTAGTAACGTTAGTATAATGGAATTCGTCGTCGCTATGCAGCATGACCATTTAATGAAAATTCTTATAATCAGTTAAGACAAAGTTACTAAAGTCATTCGGTTGTTGGGGACAACATATTTATAAGGTGCAACAGGCTATAATATAGAAAAAATATAGTTGTGTCAAGGAGACATTTTCAATGTACAGAGGGATGGACTCCCGCCATAAGGTGGTTATGGACATTAGTGCCCAATACTGATGAAAGTAATAAAGTACAAATAAATTAAATGACAGTGACATTGCTGTCTTGAAATTATATTTTTTTATTACTAAAAGGTCACATTGAATTTGTATTTTATGTGTCTTCTTCACAGAAAACTACAAAGAAGTAGTCCAGAAGCGTGTGGCTTTCCTCAAACGGGGGGATATATGGTCTTCCAGCCAGGAGAAGAGGGTGGTGAAGCTAGGAATGACTGTAAGTTTGATTTATGACTTAACAGTTATGGAACGATTAGTCGACAATATCGACAAAAAAAAATTGTTGACAAATATTTCTGTTGTCGAGTACGCGTTTTATTTATTTTGACCTAATTTAGAGCCTGCACTAATGCGGTTTGACCAGTGTGGCGCTGTAGCGCAAGACTGTAATTCAGCTCTCCTCTATGCAATGAACAGAATGGCGTTTGGATATGAAAATATATGACACGCGCTTTCCTCTCAATAACGAAATAACAACAAAAACAAAAATCACAGCAGTATGAAAGTAGCAGTTAAAAATGCATCTTATTACACTGATGTGGATGTTTGCACGAGCTCAGCAAAACATTCACGTCACGTCTATAGTTTTTTATTTAAATGAAGCAGCTTTACGGTATTAAACATTATTATTAAATATTTGATTAAAGTGATAGTTTGGTTTGCAGAGATCAAAGCTTAATCTAGCTCAGGACTGTTTTGATTATCATAACCCATGATAAAAGTAAGGTATTTTAAGAGAGATTACTCTACCAGTCATAAGTTTTTGAATGTAACTTTAAGATTTTTTTTTTTAAAGAAGTCTCTTCTGCTCACCAAGCCTGCATTTAGCAGTAATATTGTGCAATATTTTTACGATTTAAAATAACTACTTTCTATTTGAATATATTTTAAAATGTATTCCTGTGATCAAAGCTGAATTTTCTCTATTCTTCAGTGTTACACAATCCTTCTGAAATCATTGTAATATGCTGATTTGCTGCTCAAGAAACATTTATTATTATTATCAAGTCTATTTTGAATAATATATGTTCGTTTGCTGTTCTTATTCCTCGACGGTGTGTGACATTACTTAAAGTGGTGGTGTGGACATTTTCAAAATCATTCTCTTAAACAAGATGTATGTTGTCAGTCTGGTTCACAGATGGCCAAGATAGGCGAACAGCTCAAGAGGGACCTCAAACGGCAACCTACAAGACAACTCAGTTCTACTCCTGCTAGATATGAGTCTGATGACATATATTGTGATATTTTTGATCCTCCCAAAAAACGAAAAATGGTAAGTTTAAAAATGTAACTGACTTCATCAAATGTGCAGTGTTCCCCCATAAAATTTTACAGAGTTTACAGTGATGGATTATAGCCTATTTGTGCTGAAATGCATGTACAACCACATTTTGCACTTTAATTGAATTATGTTCCAGTACCAAAGTCCAAACCCAACCTACAAACCTATATGCCCTTGGTGCTCAGGGTAAAGCTTGTGATGTAGCAGAACTGCATTTTTGTGAAAATGGGCTACTATTCAAGAGTGTATGAACTGTTAATTTCTACACACACTCACACCACTAAAATTGTGCTTTAGCATGTGTATGATAAGGAGTGTATAGCTGCCATTGTTGTTTAAGGTAATTAGGTTGATGTTTTCTGCATAGGTGATTAACACCAGTGAGGAGGAGGAGGACGCCATCCCTCAGGCGGAGTCTCAGCGGCCAGGGACAGTGCCTGCAGTTTTTGTTGAACTGGATGAGGACAGTTTGAAGGCTCTGAAAGGTGGGTGGGTGTATATGTATGCTAGTGATGCCTGAGTTATCTCTGCCACCATCTGAACCCTCCCATACACCTGCAGTCCTTTGTCCTCACCGCTGGATGTTTTGATCAACTTACTCACCCTCCTAGTGCTCTGCTTGGCGCCGTGGCTTAGTTGGTTAAAGCTTGTGTCGTAAATAGGACATACTGAATTCGGTCCCACTTTATATTAAGTGGCCTTCACTACTATGTACTTACATCAAAAAATGAATACATGTACTTATTGTGTTCATATTGTATTGTTAATTGGTTTTGCTGCTATTGAGGTGGGAAACAGGTAAGGTTAGGGAAAGATTTGGTGGTATGGGTAAGTATAAGGGTGTGTTAAGGTGTGAGGGATGGGTCAACCATGTAATTTTACATGTAATTTCAGAAATTAATTACAGATGTAATTACGTGCAGATATTTTTCAAATATAAGTACAATGTAAAAACATGCATGTACACAATAAGGGATTTGTACCAAATTAATAATTAAAATTTAAGTACATAGTAGTTAAGGCCACTTAATATAAAGTGGGTCCCTGAATTCAAATCCCAGCACTGTCTTTGCTGGTAATCAAACACCACCTTGGGTTGTGTGGTTTTGCTTTGCGAATCAGGCGGTACAGAGGAGTGTCAGAGCAGCATGCGATTTCATTTGCCAACCACCCGTCAGCTGCTGACGAAGAATTCTGACCCAAGTCAGCAATGCCGCAGGGCGCCGTGGCTTAGCTGGTCAAAGCGCTTGTCTTGTAAACAGGAGATCCTGGGTTTGATTCCCAGCGGTGCCTTTAGGCTTACGGCCATACCAACCTGAGGGTGCTAGAGAGCTACAGAAAGTGTTGGCAGCAGTTGGGAGAGGAAGGCTCTCCTCCATTTTGATTTTTCTGTTAGTGTTTGTTTTGTGAGTTGTTTTTGGAATTTAGTTTATTTTTTGTGTGGTTTTTCAGTTTTAAACCACCTAACAGCAGCATCTTGCTGGCTGGAGGGTGGATAATTTTTTGTTTGTGTTTTGTACAATGGATGGATTATTGGCAAATGACACTGGACTGGCTGGAGAGAGACGCATGGCAAACGACACTGGACTGGCTGGAGAGAGACGCATGGCAAACAAAACTGGACTGGAGTATCGACAATGAGCAGGACATGGTAAAAATCAAGATACATTTGGTGAAAGGAAATACTTGAAGGAGGCAACTGTGATTGTGAATGTGGAGAATGTAAGTGAGGTGAGGGCTGTGGATATTATTAAAGCGGTGACGGACAAATGTGGATATGGGGAAATCTTGGCACTAAGGCCAAGACAAGGAAAAGAATACGAGCTGACAATGGAAAAAGAAGAAACTTGTGATAAACTGATTGAGGGATTGTTAATAAAAGGGGTGAACTGTGAGATTAAGAAACTTCAAAACAGAGATTATGTTGTCTCTTTCATGCATCTGCCCGTCTACCTTGCTGATGAAGAGATTTTAAATAAACTGGAGGTTTGGGGGGTTTCCCCAATTTCAAAAATAAAGCGCCGTGTTTATCCGGGCACCAGCATTGAGGATGGGACAAGATATGTAAAGGCGCGGTCCCCGAAGGAGGTGGCCTCCCTCCCTTACAGCACAAAAATGGAAACGGCAGAGGGTCCACAATACTTTCGGGTGATGCACAGCCATCAGGTTAAGACTTGTCGGCTGTGCATGAGCCTAGACCATGTGAATTTGGACACAGATGGATTTGACTGACAGTTTACAAAATGCTTTGGATAATGTGGAAATGGATGGTAAAAGGAATAAAGTACTTAGCGATGCACAACAGGAGGGAATTTTATGGACACCGATGGATGTGACGGACAGTGTGCAAAAGGAGATGGACCATGTGGAACTTAATTATGAGAGTAATGAGAATGTTTCTGCTGCAAAAGAGTGTGAACATTGACAAGAAAATGAGGAGACGCAAGGAAAATCATCAAAAAGAAGAAGATCTTTAAAGGTAATACCCAATTTAGATGCTGCAAGAAAAAGAGTGCTTAAAGAAGATGGTTTTGAGTGTGCAAATAAGTATGAGTTGCTAAAGGGTTTGGAGGAGATGGACTGAGATGATGGATCTTATGTATGTTTTTATATGTTTTATGCTGTTAAGAATAGTGACTTTTAATGCTAGAGGGCTGTCAGACATAGGAAATTTTGAAAAAGTGAAAGAAATGTGTAAAGGAGAAGATGTGATTTTATCACCAGAAACTAACTGGAGGGAAGAGTACATGACTGAAATAAGGAAAAGGTGGAGCGGAGAGATTTTTTTATAACAATGGTGATGGGAAGCTGGGAAGAGGAGTTGCCGTTTTAATAAAAGAAAACTGTGGGGTATCATGTAAAACAATATATAATGACATAGATGGGAAATGTATTGCGGTTGAAATGGAGTATGAGGAGAAAAAAGTTATTGTAGTTAATATTCATGCACCGACTGTAGAGAATGAAAAGAAGGAATATTTTAATGTATTAAGAGAATTTTTAAAGAAACATAAAGAGGTTATTATGATGGGTGATTTTAATACCGTTTTCAGTAAATTAGAAATGGGAGAGGGAATGGTTTTTAAAAATGATAAAGGAAGAAAAGAACTGAAATTATTAATGGAAGAAAATAATATAATTGATGTATGGAGAGAAAGAAACGAAAAAAAGAAAGAATATTCAAGGAGGCAATTAGTGGGTAATTTTATGTGTAAAACAAGGATTGATTTTATTTTATGTACAAGGAACATTGAAGGATTTATCGGTAATATTAAATATGAAGAATCAAGCTTAAGTGACCATAAACCAATTTTTATGCAAGTAGACAGGAGTTCAGTGAAAAAAGGGCCGGGGGTATGGGTTTTAAATGCAGAGGTTTTGAAGAATGAGGACTATGTGTTAAGTATTAAAGAAATTATTGAAAAAGAAAAGGAAAATGGAATGTACAGCGAAGATAAAACGATATGGTGGGAAAATGTTAAATATTTAGTTAAAAAATTCACAATAAAGTACAGTAAATTAATACAGAGAAGTAAGAGGAAGTAGGAGAGAGAAATAAGAGAAAAATTAGAAAAGGAATTAAATGAGAATGGGAAAGATATACAAAAAATAAAAGAATTGGAGGGAATATTGAAAGAAATGGAAGAGGAAAAATATGAAGGCGCAAGACTAAGAAGTAAAGCTAAATATACTGTGGAGGGTGAAAATGTACAATTTTTTTTTTTGATTTAGAAAAAATAAGAGGGAAGGCTGGAATGATTAAAGAAATAAGAGGGAAAATGGTGTAGTGGTGGAAACTAATGAGGAAATATTAAAAGAAATAAAAGCATACTATGAGAACCTGTTTAGTGCTGAGGGGGTGGGGGGAGAGAAACTGGAGTTACTGAAGCAAATAAAAACAACAGTAGGAGAAGTAGACAAAAAAGAGTGTGATGAAGAGATAAGAGAAGAAGAGATTAAAAGAGCAATAAGTGAATTAAACAAAAAGAAAAGTGCAGGTGTAGATGGTTTGGGGAGTGAATTTTATATAGTTTTTAAAGATTTTTTAACTAGCATTTTAAAAAAAGTATATGTAGAGGTCTTTAAGAAAGGAGAATTAAATCAAAGAATGGGAATGGGTTTAATGAAATTGATATACAAGAGAAAAGGAGAGAAGACAGATTTAAAGAACTACAGACCGATTACAATGCTGAATACTGATTTAAAGATTTTATCTAAGATTTTAGCCAACAGATTGAAAGAAGTCATGCCGAGTATAATTAAAACTAACCAAGTGTATGGAGTGAAAGGGAGAGACATAGCAGATACAACTACTAGTATAAAAGATATGATAAGATACATACATGAAAGCAATAAAGATGGGTTTATGATCAGTTTAGATTTCGAGAAAGCTTTTGACAGGGTGGAGCATGGTTTTTTATTTGATGTTTTAAAAAGTTTTGGTTTTGGAGAGAATTTTATGAAATGGATTAGGATTTTATACATGGGCGCAACAACAAAAATTAAATGTAATGGGTTTTTAACACAGTGTTTTAAAATTACTAGATCTATAAGACAATGATGTCCGTTGTCTGCTCTTTTATATTCTTTAGTTGCGGAACCTTTGGGATTGGCTGTAAAACATGAAGAGGGGATAAAAGGGATAGGCATCGAGGGAGGGGAAAGTAAAATTTTTCAGTACACGGATGACACAACATTATTGTTAAAAGATCTGAAGAGTGTGAAAAATGCAATTCAAATTGTACAAAAGTATTGTAGGGGATCAGGAGCTAAAGTAAATGAGGACAAAACGCTGTATATGAGATTTGGAGGGGCACCGGTTTTAACAGAACATTTTACCTTTAAAGAAACTAAAGAAATTAAGATTTTAGGTGTTTTAATGGGGAGGGATGAAAAGAAAGCAGAAGAAACTATGTGGGAAGAAGCTTTAGGAGGGATTGAAAGAAGATTGAATTTTTGGAGAATGAGAACATTAACTTTGAAAGGTAAGGTTTTAGTTCTTAATGTTTTAATGGTTTCGAAATTGTTGTATATTTTATATGTGTCATCTATGCCGTTGTGGGTAGAAAAAAGGCTGAAAAAATATTTTTTAGATTTTTTATGGAAAGGGAAGCCACCAAGAATAGCACACAACACTGTAATAGGAGCAGTGAAGAAGGGAGGACTGGGGTTAATGGATGTGGAACAAAGAAAGAACAGCTTGGGAGTGAAAATAATAAAAAAGTACTTGGATGAAGAAAACGAAGTGGCATGGAAGAGAACAATGGGGCATTTTTTTAAGTAAGTGTAGTAATTTTAATTTGGGGGACAACATTTTATGGATGAAAGTTAAAAAATGGATGACGGGGGTGCTGCCAGATTTTTATAAAGAACTGCTGGGGGCATGGGGCAAATTTTTAACGAATGTGCATTTTAAGCCACAAGGCAGAGAGAACATTTTAAATCAGCCTTTATTCTTAAACAACTGCATTTTAAGTCAAGGGAAGGAGTTTTTTTTTTTAAGAAGTGGTGGGATGTGGGAATCACGAAAGTCAGAGATGTTTTATATGAATTCAAAGAGGGGTTTTTACCAGTGCAATACATTTTGGATGTAATGGAGGAGGCAAAGGAGGATTATAGTAGATGAGAGATAACAAACAAGTATGACGTAATTAAGAATGCAATACCTCAAGAGTGGATAAAGAGAATTGACAACACGGAAGAAGAGAAACCTGGGAAAGATGTGTATTTGAAGCTACACTCTTAAAAAGGATGTGTTAAAAATTTACACAAAATATGTGTTAAATAATTCGTAACACATTTTGTGTTACTACAGACACATTGTGTGTAAATATTGTGCTTAACTGTTTACACAGTGTCTGTGTTAAACACATTTAAGCAGTGCATATTGAAATAAAATATATTTTTTCTGTAGTCAAAGGGCGATGTTTAAAGTATTTATGTAGTTTATTTATTATGATGCCAATTTAAAATAATCATTTAAGCGCGCAGGGAGAAAATACTGGATTGCGGGAATGTACGTGCTGTGAGCTTCTGCGCTCGTGGCGCGTCTGCTTTTCAACCGTTGCTCCGACAGCCCTGTCAGATAATGCGCTCTCTGCCTCAGGTGAGTGAAAATAATTAAAATACATCTATAATAGTAAATATTTTCCCCATCTTGCTTAAGATTTTTTTTTGCGTAAGTTGTCCAAGAAGTTTTTTTACTTGTATTATGTTGTGTCCATGTTTCGTACCCCAAATATTTAGCCTGTTAGTTAAATGTCAGATAGGCCCGCAAGCTTGCGCATTTGGCGCGGTTTTTATAAAGCTGTGTTGGCAGAATGGTCAATAATACATATTAGGCGAAAGACTTAAATATGTATTGCACTTTGAACATGAACCCATTGACGTTAGCGTCCTTTTACAATTAAGTTACTATGGAATGTTTCTTATTCAACAACGCAAACGTAACGTTGTCGACCTTGTGCGCCATTTTGTGCTAACGTTTACGTTAACTTAAAATTACCTGACTTAGTCACTGACTATTTAAAATGTACATTTTACTGTTATGAACTGTAATTTTTCTCATTGTGCGGTGTATATACGGATATTTCTCCCCTCTTTTATTTAGATGATGGATGTCGATGAACAAATTACAGTTAATCTAACAATTTTACACCGAGTGCTGGCAACTGTCTTCATAGACGAAAGGAAACATGGAGAAAACTATTCACAGTTGGAAGTGTCGGAGAACTGATAGCCTCAGCCAAAACTGAGCTGTCTCAACGAGTATCTCTTGGTCGAATACTGAGATTTGACACAGATTTTCAAGAATTCATTGACACTGATGTGAATGCAGGAGTGTGGGAGCTTGACAAATTTCAAATATATTATATTGCAAGAAACAACCAGGATTCATTAGAAGGAAGTGTTCAACCATTACAGGTTAACCAATAATGTCTTTCACTCTTTATATTACTAGTGATCAAAATAAACATTTAAATAAATAAAATGTTTTGTCATTTCTTAGTGTCATTCAACAGATGCAACTCGGACTGGCACCACACCTAGCTTGCTGACACTGCTTGAAGAAAAAGCCCCTACAATCCTGAGAGAACACGAAGAGACAAAGACGCTGTCTATTTCATCAAGAAAGTTTCTTGTTAAAGCTGCTGTCAGTGACCTCATAGAGAAACATGGATTGTGAGTATGTGGTTGTTTAGCAGATGTAAGGTGTATTCGTTTGCAAATTAAATTAAATAACATTATATTTAAATAAGTTATACATTTAAGTTATATGTACTGGTCTAAAGTACCAATGTTAAGTGAGAGTTTTTGTTTGTTTGGTTGGAAAAAATTTTTTTTTCAGCTATCCATCTGGTACAGAAAAGCTGGCACTAGCAAAGGAGATTGTGACATTGTTCCCCTCGTTAAGGATTCAATTGCCCTTTGGTGAAAATGAGGGACACGTAAGGATGTTTTTATATTATAAAATGAATTAGTTAGCAATGTGTATATAACCTGCTCAAGTATACTTGACTCCAACTTATTGTATTTTTGCATTACTCGTATCAGGAGCATTTTTTTGATGGGCCATCTCACAGTGGATTTATAGAAATGAGACTACGAAACATCATACGGAAGCTTCAACAGAGCCAGCGGATGTACAGTTTGAAACGTCGTCAGTGTACATAGCAACCTTCTTTGCCAAGTCCAGATGAAACCGTGCCAAGTGAGTGGTTGACCCTGATAAAGAGGATGTGACCGTCACCAGAGAATTTGTCATCAATAAAGACTGCAGTTGACCAAACCTTCAGTTACCGAAGGAGATGGATAACGACAAAATCCCCAACTGTTGCTGAAATCTTCAAGGAATATCCCAGATTTCTTGACATGCCAGCTTTGGTAATAGACCTGCTAGAAACGTGACCTCCTTGCTCAGTGAATCCATGAAAGGGTCCCTGAAGTCAGCTCAGCCGCAGTTGGTTTCCATCGGTTCTCTAGGACATGGAGCCCAGTATGTAATTGTGGCAAAGAATGATTCTTTTGCCCTTCCACTTGATGTTGAAAGCATGACCTGTGCTGTAGACAGACTTTTCAAATTCTTCTGGTTGTGCAATCTTCAGTATCCATGCCAACTATCCTCCGTTTTTTCATTTTTTGAGTATATATATGACCTACCTTTGTCCCAGTCCTCTTGCAAACGATCAAAGGTCATGGTATTGATTGCAAAATTGCAGTCTCGTCCCTAATTTGAATAAGCCATGTATTCCTGTCTAAAGTGTCTCTTTTAAAATGTTTTTGTTGAAACAAAGCAGTTAATTTGGCATTTAAGAGAAGTACATGCACTCTCTGATAGCCACAACCTAACTTTAATTTGTAGTCAAAATGGTTGCCCCAGAACTTATCATAATTTCAATTCATTTTTAAAACATCTTAACAGAGATCATTGTAACATGAATTCATGCCCAACAGTAGAGTCAGGACACGCTGAAAACATAGATATAGCCAATCAAATTGATGAAAGTAGAATAAGTAATTTTGTTATGAATAAGTTTGAATAAGTTTTTCCATTTTGCCTTTATTTTTGTGGTATAATAAATGACAAACATTGTAACGAGTTGTTTTTGAGTCTTTGTTTTCTAAATGTTAAGACCTGCCAAGGATATATATATATATATATATATATCTCTTCACAATGTGGCAGCTACAATAGACTACAAAACTATTAAAAAAAACATTAAAAATGGTTAAAACATTGCACTCTGATGTAATTTGGCCTTCAGTGTCCCTCAGAGTGTGTCTGGAACAAGGTGTAGATGTCTACTGAACCCTAATAAAGTTAAAAAATTATGACATTTAATGAATTTTTCTGGTAAGCAAAGTCTCTAGGATAAGGTTCCTGTTCTCTTCATTGTAACTCAAATAAGAAAGATTCCAGAATCTCTCCTATTGTCTTTAATGGCTTGTAGAGCCCCATCCCATTCTTTGTACAGATTGGATCAGGACTTGTGAAACTCTAGAGTCTGGGGCAAGTAACAATTCCCGAACACCTCATTTGCATGCTTTTTTTAAGGTCATCACTTTGTCTGCATCTCTAAACTGACTCTACACTGACCCTGTAAAATATATAAACTAGTGATACACAACTTTAGTTGAATTTTAATGACAGCAGCATCACACATTCTCAATGAAGAAACCTGCTAAAGATACATCAAGTCTCCCTGATCTTTGTGTCTGACTTTCCAACGGTTCCACGTGAACGTGGGACACTGTGACACAAGCTCAAGTTAATATCCCTGCATTCCTGTGCAACTTTACAGTAAACCTTCACATTATAGTTCTTGTGCTGACTGCACTTATCAACCCTCTTAACATTGTTATAGGTATAATATACTATTATTTACACAGGCGAATTAAGGTATATGTGCATTCAAAGCATAAAACTTTATTTCGATTTCAGAATGTGCACTTTGTCATGTGAAGCAAGAGAAGCGAAGAAGAGTCAGTTGCTTAAGAAAGCACAATGATAGACGAGAAGAAAACATTTTGAGATTGGAGGAACTTTGAGTTGATCTTGAAAGATAAACTTTATTCACTGTGGAAACTTTAGATTACGTTTCTTTGTCATGTCACTTGTAATGACTGGTTGGGACAGATACATTTTTTTATTGCTAGATGCATTATTGTGTTGCATTTGGTGAAGACACTGCATGTGATACGGGTTTTCTCCAGTGTGAATCCTCTCGTGCTGTTTTAAACGCTTCGCTGTAGCTAGTCTTTTCACACTCAAAGCACATGTACTTTCTTACACTAGTATGGATTTTCAGATGAACTGTTAAAATATTGTAGATATGAAAAACTCTTTCCACACACATGACATGAATGTGGCTTCTCCTTGGAATGAACTCTCAGGTGATTCTTCAGGAATGAAGGACACAAAATTGTTTTGCTCTGTTCATGTGTCCTTTAAGATGTAATGAGTGTGTAAAACTCTTCACGAACTGATCACAATATAAGGTTTCTCTCCATTATGAACCCTCACGTGAACATCAAAGCTATATTTGCTTGAAAAACTCATTCCATACTGAGTGCAGGTGAAAGATTTCTTGGCTCTTCTTCATTTCTTTAAATCTTTCTGTTTAGTTTGAGAGCAACTCACTTTTTTTCAGTTTCAACAAACAATATAAAACTACTTAAAGGGCACCAAAAACGCATTACAGACTTGTGTCCTGAGCATGTGGAAACAGTTTGCAAGATACAGTTGATTATATTTATTTACCAATAATAAATTGTAAATGTATTTCTTTAATTTCCCCAACACCAAAAGCAGAGCAGTTAACATTAGATCTTATAAATGTCACCGTCTTTCATACTTTAGCCCCAGGGCTCATTACTTGGTTCAGGCATTCATTCCTACTTATAAGAGATGCAAATAAGGATAAATTACAAAGCTACATGACAGTATATCTTGCATTTGTTTTCTTAATATATCATATTAGAACTTGTTTTAAAAATAACAATTAAGAATTAATTAAAAACAAATCTTGCGTCTCTTAAAATTGTCCAGCTTCCTGAACAAGAACAGTTTGTAAAAACTTCTATTTTACCTTCATGAAAGAGTCAGCAAACTACAAGTGATACATATGCATTATAAGACAATTGAACATGAATTGAATGAATGGAAAGTACAATGATATAATTTAAATCATGAAGCAAACATGCGTACAAGAATAAAATGTTGTGACATTGTTATTTGGTGAGGAACTCGATCTTTGAGTCTGCTGTATCTGAAGATGATGAACTTTATTCACTATGAAAACTTTAGATGTTTCTGTGTTATGACTGGTTAGGACAGATTTATACAGAATATAATTTACTGCTTTGATGCATCATTGTGTCATAATTGTTGAGGACGCAGCACCAGATCTAAAAGTGCTGGATCTGAAGATGATCATCTTAGAGCTCATCCACACGAAGCCAGATATTTCCATATCCATCTTTTCTTTATTTTTTCCTCCGTAAACAGCATTGTCTCAAAAATCTGTGTATATACCAACTCAAAATGATGTAGTATATATGTCAGACCACTATGTGGCGATGTAATTCCCTAAAAACAGACAAGACTTGAAGCATGTGCATAAACCTTGCACACTGTATACAAACACAACAACATGAAAAGCAATTCAAGTCAGTAAAGCCTAACAGTCTTCTGCAGCACAAACACAAGCATGTAGTCCACCTGTTATTGCTGTTGCTGTACGTGAGGTGGTAACAATATCATTTCACAAAATATAGAGATTAGCTGTACACACAAAACACAAATGTGTCGTTTTAAGATTTATCCACTCTTGAGACCCAGTTTTTTTTTAATAACATTTTCAGGCTCCCACAAATCTGGATGAAACACTAATATATATATATATATATATATATATATATATATATATATATATATATATATATTTTTTTTTTTTCTTTTTTTTTTTTTTTACATATACAGCTGAACTATAAAGTAGTTTATACTAAATTATAAAGCTAAAGTGTGTGCTGAGCCTTACTGTGATAGTTTTTTGTATGCCTGTGTAGAGCAGATGAATGATTGAAACGGTTCCCACAGTCAATGCAGTGATACGGTTTTTCTCCAGTGTGAATCCTCTCGTGTCTTTTCAGATTTGATGGATGACTGAATTTCTCGTAACAGTGTGAACACTTGTAAGGTTTCTCTCCAGTGTGGATCCTCTCATGTATTTTCAAGTCTCCTGACTTAATGAATCTCTTGTTGCAGTGTGAACACTTATAAGGTTTCACTCCAGTGTGAACCCTCAAGTGAACATTAAGACTTGTATTGTGTGTGAAACTCTTTCCACACTGAGTGCAGGTGAGAGCTTTCTTAGCTCTTCTTTTCTTTAAACCTTTCTGTTTGGTTTGTGAAAGGTTTTTCTCCAGTTTTGACATGATTTTTCTCCTCGACTTCACTTGATTCTTTATTTTCCTCGTTTTCTTCAATCAACTCTGAAATAAAAGAAAAACGGTTTATTTTCATTAACTTGTTAAAAACTGAGAATTGTAAACATAAAAGCTGGACATTTTGTTTATTGCTGAAACTTGGCTGACTGTTGGAGTTAAGCCCTATTTCACAAATTGCATCAGACGACTAATATTTTTACCACGCCAAGGATTCTTGATTGTGGTGGAGACACTGCGGTTGTTTTTAAAAAACACCTTGCAGACTGTTTCCTTGTGGATCATTTTTAGAGTTTTGAATGTAGTATCATTTGAACTGGTCATGTCTAAACCTATTTTATGTGTGTAGATTTATAGACCTCCTAAATATGATTATTAATTTCTGAATTTTCTGAGCTGTTATCTGGGATTGTTTTGTTATTGATGATATCTTGGTCATTGGTGATTTTAATATTTAATATGCAGCGGCAGTGGGGAGATACAGAAAAGGCTCCTGCGGGAGCAGACACTGCAGCGGCAGTGAGGAGATACGGAAAAGGCTCCTGCGGAAGCAGACGGGCTCCTGCGGGAGCAGACACTGCAGCGGCAGTGAGGAGATACGGAAAAGGCTCCTGCGGGAGCAGACACTGCAGCGGCAGTGAGGAGATACGGAAAAGGCTCCTGCGGGAGCAGACACTGCAGCGGCAGTGGGGAGATACGGAAAAGGCTCCTGCGGGAGCAGACACTGCAGCGGCAGTGAGGAGATACGGAAAAGGCTCCTGCGGAAGCAGACGGGCTCCTGAGGGAGCAGACACTGCTGCGGCAGTGGGGAGATACAGAAAAGGCTCCTGCGGGAGCAGACACTGCAGCGGCAGTGGGGAGATACGGAAAAGGCTACTGAGGGAGCAGACACTGCAGCGGCAATGAGGAGATACGGAAAAGGCTCCTGCGGAAGCAGACGGGCTCCTGAGGGAGCAGACACTGCTGCGGCAGTGGGGAGATACAGAAAACGCTCCTGCGGGAGCAGACACTGCAGCGGCAGTGGGGAGATACGGAAAAGGCTCCTGCAGGAGCAGACACTGCAGCGGCAGTGAGGCGATACGGAAAAGGCTCCTCCGGGAGCAGACACTGCAGCGGCAGTGGGGAGATACCGAAAAGGCTTCTGCGGGAGCAGACACTGCAGCGGCAGTGGGGAGATACGGAAAAGGCTCCTGCGGGAGCAGACACTGCAGCGGCAGTGAGGAGATACGGAAGCAGACGGGCTCCTGAGGGAGCAGACACTGTTGCGGCAGTGGGGAGATACAGAAAAGGCTCCTGCGGGAGCAGACACTGCAACGGCAGTGGGGAGATACGGAAAAGGCTCCTGCAGGAACAGACACTGCAGCGGCAATGGGGAGATACGGAAAAGGCTCCTGCGGGAGCAGAAACTGCAGCGGCAGTGAGGAGATACAGAAAAGGCTCCTGCGGGAGCAGACACTGCAGCGGCAGTGGGGAGATACGGAAAAGGCTCCTGCAGGAGCAGACACTGCAGCGGCAGTGGGGAGATACGGAAAAGGCTCCTGCGGGAGCAGACACTGCAGCGGCAGTGAGGAGATACGGAAAAGGCTCCTGCGGGAGCAGACACTGCAGCGGCAGTGGGGAGATACGGAAAAGGCTCCTGCGGGAGCAGACACTGCAGCGGCAGTGAGGAGATACGGAAAAGGCTCCTGCGGAAGCAGGCGGGCTCCTGAGGGAGCAGACACTGCTGCGGCAGTGGGGAGATACAGAAAAGGCTCCTGCGGGAGCAGACACTGCAGCGGCAGTGGGGAGATACGGAAAAGGCTACTGAGGGAGCAGACACTGCAGCGGCAATGAGGAGATACGGAAAAGGCTCCTGCGGGAGCAGACACTGCAGCGGCAGTGAGGAGATACGGAAAAGGCTCCTGCGGGAGCAGACACTGCAGCGGCAGTGGGGAGAAACGGAAAAGGCTCCTGCGGGAGCAGACACTGCAGCGGCAGTGAGGAGATACGGAAAAGGCTCCTGCGGAAGCAGACGGGCTCCTGAGGGAGCAGACACTGCTGCGGCAGTGGGGAGATACAGAAAAGGCTCCTGCGGGAGCAGACACTGCAGCGGCAGTGGGGAGATACGGAAAAGGCTACTGAGGGAGCAGACACTGCAGCGGCAGTGGGGAGATACGGAAAAGGCTCCTGCGGGAGCAGACACTGCAGCGGCAGTGAGGAGATACGGAAGCAGACGAGCTCCTGAGGGAGCAGACACTGTTGCGGCAGTGGGGAGATACAGAAAAGGCTCCTGCGGGAGCAGACACTGCAACGGCAGTGGGGAGATACGGAAAAGGCTCCTGCAGGAACAGACACTGCAGCGGCAATGGGGAGATACGGAAAAGGCTCCTGCGGGAGCAGAAACTGCAACGGCAGTGGGGAGATATGGAAAAGGCTCCTGCAGGAACAGACACTGCAGCGGCAATGGGGAGATACGGAAAAGGCTCCTGCGGGAGCAGAAACTGCAGCGGCAGTGGGGAGATATGGAAAACAGAGAAGTAAAGGAGAGCATGAGAAGAGGAGGAGAGATAGCTGCTTGGCCCGCCTGCGGAGCCTGCTTCAGCTGTTGTAGATGTTGACTGCGGGGAGAGTAAAAGGGTTAGTAACATTTGATGGGGCAAGCTAAAAATGAATGGGTAGCCTACTGTGTTGCCAGCTTAGCAATTGGTTGCCTGGTTTGACAGTTCCTCAAGCCTTGTCCACATTATTATGTTCTTGTTGGAAAATCATCTTTCCCCTCATTTTGGCCTCCGGCCTTTTTAAACTGCCTCCAGAGCAGATAAATTTGGAACGCTGTGTTCACGTTGTAGTATGGACTGTGGAATAAGGGGCTTTTGAAAATGATGAAGCATGTTTAGTCCTGTAAAATATTGTACCAAAAGACATGATTATAACAGTAACGATAATAGCAGTTATGTGCAATTCACTTCCAAGCGGTTTCTAAAGATGCATGCTTTTCATATTACAGTCCTAAAAAGACAACAGGAATTTTACTCACACTTGCTGTCCTGCGGCAAAACACGAGGGTAGTTGCGTTTTAGATAAATTCCGAGTGATCATGCAAGTGAATGGTGAAATATGTCCCTAAATAAATTGGTCCTGCCAGAATAATTGCATGAAACTTATGTCTGTGTCATCTCACTTAGGTTTAAACATGCACTGCAAGGCAAATATAATGTCTTTGGACATTTCAGTGTGGATGACGACTCTGGAAAAAATGCCTTGGCTTCGTGGTTAAAAGTGGCACCGTCATCCGACAGAACTATGTCATAACGTCATTTAACAAACTTTAAACCGCGAACCTGCATTTAGCGTCTTCACCTGAAAATGTATTGATTTACAACACGCAGTCTGCACCACTAGTGGATGCAGCCTCAAACTATGCCACGGCTGGAAAAGCTGCGGTGAAAGGCTGAGCCGCGGCGGGAAGTGAGAGAGGCTTGCTGCGGTGAGAACTGGGGTGCGGCCCAGGCTGGTTGAATGCCTGCTGCTGCTGTGATCCCGTGCTTGAGGAGAGCCGGCTCTTGAGCGGCACGATCGTGGTGTCGAGTGAGGTGAGCTCGGGGCTTGCACGGTCTATTGGCCACAATGGTTGGCTTGGCGAGAAGAGCAGCTGTCACGATGACGCTTAATGGTGCTTAGTGGCCGTGTTTGGCTGAGTAGGAATGATCATGGGTATCGGAAAAAGCAGCAGATCTGAAAAATCCCCGGCACAGATCTCTTCTTTGGTAGGAAAATTGGGCCTGTGATAAGATGACAAACAGAGTGGAACCAGGATGCTGATAAACCGTCAATGGAGACAGGTATGTCAGCTGTATTTATACCCTAGTGTTTATTATCTTAAGTGTGCTCCACCTGTGCTAATTAGGCTAAGTATCTGACGTGCTCCTCCAGAACCTTGTTATGAAACTTCATAAAGTTTAGAAACAGTGTTCTGTCGATTTGTGCCACCCAGTCAGACTTTGCTACCTTCTATTAAAACAGTGGGTAGTACAATAAGACAACGAAAAAATGGTAATGTTTATTAACATTAGTGGATGACCGATACATTGCCAAGGCCAGACTTTTACTTTGACGGTGCTGAGAATGGTTAAACAAAAGAAATTATGTATAAAGAAATTATTACAATGATTGCTTTTATATTATTATTAATAGAAAGGCAAACATTATAATAGTTTCTAGTTTGCCGTCAGCATTAAGCAAACACGCATGTATATAACTTAAACAAATCTATGAATGACTAATGAACATTTCATTTCTTCAACCTTGCAAACTCAATCGAATCCAGCTGTGAGATCTTGCAAAGTGTGCATTTTTATCCAGCATTATCACGTTTTTTGCGTGACAATCAGTCTGTGTCAATTGAATGCTTTAAACTTGTGATTTCAAATTACGATGCGCTATATATATTTTGCCCACTGCCTTATTCATGTCATTTTCACTGTGTGCTGTATGCAAATTGAGTGTTCCCTTGGCTTTGTTAGAAAAATATGATTACCAATGCACACAAACTTCCCAGAATACCGAGTGCCCTGTTGGTTACAGAATTTACGTTTTTATATATTTATTTATTTGTGAAAAATACCTTATCATCTAAAGTATTTTACTTTTAATACATTGTCAAATGATTTCAAATTTCTTAAATATTACTAATAATTGTAAAAAATTTGATCGGCCATCCTGCTTTCCAGGATACTGGCATCGGCTTTCAAAGAAACTAAATCCGTTGACCACTAATTAACCTCTACACCTACCACAACACTAAACCTTCCCTTACAGTAATGCAAATACAGTAATTGTGTGTATTATTCATGCAGCTGTTCTGACAACAGCAATAAATATTTTTTTCTACCTATTAGATTCTGTTTTATTAACGTCTTCACCTATCCTAACCCTTAACCTACACTTACAGTACTGCAGATACATTAAATATTGTTGTTTAGCATGAGAAAAAGGACTCTATATTGATGTGCCAGCAACATTTCTCTCATGTTTGGCATCAAAATCCGCTATGAAGGGGAGTATTTTTTTTGTTTCAAACCCAATACTTTTGATAGAATATACATTTAACTTGAATTAGGTGAAGTTTGGGATTGATTGTATTGATTGCATGTGTTTTTTTACGATCCGCAAGTGACGTTGTTGTCAAAAGTATAACCGGCCATTAAATCATATCGGCTTCCAAAACTTCTCCCAGTTTTCATCAATCCGTGCAGTATTTTTCAAAGTACTCATACAGAACGAAGGTTTAGAATCTCTAGATTACATTATTGACATGACTTTGTCAAACATATAAATAAATACCATGGATGGTTATGTATTTGTTTAGGAACAACTGTGCTAGGTCATGTGACCCGTTTCTGGCAAGCTGATTGGCCAAATCTTAAAAACATTTCAGCCCATGTGTGCTGTATTATTCTGCACAGAGTTGGTAAAATTGAATTATTTATTTACACAATTACTGAAATGTCTTTTTTTTTTCAAAGTAAATTAAAGCAGCAAAAACAACAAAATGTCTAGTACTTGTAGGCTTACAAGTATATATTATATACAAGTGTATATTACTTTTTGAAATATAATATAAATATCATATTATACCTAAAAATAAATATAATAATATACTTTTGATATAATATGATATCATTTTTAAAAGGCTGATTATTTTGATTTCATATGGAAATATATGCATGGATTGATGCTCTCGGTTTCATTAATTAGTGATTAATTAGAAATAATAACATTTTTATGTATACCTTTTAAAAAGAGGTCATCTTAATGTTGTTGGGCTTTTAATAACCTACACTGTGGAGTTTGAATTATGCAAAAAGACCAAGAAATGAGGATGTTAAGATATTTTGAAGTGTTTGATCAAGCGAAAGAGGTCACAGTTTTTCATTGTTTTATTGTTATAATTAGGTACAAACGTTACCCCTAATTTCCAAATTTAAAATTCCATAACTTTCTTAATAATTATCCGATTTTATTCATTTAAAAAGCATTCTAAAGGTATTCTTATTATCTATCATATGGTAATGATTATATATTACTTTCTAGTATTGATTTTTTTTTTTTTGTCACATACCTATACAGTGTCATCAGACTTTAGCCATTAATACATTTTTAAGATACTGGAGAAAAACCCCCACAAATGTCAGGGCATGTCAAAACTTCTTCAGGGACCCAAAACATCCTCAAAAGCCAGAGAGTTAATGCTTTGTAAGACTAATGTACCACAGTCATTAATGAATGAAGAATAAACACCAACCTTCTTGCTCCTCGTGTTTTATTCTCAAAAAATCTGGATCCTCCTGTTTCATTCTCAAAGTTTCTGTTTCCTCGTGTTTTATTCTCAAAGATTCTGGTTCGTGTTTTATTCTCAAGGTTTCTGGTTCACTTGTGTTCTCCTCTTTCACAAACATCTTCACATCAGCAGATCTCAATTCAGATGATAAGATCCTCCAGATGTTCCTGCTCGATTCAAACCTTAGACACAACTGATAGGAAATTAAAGGTATTTACTAACCTGATTCTCTTTCTATATACAGATATAACATTTCTAGCCGTTCGTATTAAACCAGAATCATGACAAAATAACAGAGAGTGCGGTGAAACTAATCTTCTTCCTCTGAGGTGTAATGGTGTTTGACAAACAAACGGATGTGTTTAAGCGCCAACCGCTGGACTGGAGTGAAGCAGCGAGAGGAAGGAAAATACGGGGGAATTAGGTGAGCTGATTTTTCCTTCTTTAAAAAAAAAAAAAAAAAAAGTCGATGTGCACAACTAAACGAAAAGGAATTAAAATTAGCCTTACATGCTATTTGATCAGAATCAACAGTCATCGTGAATGAGGATTTCATTGAAAATCACACAACCTTGCAGCATGGAAATTAAGATAATTAAAAACACGTGACAATTATAAGATGTAGCCTAATTAAAAATAAGAATAGATAAATAATAATAATAATAATAAAACAATTTAAAATAAATGTATAAATGAATGACTGCACAGGAGTGGCCCTAATCTCCCTTATGAAAATTAACCATGGTTTTACTACATATAAAACCAAAAAACCATGGTTACTATAGTTAAACCATGGTAACCACAAATTAACCATGGTTTTGCTAAATTAATCATAGTTTAACCATGGTATTTGTAGTAAATCTGTGGTTATACAAATGGTAGTCAACACGCCAAAAAACCATGGTTTATTACAGTTTTACTATAATAAAACCATGGTTATTTTTCGTAAGGGCTGAAATAAAGACAATGTCCTCATATATGGACCATAACTGGCACAAGTGTCAGAAAGTTAATAACTTGTAGCCTAACTGTAGGGTGGCCAGATTTCCCATTTTTCCCCGGAATAGTCCCTTATTTCAGCTCTATTTTTAGTGACCCAACTTATTTAGAAAAAAATTCAATTTTATATTTCAAAATTTCTTAACAACTATGTGATCAGAGCGAGTAGCAGAAGTATTCTGTAACTGAATAACAGCCTAAAAAGGTAATAAAATTTGTCATAAAACAAAATGACCATCCAATCACAATTCATTATCGATTAAGTTGCAGCGAGTGAAGGCGAGATAGATAGGCAGAATCACGCTAAATGACACACAACAGAAACATTCTCGGCCAGTTCTGCGATCAGTCTTCCTTGCACCTCAACTGTCAAATACACACAGAAATGTCCATCGTGGGGAGTATCTCGCATAAATACAGTCAATTATGGCTTAAGTGAAGGTAAACAGTTGGGTGAAAACCGGATACATATATTAGTAAATCACATTCATTTGGTCTTAAAAGAACAGCAGCCTAATTAAATACATGTCTGTCGCATTAATGTTTGCTCTAGTCTCCTGCTTCTCAGACTTGTCTCCTAAGACAAAAAACTCTTACACAGCTTTAGAAGAGATCTCAACAGAATCACACACTGTATTTGACTTGAAGCATTACAGGAGACAAATATGAGACCACCAGAGACTCTAGCTAAGGAGAAATATCTGAGCACATTTTTCCGTCTAAGGCTGATACTACAGTGAGAATAAATTCCTTCCTCTGAAGTTTAATGGTGTTTTAGTGCCACCTGCTGGACTGAAGCATGAAGAAAATTACCGTATTTTCCAGACTATAAGTCGCACTTTTTTCGTAGTTTAGTTGGTCCTGCGACTTATTTATCAAAATTAATTTGACATGACCCAAGAGTAATGAACTAAGATTGTGAACCAAGAGAAAACATTACCGTCTACAGCCACGAGAGGGCGCTCTATGCTGCTCAGTAGTCTACACTGAAGACATAGAGCGCCCTCTCGCGGCTGTAGACGGTAATGTTTCCTCTTGGTTCTTGGTTCTAAATAAATGCGACTTATAGTCCAGTGCGACTTATATGTGTTTTTTTCCTAATCATGACGTATTTTTGGACTGCATAGTTAAATATGCATAGTTAAAATGATGAGTACAAAGAAAAGCCTACAAAAAAAAAGAAAAAAAATATAAAAATATGTACTTGTTTACATAAAAGGGAGAGCATTTATTATCTCAATTGCAATTGCAAGCACAATAGTACATAATGTACACATAATAGGAGGACGCAGACAATAAAGCTGACTCTGCATCTGTATAAGTCAAACACACACACGCACGTGTAATAACCATATTATTTTTACAGGCCTATTTAGTTTTCTTAATATGAAAATATTAAAATATCTATTTTGTAAACTCCTTATAGCCAATGGTTACTACAGACACATGTTTTATTCAATTTTATATTATTTTTTCTGGGGCATTTTGTTCATATTAACCCTTATGCGTTGTTGGGGACGTTTTTCCACTAGGGGGTAAATTTGAGTCTTATTTTTGCCACAACTCTCTCTGTTTGAGCTAATAGAATGATTTTTGGTGACAAATCTTATTTTGACCCATATTTTGGGAAAAAAAACTCTTACACAGCTTTAGAAGAGATCTCAACAGAATGTGTGTGAGATTCTAGATTGTTGGTGGTTTTCCCTGTTGGTAAGAACATTTGTTATTTATTTATTTTTTTACAGTTGATCACTAGGTGGGAACATTAACCCTTTAGATAGGCCTGTGCAAAAAAAAAGGCTTAATTTCTGGCTTGTATATGGAGTTATATGGAGTATAACAGCAAATTTCAATGTGTGTTTGAGAGAGAGAGAGAGAGAGAGAAAGAGAGAGAGAGTGTGTGAGAGAGACCTTTGTGCACTTACCTTGATGTATCTGAAAAAATCCAAATATCCACCTCATGCTCTCAGAACTACATGGAGTAAACAATAAAAAAAGAAGTGTGTTTATGCACCTGCTGCCTTTTGATGGTGAAAAGTACGGATGGCCTATGTGTGAAATGCACGTTTTTTCTTGATGGTAAAGCCAGTTCAAAACCTTAAAATCCTGTAAAAAATCAACTTTGCATCAAATTTATGAACATAATGTATTATGAACCAAAATGCAATACCAACTTCAAATAAGCTGCAGCTCGCTGAAGGGGTCAAGCTGCATAATCATTTCTAAAACTTCAGTACAAGTCAAGCCCTTTCTCATGCTTGCTGCTCTTCTCACTGTTAAATGACCAGCACGATGGCATGCAAGTGTTTAAATCCACATACTTTTTTTTAGTCTATACTTATCACCACCATTAAAAGGCAGCAGGTGCATAAATACACTTTTGTTTACTCCATGTAGTTCTGAGAGCTGAGGTGTACATTTTGATTTTTTCAGATACTGTACATCAAGGTAAGTGCGCAAAGGCCTCTCTCACTCTCTCTCTTTCTCACACACACACACATACACACACACACACAATATAATATGCTGTTATACTCCATATAGCTTCATAAACAAGTCAGAAACTAAGCTTTTTTTTGCACAGGCCTATCTAAAGGGTTAATGGTCCCACCTAGTGATCAACTGTAAAAATAACAAATTTTACCTCTTCCCAAAAGGGAAAACCAAAAACAATCAAGAATGCATGATTATATGGTGTCATGGCTTTGCAATCAAAAAATGTCATTATAATGGAAGTCAATGGGGCAAAAACAGCCACCAAACAACAAATGAGGGAGAAAAAAATTAAAATCTAATGCTGCACAAAAACTAACAAGCTACCTTTCTTTTTGAAAAACGGTGTGACATACTGTCGACTTCGGCGTTCTCTGTCTTCTCTTTCCATCTTTTCTTTCCGTTTTTGATGCCCTGACTTTTGATGTGACATGCCTGCAATAAGCAAGAGACGCTACACTAGCGATCTAGCTCGGACAGCGCAGGTGGAATGAACCATTGTGAGGGGGAGGGGTGTGACTGAAACAGTAAATACATTATTTGTTTTTTAAATATTAAATCTATGGTCAAAACGGACAAAATACACATTTAGTGCATAAGGGGCCCCTAGCACATTTAATGTATGTATAAAAAGAGAAAGAAATTAGAAAAGAAAAAGGGGGTCTGCTCTTCTGTGCCCTAAATCAGCCTGGGCCCTTAGAATCGTCCTAACCTTCCACCCCTTTACCGCGCCCTTTGAGGGAGGGAAGCTCACCTCCAACAATGTGGCTGGAGGTTCGTACGACCCTTTTCAGAGCTTTACGGTTGGTGAGGATTAAAGGAAAAAATTAGCAAATTATTAGTCAAACATTTAATTGAATATGACATTATCCTTGTATAAATATCTGGGACTTAAGACTTACCGACTGTGTTTAGAAGGATATTTTGATATAGCATATTTTTGTGTGTATTTTTCCTTTCAAATTTAAAGTAAGATTAACTAAACCCTAAACTAACTTTTTTTTGCTAACTATTTGTAAGAATGGGGCTTTATTAGTGCTGTTCATTGATTCGAGTAACTTTTGAGTATGAATTTGACATTTGAGTATGAAGTGTTTTAAATCTACAATATATGGTGTAAAAACGTCTGAGTGCTGCCCTCTTCAGGTTGAACGCTGGCTACTGCAGTTGATTTTTCCTATTGGATGTTTTTGGTGGCAGGTAATGTAAGCGGTGGCAGGTGACATAAGCACTTTCCAGCTCACCATGCCCCTTTGTACGAGCTACCACGCCCTTGGCACTATAAAACCATCTTGTTCCGTCAATATCACTGTAATGAGTCAGTAGTCATGAGTATTGAAAATGATCAGGATAGAGTTTTATTGCATCTATTTAACATAGCATTTATTCCATTGGCTAGCGGACCCCCACCTGCTGTTAGCATTCCATTGACTCCCATTCATTTTGGCATCACTTTGACAGCGAATAACTTTACATCTGAGGCGTTTAAAGACTCCATTTGTCCATTCATTATTTCTAAAGAAACATGAAAATGTATAAAAGGCTTCATTACCCTGTATCTTACGTTATGGCCCCGTAGAAGCTTGTTTTTGTAAAAATAGGCTAAAGATTGCGTCATAACCTGCGACTCTCTGTCGCACAGTAGAGAAATGACCGTATGGACAGGAGGAGAAGCTCGCAGGCAATCTTTTACTGTCTATGAGGCAATTGGGGGGACGTGGAGACATGAAGTCAAGGGAAAAAAAAAAAGCCTAGGGGGAGCCATCTCACTCTCATGCCCAAGACGGTGAGGCCTCGTTGCGCCTGGGTCGCTCGAAAAGACCCCTGGAGCTCAGCCTCCACGGATACGGAAAACCGGAGTAGGGGGCACCATCTCACCCTCATGCCCAAGAGAGCGAGGCCACGTTGGGCCTGGGTCGCTCGACAAAGCCCCTGGAGCTCAACCTTCAAATTTACAGAGAACCAGACTAGGGGGAGCCATCTCACTCTCATGCCGAAGAGGGTGAGGCCACATTGGGCCTGGGTCGCTCGAAAAAGCCCCTGGAGCTCAGCCTTCAAATTTACAGAGAACCAGACTACGGGGAGCCATCTCACTCTCATGCCCAAGACGGTTAATGAGAACCGGAGTAGGGGGCGCCATCTTACCCTCATGCCCAGGAGAGGGAGGCCACGTTGGGCCTGGGTCGCTCGAAAAAGCCCCTGGAGCTCAGCCTCCACGGTTACGGAGAACCGGAGTAGGGGGCGCCATCTCACCCTCATGCCCAGGAGAGGGAGGCCACGTTGGGCCTGGGTCACTCGAAAAAAGCCCCTGGAGTCAGCCTCCACGGTTACGGAGAACCGGAGTAGGGGGCACCATCTCACCCTCATGCCCAAGAGAGGGAGGCCACGTTGGGCCTGGGTCGCTCGAAACAGCCCCTGGAGCTCAACTTTCAAATTTAGAGAGAACCAGACTAGGGGGAGCCATCTCACTCTCATGCCCAGGAGAGGGAAGGCCACACTGGGCCTGGGTCGCTCGAAAAAGCCCCTGGAGCTCAACCTTCAAATTTACAGAGAACCAGACTAGGGGGAGCCATCTCATTCTCATGCCCAAGACGGTGAGGCCTCGTTGCGCCTGGGTCGCTCGAAAAGACCCCTGGAGCTCAGCCTCCACGGTTACGGAGAACCGGAGTAGGGGGCACCATCTCACCCTCATGCCCAAGAGAGCGAGGCCACGTTGGGCCTGGGTCGCTCGACAAAGCCCCTGGAGCTCAGCCTTCAAATTTACAGAGAACCAGACTAAGGGGAGCCATCTCACTCTCATGCCCAAGACGGTGAGGCCTCGTTGGGCCTGGGTCGCTCGAAAAAGCCCCTGGAGCTCAGCCTTCACGGTTAATGAGAACCGAAGTAGGGGGCGCCATCTCACCCTCATGCCCAGGAGAGGGAGGCCACGTTGGGCCTGGGTCGCCCGAGAAAAACCCCTGGAGCTCAGCCTTCAAATTTACAGAGAAACAGACTAGGGGGCGCCATCTCACTCTCATGCCCAGGAGAGGGGAGGCCACGCTGGGCCTGGGTTGCTCGAAAAAGCCCCTGGAGCTCAACCTTCAAAATTACAGAGAACCAGACTAGGGGGAGCCATGTCACTCTCATGCCCAAGACGGTGAGGCCTCGTTGGGCCTGGGTCGCTCGAAAAGACCCCTGGAGCTCAACCTTCAAATTTACAGAGAACCAGACTAGGGGGCGCCATCTCACTCTCATGCCCAGGAGAGGGAGGCCACGCTGGGCCTGGGTCGCTCGAAAAAGCCCCTGGAGCTCAGCCTGCGAAGCGCTTTTGTCATCACCCCGATGGGGGGTAAAAACGGCATTCTCTATCGGGCCGACCTCCAGGGTAGCGGGCAAAATCGGAGCTCTACCCGGGAAAGGCGCACCATCCTGGGCAAGGCCGCCGGAGAGGGGGTGGTTGGATGTTCGACCGGGGTCTGCTCGGGAACGCCGGGGCCTAGGGACTTGAAACTCGGGTCGTTGATAAGGCCCGTCGACCCCTCTTGGACGTCATCTTAATTTATATAGCGTTTAAAACAAAAGAGATTGTGTCAAAGCAACTGAACAACATTAATTAGGAAAACAGTGTGTCAATAATGCAAAATTACAGTTAAATGCAGTTCATCACTGAATTCAGTTTAAATAGAATCTGTGCAATCATTTGCAATCAAGTCAATGATATCGCTGTAGATGAAGTGACCCCAACTAAGCAAGCCAGAGGCGACAGCGGCAAGGAACCAAAACTCCATCTGTGACAGAATAAACCTTGGGAGAAACCAGGCTCAGTTGGGGGGCCAGTTCTCCTCTGACCAGACGAAACCAGTAGTTCAATTCCAGGCTGCAGCAAACTCAGATGCTGATCCACCATCTGGTCTGGATACGTACTGGATCCGGGTGACTGCAGTGACCCTCTGATCTGGATACAGACTGGATCTGGTGGCTACGGTGACCTCGGAATGAGAAAGAAACAGACTTAATATTAACGTAGATGCCATTCTTCTAATGATGTAACAAGTACATCGGGTGTTATGGGAAGTGTTCCCGATTCCGGTTTACCTAATTAATGCAGCCTAAAAATCCTTTAACGGATTTGGATATTAGAAGCGTATTAGCGTGTTATGTGTAAGCCAGGTTAAAGAGATGTGTCTTTAATCTAGATTTAAACTGTAAGAGTGTGTCTGCCTCCCGAACAATGTTAGGTAGGTTATTCCAGAGTTTAGGTGCTAAATAGGAGTTTTGAGAACTTTTGAGCTCGTTCAAATACTGAGGTGCTTAACTATTCAGGGCTTTATAAATAATAATCAAGATTTAAACATCTTTACAGTATTTAATAGCAAGCCAGTGAATTGTTGACAGGACCGGGCTAATATGGTCATACTTCCTGGTTCTAGTAAGAACTCTGCTGCATTTTGGACTAGCTGTAGTTTGTTTACTAAGCCTGCAGAACAACCACCCAATAAAACATTACAATAATCTAACCTTGAAGTCATAAACGCATGGATTAGCATTTGTGCATTTGACATTAACAGCATAGGTCGGAATTTAGATATAATTTTGAGATGGAAAAATGCAGTTTTACAAATGCTAGAAACGTGGCTTTTTAAGGAAAGATTGCTATCAAATATGATGACGAAGACATCTTTCTAGGTTATTACATGCAGAGTATTTAGGTCCTATAATTAACATGTCTGTTTTTTTAAGAATTTGTCAGTAATAAATTACTCTTCATTCAGTTTTTTATATCGACTATGTATTCCGTTAGTTTTTCAAATTGGTATGTTTAGCCAGGCCACAAAGAAATATAGAGCTGATTATCATCAGCATAACATTTAAAGCTAACACCATGTTTCCTGATGATATCTTGGGTGTAACAACAGTCATCACAAAAACCCAGAATTCCCAAAGAAGTTATCGGCGGAATAAATGGTTAACATTAATCAGAAGGGACCACTGGCAGCCAGCATCTAACTCCAGATTGTGAAATATATTGCGTAAATATATTGAAACTATGTGCTGCTGTACTTACAAAAGGTTGATAAACTTCATAAGTCAAAAGTGGATCAGCACAGTATGACTTCCTTTATCTGATATTTATTGTGCTCAGAGCAACCATCTGCATGTTCATTATGAAATGAAATCATATTTTGGAGGGAAAAAGGTCTATATTTTCAGATCTGTCAGTGGCCAACACTGTATATGCAGTATAGATTAATAAGAAAGAACCATGTCAGAGAGAAATCTATGGTATTTGAATATGAATGATTGTGTTGTCAGATGAATGTGTACACAAATACATGACCATAAAGATCAAAGAAAAAATAAAAAACATTTATTTTTGAATTGTATTAATATCAATAATATACTACTGAGAAAAGAACAAGCTTCATTTGTACCGGTACTTGGAAATCATTTTTAACATCTATGCATATGAGACATTTGAAATCTCTCAGTAAAATGGTTCACAAAGTTTCTTGCAAAAAAAAGTTGATGACCTACAGGAACTTCTGCAGTCTAAACATGTCCAAGTCTTTGGTACTCTGCTCAGCTTCAGACAAGTTAAATTAAATTAAATTTATGCATTTAGCAGACGCTTTTATCCAAAGCGACTTACAGTGCATTCAGGCTATCAATTTTTACCTATCATGATATCATGTATCATGTAGACAAGACTTGTGGAAGTGTTTTCGTTTGCATTGCTCAGATGTGCAAGAGAGGATGTTGTCTGAATTATCAGCAGCTTACAACAGTAACACCCCACAGGTGTCTTCTCAAAGGTTGCAGTGGCGGAGAGGTGTAGTACAGTAATTTACCCAACAGCTCTGGTAGAATCCCTGTTCTAATGAAGTTCACCACCTTCAAATATGCCTCATCAAAACAAAGATCATCAAATGGGATGCGCTGTATAAAAAGTTTTTGAGGGGCCCACACCACAAAGTATGTTACCTCTGCTACACGTATTTGGGCCTGCACTTGACACATTACACCTTCCTCAGTGACAGTCAAGCAAAACTGTGAGACTTTGATGCATTAATTTAGAGTGCAGTCTTTTGCGGTGAAAGGACACTTGATCTCTAACACACCAGGTCATGGCAAGCACAGATAACCACACCATCAGGTGATGCACCGATCCATGGTAGCTCTGCGTTAATTATAAGCCCTGATGCTGCAACGTTGCACTCATCAGAAGATGGTCTCATGTGTGACAAATGGTCTTGAATTGCATCTTTCTTCTCGTTAGCCAAGATGTTAGACAGCTCATCATACTTCACTTTCTCCATGCTTGGCTTTGTCCATGTGCATGTCTTCTCAGTGTATGCCTGTCCTTCTCTCTTGTCGACAACAGACAAAACTGTGTACATCAGTGCCGCAGCGTGGGAACAAAACGTCTCCCAACCCTGCCATCACCACTGTCCCTTCCTCCTGCACCACTAAACATGGACATTGCTTTTTAGATGTGCTGTGTTTGATGCCATGTCGGACACAATTATGGTGGTGGGCAAAGCAGAAGTGACGTCTTTGGAACCCACTGATTCTTGCTGAGCCCCCAGTGTGAGTTTTTTTTAGACAACCATTATTTTAGAATGTGTCACCTTATTGTTTCCATGGCAACGTGTCATGCTTGTCATGTGACACATCGAAGCCACAATAGATGTGTATGACACATTAATCACTTTTCATTTTTCCTGTTTTATTCAAAATATTCAACCATGTTCACTATATTTTGAAATATCTGACATCCCGATTCTGAAATATGTGCAAGTAAATCTATTTGGAAGTTTACACTTTTATATCGACCGTGTTAGTTGATCTAAACCAGGTGATGGGCGCCGCCATGTTAGTTCGTGCTGAATCGGAGCTGTGGGATTTACAACACAAATTAATCCTCTCCTCCCAAACCATGTTAAAGCAAGTCTCCAGTAAACTCGGAGAAGACTAGAGTAAACATTGTAGTTGCCTTCACAATCTGTATATGATATCAATAAATGTTGTCAGATTATATTTGTAAGGATCATTACTGCCATTTCCATAGACACCAGTGTCTATTTTACAAACTGTGAATGTATGGTTTTGCTAGTACTTATGTGTTTTTAAATGTGTAAAACCTAAAATGAGTCTTATATGTTTGAAAACACTGAATATTTTTTATATGACAAGCGCTCAGCGAGTTCGATCTGGCTCTGCGCCAACCAAAGCGCGAAAGTGGATTTCAATTCAGTAGTTGATGACGTGACTGAACGCTCTAATCACACGGTTGTGATCATACGCTTCACACTGTTAAATGTAATAAGTTGACTTTACTTAGAAATTTTAAGGCAATCGGTTTCGTTACTTTTTAGTAGTGTGCTAATTTTAAGTTTGCATAACTTAAAAAAGTTTGTACAGAAAACTTATTAAAGTATACTTAAGTACTGTTGACCTAAAATTATTAGTTGTGTTAACTTCTTATTAGGGTTCACATTACTTGGAAAATATTAGGAAACCAATTGCCTTAAAATTAGCAAGTAACTGAACTAAAAACATTAAGTAAAGACAAAAAGCAAATATCAAACTGTTGTACAACATTTTTATTGTCTACAGGTAATACAGTGTACAAAACAATGTCATTCAAGCATTAAACCATTAAAGGGGGGGTACAATGGTGTTTCATGTATTCAGAGTTGTGAACAGTGTATCTTGAACAGTGTTAAAGAGATGGATTCTCATGCTAAACATGGCCAAAGTTTTAAAAAATAATTTAGAAGAATGACTGAGAATTTCTGTGCCGAAAATCTTACTTCCGGGTTGGTACAAATTTCGACTGGTTTTTTCGATCGTGGATTTAATGACGTAAACAAGAGCGTAAGTCCTTATATGAGCATTTCTCTCGGAAAAGCGCGCCCACGCACACATTGACCAGAGGAGAGAGAGACTGCGCACATCAATGCACTTCAAAATCATCGGCAGCGCTACATAGGATATGATTTGTTTGAGAATGCCTCCAAATAAGTGCGTTTTTGGATGTGAGGGAAAGTTTACCGTGTTCAGTTTCCCCAAGAACCCAGCGTTACATGAACAGTGGATGCAGTTTGTTTTTCCAGGGCAGCAACGGAGTGTATCAAGTGCCTTTGTGTGTTCTGGTCATTTGAGTGATGGATGTTTTTTTATAAACAAGGCCCAAATCGACGCTGGATTTGCACATCATTTGCTATTAATCCCTTACCAGTCACGCCCAATTTTTGGCATGGAGACAGAAATAACATACCCAAAATAAACAAAGCTGACACTTCAAAGTTTACTGTTCAGTAATCAGAATTACTCAGACTGTTATGATAATAGAGATATATAAGCTCAAACATCCACAACTGAACGATGAAAATGCTACGTGAAATATTATTGGCAGAGTGAACTGAACCTGGAATTCTTTTGACAATCAAAGATGGATCTTTAATTTCTTTCTAGTTTAATAGTATCTAGCAATATAAGTGAAATAGAAATGGCCAGTAATTGGGTGCTTGGATGATTTGTACATAACCTCTTTCCAACTGGTTGGATAATATAGCCGATGACCCTAAATACTTTATATAAAACATAAATGTTATGTCATAATATGTCAAATAGATAGCTCAACCGAGTTTAAAATCATAGCAACAAATTCTCAGTTGGTATGACAGTTGGTATGATGGCAATAATAAGTAACAACTCCTCAAATCAACATCAAATGTAAAAATAGATATAAATGATGGAAGATATAACTATTAATGCTAGAAATTATTTTTTACATACATTGTATATAAAATGATAAAAAGATGATAAAAGCGTCTGTGCTAAATGAGTAAATGTGTGTATATATATATATATATATATATATATATATATAGCCAAGTATGGTGACCCATACTCAGAATTCGTGCTCTGCATTTAACCCATCAAAAGTGCACACACACAGCAGTGAACACATATACACACACACAGAGCAGTGGGCAGCCATTTATGCCCGTGGAGCAGTTTGGGGTTCAGTGCCTTTTAAACAACTTTTTAAACTAAGTCGTGTTATTGCCGGCCCTAGACTCGAACCCACAACCCGTAGGGTTAGGAGTCAAACTCTCTAAACACTAGGCCACGATTTCCCCTTGGATATATATATATCCAAGTACACAATATATATAGGCCTATTTGACCACATTCAAATAGTGGTCTTTATTGTTTGTCTAGATAAATTGTTCTGAAGGGTTAACACCAGATGCCACCATGCGTTAAAATAACACCACACGCCACTTCAGATGCAGATTTATTTGCTCATTTATTAGTCCATCATGGCTATGAGGACTCTACGGCAAGTCGGAGCATCCAGTTTGCAAGAGCATGAAGATGGCAAGGAGAGCGTTTGTTTTGCAGTGTAAACACACTGTAAACGAATGCACTCGCCTTTTACTGTCTGATAACCCTGGGCCTGATGTCTTTCGGTCATCATTAAACAGGTAAAGATTGTGTCTATGTTCAGGGCCAGGGTGAAGAAACACTGCATTACAATAAAGCTTTTACAATTCTAGGTAGGGGGGGGGGGGTGCCCCTGAATGAGCCGTCTCATATAGTTATTATATGAATCACAAATAAGTGAAATTTTGAAAACAATTTTATTGAACAATTCAATAAATGAGAAATTAATATTGTATTAAATTGTTTTATTAATATTTTATTTTAGACATAACATTGTATTTTTGCTACATTTTCCAATGGAAAGGTTACATATTAACCCAGAACTGACACAGGAGGCTTCATTTAAAAATGAATCCACATTTTGAGCGAATTAATCACTTGAAACAGTTATTCAGTGGTCCTTTCTTCATTACTGAATAAATCTCCCATTTTGAACCAATGGACTGACACCTATTAGCAGTTAGTATCTTTTTTAGTTTATATTTAAAATATTTTGGGGATATAGTTTCTCAAAAATTGAAATTCTTTTTTATTTACATCTATCCCTCTTATTGGGGGTCCAGGTCCGTGTGCTGAAGGGGGACCTGGGGACTTAGGCAGAGCCAGCGTGTTGGGGACCCAGGACAGAACCAAGCTCGGGGGACTCGTGATCGGCCACCGCCGCCTCGGGAGATCCGGAAGAGAGCCTCGCAGGGAACATCCTAGGTAGGCACACCCACCCTGGCGGCTGAGCCGCTCAACTGCAGAGCCAGGTTGATATAGTCCTCCAGCATCTCATCGGGGTGCCAGTACAGCATTACGGATTTAAAGGGCTCGGCTAGTCCTCCCCAGGAGAATATTTTCTGAAAGAAATGAAATAAAAAATTACACTGTAAATCACATCAATAAACAACTTTAATTAATTTGTAGTATAATCTGAATACTTTCAAATGTGGATTCTTATAAGATATCACAAGACAAAGCAGAACTGGAGAAAGGGACAAAACTCATTTCTTAAGCTTGATTTCATTAAAAAGGAGTTCAGTAGTACATTTTTATATAGTAATCCTAAATTAAACGTTTAATAGATACAAGTACATTTTCCCAACTGTGCCACGTAAAGCACACGTAATATAAATTGATTTTAAGTGTAGTCAGATAAAGTAAACCAAATATACAAGTGTTTTATAAGTGTATTAGTTAGGTGTGCTATGAATGTGTATATATTTAAAAGTGTATGAAAGATTTGTTCAAGTGGCATCTAAATACATTTTAATACAGGGATAATATTTTTTTTTTCATATCTTAAAAAATATGATAGATAGATAAATATATAGATAGACAGACAGGCAGACAGAGATAGATAGATAGACAGACAGTCATACAGAAAGAGAGATAAGGAGAGAGAGAGATCCAACATAGCTTCAGTTTGATGTCATACCTTCCACTTATATTAGCTAGAGAGGAAGAGAAGACAATGCTGAATAAAGTCGTAGTTTTTGCTATTTTTGGACCAAAATGTATTTCCGATGCTTAAAATATTCTAACTGACCCTCTGATGTCACATGGACTACTTTGAAGATGTTTTTCTTACCTTTCTGTACATGGACAGTATACCGTACACACAGCTTCAATGGAGGGACTGAGAGCTCTCGGACTAAATCTAAAATATCTTAAACCGTGTTCTGAAGATCTTAATGGTTTGGAACAACATGAGGGTGAGTCATTAATGACATAATTTTCATTTTTTGGTGAACTAACCCTTTAATGCTTTTCAATAAAACTGACTTTTTTAGTTCACCTCTGTTTCGAGTCCTGACTCAGCAGTAATCGAACCTTTGTGCTTCAGTTATTCTTATAAAACGTGATAACCTGGTAAATTAGCCTCCGGGGTGGCGTATTCGGGTATCTTAGAAGTATAGATTTTCAAGTCTGCCCTCTAAGGGTGAATTGCTGGTATATGCAATTCCCTTCCTGGTTTAAACTTTAAGTTATTCTCTCTAAACCCCTGAGAGTAACCATCACGTTTCCGCAGAAGGAATCCCTCAACCTGTTCTCAGTGAAAAACTTGGTAGCTTATTCAACTAAGTTGTCTCTGTCCTCTAACGTCTGGATGTGCCATAGAGACCCCATCATACTTAATTGGTCAGACGCCTCCATTATAGAAAACTCTGCATAATTTACATTCAGTGCTGACTGGATCTAAATTGACAATAAATTTAACACAAAATTAGCCTTCAAATACAAGAAACAATATACATTATATAAATATTTAATGCACACACAAACCCTTAAGTAAGAGATTTTTAAGGTTAATGTTAACAATTTCAACATTCTATGATATTACAACTATGGCCAAATAACCATTACTAAGAAAGCAACAGCTGGCATAAATGAAAATGTGTAATACATGAACTAACCTTGGTCATCTTTGCTCTGAAGTCACAGTCCACAATCTCTTGAAGGTCTGGTACTGGAGGCTGAAGGTTGCACACCTGACAGGCTTTCTGAAAAAAAAAACAAAAAAAAATGTGGCTCCACACCACCATGTACCAGGCACAAAGCTATAATCCGTCCAACTATTTTGTACATTCCATTGTACAGTGCTGTAACACATGGGAAAAGAATTATGTCAATAAACAATGCTTAGAAAATGTGTGCTGCTAATGGAGTGTAAACAGGTATTGAATTATTGACAAATTAATCACTTTTTTTCATAGGGGACTATGTTTCAACTTTGATAATTAAAGATGCATTGTTTAAAGGCCTGATGACATTCAATGTGAAAATTATAAATCAGGCAAACAATTTTCCCAAATGCTTAATGTAAATACAGACACACACACACACACACACACACACACACACACACACACACACAAACAATAGACAGCAGGTTACCTTTGGAATTGCAGGAAAGTGTTTTCCAGTCCTCTCCATCAAATACTTTGCATGAGTGGATTTCCCTCATCAGCAAAGTTAAAAATTCTGTCATTGGTCCACCCTCATCTGCGGCTCCCTCACCAATCCCATCAGCATCTCTTAACACAATGTCTAGTTTTACGTCAGGGTTAAAATGTTGGTGTCGGAAGGCTCTTATACCACTGTCTAGGATGTTGCATCGTGTTGCATTGATTTGATTGGAAATGGGTGCAGCTGTAAAATCCACTTTGTTTGACATTGTATTTAACAATGATTTGAGGTCAACATTGAAAACAAGAAATAAAACAGAATGTTACTTCGTCTTTTGATCCAACTATAGTATAAATACATGTCTAACAACATCAAATCACTTGCTCATACCCTTCTTCATCTGAGATATAAATATGTGTCTCTGAACTGAGTAAAGAAAATGCCACTGAAACTTCTGGAGAGGAGGCCAAGGTTGGAGCTGGAGCAGGAGAGGAGGTAGTGTTGTCTCGATATGATACCTTGAAAAATATCGATATTCAATACCATTTTCGACCCCAGAGAAAAAAACTGCCACAATATTAAGTTTCTTTCTTTAAAGACAAATATAACATCTTTCTCTCTCTCTCGCTCCATATATATATATATATATATATATATATATATATATATTGTGAGCCGTGTCCCGGGCACCTATCAGCGTCGCCCTGGCAACGAAGGAGATTCACCTGCACGCAATCACCGCGGGCTGATCGTCCCAGCTGAAGCGGATGAGGAGAGGACTATAAAAGCTGCGCCCGAAGATGACACAGGGAGAGAGGATCTCCAGATGACAGCGAACTAATGTTGTGTCTCTTGTCCCTCCAGAAAGCTGCTGAACGACCAGCCCCCCACCCGAGCACCGGACACCAAGTCCCACTGCACTCAGCCGGCCGGCGAACAGGATCACGCGGCACCGAGGACGAGCACCTGACACCATTGGTACCCCCACGGTCTAACTGTCTGTCAATAAATACACCCTCCGGGGCTTCACTTTTCACTACAACCTGTCGCGTGATTCTTCAGCCCGCTACAATATATATATATATATATGTGTGTGTGTATATATATAGACATGATATATTTATATTACATTTATATTTACAACACTAGTATATATGTTTTTAAAATGGCACAGCTTTTTAAATACCTGAAAGTACACTCTTAACATCAGTCAGTCAAGCATTATAATATGATATCTGGATAATCAAGTATTATTTAATGATAGAACTTTAGTAATTATAATTAAAATTTGGTAACCATGTATGAATGCATAGACATTTTAACTGAATTTAGGACTGATGGTGGTGCTTTGTTGATCATTGAGGGTTTCTGTAAAAAAAGGGATAAACTAACAATAATACTGATAAGATGATAATAATAATAATAATACAAATTCTACTAATAAGAACAGTAATGGATTGATGAATATTAATCAGGTTGTCTGCGTTCGGTCAAACTGATTTGCTCAGTAGGTGAGCACCAGCCAATGAGATTCTGCTTGCGCATTAGTTCCGCCCACTACTAAGGAACTCTGTTATTTTTACAGGAAAACAAGGAAAATACAACAAACAGGAAAATACAACAAAGAATATCGTTTAGCGCGTACATGTAGCATGTCAATTCTGCATGTATGTAAGACTTGCTCACTCTATCTCTCTCTCTCTCACACACACTTTGCGCGTGTGAGAGAAAGTGATGGCGAGTCTTGCGCCTTCACACTAGAGCTCACAGTACGTCAAACACAGGTGCACTGCGTGTCCATTGAGAACTGCTGTGTTCTTTATCAACCAAAGCTGGTCACGGTGGTGCAGCACTCGCCATCTTTCTATTCACTTTGGCTGTTTAACCAGCACGAATGAGACGAGACAGGCACTGCGGTCACGCGTGGTGTTTGTCAACGCGCCTGTGGAGAGAAGTGTACGTGACAGCTCAGCTAGTATCGGTGCTTCGATACTTAGAGAAAGTAGTATTGGTACCATTCAAATATTTTAGTATCGATATTTATCGAAATATCAATATTTTTGCCAACACTAAAAGGAGGCCATGGTTGGAGTTAGAGAGGAGGCCATGGTTGGAGCTAGAGAGGAGGCCAGGGTTGGAGCTAGAGAGGAGGCCACGGTTGGAACTAGAGAGGAGGCCATGGTTGGAGCTGGAGATGAGGCCACAGTTGCAGCTAGAGGTTGGAGCTAAAGAGGAGGCCATGGTTGGAGTTGAAGATGAGGCCACAGTTGGAGATAGAGCTGGAGAGGAAGCCACGATTGGAGCTAGAAAGGAGGCCACGGTTGGAGCTGGAGAGGAAGCCATGGTTGGAGGTAGAGAGGAGGCAACGGTTGGAGCTGGAGCAGGAGAGGAGGCCACAGTTGGAGCTAGAGAGGAGGCCACGTAACGTTACGTAATGAAACGTAAACAAAGGAAATATGATCCATATTACAACGTTATTGCTTCGTTGGACTAAATGTGCTCCATGAGATGTCGTTCAGTGGACCCTTACCTTTCTAACTAAACCGAGATATACAGCTGTGGATTATTAGGTACACCAGCCATCTTTGTTGTTCTCTGATAAAGAGATGACATAATAATCTAAAAAACGTGCCAGACACTACATCCGGTGCTTTCTTAAAATCTTAAATGAATCAGCCTTTTGAACAAATCTATTTAATAAATGATTCAATGACATGCTGCCACCTTTTGGTGGTTTCAGTTTCATTTTAAAGTATAAATTGAGTCATTTAAATTGCTTAATATTTCTATATTCAAAACTTCATATTTTAGACATTAATCTTATAACATTGTTATTATGCATAATAAGTCCGTAAATATTCCTTAATGCAACAAAAGAGTTCAATGCCTTGCAAAGATGAAATGTTGATGCTGATTTCATTTGACTGGTAACATATTATACTTGATTGTATTTTATTATTTTAATATCATTTCTTGTTTAATTAAATTGTTTGCTAAAAGTTCATAAATCTACATGCTTTGCCTTTAAAATAAGACATACATTTCATAAAGTTTGAAAAGGGGGATTACAAATGTTAAAAAAAATATCTTTAAGGAGTCAAATATTGCCCTATAATGGAATGGTTGATTTCTGTAATTGATCAGAGGGTGTTCCTAAAATATATATATCGTCGCTGTCGGGCGGAAACCTCCTATGTCCACATTTGGTAAATTTGATTTATTTTCATAAATCGATGCTATTGGTCAGTCCCCACGTGGGTCTGTTATTTTTTTACAAACAATTAACCAATCTAAAGTCTTGAAAAAAGCTTCAGAGCAAATCTCGTAACTCCACTGGGCACTTCAACTGTCTGAAAAGTTCACCTCTTCCTCACACTGCGGGAGAGCTTCGCGGCATATTTCTCCTCAAGACTGAGAGTCACGAATCCTCGTTGAGCAACGTCTTCTGAGGTAAATGTCCTCAAAACACTGGTTATTCATGATTCAGTTATGTTAATTATATAATAACAGTTTATATATTATATATAACAGTTTTATCTCAAAGTAATGGTAGTGTTAAGGTGTAATGTATCGTTTCTGAGACTGCTAGAATTTTCTTTCTGTTAGGTCTAGCATTGGACGGTAACATTAGCTATCTTGTTGACTGAAATCTTCTATGGTTTTGAAAGTTAGGAACTTAGCCACTGTGCATTGGTTTTGTCCTCATGTTTGGTGAGATAGTTAACGTGATTTTCGTGGAGCTTTAAAAAAAAAACTTGACCCCCGGCTAGTTCTGGCTCTCGTCTGAGGATCAGAATTTAGTTCAAGACAATCCACTGCAATGCGGACTAAACTCTGTGCATTGCAGATAAGACAGGATAGTACCTTACAATGTCAAGGCATGCCGTCATGTTCAACAAGTAGCTGCCTTTGCCGTCATGTTCATCAATTTAAGCAAGCTAGCTGGCTCCTTGCCTCGTTATCATATGTAAACATGGCATATATCCATAGGGAACGTTCATTTGACCTTTATTAATTTTATTTTTTGCAGCAACCATGTCTGTGTCCTTAAAGGAACTTTGTCAGATGGTCAATGTGCCATATGATCAGGCAAGGGCCCTAATAGAGAATGAGAGCTCCGATGGAAAGTGTAGAGAGAGAGGAAGCAACAGTGGTGGAGGATACAGTGATGCATGCTAGTAGAGTGAATTTCTGAGAGATAATCATGATTTCACATGCCAAAATGGATGAGTTTTATGCAGATGGATTTCACAGCAATAGACATTTGTTTAAAAAAAAAAATCACACTAATTGTACATGTGTATGAAAAGATTTCTCTGGTGGTCTGGAAGGAGTAGAGGCCTCGCTGCTGGCTCCAGAGCAGGTGCAGTGTGACACCGGTAGGTAAGATGCTGCAATTCTACAATTTCTCTTTAAATTAGACAAGGTCCTTCAACGGTAACACTTTATAATAACATTCAGTTATAAGTCACATATAAGTTATTAGTCAATGATGAACTAATCATTTACAAAACATGACTATGTTTTCTTAAATGATTAATAAGTAATATGGTAACATTTTTTAAATGTTTTGTAAACTCATATATTAGTTATGTTATTTTTAAATACATTCACAAACGATTAATCAGTTGTATGCGATAATGTATATCTGTATATATCAGTGTTGAATAGTTTACACTGTAGATTAGGGGCTACAGAAAGCTTTGTAAATGATTCATGCATTTACAACATCATCTATAACAGGTGTTGAACACTTTGTAGTGTGTACTTTAATGTAAATGCTGACTGATTAGGGTATAGGTAGCTGTCTTCTCTGACACACATCTATAAACACATATGCAGCTAATGTGAGCTTCAATGGAAAGTAAAACCACAACCACAAAGCTAGCATCACTAGATCCCACACTGTGCTGATGAGTGAAAAGATTTATCATTACCTACTGCAATCCCAACTCCACCAGGGAGGTCCTACATAAGAGTTTTGTCTGGTGCTGAAGAACAAGTTCAAAATACTTCAGGAACTTGATGAAGAAGAAGATGACAGCATACTCAACAGATGGCAGAAAGTTAAAGAGGCACTAAGGTCTACATGCCAAGAAGTTTTGGGCCAAAGAAGAAACAACAGAAAGAGTGGATGACAACAGAAACACTGACCAAGATCGAAGACAGGAAAAAGAAGAAGGCAGCAGTCAACAACAGCAAAACTAGAGCAGCAAAGACAAAGCCACAAGAAGAATACACAGAATCCCACAGAAAAGTGAAGAAGCGCATCAAGAAATATAAGAAAAACTTGCACTGGCAGCTGAAGCAGAACAGGCAGCGTACAACGGCAATTTGAAAAAGTTGTATGACACCACCAAACAACTCTCCGGAAAGCCAGAAAGACCTGTTAAAGACAAGCAGAGGAACACCATCAACAGTTTAGTACAGCAGATGAACAGATGGGTTTAGCATTTTGAAAAGCTTCTAAACAGACCAGCACCCCCCATTCCCCCTGACATTGAACCAACCAATGTGGATCTTCCAGTTGATTGCGAGAAACCAACCAGAGACGAGATCAGGAGAGCTATCATCCAGATGAAGAGTGGGAAATCGTCTGGACCCGACAACATCCCAGCAGAGGCCCTGAAAGCCTATACCCACTCTTTGAAAAGATCTGGGAAGAAGAGCAGATACTGGTAGACTGGAAGGAAGGTCACCTGATCAAGCTTCCCAAAAAAGGTGAAAGTGAAAGTGACATGACATACAGCCAAGTATGGTGACCCATACTCAGAATTCATGCTCTGCATTTAACTCATCCAAAGTGCACACACACAGCAGTGAACTCACACCCTGAGCAGTGGGCAGCCATTTATGCTGCAGCACCCAGGGAGCAGTTGGGGGTTCGGTGCCTTGCTCAAGGGCACCTCAGTTGTGGTATTGAAGGTGGAGAGAGTGCTGTACATTTACTCCCCCCACCTACAATTCCTGCCAGTCCGAGACTCGAACTCACAACCCTTGGATTGCAAGTCCAACACTCTAACCGTTAGGCCACAACTTCCCCTCATCAGTGACCTCAGTAACTGCAAAAACTACAGAGGAATCACACTTCTTTCAGTGCCGGAAAAAGTCTTTAACAGAGTCCTTCTTAATAGGATTGTAGCCGGTGAGGTGGCAATTAGTAGAGGGCGTGGCCAGGTAGGTAGAGTGTTTTTAAGCGGGCACCTCTAGGGAGGCCTAGAGAGGAGGTCCAATCTATTGTGTGGAATTGTGTTGTTTGGTAGCCTTCCCTGGTGTGGTGGTGTACAGACGTGGTGTGGTTGAGAAGGTAGGCCAAGCAAATATTGATTGTTTTTGTACGAAACTAGTTTCATATTTATGAAGACTTTTTATTTAATTCGGGAATTGTTTTAATGCAGATGCCAAATAGTGTGGATTTGTAGGCCGCTGGTCACGCCCGTTTCCATCTTGGAAGTTAGTCCAGGATTAGTGGTGGTGTTGCAGGTAATTTGAGGTTTTTTATAGTGTTTGTAAGTGTCTTGGTTTTATTTTCGAACAAGATTAAAGAAATGCGTTTTGCGGTTATTTTTGTGTATTAATTTGTATTGTTAATGTTTTTGTTTTTGTATTAGGTTTAGTTCATCGCTGTTCTTCTTGAGTTTGTTTTGTTTTGATTTTCCCATCTAGCCAGTACCGATAGGTGTGCGCTGTATGCCCCCAGCGCTATGTGTATAGATGTTGTGAATCGTACTGGCTAGTGGGGTGTTTCCTCTTTTTATTTTTTTCTTGTTTGAACCTCACTTCCCAGCCTCGTGTTGCCAGCCAACTCTTGTACTCTCTGTACTATATTGATGCTTTGAATCACACCAACCATTTGCATGAGACTTAAGTTTGCCGTGGAGTGGATTTCTTGGTGTTGGTCTGAGTGTTTTATATTTATCTAATATGATTTTGGGGTTGGTGTCATTTACTTTGTAACTTTACTTGGAAATTGTGGTGTGTGCTAAAGTTGGGATTGTATAGGGGTCCATAAGAGATTGGCTGGCTAGTTACATCGTTTATGGGGGGGGGAATGAGTTTTTGCTCTACAATGTAGTTTCTTTTTTTGATTATATATATATATATATATATATATATTGTTATTGATTTATTTGCCAATAAATTTATTTAATTTTTTGAGAACATTGTAGTTCATTTCCTTTTGGTCTCCCCTTATTTAAAGGAAGTGGCCCGTTGGTAACAGGATGAAAGATATCGTTGATCCCAAGCTGAGAGACCAGCAGGCAGGCTTCCGGCAAAAGAGATCCTGCACTGATCAGATAGCGACGCTCCGTATTATAGAGCAGTCATTAGAGTGGAACTCCCCGTTGTATATACATTTTATTGATTATGAAAAAGCCTTCGACAGTGTGGACAGAGAGACCCTCTGAAAGCTCCTACGACACTACGGCATCCCTGAAAAGATTACCAACCTTATCAGGAATTCCTACAACAAGATGTCCTGCAGAGTCGTACATGGAGGGCAGCTTACAAATACTTTCCAGGTGTGAACCGGAGATTGTCAAGGATGCCTGTTGTTGCCTTTCCTATTCCTCCTCGCCATAGATGGATTATAAAGACATCCACTCGGGAGAACAGAAACGGAATCCAGTGGACCTTGTGGGACCAGCTTGATGACCTGGACTTTGCAGACGATATTGCACTCCTCAAGCACAGTCAACAGCAAATGCAAGAGAAAACAAACATGGTGGCGGCCATATCGGCACAGCTTGGACTCAATATCAACAAAGATAAGAGCAAATTCCTGAAGATCAACCCCACCAGTACCGAATTAATCACACTGCATGGAAGTCCCCTGGAGGAAGTGCAGTCCTTTACCTACCTGGGTAGCATCATCGACCTGCATGGTGGAACAGTTGTGGATATCAAGGCAAGGATCGGAAAGGCAAGAGCTGCCTTCATCCAACTAAAGGAAATATGGACCTCCAGAGAGTTGTGAATGTGAAGTCAATCTTGCTGTATGGAGCAGAAACTTGGAGGATGAATAAAACCACCACCTGTAAAGTACAGACCTTCATAAATAGTTGCTTCAGAAGGATTCTCTAGATCTGATGGCATGACACCATCAGCAACACCAACCTTTGGCAAAGATCCAGCCAACTTCCCATTGAAGAAGACATCAGGAAGAGGAGATGGGGTTGGATAGGGCACACATTACGCAAACCACCAGCCAATTTCACCAGGCAGGCACTGAAGTGGAACCGCCAAGGCAAGTGGAAGAGGGGCCGACCAAGAAATACCTGGCGACGTGACCTTGAGGCAGACACTGCAAAGATGGGCTACAGCTGGAACCAGCTAGAAAGAATGGCTCAGGACAGAGGACTCTGGAGATCCGTGGTTGACGGCCCATACCCCAGATGGGGTGAAGGGCAATGATGATGATGATGACTGCAATCCCCAGTCTTTAAGTCATTTATAAATGTTCACCCGCTTGAAAACATAAATTACTCTTCTTAAAAATACTGCTCTAGCATACCTGCATGTTTGTCCTTTTAAATTAATTATGACTGAATTAACAAACATTTATCAAATGGTAGCATACCACTAATTAATATTTTATTAATTGGCGTTTTAAAAAAAATAATTAGTTCATTATTAACTAATAATTTATAAATGACATAACTGAATTAACAAAACATTTATAAAATGTTAGCACTTGTTAGTCACTTGTTAATTATTAATGTATAGTCATGTTTTGTAAATTATAAAGTTATATAATTATAAATTATAAAGTTCATCATTAACTAATAACTTATAAGTAACTTATAACTGAAAGTTATTATAAAGTGTTACCCCTTCAACTATAGCCCTCACTGTTGACAGTTTATAAAGATGTAACTCATTCATGCACGTTTGGTTTGTGTGTGTATTTTGAAGTTTTCCATGGTGGAAGCGAAAAGCACCTGGATGCAGAGAATACGTGCTCAGATGCTGAAGAAGACACACCTCCAAGGAAAAGACTGAGAACTGAAAACACCTGGAAGAAAGTCATCAACAAGAAAAAAAGAATGGTTGGGAAGTCATACACTGGAAAACAGAAGCAGGAGGAAATAATGAGGGAACCTCTGCCTTGTATTACAAAACAAAGCTTGCAGTTCATAATTTTACCATGTACAACATGCTGACACACAGTGCTACATGTTATGTCTGGCATGAAGGTGAGGGATCCCTGTCTGCCAGTGAGTTTGCTTCATGCATTGTCGACTACCTCTCTGCACACACTGAGGCTGACACATATGGAGTGACGAGTGGCGAAACAGTGTGATTTTGACTGAAACAGGTTTTTTTGAAAGTAAGAGAATTCTGCCACTTGCTACTGCGACTTTGAGGTCCAACACTAAAGTGCCCTCGCGGTCCGAAGGTAGTATATTAATATTTTTGGTGGTGGACGATAAAAATGTCTCAACGATATTTGAAGAAATATCATTGAATTGTGCTGCAGCGCATGATCTATCAGCTGCAGTTCTGGCGCCACGTAATTTATATACTGCGACATACATTAACATCACATCAGTGTTAACTCCGCAGTAGAGTTACTCTCAAGGGACACTGCACTTATTCACAAAATATTTTTTTGCATCTGCTTTAAATCCTTACTGGTTATTACAACATTTCATTCGTGTGCTTTTCTGACATGCGTTTTTTCTGAGCTATATCAAAGCACGGCATGAAAACGAAAAAGCCCTTCAAACTGTGCCTGATTTCTAAGTTATGTTTTGTGCTAATCCTGTCAAGACACACAAGGTTTATGTATAGACTCAGTTGGATGTGTAAAATGAAAGTAAACAACTGAAAGAGGATGCATGTCTGTATATCAGATGCGTGTAGGTCTTAAAGGAACACTAGGCTACATGCTGCCATGTGAATTAAAGGGATAGTTCACACTAAAATTTAATTTGTCATTGATTATACACTCACATTAGTGTTAATTTCGTCACCTATTTTTAATTTAGTCTTAGTCTTGTGCCAAATGTCCTTGCTAGTTTTAGTCATATTTAGTCATTCACATATCTTTTATCATATCTTTTATCATATTTTTTTTTGTCAGTCAAGTTTTAGTCGACTAAAAGTCTCGTCATTTTAGTCTAGTTTTAGTCAAAAAAAAAACTCAAGGTATCTTAGTCGACTAAAAGTCTTTTAATTTTAGTCTAGTTTTAGTCAAAAAATGTTAGTGTTTTTTTTTTAAATAACACATTATTACTGATAAACATTTCAGTAAAAAAAGTGTTTCACATATCTCAAACATTGGTTAAATGTCATAATTACCTGACAAAATACACTTGTTGAATGATTTTTGTTGGATGCAAATGTTAAATGTGTCTGGTTTTCAAATTCTGATTTAGGAGACACATTCACAAATGATTAACCTGATCACATTTTTTTACTTTATTGATACTGCTTTTAATCGTAATGCAAAGACCGGTCATCGGGACATAAGCTGTCATATACAATAAAAGAGCCTGCGCAGCAACAGGAAATATAATTTAACACAAAAAGCCTGCCTAGACGGTGGACTTGCGCTCAGGAATTCTTTTTTATTTTGTATTTTTTGAGCGGCGTGTGGACAAATTCTTTTTACGCACACACTATTTTATTTCTTGATAACAGACCGCTGCTAACTATAACACACAAATATCGAGCCTCTTCCTTCGACCTAGCATGTCGTCGTCGCTCGCTCATCACTTGTTAATTGCATGTTAATTTAATGCATAATGCATGTTAATTTAATCTTAGTCAGCGTTTTTGGACAGTTCTTGGACATGTTTCGCGTGTAAAAAAACACAGTATTTTTCACACAATTCACCTATCTGTATACCGCTGTTTTCACTGTGATAAAAACGGGCTGATGACTTCCTTGTTCTATAAAGTCCCTCCTTCAGAAATACATAACGAGTTGCGTTTGGGCCAGCGGTTCCTGTGTTGTGATTCGACAGCAGCTTAGCGCACTTGCCCCTCCTGGAAACTCGATTGGGCTAGTTTTGGAGTAGTTTTGAGAAGCAAGTGGGCAGGAGCATGTGCTGGAGATGTACTTATATTCACAGTAGCGTTTTTACTGACGAGATGCACATGAAAATCGCATTCAATTTTTTTGCACAGCCCTAACATCTAGTTAACAAAGCTAAATAGCGTTGCTCTTTGTGTAATAAGTTACAGAAACTGTTAAACGCACCAACTTAAATAATAAAATGCACTTACCGGTTCTGGTCCATAAACAACGCCTTCTCCAGACAAAGAAGGAACTGCTCCATCTTTCAGGAATACTCTTTGTGCGAATCCGGCATTAAACTGATTGAGATTGAGGAAGCTGTCCTCAGCAAGCTGTTCTGCACATAGTTTTACATGCGGATTATGATTTTCGGGAACCGAGTTAAACATAAATTGTAAACCATTAATCTCCAAGTACAGCATCCCTGGGAAGGCAAAACAAAGGTGATTGGACTCCGAGATGAAAATAACAGCATTTCGATGACATGGCGACAAACACAAACGCAGCTCTTCCTCTTCTCCGTCGGAGCACAACAAGACCACGCCCCCTGTTTGTGTATTCATGTGGGGGGAGGTTAGTCAAAAAAACTGTTTAAGTGACATCATTACTGCAGGAACTAGAGGGATGTAGTCCAAACGGGTCGTTTTTTGTAGGCGAATTCTGTTAAATAAAATATCTCGCTTGGCATTGAACTTTGAGCTTTAGAATTTTACAGATATTATTTATACTCTAACAACAACATTACACACTAACTAAAGTTTAAAACATGGGATCACGAAGAAGGGGACCTTTAATGTTATAATAAAACACCAAACACACAGAGAAAAATCACTCAATACTCTTGACTGAAAGAAAAACTTACAGTTGCTTTGTTCATTAATTTTTTTTAATGCTCCTGCTAAATACACCTCTTGTACCTGAAAATAAAACACTTTATTTGTATAATATCTGTATTTGTAATGTGTATCTTTGTTCTCATTTTTTTAATAACAAAGATAAAATAATGACCCCATTCACTTTGGCCTAAATATTCATATTTTGTTACCTTAAAAGGCTTTATAACAGGGAAATTAGTTTGGCTGTGATGATCAAACAGCTTGCTAAATAGAAAACCCAACATGACAAACAATCAGGATAAAATCATGATTTCTAAAAATAATAATAATAATAATAATAAAAAAGATTTGTTAGATATTTATCATATCGTCCACCCCTAGCTGAGGTATAACAAACCCATACAGACTCCAAACCCCTGTAAAATAATAATAATATTTGCCTATGGCAAGCACCACTAATAATGAATAAAATAAAAATATATTTTAAAAAAAGTTATGTTGTCTCTGCTAATCATATCATAATTTCGATTCTTATAGTTTTACAAAAATAGCTTTTATTTCAACTCTCTAAGTCTCCTGATCCCCTGTAGCCTAATATGTTTCCTTTTATCAAGTATACGTGTTTTAATTTACATTTATTCATTTACCAGACACTTTTATCCAAAGCCACTTACAACCAGAGAATACCATTCAAGTACTGTTCACATGGTTTTTTGTTTTACCTTGGGCCGCATTCACAAAGAATCTTATAAGAGACTACAAGTAGTGAAGTGACATTCAGCCAAGTATGGTGACCCATACTCAGAATTTGTGCTCTGCATTTAACCCATCCAAAGTGCACACACACAGAGCAGTGAACACACACACACACTGTGAGCACACACCTGGAGCAGTGGGCAGCCATTTATGCTGCGGCGCCCGGGGAGCAGTTGGGGGTTCGATGCCTTGCTCAAGGGCACCTAAGTCGTGGTATTGAGGGTGAAGAGAGAACTGTACATGCACTCCCCCCACCCACAATTCCTGCCGGCCCGGGACTCGAACTCACAACCTTTCAATTGGGAGTCCGACTCTCTAACCATTAGGCCACGACTTCCCTCGTGGGAAGTAGCTCCTAACTGGAGAATTTAAGAGAAACTCCTAAAAATAATGGCCATGTCACTCATAACTTTAGACTCCTATGTGTTTTATTAAGAGTAATGCTGTGTTCCAGGCAGGATTTTGAGTTCGTAAGTCACCATTTCAAACCACGACTAACGACTTTGTACCGTTCCAGGCAAGTTACACCAAACTTTCTGAGCACAAGGAAATTTAGCTAGATTATTATTTTTATTGCAATTTTACATTGTCCTAAAATAGTTTTTTCAACATGTACCACTTGCATAAACACTGAATCTATAGGCATTATTATCCATAGGGGCTGTCATTGTTGTTTCGCGTACTTTGTGACGTCAGAACTCGGAACTTTGAATACATTGATCTAGTACGAGTTCACGGGTGAGAAGTCACGGGTTTGACTGCCGTTCCAGTGCACTTTCACAGGTTTAAGGTTGGAAAAACACGGGTTACGGGTCGCCTGAAACACCGCATAATTCACGAAGCATTTTAGCCCTTAAAGTAGCACCTATGTCTGGAACAGCTTAGAAGAAACAAATAAATTTACCTCTTATATACAACCATGAATTCAGGTTTGTCATTCACCTGTCATTTATCATCAGACAATCACCGTGATCTGTTAATTATATGAATCTGTCAATAATAATAATAATATCATCATCATATCATTAATGTTGACCTGGTTTAACTAACTTTTATGTGATAGCCCTATAGTCTAATAGGGGCCCTATCTCTGGTTTCCTGGCTTAGAAAAAGATATGCATTAAAACAGATTGTGTGTAGTATAGCTTAATTTTGTACCGATTTTTTCAATTGTTTATGTTGCCCCCCCAAACAAGCCAAATGCCCCCCCAAACATGACATCCTGGTAACCCCTCTGGTGTACGGTATACTGTCCATGTCCAGAAAGGTAAGACAAACTTCATTAAAGTAGTCCATGTGACATCAGAGGGTCAGTTAGAATTTTTTGAAGCATCAAAAATACATTTTGGTCCAAAACTAGCAAAAACTACGACTTTATTCAGCATTGTCTTCTCTTCCGGGTCTGTTGTGAGATTTCAAAACACTGCAGTTTAGTGATATCCGGTTCGCCAATGAAATATTAGATGTAACCGGATCTTTAGATGTAACCGGATCTTTTTGAACCAGTTCACCAAATCGAACTGAATCGTTTAAAACGGTTCGAGTTAATCCACAAATGACTTAAGCTGTTAACTTTTTTAATGTGGCTGACACCCCCTTTGAGTTAAAACAAACCAAGTATCCATCCTGGAGTAATTAATTTACTCAAACAGTACACTGACTGCACTGCTGTGAAGAGAGAACTGAAGATAAACACCGAGCCAGATAACAAACAAAAAATTGACTCGTACTCGAGTCAAGAACCATTTCTGTCGGACGCGTCCGATTCGAGAACCGAGGAGCTGATGATACTGCGCATGTGTTGTGTGACTCAGCGTGAAGCAGATTGACACACAGCACTTCTGAACCGAACTGATTCTTTTGGTGATTGATTCTGAACTTATTCTGTGCTAATGTTATGAGCGCGGGCAACAACCATCTGGCCATCAGTCAGCAACATCAACAGTAGATGGTTGGCAGAAACCATTCTCTACCGTGGAGTATGTATTATCTTATTTAATGGTGAAAGCTGTAAACTGCAGCTGGATATTATAAAGATGCTGGTCATTTAATTAGAATATCATCAAACAGTTGATTTATTTCACTAATTCCATTCAAAAAGTGAAACTTGTTTATTATATTTATCCATTACATACCGACTGATTTTTATGATTATAACTGACAACTAAGGAAAATCCCAAAATCACTATCACCAATACAAAGACCACTACACCAATACAAAGAAAGGATTTTTAGAAATCTCGGCCAACTGAAAAGTATGAACATGAAAAGTATGAGCATGTACAGCACTCAATACTTAGTTGGGGCTCCTTTAGCCTGAATTACTGCAGCAATGTGGCGTGGCATGGAGTCAATCAGTGTGTGGCACTGCTCAGGTGTTATGAGAGCCCAGGTTGCTCTGATAGTGGCCTTCAGTTCTTCTGCATTGTTGGGTCTGGCATATCGCATCTTCCTCTTCACAATACCCCATAGATTTTTAAGAACAGGGATACCATGGTCCTTAAACCAGCTACTGGAAGATTTGGCACTGTGTGCAGGTGCCAAGTTGGAAAGTGAAATCTGCATCTCAATAAAGTTGGTCAGCAGCAGGAAGCATTAAGTGCTCTAAAACTTCCTGGTATACGGCTGCGTTGACTTTGGACCTCAGAAAACACAGTGGACCAACACCAGCAGATAGGTAGATAGCATATAATATAATAGCAGATAGGTTGCTCTGATAGTGGCCTTCAGCTCTTCTGCATTCTTGACTCAGCACTCACCACTCAGCACTCACCACTCAGCAGCAGTCCAGTCCTTTTTGAAGCAAGACGTTTCTAACACTGTCTGTTGTTCAAGAGTGGCTTGACACAAGGAATGCGACAGCTGAAACCCATGTCTTGCATATGTCTATGCGTAGTGGTTCTTGAAGCACTGACCATTTAAGCACTTGAAGCACTGATCATTTAAAGGCCTTTATTTTGAGTTAATTAGCTGATTATAGTGTGGCACCAGGTGTCTTCAATATTGAACCTTTTCACAATATTCTAATTTTCTGAGATACTGAATTTGGGATTTTCCTTAGTTGTCAGTTATAATCATCAAAATTAAAAGAAATTAGTATTTGAAATTCATCAGTATGTGTGTAATGAATGAATATGATATACAAGTTTCACTTTTTGAATGAAATTAGTGAAATAAATCACCTTTTTGATGATATTCTAATTATATGACCAGCACCTGTACTTGCCTCTAACACCACAAAAGAAAAACAATCTTCACCCAAGTAGTTAGGACAAAGGTTTATCATGGTATTTATCATGGCTTGTATGGCATTTGTCGTATTAGTATGGTTTATTGTTAATTTCTAGGTTATTGGTCAACGTGAAAAACAGATATCAAAGCTGTGGAGAGAACTCAAAGATACTGGTGTTTTGAGAATGAAAAAAGAACCAGTACTGTTTCCTAGATCTTCTGCAATAGTGTTTGAACCAGAGGTTTTTCCACTTTATTTTATTTTTTTATTGATATTTGCAGTGAACAGACAGTTTATTAAGAGTTTCTAATAAAACTCTAGGTAGTTGAACGAATTACTGAATATTTTTTGCTGCCCTGTGTTTAGCTTGTATTCAATGCTGCTATCTTTGTATTAGATGATACTTAAGAGAGTCATCTGGCCAGAACCTGACAGTGAGGAAGATGAAGCCCAATTCAAGCTGGAGCAATCTTGTGATGTTACTGCCTTCTTGCGTGAATATATTCAAACAGGTAAAAAAAAAATGTGATTGTAAATGTCCCTGCAGGGTCACCTGCTGAACTGAGTTGATGAAGTTTTGGACTGGCTGGACTGTTCTGCCTCAACATCTTTATTTTGAAGTATCACCTGACCTTACATTGCTAGTGGCTTCAACCTTTCTTTAAGATTCAGAAACGTTCTTGCGTTTACACAACCCATGAGAGCACGGGTTTGGCTTTGACCTTGTCTGAGCTGTTACATTTAAAATTGTTCATGAACTGATAAATGCATGTTTGGGAGAAAGAAAATGAATGACCTGTTTGTTGTCTTCAGCATTTTTATTGTTTTTTAAATGCATATTCTTGAAAGGAACTTTCCCAGTTTTGCATTGTTCGAAATTCTTAAAGAGTTAAATGAAGTTAACATAAGAACAAGTTAAAAACATTTATCTTGTTTATCACAAAGCCTTGTTGTAATTTAGGCATTTCATACACAATGTTACAATAAACTCAACCAAAAGAATGTCAGTTCATGGCGTCAGTCCTCAATGCTCCAGACAAGAACATCTAATATCTTAAAATCTCTGTCAGTTGTTCCACTGTGGAATTATAAAAATTCACTGTGTCATTTAGTGGAACATCCCGGTTGGGAAGACCTGCAATCTCCTCTGCAGTGAGGCTGCATGGCAAATGCTCATCTGGGATTGAAATGCTGTTTGCATCTTCCATGGCAGGTGGTCCATCCCAGTCAACACCATAGTCCTCATCAACCTTAAAAAATACAAGAACAGATGCTTTAATATTATGAATTTACCAAAATAAGCATTTATGTGCCACCAAGGCATATATTTATTGTTCTGATGTAGTTATGAGTGAGGAAATTAAATTTAATAATTTACATCAATTGTGTTACATAAGACTTTTGCCTCCAGAACAGGATTTGGAAGCCCTGGTTAAATGGACCAGAAGAAGAGTTTTTGAGTTTAATGTGCAAACATTGTGCATACAGTCCCTAAATCATCAGCAGAATTTCTGTTTTGCTGCCAATGCTGATATGGAGATTGACCGTTCTCGGTTCGCAGTCTGTGAAAGTTCCATGCTTCTTTAAAAGTGTTAAGCTAATGTTGTAACTCGGGTGAAAAGGTCCAATGCAGAGCAATAAGGTGGATCTCATCATCAGGGTTCAACAGTCCAGTCATTTACAAATGGTAAAACAATGCGTGGAACAAATCAAGGACTTGTGTGTATACATCTCGCCAAAGACGTTCAATCCTAAAAAGAAGATAATAAAAACAAGCATCACACTATGATAAGTAAATCCATAACCTTTTTATAGATCAAAGACATATTATCTGCATTTAGATTTGACAGGGTGTTTGAATAGTCTTGAACACGAGTGTCAATTCCAGTACCTGGAGATCTACCTACCTTCAAAGCTCAGCTCCAACCCTGATCGAACACGACTGCGTAATCCTCTGCGATTTCAGTCGCTCAAATGTTGTGAGTAAATGATTACTTCTATGTTCATTATAACATCCAACAACAAAACACCTCAATCACTTAGGAGTCATGCTCATCTGCATCTCTGACTGATGACGACTCACTCAGGGCGGGTCTGAGGTAAGACACAAGTCCAGTCTGTGCTGAAGCACAGCTGTCAATCAAACAATCGTGGGAGGGGCCTCTAGACGGCTCGATTTGAGAAAGGGGAAAACATTTAACGAGATTACAAAAACAAAACACTTGGTGCATTTTTATCATTACAGGGTGGTTGTGTACAATCACTGCCAACACACATTTCAGTTCAAACATCTTGTAAAAGTGCATGTAGCATTATATGACCCCTTTAAGATCTTCAGGAGCACTTGATAATTGCAGACATGTGTGATTGATTAGAATTAGAACTGAACTTGGCTGGTAGGTACAGTAGTTCCCTTTCAGGGGCACTGAACAAACTGAACAAACACACAAACTGCGTCCTCTATAGGGAACACCTCATCGTGACCCGTGTCTGAAGCATACATTGAAAAAACACCAACTTGTCGGCCGGCGACAGCCTCTGACGTCAATACCGACAAGATTATAAACCGGCACCGGTAGAACATGTCATTCTCTTCTTCGTCTTCACTGACTGATCTGTTTGAAGCGTGCATCTGTAAGAACCGGTAAGAGTGATCTTCCTCTGTCTATCATGGTGACTACTAGCAAGCGTTTAGAAATTGTGTGCATCCGTGTTGGCACTATTTGACACCCGATGACACACACAATCACAATTGCGTCATTTGTTTGGGTGAAGAGCATGCACGTGATGTCTTTGAGGAGACAATCTGCATGCATTGTAAATGTTTTTACAAAGAAAATGCTCCGCTCTCGTTTGTCTCTCTTTCCGAGGGAAAAGGAAAAACGGTGTCCATCTGCTTCCCGTGGTTCAGGACCTGCCACTGCTGAGGCACGGAAGAGAATTAGCTCGTGAGAATACAGGTGGATCTGTCTGAATGGTTTAAAGAGGGACTTTCCCTTTCGCGCTCATAATGGCAGCAGACGAGAGAGAGCCTCAGGAGGATGGTGTTATATCTTTAACACTTTCTGATACTGAGGTTAGTGCACTGCTGGGTTTTTGCCCAGGAAAAGCAGGAGATATCTGAGGATGGTGAAGAAGCTGAGGCTGAGCCTTCTCAGTCCTCCTGCCCTGCGTATGTAGAGTTGTTGGAGGTTATGGATCGTGCCACGGCAAAGTTGGACTTGCCATGAAAGTACGCTAAAAAGGTGATGCCGTAAGGCCGCCTTGATGAACGTTATCTTTCTGACCATAGCCCTTCAGCTCAGGTGAGCCTTCCATTTCTGCCATATCTCCATACAGAGATTGAAAAGAAATGAAAAATATGCTGACATCGAGGCGATGCGCGAAGGGAGGTGATGCCCCCTGTAGAAAGAGCTTTCTTTATGCAGGGGAAACATCCTCTCTTAATCTCCCTCCTTGCCATCTAAGCCCTTCAAGAAATACATCTCGCTTAAATGGCAAGGTATACGCAGCAGCAGGTCAGGCTGTGGCTTTATTACACACGATGGTGGTGTTTTAAGCATATCAAACTGATATGCTAAGAGATCTGGACAGAGGCAAGGGCCTTTCTCCTGATCAGGTATCTGAGCTCCCTCTCCAGGCTACCAAGCAGGCCGCCTCCACCATGGGCAGGATTATGGTGGCCATGGTGGTAGCAGAGAGACATTTGTGGATGAACCTGGCAGACATCGGGAAGAAAGAAAAGGCTTTCTTCTCGATGCTCAGGTTTCGCCTTCTGAACTTTTCGGTATTTCCGTTGAGACGGTGATCGGAAGTTCAGGGAGACGAAGGCGCACTCTGCTGCTTTCAGAACCTTCGTTCCAAGTTTGTGGAATTTGAAGAAAGCAGGGATAACATGAATGCCAAAAATTATCAGTGATCTGGAAGCTTTTTTATAGAAAGGAATGGGCCAAGATTGCAGTAGAGAGGCGACAGATGCTTCTTAGCATCAATATACACTCAAATGTGTATTTATAAACATTCTATAATTGTTTACTGATGCCTTTAAAAAAAAAATCATAAAATTGTGTTCTTGGCATCAAAATGACTTGCAGGTCATGGGGTTGAATAATTTTGATTGCAACTGTACATAAAGGATAGAAATGTTGTCCATCAAAGAAAAGCGATCTTTAGCATTCATTTCGAGTAGCCTATGGCTTTTCGAGGATGCATGTATGGAGCAAGTGGTGGTTTGTTGTCTCACTAAATGTGTCATCAGGTTCTGCGATTTTTATTTCACGGTTGTCGTAAGGAGAAACCACACTGCATACACACACACACACACACACACACACACATATATATATATATATATATATATATATATATATGAAGAGCTCTTTTCCAAAACGGGATAAACGCCATTTTAAAAAAAAAAATTGTTTGTCATGTCATTTTGCTGTGTACTGAACCTATTAACTGCTCCATCAACGTTTCATGACAAATCGCTATATTTCCTTGTTTAAAATGTACTGCAAGATGCAGTTTCTTTCCAAAACGAGATAAGCGCCGAACCTATTTTTAGCCTAAACGGGATATATCCTCTCAACCAATCAGAATTCGGCGAGCGTTCTACGTAATCCAAATAGGCGGCGATCTGAACAGAGGTTTGTTACTTTGTTTATGTTCATTCATTCCTCAAAATGAGTGCTTTAAACTGTAGTAACACTTTTGATGGCCTTGATGAGCCAGTGAGACCTACATCTGGGAGTAGAAAACTCAGACTGGACAAAGAAAATCACAAAAAACAACAAAAAAGAAGGTTCGTCACTCGGGTGGCGCGTTAATACCAACAGTGGGATGTCAACACAAAGCTGCCGCCAAAGGTTTCTGTCAGGCCAAGAGGCTGTCGCCGGACGATCTGATGGTAAATTTCAACTATTTTTATGAAAAACCAAACAAGGTTGACCAGGACCAGGCCATACTTCATCTCCTGGACATCACGCAAGTGACAAGGAAGCGTCCGAAAGTCCAGGACATTAACAAACAAAAAGATCGGAACGTATCTGTTAAGTACAGTCTCTTGTGCAACAGACATCCGGAGAAAGTGCCCGTTTGCAAGGCGACCTTCATAAAGGTGTTTGGTGAGTACAACTTTCGTTTTAGAATTGACTAGTATAATACCGTTTTGTAGGTTTGTTGGTTTCCCCCTCGCGCCAATATAACAGCAGGAGAACAATTATGTCACATAACGTTACATTTACCTCAGGAAAGCCATTTAATGACCATAGCATGTTAACTGAATAGAAAAAAATAGCTAGAGAGGAGATTTTGCCGAGCACTATGAGTACCTGATTATATGTTGCACGTTCTCTTGTTTGTTTGTTTGTTTTTTAAACGACCATCCATAATTTTTTTCCAAAAATTGATGGATTTATAGCGTTTTGGAAAAAAAATAAATTAACTTTGAATTTATCATCAACAAAATTGTTGTTTGATTTAATAATCATTGTTCAACATGTTCAGACTGAGGCAAAAAAAAAACATTTTAACAGGATAAATTGATTATTTACAAAATGTGTGGGTCTATGTAAAAAATGTAATTTTCCATGAAAACTACTGAAATGGATTTATCCCGTTTTGGAAAAGAGCTCCTCATATATATATATATATATATATATATATATCAGAAAAGCATCATGATTTCAAACCATACAGGTACTTTTTCATTTACCTCTGATTGTGAACGCTCCTTCCCGTAATGTGAGAACGTCTCGGTTACGTACGTAACCCTCGTTCCCTGATGGAGGGAACGGAGACGTTATGTCGAACGACATATGGGGTCTCACTTGGGAGGCCAATCATCTCTGAATTTAAGAGAAAACGCCAAATGAAAATTGGCTAGTGGATTAACACACCTGAGCCACTCCCCGAGCCACGGGTATAAATAGGGCGACAGGTGCATCCACTCATTAGGTTTTACGCTGAGGAGCCGAGAACGTGTCCCGGCAACAGCGAACGGTTCAAGGTTGTGGCATGGGGACATAACGTCTCCGTTCCCTCCATCAGGGAACGAGGGTTACGTACGTAACCGAGACGTTCCCTATCTGTCGGTCACTACGAGTTATGTCGAACGACATATGGGGTCCTATGGAAAACGCCACAACCTGAACATCGTCACAACCCTGTGGCGCTGCAATTGTCGACAAGCCCTGGCGTGCCACAAAAGCTACGCTTAAGGTCGTAACCTTCCCAAAGCCCCAGCGCAAATTCACTGACCTTGGTACCGAAGGGGCCAAAGGGTGAGTACATCGCTGCTGGAGAAGGCCACGCTGCTGTTCCGCCCACATAAGTTAATGGAAGGGATTTCAACCTTCAGAGAAAGATAGCTTAAAATCTTCCCTATTTGTTCTTTCAGCTTTGGCAAGACAATGGGAAAGCGAGCCTAGGAAAAGGTCGCTACGGAGACCACATCCTACCCGTAGGGAGGTGACATGTGGATATACTGATATGGACTGACCCAGGGGGCAGTACTACATATGGAAGGGGTCTCTGAGGCAGGTCCTACCTTGGAGTAGGGATGGAACGGCTGCCAGAAGAGACTGACAGAACGGGTCTGTCAAGGGAAGACACGGGTTTGCCAAGAGGGAAACCTTACCATGGAAGAATACCCATATCGGATTACCCGTAGGGAACACCTAGCCCAGTACAGGGGCTGACCGGAACTCCGGGCATGCTAACGCCAGTACTGGGCCTGGCGTCAGACTGCTCCGCCAAGTCTGACTGCCGAGGGTGCTGGAGGATGCTCGACCAGGGTACGCCAACCGGGGAACTCTACTGGGAGAAGAAAGGCGCTCACATCCCCGTGTTAGGGGGAATGGCGCAGCAAGCGTGACACCCAGCCAGCCCTTCCCGCCAATTACCTGTTACCCAACACACGGGAAGAAACTGGCTCCACGCGGAGGTTGTAAAACCTCGCAAAGGTGTTAGGTGTCGCCCAGCCCGCAGCTCGACAGATGTCTGCCAGAGAGGCGCCGTGCGCCAGTGCATAGGAGGAGGTCACACTCCGTGTGGAGTGGGCCCTCACCCCCAGGGGGCACGGCTCGCCTTGGGAATGGTAAGCCAAGGCGATGGCATCCACTATCCAGTGGGCCAACCTCTGCTTAGAGACAGCCTTCCCCTTCTGCTGACCACCAAAGCAGACCAGGAGCTGCTCAGAGCTTCTAAAGCTCTGGGTGCGGTCCACGTATATGCGAAGCGCTCTTACGGGACACAGCGACGCCAAGGCTGGATCTGCCTCCTCCAGGGGCAGCGCTTGCAGGTTCACCACCTGGTCTCGGAAGGGAGTGGTGGGAACCTTGGGCACGTATCCAGGCCGGGGTCTCAGGACAACGTGAGAGTAGGCCGGCCCGAACACAAGGCACTCTTCACTTACCGAAAATGCTTGGAGGTCCCCTACCCTCTTGATGGAAGTGAGCGCGGTCAGGAGCGCTGTCTTGAGAGACAGGAACTTAAGCTCGACTGAATCCAGCGGCTCAAAGGGACCCCTCTGAAGTCCCGCCAGGACAATAGAGAGGTCCCAGGAGGGAATCAGGGGTGTCCTAGGAGGATGTAACTTTCTGGCACCCCTCAGGAACCTAACGATCAGGTCATGCCTCCCCAGGGACCGGCCGTCCACTGCATCGTGATGGGCTGCAATGGCAGCCACATACACTTTCAGGGTGGAGGGTGACAGCCCACGCTCCAACCTTTCTTGCAGGAAAGAAAGCACGACTCTGACCGGGCATCTCCGGGGGTCTTCTCGGTGAGAAGAACACCAATTCGTGAACAGACTCCACTTCAGAGCATAGGCCTGCCTCGTAGAAGGTGCTCTAGCCTGAGTGATAGTGTCTACCACCGCTGGGGGCAGATCACTTAGGTCTGCCGCGTCCCATCCAGAAGCCACACGTGGAGGTTCCAGAGATCTTTATGCGGGTGCCAAATGGTGCCAAGCCCCTGAGAGAGAAGGTCTCTCCTCAGGGGGATGCGCCAGGGAGGGGCTGTCACGAGGAGCATGAGTTCCGAAAACCAGGTCAGGGTGGGCCAATAAGGCGCAACCAACAGGATCTTTTCCTCGTCCTCCCTGACCTTGAACAGTGTCTTTGCGAGCAGGCTCACTGGGGGAAACGCATACTTGCGTAAAGCCCGAGGCCAGCTGTGTGCCAGTGCATCTCTGCCCAGGGGGGCCTGGGACAGGGAATAGTACAGCTGGCAGTGGGAGGACTCATGGGAAGCAAACAGGTCTACCTGGGCTTCCCCGAATCGACTCCAGATCAGCTGGACCATCTGGGGATGGAGTCGCCATTCCACGGCGAAAGTGAGCTGTCGTGAGAGCGCGTCGGCTGCACGATTGAGCTCCCCCGGGATGTGGATAGCGCACAGCGACTTGAGCCACGTCTGACTCCAGAGGAGGAGATGGCGGGCGAGTTGAGACATGCGACGTGATCGTAGACCGCCCTGTCGGTTGATGTACGAAACAGCCTCAGTGTTGTCCGTGCGGACCATCACGTGCTTGTCCAGCAACAGCAGACGAAACCGTCGTAAAGCTAGATGCACTGCCAGCAACTCCAGACAGATGATGTGCCTGTCCAGGACCCCGAAGCTGCCTGCCCGTTGCATGTCGCGCCCCAGCCCGAGTTGGAGGCATCTGTTGTTACAACAACGTGCCGGGACACTTGTTCTAAGGGCACGCCGGCCCGTAGAAAGACAAGGTCCGACCAGGGGCTGAATAGACGGCGACACATCGGTGTGATGGTGACACGATGTGTACCGCGGCGCCATGCCCATCTCGGGACTCTGGAGTGCAACCAGTGCTGAAGTGGCCTCATATGAAGCAACCCGAGCGGCGTGACTGCGGCTGCGGATGCCATATGCCCCAGGAGCCTCTGAAAGTGTTTCAGTGGTACCACTGTCCTGCCTCTGAAGGAACTCAGAGTTCAGCACTGACTGGGCACGCTCGCTGGTGAGACGTGCCGTCATACTCACCGAGTCTAACTCCATACCAAGATAAGAGATTCTCCGCACAGGGGAGAGCTTGCTCTTCTCCCGGTTGACCTGAAGCCCCAACTGACTGAGGTGCCAGAGCACGAAGTCCCTGTGATCGCACAACTCCTCTCGGGACCGGGCCAAAATGAGCCAGTAGTCGAGATAGTTGAGGATCCTGATGCCCACTTCCCAGAGTGGGGCAAGGGCGCCCTCCGCGACCTTCGTGAAGACACGGGGGACAGGGAGAGCCCGAAGGGAAGGACCTTGTACTGCCACGCCTGACCCTCGAAGGCAAACCGAAGAAACAGTCTGTGACGAGGGAGGATCGAGACATGAAAGTACGCGTCTTTCAGGTCGATCGCTGCAAACCAATCCTGGGGCTGGTTTATGCGTCAACATCCTGAACGGGAGCTTGTGCAGGTCCCGATTCAAGACTCGCAGATCCAGGATAGGTCGAAGGCCTCCGCTTTTCTTGGGCACGATGAAGTAAGGGCTGTAAAACCCTGTCCTCATCTCGGCTGGAGGGACCGGCTCGATTGCATCCTTCGCCAGCAGGACAGCAATCTCCTCGCGCAAGACAGAGGCGTCCCGGACTGCCACCGAAGTCTCGAGCACGCCATTGAACTTGGGAGGTCGCCGGGCGAACTGAATCGCGTAGCCGAGTCGGACCGTCCGGATGAGTCAGCGTGATGGGTTGGGCAGCGAAAGCCACGCTCCCAGACTCCGTACAAGTGGCACCAAAGGGACAGTCGACATACCCGCAGTGGTGCAGCGATGGGGAGTTGTGTCGGAAGGCCCAGAAGGCATTGCGTCCTGAGTCATCACAGCCACACTCCCAGTGTTCCCGGAGGAAATGGCCAGAGACGCGTGGAGAGGCGTTGCGTCTCCGAACCGCGACTTCTCGACCGCTGGCGTAAGGGGGCGTCGTGGGTGAGAGTGAGGAGGCTGTGCGTCGCTCATTGTCAATCCACGAGCCTTGCAACTCGGAGGAAGGGGAATTTGCTCTTTTTTTGAAAAAGTGGGTCCCACTGGCCGTTTGACCAGCGGCGGAACAGAAAGAAACATAAACTGAAGATTTTCGAAGAACTCTCAGCACGGGGCGGAGCTGGTGTGGAGGACGCAGGGGGGCGCCCACGGCGACGAGCAGGCTGAGGCGCTGCCCGCGACGGAATGGTGGCAACTGGAGGCACATGTCGGGGCAAGATGTGTTGGATGGCCTCAGTCTGCTTTTGCACCGCCGAGAACTGCTGGGCAAAGTCCTCGACAGTGTCGCCGAACAGGCCTACCTGGGAGATGGGAGCATCGAGAAAGCGGGCCTTGTCCATGTCCCTCATCTCAGCCAGTTTCAGCCAGAAATGCCGCTCCTGGACCACCAGTGTGGACATCGCCTTCCCGGGGGACCGCGCCGTGACCTTCGTCGCCCGTAAGGCGAAGTCAGTCGCCGTGCGCAGCTCCTGCATCAACCCCGGGTTGGTACCACCCTCGTGCATTGCTTTGAGCGCCTTGGCTTGGTGTACCTGCAGGATAGCCATGGCATGCAGGGCGGAGGCAGCTTGGCCCGCGGCACTGTAAGCCTTGGCAGCGAGCGCGGCCGACAGCCCAGACACTGCAGACAACGCTCATGACCATCCACCGAAGACAGGAAACGACCGCATCCAGAAGTACACGGACGAAACGGCATCTTGAAAAAGACGTGAATCGCCCGTGATTTGCTCTTTTAGAAAACTGTCTCTTTTAGCCGAAGTGCCCAGGGGAATCGCCGTCACAGGGACACCGCTGTACCGCGCCGTCACACCGACCAGGAACAGCTTCTTTAAAACAAAGATGAATGGCTTTGTAGTGACTTCTCTCATCGGCTACTCGGCTCCGAAGCAAAAATCTAATGAGTGGATGCACCTGTCGCCCTATTTATACCCGTGGCTCGGGGAGTGGCTCAGGTGTGTTAATCCACTAGCCAATTTTCATTGGCGTTTTCTCTTGAATTCAGAGATGATTGGCCTCCCAAGTGAGAGCCCATATGTCATTCGACATAACTCGTAGTGACCGACAGATAGGGAAATGTGGTTTTCTCCCCAGTTCTGAACCATAAATTGAGCAACCTCAATGTTTTCTCCTTTATCTGAACGAACACGAGAGGGCAACCCATACTGGCTAACAGCACCAAGGAAAGCATCCAGTACAGTGGTGGCATTATTGTTAGTAGCAGCATTCAGATATACTACAAGACGACTAAACCCATCAATCCTTCCATCGATCACAAATCGCCAGCTGATTTTAGACAAAAAGGATGACAGACTAGAAACATCTACACATTTTGTACACATTTTGACTAGAAAATTCCAATTACTTTTTCTATCACCATCCTTATAAATATGTATTGTATATCATTTGACAAATGAAAATAATTATAACAACGTTGTAATTTTAAATATTATGCTTAATATTATTATTTCAAAGTATAAATGTGTAGTAAATGAAAATATGTAGGTCCCTCACAAGGAGATCATAATATTTGGGGGTCCTTGGCATCAAAACATTTGACAATCCCAGTTGGGTGACATCCAAAAAAATCTAATTACCGTATTAATTTGTGATTTCCATCTACATGCTACATGCAATTCGGACCAGGAACTAAGTACTGTCTGCAATGAAGAGTCCGGTTAGCCAGGGCTCGAAGTTGTGTTCCCTCTGGGTCCACTCTGTGTAGTGATTCAGGTACCCTAAAAACTTCAGATGAGATATTATTGTGATTTCTGTAATGCTGTGTTTGCTTAAAGTTAATGAGAGTTGGGTAAAAGAACTTCTACTCTACAAGAATTTCAAAAAGAGTTACTGAGAAAAATAATAATAATAATAGAGACTAATGGTTCAAATCTTCCAGAATTGACATGGGCTTAATGTTTGTGTGTACACACCAAATATCTTATTAGCTATCTTGTGAGTGTAGATCGAAGGCTGGTTTATACTTCTACATTGGACCAAAGCCGTATGCTCTGTGTAGCTACGATGGTTACACCTCTCCATAATATATGCAATGAACAGAATTGTGTAAAACCCTATACACGGGTCTGTGTCTTAACTATTCATGTCATAACTGAATGTCCTAGTTTAATTTCTAACTATCAGTTTATACTATTTCAGTGGCGTGCAGAGACCTCCTGTGGGTCAGGGCTCAAGGGTCAAAAAGGGCACACAAAAAAGAAAAAAAAAAAAAAACTACTTCAATAAACATAACCAAATTTATTTTTTATACAGATTATAAATTTAATTATTTATGAAATTACCTGTATTTAAATCAGTATTCGTCTTTCGGCTGTCTTTAAATATTTGAATGACCTGATTAATTGTGATGTCTTGCTCAATGGAGAGCAGCAGTAGGTCAAAAAGCCTCTCTTCGTTATACAGATTTCGAATTTCACAAGTTTTAACTTAAAAAAATGACCTCTCAACTGTAGAAGTGGAGACAGGTAATGTTGCATAAATATTTAGTAGTTCAGAAAGAGAGGAGAAAACAGACTCAAACTCATTGTCTTTTAGGCACTTTAGCATTTCCTGGACATTACTTTTGATGAAGGAATAGGATGCATGAATCATTTTAACTTTTGTAAAGACCTTTTCTTCATCAATCCCGTAGAACTTACTAACTGTAACTGATCAGTTCAAAGTTCAGCATCATCAGGTTCTACTCCTTTTGACCATTTGGATGCTACTGTCAGACTGTGTAAGCCTTTGGGGATAATGCAATTTGAACTACTATCCTTTCCTTTGAATTGTCTGAGCATCTCTTGAGTAATGGTATCCAAAAAGGTGTAGTACACCCTTGTTTGGTAGAACTCCTCCAAATTCTCAGGGTGATAGTCTTCTACTGTTGAGTTGGAACTGTACTTATTCCTTGCAGGTATTTTTCTGGGTCTTGACTCACCAAGTATCTTGTCTGGAAACTCAATTCCAGCAGCCTCAACCCGCTCCTTTGCTTTTTCAAAGACAACCTTAAATTCACTTTCTGTCCTCAGTTCTTGAAGCCTTTTTAGCACTCCATCTAGCAGTGTGAATGACACCGCTAGATCCACATCTTAATGCTGAAGAGCAGCTGAGGCAACAGCAGTCTCCTGAAACACTGGGGTGGCCACCTCTAAACAAAGCATAAACTAAAAATGTATGCTGTGAAACAACATTAGAGCATCACCTGCAGCTGGATCAGGTAGATTGCTGTCTGAGATTTTTTTCAACAGCTGCATAACTGCAGAAAATACTTTCTTCAGTGCTTTTAAGGCATTTTCACAACAGGCCCAGCGTGTGTCACTTTATGTGTTGTTTTAATTATCAGGTTTTCTCTCCAGCATACAACAACTTTTGCATTTCTATGAATGCAGCATGATGCTTGCTAGAAGAAGACAGGAAAGTGTAGAGCCTCTCTACCAAATTAAAAAAACACACAAAATGGGGGTTTGATTTAGCAGTCTCCACTAACACTAAGTTTAAACAGTGTGTGTGGCAGTGCAGAAAGAGTGCTTTTTCATTTTCCTCTGAATTCTAGCCTGCAGCCCCTTGTAACTATCACTCATATTGGCTGCACCATCATAGCCTTTACCCCAGATATTTTCAGCATTCAAACCCATTTTCTGAAAGAAGGACCATTACCACTTCCTCCTAGTCTTGGCCAGTATTTGATTTAACGTGACACACTTGGATGAAACTCTCCTTTATTTGCATGTCATGGACAAACCAGACCACAAAGGATACTTGCTCTGAGTGTGACACATCAGTAGTTTTATCCAGAAGAATTGAAAATATCTTTGCCTCATTAATCTCTTTCAGTATGAAATTTCTTACTTGCATTCCAAGAGACCGTATTAGGTTATTTGGGGTACTGTTGGATAAAAGTGTCACCTGTGGCTTCTTCTTTTGGGACTGAGTGATCTGTATACAGTCAAGATGCATTCTGAGGACACTGTCATATTCTGCTGAGAGGTGCACAAGTGCAAGAACGTTTCCTCTGTTTGAACTGGTGCTGCTTTTATCATGTCCCCTAAATGCCAGTCCTTGTCTTGCCAAATATACTGTGATGTCCATTAAGCGAAACAGGATTTCTCTGTTCTTCTGTCTTTCTTTCGTTCAACTAAAGGTCCCTTTCTATAGTTGGCCCACCTCACCATAATGATCATATGGGCTTCAGTGGCTGCATGCTCATGGATCTTTTCAACAGCCTTCCTCCAGTTGACAATCCAGTTGTTCTCCATGTAATCCTGGCTTTAAATTTGTATTATGTCAAGAAGAGATGACAACTAAAGCAGTACATGGCATCATTTTTCACAGAATACTCCAGCCAATTGTTACCAGCATACCACTGGCTCTGAAAAGACAGTCCTTGTGGATTTTTTGGAAAGCAAGCTACTGGTTGACATGTCCCAAGAGAGCAGCAGTACTGTATATAGTTTATATTAACCTTTATTTTAAGCTGATCAACGTGAATTGGGTCTGCTGGAAACTGTAAGACCATCAAGGATGGGTAAATATCTTCTTCATTTGTCTTCATTGGCTCTAACCTCTCCTTCATTTTCCTCACTTGTCTCAACTGCTTTCCCTTGAATCTCTTCAATACTCTCTTTATCTGAACTGCAACTCTCTATGAAAAACACATTTCATTACATTATTTTTATATGAAAGAAATGGTTTTCCCCCAAATTAACATTATTTCTTCTGTGGAACATACAATTTAATTACATAATAATTTTGGCCATATAATGAATGAAAATTGGCACTCTTTTTGTTCCCCACTGGCTTTCAATATATGGACAAAACAAATCTTGTAAATATTTTAGAAAGTCATTCAGAATTGAAACTACATATAGATGAGTAAATGATGACAGAATTATTAATTTTGGTGAATTATTCCGTTAACAAAAACCTTTCATTAGGTATAGACTGTAATATAATAGCTTATTAGCTAAAACTAAAAATGGAAACAGTACTTTTATCTTTTTTCTCCCTCCTCAGCCAACTTGTGAGACGGATGTTACCTTTGGCTCCATCAGAGAGTTCCTTGTTTTTTTTCTTTTGATCCTTTCTATTAAAGTTGCAGGTAAAATTAGAATGCACACATCAAACAAAATTGTTTGTTTTTACGATTTTAAATGGGTTGGAACCTGCGTATTTATCAGAGCTTTTACATGTCCATGCTCCTGTTAAAGTACGGAGGTCATTCAATAAGGTGCTCGAACTGCTCAGACTGTTGGAATTTCTAAGTCATTACTTATTACCAAATTAATAAATTAAGTATTATATTGTTTTGTCACTATTTGTAACAGTTGCTAAGTGAATTCAAATAAATTAGTTCAAATAAATACTTGTTATTCTTTGTCCTTGCTTGTAATGCAGGTGTATCTTAATGAAATAATTTACAGTAAATAGCTAAATTTAAATTAAATGTTTGGTTTCTGTCACAACATTTATCCAGGTTGAGATTTCACTTCTGTTTTCTGCTGTGTATACCTTTAAGCCTATATAGGTTGATTGTACTTAAAAAAATGTATGGTAACTTGTTGCCCTAAAAAAGTTAATTTTGTCTTGGTGAGAAAGCAATACATTTCAAGTTTAATGTACTTAAGATTGCATTAATAACTGTTAGTTCAATGAACTAGATATTTAAATTAAATGCTGTTGAAGCCTTAAGTACATTAAACATAAAATGTATTGTTTTCTCAACAACAAAAAATTTCAACATTTAAAAGCACATTTGAACTGTCAGACAGTCCCTTCATCATGCCATTATAACTTCAAAGCATTCTCAAGTGTAAATATAGAGCTATAATGTATCTTGACTGTAGTCATGGGCTGGTATGAGACTGTGACGGTATGATAACCTTAAAAAAAAATATCACAGTACCATGGTTTCACGCTATAAGCCCTTTTCACATTGACGTCAGCTAACTTCTGTTTTTCCGCAAAGCAGTGTATGTACTTCCATTATACCTTCAAGGCTAACATTAAGACTAATAATGTTAATGTACTCGCAGTCGGGTTCTTCTGCGAACATTTTCTGCATCTGTTTAGATGGGTGGTTGCTTGCCGCAACTGCTTGCTTTCAGATTTGTATGACATATTTGAAACCTTTTCACTTGTTATTCCAAGTGACCAATTTGTATGTATTTTATGAGGTGGCTAATTCATACAATTTGTCTAGATCCCAGTGAAGGGTAGGTTTAGGGGCATGTTAGGTGATGAATTTGTACAAGTGAGGTTATACAAATTCATATGAATTTGCCACCCCATAAAATATGTACAATTTGCCTTGGGATCAGGGTGGTTATTTTGTTTTATGTCATTCCTTGGATAATTTGTGAGTACTCTGTGTAAATTAAATTCCCCTTATAGTATGGCAATTAAAAAGATTTTATTTTGTATTTATTTACTATGGGAAAAAGATTTGGACATTTTTCTCTTCATGGCAAGTTTCACATCCATAAAGGCAAGTGGTCTGAAAAGAAACTCATTATACAGTTTAAGAATAAAATGGCTAAATATTGAAACAAAAAAACTTCTACAATTACCTAAATTCATTCAATTCACTTTAACCACAAACCCAATTCCAAAAAAGTTGGGACACATTGTACAAATTGTGAGTAAAAAAGGAATGGAATAATTTACCAATCTCATAAACTATGAGAATATTTTGTTCACAGTAGAATATAGATAACATATCAAATGTTGAAAGTGAGACATTTTGAAATGTCATGCCAAATATTGGCTCATTTTGGATTTCATGAGAGCTACACATTCCAAAAAAGTTGGGACAGGTAGCAATAAGAGGCCGGAAAAGTGAATATAAGGAACACCTGGAGGACCAATTTGCAACTTATTAGGTCAACTGGCAACATGATTGGGTATAAAAAAGAGCCTCTCAGAGTTGCAGTGTCTCTCAGAAGTCAGGATGGGCAGAGGATCACCAATTCTCCCAATGCTGTGGCGAAAAATAGTGGAGCAATATCAGAAAGGAGTTTCTCAGAGAAAAATTGCAAAGAGTTTGAAGTTATCATCACCTACAGTGAATAACATCATCCAAAGATTCCGAGAATTTGGAACAATCTCTGTGCGTAAGGGTCAAGGCCGGAAAACCATACTGGATGCTCATGATCTTCGGGCCCTTAGACGGCATACAGGAATGCTACTGTAATGGAAATCACAACATGGGCTCAGGAATACTTCCAGAAAACATTGATGGTGAACACAATCCACCATGCCATTCGACGTTGCCGGCTAAAACTCTATAGTCCCCATAATAAACCTGGCGCAATGCGAAGCAAGGCGCAGCCCAAGTGTGTTTGTTAGTTTCAGTCCGGCACCATTCGCATTTTCCCGTCCAGTGCCATGTCGTTTAATTAGAAAATGCATTTGCGCCCATTTATGTGCCCATGGGCGTGCTGGTCTAAATGCTATTTTAAGGATCTGAAAATATACTGCATCATAGACCAACATAAACCTGTTCTAAAGTCTGGCGCAATGTTTTTTCTTTGTTATTTAAAGAGCGTGTTAGTATAGGCAGAAAATATATATATGTGTATATATATGTGTGTGTGTGTGTGTGTGTGTGTGTGTGTGTGTGCGCGTTTACGGCTACCTTAAATGCGCAAAACAAAAGTATATAATAATCATAGTAATAACAATAATTAAATCTACAGCAATATATATATATATATATATATATATATATATATATATATACACACACACACACACACACACGAATGTGTAAATCATATCATACAAAGGCATTATAAGAAGCTTAAAATTTACTTTATTTACAAAATTAAATTGTATTAAAAAAGCTTAGAAAATATTTACAAAACATAATGACATAAATTAACGCCGGAAGAACTTTAACCCTTCACAAAAAGGATAGCAACTCTTTATGGCCATGATAAATCAGAAAAAATTTGCAAAGATCAAAATGTAGAAGAAGAAGATCAATTGCTAGTGCCTTGAAATAACTGTGCTCAACATTTTGTCCTAAGCGCAAAATGCACAAAAAACATGTAAAATCTACTAAAGTATCAAATTATTTTTGCACATAAAAAACCTATTTTCAAAAATATCTATTATATTCTGAATTATAAATAATAAATTACAATAAATATTTTTATTTAAATGATTCCCCTCTTTTTTTAATTAAAATTTATTTTCTTGCAGTAATTCAGGGAACACAGTGATCCATGGAATAGCGCGATTGCTTGGATATTACATTTGCATATTGCTTCAGATTTTCTGGCTTTATTTATATTTTTACCGCTAGCTATCAAAACAATACTTGCTGAATACCTCATTTTGCTAAATCCTGCACGTTTGATTCAGAAATGTCACGCTAGATTAATCACTGAAATAGGCCAGGATGGTAAAAGCATGCAAAAAATAGGTCTAAGGCATGGTGCTCCAGATCTTTGGCGTGAATGAGGAGGGGTTGACAGACTAGTTGAACAGTTTTTACAGTCTGAGCTTAGTCTAGAGAAAAGAATACCATGGAATTCCATCATATGGAGTGAGATAGCCCAGAATGTTTTTGGAAGTGACACACTTAAATACCGAAAGTGGCTCTCAGTTGTATGGCACAGTAACCGGAAAAATGTGCGGTCAACTGTTTTTACACATTTCCGGAAAAAAAATTAATCTTAATGACCACCTGGATAAGAATGAGGAAGACAATACAGATGCAGAATCAGATCATGATTGCCTGTTCAATGACATGACTGAGGAAATCATCGAAGCTGATTGCTGCTTTGAAGAAATTCATCCACATGAAGACTTTGAAGAGCATGAAGGTGACACCAGTGGTGTACCAGACAATACAGGACAAAACAAACCTTTTCAAATGCAGCCAGAAAACAAACAAAAGACAAAGAATTGCACAACTTTGCTGTGTTCTGTTTTGCACTTTTGCAATCTTTTTGCAGATGTGCTTTGTATTTTTGGCTGAAAAAAATACACCAACTGTGGAAACTGCAGTTGTCAAACTTAACAATTACATAAAGCAAATGGCTTTAGATGTTGAGGATGACATTTTCCTCAAGGCAAGCATCCCTGCAGAAGATGATATTCAAATGTCCAAAAATACAATCATTGGACATTCCAAGTTTACCTCTGAATTTCTCAAAGTCAGGGAGGAGGCCATGGAACTATTGGAGAAAGAAAAGATGTCTAGCATTGTGGAAGACAACGTGTACAGATGTGAAGGGATTATCAGTCTCCTGACAGGCCACTACTTGGGTCTTTTCCTGCTATGGAGTGGTATTTTCCTTGGAAACACGAAAAAGTATGCCACAGAGCCCAAAAAAACACCTGAACCCACAGTACAAGACACGAGAACTAGGGATACAAATAGCCAGGTAGAATGTTGGTTTGGTATCTTGAAAAATTCAGCTTTACAAAGAAGAAGAAAAATGAGGCCAGCAGATTTTATTTGCACACTTCATCCATCTTTACGAGGACGCTATCGCGAACACATAATTGGACATGGTCTCTATGTTGGATCCAAACGTTCAAAAGCAAAAAGAAAAAAGGAAGCAACAGACCTAACTGAAGAGCAGTGGGCAAAAATGGTTACTGCTCCCAAAAAGTCCAAGTACTACAGTGTCCCTGTAATTATGCCTGTCCCCCAAAAAATAAAAAACAAAAAGGCAGACAAAAGGAGAAATAATACCACAAATGCTAAAATTGACACAGATGTCAAAGCCTCTACAACAGCCATTCAAACAATGGTATGTGATGTACTGAAGCGAGATGTACAACAATTGCATAACATAAAGCAGCTAAAGACATGGTCAGAAACAGCTGTAATCAAAGATCCCCAGGAAAAGGTAATCATTTTATGTTGTCAAAAAAAAAAAACTATATATATCTAGATGCATGCTCTATGGGAGACAGACATTGAAGAAACTGTCATTGCTACGCTGCCTTTGAGTCAAGGAGACACAGACTTTAAAACACTGTGCCCTCAACAATGGCTATGCAGAGAGGTAAGAGGCTTTAAGTATTTTTTTAAATGCCTATTTATATTACAGTGACTACACTCTAAAAAAAATTGTATCTATGTACAGTACAAGCGGGGTTTTTTTTTTTTGAGGGGGGGGGGGTTCTAGTACTACTTTAACAAGTGTAAAAATTCTGTGCAAGTACAATTTTAAAAATCAGTACAAAGTTTAAACTCAACAACACTATTCATTCTTTAAAAACCTCATCTCATTCTTTCCTTAGATGTTCGTTTTTTTTTTGGGAATAATTTCAAGTTGTAATATGAGAACACTTTGTTTGATCAGTAACATTAATGTATAAACGTCTTCAGTAGTCATTTTAACAAAATCTTAATTAAGCAGCAGACAATGCAACATAAATATTTTCAAAAGGCATACTGTAATGTAAAAATCCGGTATTTGATAAATGATTCCTTTAGATATATTAATTATTTACCCATTTAGATCTGTAAATAACACACACAATACCTTGACTAATTTATTAACATATTTAAATTAAATAATGTGTTTTGTTTAAATTTCGTTTAATACTTTTTACACAGGTGAAATTTGATGATTTTGATGCAGCTGTTGGGGCACTTAATGTACATTGTAACCACTGGACCTTGGTGTTAAGTGTAGTTGGTACAATAATTTCATCCTGATGATAGGCTTCCCTTTTTCATTATTAAATGTCTATCCTTTGTAGAATGAAGAAACTGTTTGGACATTATTTTTAACATTTTGTGTAAATGATTTCTTTTTTTAAAGTGAAATGTGTATTTCATGTAGAATTTATATTAATCACTATGAATATATATAATTGTGAGGTAAACAGGAAATAGAAAATGTTGGCATACTACAGGTAAATAAATAGAAAAATATTTATTATGACAAAAAGTGACATTTGCAGCCATATTGCTCTTCAAGGCCAAACACAAGTAATCCATTACATAGTGTAAATCAGAGTACTACACAAAATTATAGACCATACGACTATAGTAACATTACATGACATAACCTGAACTAAAAATAAATAAATATAGTACAACAGTGATATAAACAATGGTATGTAAAACAAACAAACATAAAAAGCTAAATTAAAATGAAATAAAACCACAGGATAAATGAAAGAACATAATGAATAAGAATTATTATAATAGTTATTATAAATTATTAATGAAAAGTGGGTTGACTTAAATTCTTTCTAAACTTTCCATATATTTCTCTACACCTTGCTTTAATCTGAGTATATCTGGCTACATCTGGCTTATAATAAGGGTTAAATAAAATATGTATGTCATAACATATTATTACAGGGTTAGTTTTTACAGCATAAAATATTGTGATGTTGGTTTTATATATTTTTCATTTTCAGTTTCTAAATGCTGCTTCAAAAGAAGTGTCAGTTATAGACCCTTTCGGTTCAAATGAGGAAGAGCAGACTAAGACAGCAGGAGAAAGATTTAGGTACTTTTAAATTCTCTCGGTTGTGTGATGACTGGGTGAAGGAGGAGCTGGAAGCAAATGCAAGTTAACAATGTTTAATGAGATAATGCAGACAAAAACATAACTGGAACACAAATAACGCTGGGATGAAGATACTGTCCAAGATGGTGGAGGGAAGTGATGAGTTCAGAAGGCGGAGGTGAGTTGGCATGCGTAACACACAGACTTCACCCACAAAGTGCAAAACCCAGAGATCGCGGTTTACCAACCGTGACAGGTTGTTGCATTTAATAAAGCTATACATATAGATGCTGAGACTGTTTGCTAATATTTTTTAGGAGGTTCTTCCAGATGCGCCACAACATTCTGAGCAGAAAAGACTGGAGCAACATCAGATGGAAGCCAAAGAAAATTAGACACACAAACCAGCAGGATAGAAATAGCTGTGGGGTTTTTGTTATAAAGGTATAGAAATAGATTTTAACATAAATGGACAAAATCTTTCAGACATTAAGGATAAATGTTCTATATGATATAACAACGTTTTCTGTTATAACATTTAGTTTGGCTAGGTAATACGGTCCGAATTCCCTAATGTCCCCAAATATATTTCCAACGACGCAAGCCTGGAGGCAGTAACTGAAATTAGGCAACAGATGGCATCTACTATTTTAGCATCTTCCGGTATTAACAGTTGTTCATTCATTGGGATAAATGCAAAATAATGATTGCTGCTATAAAGTGAAATTTAAAAGTTATCCTTGATTGTGTGGCAGAGCCTATTCAAAGTGTTTGCCAGCAAAGAGACAGCTGAGAATGAACTCTGGGTGAGTATTAAGTAATTTTGAGTCTCTCAGTCATATTTTTATAACCATTACAGCAGAGTAACTTTGTGTAAAATGATACATACAATAAGACATTTTTTAATTACAATTTCATTACAAATCAGATCCAGTATGATAGCTGCTTGCTCTGGACTCATACAAAGTGCACTGTGGGTGTCTAAACAACAACTGAGCAGAAGCGCTTGTCGACCGCCGCGGTGAATACGAGTCTGGTGTGAACAGGCAGGCGCCGGACCGCGCGTGATTTTCCGTTCCGCGCCGCTTCTGCGTCGCTTCGGCGTCCGGTGTGAACCAGGCCTAACAGTCCATGGTCTTGCAAATTTTGCATTATGTAAATATACACAATATGATACTGCAATTGAAATTAATACTGTATCTTGGCTGTATAAGAAAGGTTCTTTAAAAATGTCAAATAAAAGATGATTTCATGCATTACTGTGGATAAAAAAGTATTTAGAAAAATTAAACTAAGTCTGTAAGATGAATAAGGACAAATAGCTGTTAAAAAATAAGATAGTTGTGCTAAAGACTTTCAATGACTTTCAAACTTTATTTTCAACATCTTGTATCAATCTGAAAGGTTGACAAACCTTACTGTGAAAAAGGTACTAAAAGTAAAAAAGAAAAACACAATTTCTGAAAAAGGACAAATATGATTAAAGCTAAAAACTGTAGATGTGAAAGTCAAGATTATTTGTTAACTAAAAAGTGTGTTTGGCTAAACAATTTTTTAAAAGAATTACTACACTTCATATGTACATAATTTAAAATATAAGTACCGTTTTCCAGTTAAGTTACATGTATCAGGAAATCCGTTTCTCAGCTCTGTAACAATACCTTTTCAATAAATCTGTTAATTAAAATGTTTCTGACTGGCGAATCAAAAATGTCACAGATTTCACAGAATTGTTATGTTATTGACCCTGAGAAGGGTCAGCTGACCAAAACTCAACTGTGAAAGTTTTCACTGATCAGAATAGCGATGTTAGTGACTCAGGGAAACCGTTATCTGACCTTAACTGCTGTGAACGTTCTCACAATTCAAAAAAGTGATGTAAATGAATCAGGGAATGGTTAACTGACAAAATGTTTAAGATCAGAATAGTTAAGGGATCAAGAAAGGGTTAACTGACAAAAGCTAAACTGTGAAACTTTGGGAAATCAGAATATTGAAGCCAAGTACTCAAGCAAAGGCACAATAACCAAAACTTTATTGTCAAGGAAAGTGTACACGTTCATATATATATATGACATATTTTCAGTTGTTTCACACTTTTTTGTTATGTATACAATTGCATATATAATTCCACGTGTTAATTCATAGTTTTGATGCCTTCAGTGTGAATCTACAATTTTCATAGTCATGAATATATATATATATATATATATATATATATATATAAAAGAGACCAAGATGGCGGGGCGAACACATCGCGAGGCTCAGCGTCTTACCAGATTTCGGAAAATAGGGTTAATTTACCTGGTTATTTCATTCGTGTTCGCACGATTCAGTTGTGCGAAGTACAGCTATAGTAAACAGTCACTTTTGGACATCAACAAATGGTGTTCCAACATAGTTTTAGATCGTCCTTTCGACTTCAGCGAACTCCCGCCGGAGCTACTGAGATCACCGCGGACAAGCGGATCACTCGTACCGACCGGAAGTGCTCGGCGTCGGCGCTGAGACCGTATACAAAGACGGGGAAAGCATGGAGGGCTGCGTGCTAAGCTAAGGCTAAACCCACATCGACCAGCTCTGCCCAGTATCTTCCTTGCCAATGTACGGTCTCTGATGAACAAGATGGACGAACTAAAGATCTGGACCCTCACACAGAAATGGCTTATGGACTGCAATGTTATGTTTTTTACTGAAACATGGCTCTGCAACGATGTCGCAAACAGCATGGTGCATATGGATGGGCGCTCTTTCTTCAGGGCTGACAGAGTAGCAGCAACCTCTGGTAAAAACAAAGGTGGTGGAGTATGCATTTATGTAAACAAATCATGGTGTAAAGACTCTGTCATTGTTGATACCTACTGCTCTGCTGATCTGGAGTTCCTGATTATCAAGTGCAGGCCATTCTATCTACCACGTGAGTTTACTTGCATTGTTGCTGCTGCAGTTTATGTACCTCCGGATGTTAATGCTAACATGGCTATGAAAGAACTTTGTGCTGCTATTAGCAAATTACAAACCCTGCACCCAGATGGAGCCTTTATTGTTACTGGGGACTTCAACCACTGCACTTTAAGATCTGTTCTCCCTAAATTTCATCAGAATGTCTCCTGCACTACAAGGGGACATAAAACATTGGACCACGTTTATACTAATGTGACTGATGCCTATAAAGTCACACCCCTCCCCCACCTGGGTCAGTCTGATCACCTCTCTTTGTTCCTGCTCCCCAAGTATACCCCGGTTATCAAATGTGTGAAACCTACAATAAGGACTGTTAAAATCTGTCTGGAAGGTGCTGACTCCACTCTTCAACATCAATTCCAGCACACAGACTGGAGTGAGTTTGCTCAACATTGACACTTACACCAACTCTGTCTTGGAGCACATCAACAGATGTGTGAGCAGAGTGACCACACACAAAAAATAAAATTTTCCCCCAATCAGAAGCCCTGGATGAACAGAGAGGTTCGCCTCATGCTCAAAACAAGAGATGCAGCCTTCAGGTCTGGAGACCGAGAGGCTTACAGCTCAGCCAGAGCCAACCTGAGGAAGGGTATTTGCCAGGCCAAACTCACACACAAACAGAGGATTGAAGAACACTTTAAATCTTCAGACCCCCGGCGTATGTGCCAAGGCATATATATATATATATATATATATATATATACAGTACAGACCAAAAGTTTGGACACACCTTCTCATTCAAAGAGTTTTCTTTATTTTCATGACTATGAAAATTGTAGATTCACACTGAAGGCATCAAAACTATGAATTAACACAGGTGGAATTATATATGCAATTATATACATAACAAAAAAGTGTGAAACAACTGAAAATATGTCATATTCTAGGTTCTTCAAAGTAGCCACCTTTTGCTTTGATTACTGCTTTGCACACTCTTGGCATTCTCTTGATGAGCTTCAAGAGGTAGTCACCTGAAATGGTCTTCCCACAGTCTTGAAGGAGTTCCCCGAGAGATGCTTAGCACTTGTTGGCCCTTTTGCCTTCTGTCTGCGGTCCAGCTCACCCCTAAACCATCTCGATTGGGTTCAGGTCCAGTGACTGTGGAGGCCAGGTCATCTGGCGCAGCACCCCATCACTCTCCTTCTTGGCCAAATAGCCCTTGATGCCTTCAGTGTGACTCTACAATTTTCATAGTCATGAAAATAAAGAAAACTCTTTGAATGAGAAGGTGTGTTTTGGTCTGTACTATATATATATATATATATATATATATATATTTACCTAATGAATTGAAAACGGTTATTCATTGAAACAGCAATCGTATGAGCATTATACAAAAAAAAAAAAGCGAAGTCACTTGCAATCAACATAAATCGTGCGTGTTGCCAATGGAGACAAGAAGCTGTGGTGGTGATTAAATTATTAAAACTCATTTAGTACTATAACTTACAGGGTCCTGCAAGAAAAAGACAAGGATGCAAATCAGTAGAATATGGACGCAATTAAAAAAATCTCTCGTTAAGCGTGTTTAATTTAACAGTGCATCACCAAGCGACACTCCTAGCAAAAATGGAAAAAAGGCGGGAGCTGGTTTCTGAAACCACACCTACCTAGCTTGACAGCGGTGACAATTCACCTGTCACTCAAGTGGCCGCTCCCTTAATTATGCAGAACTTAAAAAAAACGTAACCATACATGGTAGACTTAAAACCAGCTACGGCTGTACTAAGCGATAGTATATGCTCATATAAACGCCAAAGGTTCATGGGGCACTAACCTTGTTTTGAGATAAATGTCTTTTATTCGCGATGTCTTGGATAAGTTCTTCATTACCCACAATCCTGAACATTCCCACAATCCCACAGTGATGCATCTGATTGGTGGAAATCGTGTAACCGTCTGATTAAACCCATAGACAGTAAAAGAAACCCAGCGAAGGTCCGTGAAGACTGAAGATCATTAATAAAAAAAAATAATAATAATCCTGAACAATCCCACAATGATGCATCTGATTGGTGGAACTTGTGGAACTGTCTGCTTAAACCCCGCGAAGGTCCGTGAAGACTGAAGATCATTAATAAAAAAATAAAATAAAATAAAAACCTTGTGTTGCGTTTTTGCACGGTAGACTTATTATTGCAATCATGATTTCCTTGGCTGCCATGATGGCTTTTTTTCAAGGAGGAAAACAAAAGTGTTAAAAGGGGTGAAAACCACTTAAAATCAGGTCATGTAGTTGAGTGTAGCGTGTCCGAGGGTCAGCTTGTGGGTTTTGTAGGGGCCAGTATGAGGGACAAGACCTACAAAGTTGTGGTGAGTTTTGCAGGGAGATTGGTAACATTAGTTAGCATTATCATCCACTTTAGCTAGGCTACTGTTGCCTTCATATGGTAGAGTCATATCAAGCATTTTATGATGCCACTGTCAAAACAATATTTAGCATAGGCATACCTCTTCATGCATTTACTGAACATTTATGTAATAATTCATGTCAAGTTAATAAACTGAATATGATGGTGGTCCAGAGCAGACCATGCACCGGCGTGGTACACTTTCTGGTTTGCTGACCATCACTTTTTAATTTTCACTTGTTGTGGATATTAAGAAAATACATTAAATGTTATTAAAATTAAGGATGAACTATAACTTCATGAATAAAATGAGCATGGACCAGAAGTGGGAAATTGTGACAACATTGGGAAAAAGTGGCAACCTGCCCGTGGGCCGCTGAAACTGATGAGCAGAAAGCCACGGACCGCCAGATCTGCACCCATGAGTCATGGTACACCAGCTTTGCTATCCGACTACCAGACAGTCTTTTCTTTTTCCTCCCATCCTCGCAGACGGTTGGTCTAAGAGCGTGACCCGGCTACCAGTAGTTTCATAAACATATCCACACACAACACAACATGCTAGACATTTAAAATAGTTGTAAATTAGGCTAGGCAGCCTAACCCACCTATCCTGTTTTAACGTAGGCTTTCGCATAAGACTTGCTTAGGTTGACAGCCTATGCACAGGCCAACATGCCAAATATTGTGTATGGGTCGGGTCAAAATTGCTGTTGAAAAATTGAAAAATATCTGCACAAAATTGCGTGTGATTCACACCTTTACCTCTTTTATGGCTCAAATGGCATGCACAGAAGATTCCCATCCATAGGCTACAACAGTCCATATTTCACAGCCCAATGCAGGCTATTTTATTAATTTGTGATTAGGCCTACGTTTACCTATACATTATTGGAACCTTTGAACAGAAACATCTTAACCTGTCCTGTGTCATAAAAGGCTTTGAAATAAACACAAACTACACACTGAACACACATGCTAAACCATCTAATTAAACACAGCTTAATGTCTTTTCACAAAATAATTGTAATTTTCTTTATTTTTTTTATTTAGTTTGAAGTCACTGGATGAATTTTACTAATAGTCTTTGTCAGGATAAAACCAATTACTCTCATTGTCAGTTAAGGTTGAGAGCTTGTTTTGAGATTGGCAGTGGTACTGATGGCTACAGCAGATGGCATGAAATTATACATTATACAATCATCTGACATTCACCAGCTAACACCTTTCAGCTGTGACAATATTCTACATTAAATCAATGAATGAATGAATAAACAAATGAATAACAATGTAAAGTGTGTTGCATCATTTCAGTTTATTTAGAACCATCACATTGATCCATTAAACATATAAATGAAGTTGTCAGAAATTTGGGAAATAAATAGGTGGTTGAGTGTGATTTTTCATTATTTATCTTCTCTTCAGGTTTCAACTGGTGACTCGGCTGATGTCACTTCTACCTCCTGTGAATGTCCTCGTGGAGAATATAAATGCAGTCACGCTGCTGCTCTGATGATCTGGGCTGTGCATAACCTGAACTCCACGGACGTGGAGTGCAGGTGGAAAAAGTCTAGTGGTCCATCAGACACAGTCAAGGCAGTGGAGGATCTTTTCCCTGGATGTAGCTACAAGCCACTGACTCGTTCAGTGACCCCGGAGGACCATAAGTGGTTGCTGGATCAATTCCAGGGTCGCTTCACGGGGGTTTCCTGGCTGCTCACTCCTGAGCCAAAAACTCAGGAGGGATCCCTTCTTCATCTCTGCAGTCACAGCATTGTAACTGCCAATAAACACCTGGGCAATGATGCTGTTCTTGTTGCCTTAAGGCTGTCCTTGGACCAGATAATGGCCATCAACAGTGCAACAGTGGGCCAAAGGGATAATCACCTCTGGCATGCCCTGCGGAAAGGTTGCCTAACGGCTAGCAATTTTGAGCTGTCCGCAAAACGTGCCACCCCTTCCCTCATCAACAGGCTCTGTGGGAACCAGGACCTTTCTGGAGTTTTGGCTGTGCAGTGGGGCATAGTGAATGAAAAAGAGGGTATTGTTGCGTTCGAGGAGGGCACCGGCCTGGAGGTCAGAGGGTCTGGTTTATGGTTGGCTGACTCTGGGATCCTTGGTGCCACCCCTGATGGTCTTGTTGGAGAGACGAGCATTATTGAGGTGAAGTGTCCATACAGATGGAGGGACAGTACCTTTGAGGAAGCGGTGAAAGAGAAGAGCTTTTACCTTCACCAGGAAGGTGGCACCTACCACCTGAAAAGGGACCACAGCTACTGGCACCAAGTGCAGGGGCAGCTGCACATTACAGGGAAGACCACATGCCACTTTATAATTTGGACACCTAAGCAGAGCATGATATTGCCGATCTCCTGTGATGACTCCTGGCTGCCTAACTTGGGGATTTTGGAGGCATTTTACAGAGCTCATATGCTCTCAAATATTGAGGAGAACTTGTAAATTGTAAATAGTGTATATAATGTAATAGTTCTTACACTCAGTTCCCCTTCGTTCATCCTTGAGGATTTCTTCACAGTTCTGTTCAAACATTTTTGGGGGGCAATGGATCAGCGTTCTCGTCGCGCCTCCTGTCAGTACCTGGTTACAGGGAAGCCAATGATCCAGAACATAAGAAATAAAAACAACTAGCCTCTCAGAGTGCAATCCAAAGCGCTTCACACACAAGACATTGGCACATAGATGAAGGACGGAGCAGCGTAATCGCCAGCGTACATGTGACACCACACCGTGTGTGGCCTACAGACACCACATCATCACACTGCTACTTGTAATGCAATCTGTGACCAAGGAGAATAGCCTAACTCATGCACAAAAACGTCATATACTTGGGATATCAAACTCATAAGTCTAATTAAGGACACATGGATTTTATTTGTCACATACATATAAATAGTCCATTCCTCCGTGTGTGTGTGAGCGAGAGTCGCTGCTCCCCAGCGTCCATTCCTCTGTGTGTGTGTGAGCGAGAGTAGCTGCTCCCCAGCGTCCATTCCTCCGTGTGTGTGTGTGTGTGTGAGCGAGAGTCGCTGCTCCCCAGCGTCCATTCCTCCGTGTGTGTGTGTGTGTGAGCGAGAGTCACTGCTCCCCAGCGTCCATTCCTCTGTGTGTGTGTGAGCGAGAGTAGCTGCTCCCCAGCGTCCATTCCTCCGTGTGTGTGTGTGTGTGTGAGCGAGAGTCGCTGCTCCCCAGCGTCCATTCCTCCGTGTGTGTGTGTGTGTGAGCGAGAGTCACTGCTCCCCAGCGTCCATTCCTCTGTGTGTGTGTGAGCGAGAGTCACTGCTCCCCAGCATCCATTCCTCCGTGTGTTTGTGTGTGGGGGTAGGGGGGTGGGGTGGGGTTTAAAGAGTTAGAGAGGTGAGTCCTTGTGCATGATGGAGGACAGTGTTATCTGCAAGCAATCCTGTAAGACAGAAAGGAAGGAAATATTATTACATTACTGTGTTTTTTTTTAAACCATGAAAGCATCCTCTGCAAAGATGCTGTATGATTAAATGTTAAATGCATTCATTATTAAAAGCAAGTCATTAATAGCAAGCTATATTCATATGAGTTGGTTTAAAAATTAAATCATGCTAATAGGACTGTTATCAGTAGTGTAATTGATCTGGTTCTGACAAATTAATCAAAGATTTTATATATATCACGTGACACATTAAACTAGCATTTCTACTCGTGGAGATCACATATAGTGGGAACATGAACTGATGGGGCTTATTTGAAGTAATTTAATGAGAAGCCAATGAACAATATAAACTTTCTGACTGTGTGGGGCAACTGATTTTCCAATATTGTGATAGTGTCAGATGAGATTGTCCAGGGGCTTGTACAATATCATAAAAGTGTTAAATTGAATTACTGAATTATTAAGACTTTGATGTGCGACTGTATTTAGGGATCATTTTAAAGACTTTTCCCCTTTCAAAATACCCACACTTGAGGTCTTAGTCACTTGAGAGTGTGTGTACATGACAGTGCATGCACAAGACTGTCCCCGGTCTTAATAATGCCAAAGCACAGCGTCCTTAACACACACTGTGGCACGTCACGTGACAGATAGTTTAATCAACCCATTTAGCAGCTCTGTTCATTAAGTTAAACGCAATGAAACTCAAAGATAGCCTCGGATGACCGAGAGCAAACATTAATAAATAAAGACAGAATACATTTTATAACAGGCATTAAATGAGCATATTTATTACTACTCACCCAACCTGCGGCTCTTGTAAACTGATGGCAAGTATCGCGATGTGTGCTGAATGAGACTTCTTGAACGTGATTTCATAGCGATAAACATCTCATGTCAGTGACGCTAGAGGCGCTTGACCGTGCTTCCGTTTTTGACGCTTTGGGAGTAATGGATGGATGCACAGCGCGTGATACGCGTGGTGGGAGTGGCTGTGCTGTATATTAATTATGTATTATTATTATTTAGGTCTTTTTCAGTTATTATTTCGAAGCTGGGTTGCTTTGCTGTTTATTGATATTTTTAAAACTATAAAGCTACATCTATCAACATTTATTTAGATGTTATCATTGTATTCATTCATAATTGTACTTGTACTCATTCTAAGCCCATTAGCCACAATCCAACGCAGACATTCATATCACAGAATCTGACAGCGATCAGCGGCTCATCAACGACAGTATGGATATCGCATTTTTAATCAGCCTTTACAATAACCTTAATAAAAACGTTTAACTTTAGAGTCTAAAGTAAAATAATAAAAAAAAATAAAAGATCTGTAGGCCTATCTCTGATAGTTTATTTTTGTATTTGTTTATTTCTTTTTTGGTTCTTTTTTATTTAAACTATATTGTTACTAAATGTGAAATGCGTTAAAGTAATGTGTCAAGGACTTGATATTGAATTCTGTAATTTTAATATATATATATATATATATATATATATATATATATATATATATTTATATATATATAATCAATAAAAATGTTAAAAAAGAACCATTGCGCATTTTACAGCAAAAAAATTTTGAATATGTGTTTTTGTCACCAGCAATACAGTATGTTGCTCAGTTTTGTTACAGTAAGTTAAGCTCCGATTTAAAAAAAAAAGTTTTTGTGAGTTTCTTCTGTTGTCCTGTGGAAAAATAATAATAAATAAATTAATCAGAAAGTATCGTGCTGTTGCACGAAAGATGCATCCAATTGAAATGCATTAGTTTAAAAAAAAAACGTGCTGCAATCACGAAAATAACGAAATAAACGTGTCCCTGCCACCGAATCAATAGATTAAATTACGTGACCAAATCACAAACTGCCGTGAGACTGGGACACGCTAATTGAACGTGAAAAACAAATCGTACGATATAGTACGATTTAACCAATACATTAAATCATGCGAATTAGTACGAATTCGTCTTGATGGGCTTTTATTAAATGCAATGAACAAATCGTACGAATTCATACGACCCAGCTCGTACGATATCGTACGATTTAGCCACTTGATTAATTCGTACGACTTAGTACGAATCCGCCGTGAGATAGGGTTGGCCTGCACCACATGCTGAATTAAAAAAAGAAAAAAAACTTTATCAGTTTGTAAAATTTTATTGTTTACATCAATTAAAAAAAAATGCTACTAATGAAATATAAGCTATAGCCTAATGTTTTTATGTGATTTTTATTTCTTCGTATATTATTTTCAGACATGAGCAGACCTACTGGCATAAGTATTTAACGAACACATACAAGCGCGCACTTTGGCAGAATTCAATTCAAATAGTCATCAACAACCATTAGGTAAATTGCCTTTAAGGTAAAATTGCGAATCAGAATGGACAAATTTGTTTTTGAAGGGAGAAAAAAAAGAAATTCAAAAAATGCCAGTGAATGAACATGTACAAACTGTGAATAGTCGCAGTATCAGTATTGAAGGAGAAGTGCTGGACTTTCTTTTTTTTTTTTGCCCCGCAACTCACTTGAAGAAGTTCAGATAAATAGAAACACCATACACTATGTAACAATCCTCAATTGAAGAAATGTGGCAAAATATCTCTGGAGAGAACCTCATATTATTAAATTCAAAAGTGCTTTCCATATTTGGATCAAAATAGGCTACATTTGTGAACGCACATTTTCTGAAATGTTGCGCGTCAGGTCATGCAAGCCTGCATCTTAAAGCCTCTGTCAAACTTTCTGCGTCCGCGAGTCCGCTATGGACCGCTAGGTAGGCGTGACGTAAAAATCGTCTTTGGATAGTGTGTGCCAAGGCTCATGAGCAGACGACCGCGCAGACAGGTGCGCCTGGTCAGTAGGCTTCAAAAGCAAAATTGCACATGTGCAGGCAGAGTGAAGAAGCTCATTGCTTCTCGAACCTGTGCAATCCGTCAATAAAAGAATATAAAGACAGTCAGATGTGCAATAATTCTGGGCAATTGCAGAGCGGACCATCAGCCTGCGCATTCAGAAGTAGGCTATAAATTGATGAAGTCTGCGTCCGCGCTGGCCGTGTACGCGTCCGGATTGCTCATGCGGAAAGTACAACACAGGCGTTACAATCGCAACTTCATTGTGTTACTCATTTCAAGCTGAATCTCACAAAATTGGTCAGCTCCCGACAGCATCAGGTGTTTTATTTATGGGGAGTAGAATTGTTTATTTCAATGAATGTAATAGATTATATATCATAATAGTTAGGCTATACTATTATAAATCAGGTTGGTTTGTATTGCAGACGTAATATTTAAATTATATGCGTAGACTTGCACTTAGACCATAGTGCGGCCCGCTGGAAAAAAAGGTTGAGAACCACTGATATAAAGTCCCATTGCTGTCCCATTTTATACAGGAATTGTTCATTTTAAAAAATCTAATTATATTGTTAGTTCTAATTATATTGTTAACACAAGTTCATTTAGAACTTTTTTTTTACTTATAAACTCCTTGAGAATTTAAAGTTAGTTTAATAGTATTTAAATTCAAGTTTAAAAAAAGGTTTTGATTGCTTAAATTATTTTTATTAATTAATAATATGTTATCATGTTTATTCTTGTAAAAAATATGTTTATTCTTTAAGAAAACAAGGGAAAAAATAAGGGACAATCCGAATATTTTTTTTTGCTTTACCTATTTATGTAGGCTACAATTATTTAAAAAAAAAATAATAATAATAATAAAATAATGTCAATAAAAATACCATTGGCCTGAGTAATTTTGACCATTATAGAATTGTGACTTTAAAGATTAGTCATTTAGGTGGTAGAAATACTGTGAAATTAATAATGGCATAGATTTTAGAGCATAACAACTGAAGGTTTATGAAACATTAGTCAATAAAGCATTTTTTTAAACAACAGGACTTAAAGTTGTGAACTAAAATATTATTTCAACCATACAGCATGTGAATAAATAAAATGCATAATTTTCATAACATTTCATTATTCATAAAATGCATAACGTTTCTGGTGTTTGGATTTGTACTTCAATATAATGAGCTCCAAGTTTAAGAATAGCCCTAGACTAGTTTCTCTCTCTCTCTTTAACAGCATTAGCTCAATGATATAAGTCTTCCTTCCGTTAGAATTTTCCTGTCTTGCTAAATGTTGGGCTCATGATCAATAAGTTGTATTGGCCTCAATCTGATTCAGTAAAGTCAAACCGCAGACAGTGAAGCTGCGTCAGTTAGCGGAGTCCCACGCGGTGTGAGCGGAGCTGCTGCAGAGGATTCCGCTTGGTCTTAAAGCCTGCCGCAAACATCCACGATCACAAATAATAATGATTTTCTTAAAATAATGATTAATTATTAATTGATGATTTGTTATTATCATTATGGTCTTGTGAAAATAATAAAATTATGAATACAAAGAGTACTGTAGTGCTGCTGAGTGCAGGCATGTTTCAGCCCAGTAGCTAACACACCGTTCCTCAGAGCCAAAACACAGACCGAATTCTGTTCAGCTGGAGGGGGTTGGGTTTTGGGTAGTTATGCTTGGCTGGTGGGGGTCGAGAAAAAAGGTGTTAATTGCTCTTTCATATGGACAGTGACTTATGAGGCTTTCACTTGCTGAACTGGTTTATATAGGACTGTTGTTTTGGTTATATTCACAGTGCTGCCCCCCCCCCCGACGAGAGAAATGCAACATTCGCAGATTTCACAATTCGTCTTCGTTTAAAAAACATTTCAAGCTTTCTGTAGATATATTTTTAATGTACCTATGAGACACACCACGATATTATGTTAATTAAAAAATTATACATTCATTACCATGAAAAAATTAAAGTGATGAGGCGGCGCCTCCCTGTCATTAATGCACATTAATAATTTGTGCACAAACACTTGAATATGAGCTTCTTATCACGATTAAAATTCATGCCAACAGCCAACATATTTAGCTTGATCAGAAGGTTACAATGACTGCAAGAGTCAGTGGGATGTTAAGAGTTTGTCTGTTTCTTTTACTGATTATTTTCAGGTTAAAGCATGATTTAAACAGATTCACACTCAATCGCTTTCGCAATAATGCGTTCAAACAAATGTAATCTTACAGTGCTACCACATTATCAGCATGCTATCTGATTTTGAAATCTTGAAGAAGTTAATCGATCTGTTTAGATAAAATAACTGACAAAAATGTACTGTTATTTTCATCACAAACAAAATTTTCACTGCAGAAAGCAGCAATTAAAGATGTAATGCTTACAATGTTATTAGTTTAGCATGTGATATAGGGAAAAAAGTTTACACAAAATAGCTTAAGCCACTTTGAAACTCTCCTGTTATTTTTTTTATTATTATTATTTTATATGCTTTGTTATGAACATAACATTTCAAACATACTGAAATACTTTAATCATGGGGTGAAGGTGAAGCGTGTTTCTGGTATCAGTGCGCATGGAGGGGAAGTTGTTGCTGCTCACAGACTCTGCTGCGAGTGAGAGAGACGTTTCACCCGACGAAATGAAGACGACCGCGGGAACAAAAGCACAGCACATCCGCCAAAAATCAACCTGGAGCAATGCTCGTTCATCGACTCGCCAAGCTTTACTTTTGTAGGTCGCATGGCAGTAAATAATTCGATAATATGACCATGCAGTCAATACAGATATTTAATAAAAACAGTAAAACAAGCAGGGCTGTAAAATTAAACAATAAAAAACGCACGGCAGGTCTACACCGGACACAAGTGGAGCGATCCAACAAAAGACAGCAGAACCCAGTGATGGATACGCTGGACACGATCCCCATCAGTGAACTGATGCTCGTTCTGTTTATTATGAAATGTTCTGACACTGTGTTCAGATGATTTGACACTATAGTGCAGGGGTTGGCAACCTACGGCACGCGTGCCAACAGTGGCACGCAGAGGGATAATTGCTGGCACGCAAGCAATAAGGAAAACTGTATAATGACGTACAGTTTGATGTAATAACTTCTCATAGTCACACAGCCTGTTAGGAGCTACAAATACTATTAAAGTGTGAGAATTAACTTGCATAGATGCACGTGCAAACACTGCACATACTAGGTGCTTCAGATCAAAGCCTCAGTCTAACAGCACTCGTCAATGTCAAAATGACTGAGATGGCCAATCAGATCAAAGTAGGCGGGGTTTACTGTTCACAGAAGCAGAGCGCGAAGCATCAGTTTAACGTTAAAGAGAGTGAGGTAAGATGAAGCTGCAAATCAATTAACATTAGTCAACTTTTAATAATACGTTTTACCATAGAAATGTTAAATGACCTAAAGCTATATCCAGTGATGAAAAATTTTCTGAAATATGGCCATTTTGAGAGAAAGAAAGTGGGGGAGGGGGTAAATTGTCTCTCTCTGCAGACAATGAAGCGATTTTGCCCCTTTGTTGTTGAGAAATATAATGTAGCGATTCAGTATCGATTAATAAAAGTAGCGTGACAACACTCTGAATGCTACTTTTTGCACAGCACGATCTCAGATCTCTGTGTGCGAGTGGTGTGTGTTGTGTGTGTGTGTGTCTGTGTGTGCACGTTCATCAATTAAAGCAGTGCATTAACGTTGATTAAACGTTAAAAAAAAAACGTTTTTTTTATCGTATAATAAAAAATTGTGTATGTACCGTTTAAATACAGAATTATATCGGGGTGTGTGTGTGGGGGGGGGCTGTGTTGGCACAGTGGTTAACCATAAAAATAAAAAATGGCACGTCATGCCGAAAAGGTTGCTGATCCCTGCTATAGTGTGATGTCATCAAGTTTAGACACACTTTTCGCTGTGGGGCACAGATGACAACTCTCGCATCCGGTGTAGACACAGACAGTGACTGCTCTATTTACAAATAAGTTCTATAAGAAAAAAAAAAAAAAAAAAAAAAAAAAAAAAAACAGCGGCATAACGAGAAATGGAATATAAAACTAGGAAATATAAACTAGAAAAATATTAACAGGTCCTCCATCCATGACACTGACTCACAGCAGAGCTGGCAGTTTTAATATGAACAGCTCTTAAAGCTGAGTGGATGGTTAAATGCATGATGGGCTAGTATTAAAAATAAATAAATAAATAAATAAAGTAAAGGTCTTTCCAGCATTTAGGTATAACAGTACTGTTTTATTTTTTAAATCATCTTGTTGCAGTTATAAATTTGACTCTTAAATGAATGATAAAGAACTATATTAAAACTTGTTTTGTAAAATTTCTTCGTCATTTGAATATTGTTTTAAAAATCGATTTAAATCATAAATCAGATTTTTTTTTTCTAAAATAAAAAAAAAAACTGGTATTTTTTTTTAGGCCATATGATGTTACCCTACTTTAAAAGCAAGTAAAAAAGGTTCCCTTTAAAATCATTTTAGTTGTCAATTACTAAAGCTTTTTTTTTACATCGTGTGAATGTTGTTGATTAGGCACGAGGTCATAACACAAATTCAGTCCGAAACAGGAAACAAGAAACAAGAAACTAGACACTAGAGAACACAAGGGAACACGAGAAAACAAGGTGACGAAAAACAAGGACTCCATGAAAACAGAAAGAGAAAGACTGGTATTTATAGACAGGATAACGAAGGAAGTGGAGACAGCTGAGTGCAATAATAGGTGTGCAATTAACTGTGATGAAGGGACAAAGCTAAGTGGGAAATGTAGTGCCTGCGGTGAAGTGTCTATGGGGAAGTGAGACTACTAGTGGACACCCAGGGAAACACAGACCAGACACCGTGACATTACCCCCTCCTCAACGGAGCAGCTACCAGATGCTCCATCGAACACAAAACAAACCAAGGAACACAGAGACCAGGAGGGAGGTGGACTGGTGGAGGATTAGGGGGAGGGACGGAGGACCAGGTCCATAGCGGGAAACAGAGACAGGAAGTGAAAAAACAAAACAACAACCACAAGGAGACCAGGAGGCAGGTGGACCGGCGGAGGACCAGGGGGAGGGACGGAGGGCCAGGTCCATAGAGGGAAACAGAGAGAAAAAAAAAACAAAAAAAAAACTAAACAAAACAACAACAAAACAAGGCCAGGAGGGAACAGAAAGTTCAGGGGCCCAAAAATTTTAGTTCAAGTTTTCAAGATCTGTATACAAAAAAAAAAAAAATTGTTCTCATCAGGAAAAATTATGTCTGACCCTTCTCACAATTTCTATGAGGAATATACATTTTTGCCTTCAAACACAAGTCTTAGATTGAACAGATTATGTAAATCCTTTGTTTATCAGTCTGTAAAATTAATCAATCAGAATCGGGGGTCTAAGTAGGCCTCTGGGCTCTGGTACTGGTACTATACTAATGCACTCCCAGACAGTAAACAGTTTTGGCCCAGATCTGGCCAACATTTGGCCCGCATAGATTTCACACGGACCAGATGTGGGCCGGTTCTGGGCCGAAACTGCTTGCTGCCTGGGCTGTAGCCATGTGTTTATGTAGTTACATTGTTGTTGGTTTATTTTTTATTTTTTTTGTAAGTTGTGTGTATTGTACTGTGTGGTACAAAGTTCTCTGGCACTGTGCCAGATCTCTGTGGCATTTGGCTGCAGAACAAATAATCCTACATTTAAAAAAACTTGTTGATATAATTTTCAAGTCCATGAGTTTGCCTACCAATGGTATTAGAGGAACACAGCTTTCACTCTCAAACAAACTAACATTACTATCCAATCAGCAGCCCTGATGTATGGAGATGCCATGACACACTGAAAAAGCTTAGAGGTGCAATGGTCAAAGATCAAAGATGTCCATCTAGTGCATATTTGCATAGAAAAACTAATTAAAAAGCAGCAGAGCTTTGTTAACAGCTCAGAGTAATCATGTCATCTCAATAAGAATGATATGATTGCAGAACAAATTTAAGAGGAAAGGTCCTGTTCACTCATGATATCTTAATGGTAACTTAACAGTAAAGACTGTATGTGTGAAAAGGGTTAAACTCTTCTTCTGCTCATGCTGTGAATTTAATTTGCTTAAGGATGTATCTGGGAATACATCACTAGATTTGTAATGCAAATCATTTTTAAACTTAACCAACACAGGAGAATACATCAACCGATTTCTAAATATGTACATATTGTACATTGCAGTTTCAAAATAAAAGTTTCTGAATTTGCATGTGGCCAAATAATAACATTTAAAGGATTTAAACATTGTTTAATCATGCTGTAAAGTGAAACGTCACCAGGCAGTTGGCACCCTCTGCAGGTATTTGTTATAATATAAAATGTACTTAAGTTGATGTTCATATTATTTATAGGCATCTTGCATTATGTATTTTAACAGTGTTGTTCAATAAAATAAAACCATGTAATTGGTTTTGATATTTTATTTGAGCCAATTATTATTGCCCCATTGTTAGTTTATATATAAATCATCATACTGGTTTGTTACAAAAAAAACAACAACAAAAAAAACAAATTCAGATTACTCAATTGTAAACTTACAGCCCTAGATTTTTTTAATATTTCAAAATACAACTGCATTATTTTTTTGTAATTAAATTATTTTGTCATTGAAAATCTCGTCTCATCTAGTGTATTGTGTATTGTGTATTGACAGCATGTGCTGTCCCAAATTGAGTTGAATTGAATGTACAGTTAGCCGGTCATGATGCTGATGTGTGTTTGTATATGATCTGACTGTTGATGTGTGTGTTCTACTCTCTTTCAGTCTTGCTGGCTGTAATCTCACTGCTCAGTGTTGTGAGAGTTTGTCATCAGCTCTTCAATCCTCAAAGTGTGTCCTGATAGATCTGGATCTGAGCAACAATGACCTGCAGGACTCTGGTGTAAAGTTTATTTCTGATGGAGTGAAGAGTCCAAACTGTAAGCTGCAGATAGGGAGGTATTAAGAACATATACGAGATCATTTACAGTCAGCTTATCACAGTGTTGATGTGTGTCTGTAGATGGTCTGTCTGTGTCTGTTGTGTGTCTGTAGATCTGATTCTGTGTCTGTAGTTGATATGTGTGTCTGTAGAGGATTATATGTATATATAATAACCTTATATGTAAATATGTAACCACTTTCAAGTATGAGGGTTTTTCGTGCCATTAATGCTTGGATAACCCCTTACGCTGCATTACGGCTCCGACACCGATGTCAATGCTTGTGCCACAGCACATATCTGAAGCATCCCATACATATCTACATCTTCATCCTGGCTGAAGCACCTTTGTTTCAATCTATAGAAATGATCAGCCTATGTTATCATTTAAAGTTAAAGATATTAATAGTAATAAGGTGAATATAAGAGGCTTTTGTTTATTTGATGATTTCACATTTCTTGTTTGTAAGAAGGTTAAAAATCATACTATGTGCATTAAGCACTGACACACGAATGATTGCTGTTTACAGTATTTATTATCATAAGTTCCTTAACTCTGGGTTTCTGAAGCACATTTGTAATAGCAAAGCAAAAAAAGCAGGGGAAACTCTAATTGGGTGGTGATATTGTCATCATACACAGTAGGGAGGTAGCCAACCAAATTTAGCTTTTTGCCACCGCCGCGTCTTTTGAGTGCATTTTCTGCTTTTGACCGCTGAGTGGCACTTTAACCACAAGTCATCAAACAAGCGCATTAAAGCACATTTTTGCAAATAGCCATCAGCTTTGCCTCGCCGATGTTTTATATTTGACAGCTGCAGTCTGGGAAAATGAAAGAAAAACATTTTAGTTTAGTACTTGCCAATGAGCCTGTGCTTATATTTTCTCTGAGCTACACAGTATTACACCTTATTTTAGAATTGACACATTTAATAGGTGTGCAGTATTATTTATAAAATATGAATTATGTGTTATATTATCCTAAAGAAATGGTGGTTTACTTTGCATCGGAGCATTAAAAGTGGAAGACTTCCACAAAATTCCTTTAATAAAACAGCATAATTTTTTTTTACCTGTTCTTTATTTTGACAGATTACTTTTTGGGAAAAAGATATCTGTCTGTACACTTATTAAGAAATTGTTGCGTGTTTTATCAATTATTTCCTTTTTTTTTTTTGTAAAACGTAAGGCACTGTATAATTTCTCTTCCATTATTTAGGCCTTATTTAATCAAGAAACTTAGATGAAACTTCCATCTTATTCAAAGTCTATAGATTTTATAATTATTTATACAATAATATTTAACTTAACCTGCTTTACATCTTTATTATTTAATGCAAAATAGATTTATTAAAACAATTTATAAGAGTCATGTTATGCTTGTAATCTTGATCAAGAACAATTAATGATCAATGAATTGGAGCGACATTAGCCATTAGATCATTTAATTCGATCATTTTGTCTCTTTGGCAGATGCACGTCTCTTTCGGCAGTTTCCTTGTCTCTTTCTCAGAGGCGCCTCATCTCTCCTGAGAAAAAAAACATATTATATTGTAATGTATCTAATACTCTGTATGCAGTTGCAAAAATGACAAAAGCCAAACCAAACGAGGCATTTGTCCTACTTTGCCTAAATCTGCTCTGCATATTTGAAACCCTCATAAGACACTGTCCATATAAAGAGCAAGAGATTCACACCTTTATTTCAACCCCGACAAGCTATACGGAACAAACCCCATCCCCCTCCAGCTGAACTGAATTTGGTCTGTTTTTTGGCTGCGAGGAGCAGTGTGTTGTCATGCTACTGTGTTGAAAATATGCCGCCTGCACTCACACCAGCCCTAATCTTTTTATTCATTACTTCTCACAGCCATATTTTTTTCACAAAACCATAATAATAACAATTTCAAAATTGATAATCAATCATTCTTTTTGCGAAAATCATTGTTATTTGTGAATGTAGGCGTTTGATGCAAGACCAAGCGTAATCCTCTGCCAGCTGCTCCCGCTTCACAGCAAGCATGACTCGCGGTAACTGCACCCAGGTTCACTGTCAGTGTTCTGATTTTACAAAATCAATATGGGCGAATGCAACTTATTGATCATGAGCCCAACATTTAGCAAGGCAGGAAAACATTCAGTCCACCTGTAGGAAGACGTATTTCATTGTAAGTTAATGCTGTTGAATAGAGAATAAAAAAAATAGTGTAGGCTATTCTTATACTTGGACCTCATTATATTGAAATACAAATCCAAACACCAAAAGCAACCTACACTCTCTAAGTGTTCTTTCATTGGAAAGTATGCATTTTATTAATTCACAGGCTATATGGTTGTAATAGTATTTTAAAATCTTTAAGTGCCATTGTTTAAAAAAAAATTGTATGACATTATTTACTTATGTATTTATTTTTAGAATAATTGTAGCCTACATAAATGGGTGAAGCAAAACAAACATGATTATCTCTGATAACTTTTTAACTGCAGGCAGATATAGGCTTATATTATCTTGTTCTGTGCCTTATTTAGTAATTATAATAAACACTTATTTTCTTAAAGAGAAAGAATCACAATTAGTCCATATTTCCATTTCCATTTCTGAAGTTAATTGGCAACCCTAATGATAATGTAATTATCTTTTGACTCCCCTGACAGTGGCACCTGCCTCGAAAAACAAAAAAAAACAACAACAACCAAACAAACAAAACCTGTTGTAGGAGATATGATAAAAAAAGAAACAAGTGGGTGCTTGGTTTCCAAAATGGAACACGATTACAGCTCGTTATCACACTGTAAAAAATTATATGAAGAAAGGTCATGATAACATATTTATAAGTTAGGCTACTTTAATTCATATAAATAGTTTAAGCAATGTAAAGGTTTTTTTATACTAGATTTAACTTGAATCTCAATACTATTAAACAGAGTTTAAAATATCAAAAGACTATATAAGATTAAAAAGGTGAAAATGTCACAGTCGATATTAAATAGCCTAAATGAACTTGTATCTTGTATAGTATACGAAGACCTTGATTGCGTGTTACCATGAAACTATCAATAAAATTAGATTTTTTTTTATTAACAATTTCTGTATAAAATGGTACTGCAACCTTTATATCAAAAGGTTTTTAATCATCCAAGTCTGAGCAATGTGGGAGGCAGGTTCTGCATGTGCATGCACAGTTTTTTAGGATGGAAGGCTTTTTTGTTTATTCAAAATTGGAGTGACGTCGTTCTTCCACCTTTTAGAGAGCTGAAGGCCGATAATTTTTTTGCTTTGTTTGAACGTGTTGCGGCTAATTTGAAATGGCTGAAAACATTCTGGCCCGTGTTGCGTCTGCTAAATGCATAAATTTAATTAATTTAATTTAATTTAATTTATGTTGCTGCAGTGCGTGTTTGTGGGTAGGGCCCAGGAGGCTTACTCGTTTTTATATGCTGAGGAGTCCTTGGATTATGAACGGGTAAAGAGTGCTGTATGAGTTGGTTCCTGAGGCTTACCGACAAAAAATTCGCAATTATCAAAAAAACAGATGTTGAGACCTATGTTGAATTCGTTCGTGAAAAAGAATCATTGTTTGATCACTGGTGTGCTGCTTTGAAAGTGAAAATATAAAAAATATTTTGAAAGTGAAAGAATTAAAAAACTGTCTTCCGGAATGTGTTGTAACGTATATTAACGAACAAAAAGTTCATAAATGTTCCGCTGCTGCTTTTGCTGATGAATCTGTTCTTACACACAAGAATGTGTTTAGTTTTACTCAAAAATCATCTCCCAATAGCAGTAGTCGCCAGTCTCAAAGGCGTAATTTTGAGGTTCCTTTGTCAACAAAAGCTGTGGAGAGTTCAAAAACCGTGTCTTCACCTGTTTGTTTCTATTGCAAGAAACGTGGACACATTATTGCAGAGTGTAATGTGTTAAAAAGAAAAATAGTGTTCAAAAAACCAGTAGGTTTATTGATGTCCTCTCCACAGTCAGAAAGACTGGAGGTGTTAGCTTCGCAAGTTGACTGGTGTGAGGAACAGGGGTATGTGCCGTTTATTATGGATGGATTTTTGTCTTTGGTAGGTAGCTCTAACTGCCAAAGACCAGTTAAAATCCTCCGTGATACTGGCGCTGCTCAGAGGTTTATTTTGGAAAGAGTATTATCTTGTCTGATAAGAGCTCTATTGGCTCGAGCATTTTAGTACAGGGGTTCGAGATGGGCTTTGTGAACGTGCCTTTGCACAAAATTTAAATTGATTCCTCTCTTGTTGCTGGGCCCGTTGTTGTTGGTATGCGACCATGTCTTCCCTTTCGAGATGTCACATTTATTTTAGGGAATGATTTAGCGGGAGGGAAAGTTTTTGCCAGTTTTTGCCAGGTAACTGATGTTCCTTTTCTCTGTTCTACTCCTGATGAATTGAATCAGAGATTCCCAGAAGTATTTCCTTTGTGCACTGTTACTCGCACTATGGCACAGATACTGAAAGATGAGAAGTTAGAAGAAGAGTGGGACTTTGATTTGAAAGAAAGGTTTCTCTCTACTTCAGATTCTTCTAAGAGTGTTCAAACTCTGATAATGCTTCAGACATCACTGTTAAAAAAGGGAATGAACATTTTGTGGAATTTGACAAGTTGTCTCTGTCACCAAGCAGCTTATTGATGAACAGAGGAAAGATTTTACAATGTCATCTCTTTTTGAAGTTGCTGTTCCTGCTGAGGAACTTGAACATGTATCTCAAGGATACATTGCTGAATGTGGCATGTTGATGAGGAAATGGAGACCAACAACTGCAACTGCTGATGATGAATGGCAAGTCATCAAGCAGATAGTAGTTCCTTCCTTATATCACCTTGAAATTTTGAATCTCGCGCATGACAGTTCTTTTGCCGGTCATTTAGGAGTTAATAAAACCTACGATTGCATACTCCGACATTTTTTCTGGCCTGCCTTAAAGAGCAATGTAGCAAATTACTGTAGAAGCTGTCATGTTGCTTAACAATCTGATGTGAGTAATGTGAATAAAACTCATCGTAATCTGTTTTTGGATGTTCCTTCGCGTACTTCACTGGTCGAGCATGATATTAATGTTGGTGATTCTTTGCCAATAAAACAGCATGCTTATAGGATAAGTCCAGAGAAGCAAATTCAGCTGCAAAAAGAAATGAATTTCATGCTCGAAAATAACATTGCTGAGCCGAGTTTTAGTCTTTAGTTTGGAGTTCACACTGTTTTCTAGTTAAAAAGTCAGATAAAACGTTTCGTTTCTGTACGGATTTTAGACATCTTAATGCGATCACAAAACCTGACAGCTATCCGTTGCCTCGCATGGAAGACTGTGTGGACCATATTGGAAAACGCTTTCGATACCAAGATCGATCTGCTCAAAGGTTACTGGCAGGAATGTGAAGGAAATTTCTGCATTCTGATAATTTTCTGAATTAAACGGTAATGGCTTTTGGTCTTCGAAATGTATATCATGTCATTGAGGGCATGAAAAATGTTGAGGTGTATTTGGATGACCTGGTTCTTTACAGCGTGTTTACTCGAGCGTTGTTTGATCATTTGTCTACTGCCAATCTCACGGTTAATTTGGTGAAATGTGAATTCAGTCGAGCAACAGTGACTTATCTAGGGAAAGTTGTTTGTGGCAGACAAGTTCAACCTGTTGAGTCCAAGGTCCAAGGGATATTACTGAAATTTCTGCATGATTTTTTCTGTTGTTACTTCACCCTTAACTGAACTTCTCAGTCCAATAGGAATATTTAGATGGTCTTAAGATTGTCAGGTGAGTTTTGAGAAAATTAAAGCACTTCTGGTTAATTGCCGTTTTATCTGCTCCGGATTTTTCCACTTCGTTTCTTCTTGCTTCTACAATCAGATTTGGCTGGTGTCGAGCATCCTGTCTGTTATTTTTTGCGTAAATTTAACAAACATTAGCAAGGTTATTCTACCATTGAGTATAAAGCGCTCGCCCTTGTCCTTGCTCTTCAACATTTTGATATTTATATTGGTTCAGTTTCATACCCATTGACCGTCTACACTGATCACAATCCCTTACTTTTCATTAATCGAATGAAAAATAACAATCAACGCCTGATGAGATGGATATCTCCGTATCTCCAGTGAATATCTTCTCAGGTCTTCTTCCAAGTATTCCTTCAGCGTCAGCTGTTCATCTGTCAGCCTGTTGAGTCTCCTGTAAGAGGATAAAATCGTCATTCTCCCAAACCATCTCAAGTAACTGTTTCCTTTACATATATGCTCACCTTTAATCTCCCCTTCATTCTCATTGTTCCTCTGTATCAGTAAATATACCTCGGTTTACTGGTTTTACCTTCTGTCTCTGAGTCCACTTGTTACATAATGTTATATTGTACCAACAGGATATGTTTAGTTCCCCTCACTTTACAAGTAGTTTTGTAGTTCACGCGTGTTTCAGTATCGACTGCAAAAAATCATAATTAGCAAAAATATGCAAAAAAAAGTGGACAGCTGCTCACACCGAATAGCGTGAGCAAAATTTTTGTTCACACAGTAAAGGCATAAATCAAAACTGCAAAGTGTTAGCAGTTTGAAAAATCAAGAATAATAGTTATATATAGTTATATAATAATAGAGTTAATAAGAATTACTTCTAAATGCTGGACAGTTCTCATTTAGCTCTGCATATGGAAATTTTTTTTTTTTACCAAGAATGAACCGAAATGAAAACATTTGCTTTTAATCTCTCTGTGTGTGTGTGTGTATGTGTGTGTATATATATATATATATATATATATATATATATATATTAGGGGTGTAACGGTTCACAAAATTCACGGTTCGATACACTACACTGGTGTCACGGTTCGGTTCGGTACAGTTCGGTACGTTTTAGATACAGCAAAAAGAAAAAATTGGCAGATAAATTTCCTTGATTTTTTAAAAATGTTTTATTTATTAAAACTAACAAAGTATGTTTTTTTTTTACATTGAACAATGATGGAGCTATTCTTTACCCATCTTCTATGGTGTTTTCTTAGCAGCATACTGTATAAAACAAAAACAGCTCCTTATAAAAAAAAATGAAAATGTTATATTAGTTATGAACAAATACAAAGATGTAACTTTTTATATGGAACTCTATAACTCTTTATATTGAGTGTGTTTTTACTCAATTGGTTCTCTATAGGGCTTATGTTTTTTGGAACAAAGCAGGAATTATGGTCTGTCTGAAATGGGCTCGTGAAGGAATATTGTAACGGGGCTCAATTACATTAAGCATGTTCTTAAAACCTACGTTTTCCACTACAGAGTAAGGCGCTCGCTCACTCAGTACGCGCTGAAGGCTCGTTGCAAAATGGCTAATGCGTTTAACAGACCAGAAATAGAAGATCCTCCAATAACCAACATGTCTGGTGTTTGGGTGCACTTTGGATTCCCTGAAGCGAATCCAAATATAATATAATTAATTAGTTATTATATTAGTTATAATTAGTTATTATATTAGTTATATAATTAGTTATATCATTAATTATAACCAAATATAATTAATTAGTCCAACGAACCGTTCGGTCCATAATGCGTACCGCGTACCGAACCGAAAGCCTCGTACCGAACGGTTCAATACGAATACGCGTATCGTTACACACCTAATATACATATATATATATATATATATTAGGGGTTTCGGTACAAGGCTTTCAGTACGGTGCACGTGTGTACCGAATGACCGAATGCAATATTTTGTGTGCGGAAAATTGGTAAATTTTCGTGTTTCCAAACAAACATATTAAGTGGCGGAAGTCTACACATTCAGCACAAATCCCACCCTGCAGCTGATTCCGGTGACACACTGGCTGCGTGGTGTGAGCGTGGCGTTTCTGCTGCGTGTCAGTTGCGTGATGGCTGCTTCGCGTTTTCTGTGTCTTTACACACCAGAATCGCACCTGAAGCGGCGCTGGCGCGCTGCTGCTACTGTAGGTGACATAGAGGGAGACCGCCGACAGACCAAGATTTTGTCTTCACGACAACAATATCTTTACTTCACGTTGAGCATAAATATAAAGCCTACTGATAAAGAACACCGTCAACAGTATTGACGGCAAAATAGACTATGTTTGACAGGTGCAATATGCCAGTGTGTCACCGGCCTAAGGTTTTCAAAAGGCATCGCGCGAGTGTGAAAATCACTACAACTAGGAAAAAAACGATTGTAATTCAAACGCAGCTCCCGTCGGCATTTAAACAGTCCTTTGCTCTTAATTCCGATCGGTCCAACGCAATAACGAAATCTGAGCAGGTTTAAAAACTGAAACTGTTGATGCTGCACTTTACACTTTGGAAAAGTTATATATATTTTTTAAATATGAGCAGGCCTACAAGCTGGGATTGGTAATGCTGCACTGTAATCATAGTTATTTATTTATATTTTTCATTATATTTTATTATATGATATTGGTTTGAGACTGGGAGTATTTTATTTAGTGGAGAACTTTGCAGCAGTATTTCATTTCTTATTCTTTTTTTATTTTATATATATTTTATTAAAAAGTATTTAAAAAAGTGTAAACAAATTGGTGAAAAAAGTTTATAGTAATAAACAACCTGCAGTTTAATGTTTGCATTTCTTTCCCTTACTGTACCGAAAATGAACCGAACCGTGACTTTAAAACCGAGGTACGTACTGAACCGTGATTTTTGCGTACCGTTACACCCCTAATATATATATATATATAATGTAATATTATAATGTTATTGTTGTTTTACTTTGTCCTTTCATCTCCATTTACAAACCAACATTTTACAATTAGGCTACAGTCAGTTTGCAATCCGTCCCTTTGTGCCACCTGGCGGCAGTTTCACGAATAATTTTAACACGCAATTGCAATTGCAAGTCATGTTGCAGTATATGTGGCATTATTACCCATTCTGGTTGTCCACCTACTGTAGTGGCTGATTCAGAGACTGATCTCTCAGTATTTCGAGTTAGTAATTAATTTTACATAGCAGAGCTGTGATGTTTTGAAAGATTTTGCAATTATGCAGAAAATATTTTAATAGGGTCATTCAGACACACATAGAATCAAGACACACATCAAGAATCTGTGCATTGTCACCACTGCTGAGCACATGACTCTCAGCAGTGGTGACAATGCACAGATTCTTGATGTGTGTCTTGATTCTATGTTTGTCTGAATGACTCTCAGCATCTAAACATCTGTTAATTCTCAACAATAACTTTACAATAAATTTATATTACATGAATTCAAATTGGTTGGTAATAGATAAAGATGCTGAGATCTTTAAATCTGTTAAAAGTTCAATATTCTGTTGCTGCAAGTAATTAGACTTTTTATTTAGTTGTTAGTTAGTGAAGGTGTTTGATTGTAAAATACAATAAAAAATACCTGTAAAATAACAGTTTTTGTTAAAGTTTAAATAAAGTTTTTGTACTTTATTTAAATGAAGATATTTTACTTAAGTTTTACAGTTTTTGTTTTGTAGCTGCTGCTGCCTGTAATGGAGTCTATTTCCAGACTTGGTCAAAACAGGCAAGGGTCAGACAACAAAACGGGCATAGCACAGGCAAGACAGGCAAGTAATCTAGAGACAGGCATGGGTCAAACGACGGCAAACATAATCCAGAGGGTTAAGCAAACTGGTAAATCCAACTGGTAGGCTATATTCCAGGTAAGGTGCAGACATAGCTCAAAACAGCAAGACAAAGGGATAAAGGCAGGCTAAAATGCAAGGCAGGCATAAAACAGGAATACAATACTTGGCAATGAGGAAGAGGAAGTCCATGGTTTATGTAGGGTGTTTGATTGGTTGCAGATGTGTGTAATCAGTGCAACGGATTATGGGAAATGTAGTCCGGGGTGACATGCAACAGTTTGTGTAGTGTGAGAGTCTGGTGGCGAGCAGACGAAAAACCATAGAGTGTGAACAATGGTGCCATTTGCACCATCTGGTGGTGATCTCATGAGTTATTATCACCATTATTTTTAAAGGGTACATAACATACACAGTTTCACCTAATCTCATGTTAATCTTGAGTACCTATAGAGTAGTACTGCATCCTTCAAATATCCAAAAAGTCTTTAGTTTTATCATATTTATAAAAGAAAAATTCGTTTTGCTTCCATTAACGTATGTTCACTTATGTGCTGATTTCCAACAAAAGACAGAAATCTGATGCAATTGTACTTACATGAATGGGGTCTTTTATCACAGGGACGGCTCCATGTTTTAATAGCAAACGATGTGCAAATCCAGCATCGACTTGGGCCTTGGTTATAAAACATTTGTCACTGAAATGACCAGAACACACAAACACACTTGATACACTCCGTTGCTGCCTCGGAAAAATATATATATATATATTAATAAATATAGAATTTTTTTTATTTTATTCTAGCCCCAGAGATACATTTATGAATATTTTGGTAAATGAAGGTTGAAACTAAATATATTTCCTATTTAAAAAATATATTTCATTGAGCTTCCCTGTTTGCAACATATGTAGCATATATTTCAAATATATTTTGGCCAAATTTTTTTTTTTTATATTTTACATTTTTTTGCCATATGGGAGAGCTCATGCTGAACAAACTCTGGCGTATTGAGCATTCTGAATAAACACCTCTTACAGGCCGTTTTGTTCATACGCTCAGCAAACAAGTCTGTGATTGGCTACAGTGATCAATGTTGCAAAAACACTGTAAATAGAAAGCGTTGATGCTCTTCAAAGACACACAAACACACAGGATCGTCTGAGAGCAGCATCTGTCAGCAGGAACTGAACTGAGCTGCTGATGCAGAAAGACTGCTATCATTGTGCTTTAACACTAAAAAAAACCCTGTTTTCACTGTATTAGTGAGGACATTTGTGAATAGAGAGGACATTTGGCAAATACAGTCAAAGCTCTAAACACACACAGACATCTTCACTGTGGAGTTGTTATTCTTGATGTTTCTCTCTTCTTGTGTTCAGATGCCTGTGATCTCATACTGGATCCAAACACAGCAAACACTCAACTCCTTCTGTCTGATTCGAACAGGAAGATCACACATGTGAAAGACCGTCAGCAGTATCCTGATCATCCAGAGAGATTTGTTGTTTCTCAGGTTCTGAGTGTTGAGAGTCTGACTGGACGCTGTTACTGGGAGACTGAATGGAGCGGAAATGAGGCTCTTATATCAGTGTCATATAAAGGAATCAGCAGGAAAGGATGGAGAGACTGTCAGTTTGGATTTGATGACAAATCCTGGAGTCTGAAATGCTCTGATAACAGATTCACTGTCCGTCACAATAGTAACTACACTGATTTACCTGCTGTCTGTTCATCCTCTAATAGAATAGGAGTGTATGTGGACGTGTCAACTGGCTCTCTGTCCTTTTACAGCGTCTCTGACACACACACACACTCACACACTTAAACACACTCAACACCACATTCACTAAACCCCTCTATGCTGGATTTGGGGTTTATTATGGTTCCTCCGTTACTCTGTGTGATATTAAATGATAGAGAGACTCTCTGTAAATCCTCTTTCTGATGTTCACATCCACACAAGCTCATCAAATCTCACATCATTACATTCGTATTCTAGAAGTTTTAAATCTAGTTTAGACACACATACTGTTCTGAATCTTTAATGAACTGAATGATAAGTTGCTTTAATTTTTGTATTGTAAAATGATCATCAAATGTAATAAAAGTACATTTGTGACCTATTTAATGATGAAGTGGTTTTTGAATCTCTGATGTGAACTGATGACAGTATGAATAATCATGAATCTGAGATCAGCAGAAAGAAACCACAGAGGCTGAATTGACTCGGAATTTTTCTGTCTGCGCTCAAAAGTCAGAAGAACACAGACTGCAGTAAAGAAGGTTGATGAATGAGTCACTGAACCACTAAGGAGACTGATAAAGAAAGTCTTAAAGCAGAAGCTCGCTGAAGCAGGAAACCCTTGCTTATTTTGACAAGAAGGCACTGACCAAGAATATTGTAGATTTTCATATAAGAAGTCATCAGGCTGTGTTGATTCAAGAACAGAATGGAGAGAATATCCCATGTGTTATGTGAGTCGCAGCCTAATTAATGTGACCAAAGATACTCACAGACAGCCGGAATAATTTTCTTCAGTATGGGCATACGAGAGCCTCAATCCATGCATATACAGACAAAAGTTTGATTTAATCACGAATCATAAACTGCAAGAAGTGATCTATGGCTGCGGTCAAAACCATGCTCTCACATCGAGAAGTGGGTGCTAAGACTATAACTGTTTGACTTTTGTGTTGTCCACATTCACAGCGAGCAAAACCTAGTAGACCCGCTTTAATGTCCACATGAGATTTTCAGTTTTCAATTGCAAAAACAAATATTTATTTGTAGCTATTTGTTTCACATAAAGGAGGAAAAATAATAAAGTGATTATAAAATGATATGGCCAAGAACTGAAAGGTTATAAGTTTTTTAGGAATGTGGATGGATGATAAATTTACATTTAGCATTCATACTCAAAAGTTAATAGACAATTTCATCCCCACTTCCTTGGTTATTCACAAAGCCTGAAATAGAGCTATTTTACACAAAGATAAAAAGGAATCAAACCTGCCACTAAAAATACCTGTACAACAATGTTAGTCAAGTATACAACAACATGATTCAAATATTCACGGACGATTCAAAATGATTAAAATCTGGAAGAACAGCCTTTTTATTCATAAAAAGTTGCGTCAAAGCAACTGAACAACATTCGTTAGGAAAACAGTGTGTCAATAATGCAAAATGATAGTTAAAGGCAGTTCATCATTGAATTCAGTGATGTCATCTCTGTTCAGTTTAAATACTATCTGTGCAATCATTTGCAATCAAGTCAACGATATCGCTGTAGATGAAGTGACCCCAACTAAGCAAGCCAGAGGCGACAGTGGCAAGGAACCGAAACTCCATCTGTGACAGAATGGAGAAAAAACCTTGGGAGAAACCAGGCTCAGTTGGGGGGCCAGTTCTCCTCTGACCAGACGAAACCAGTAGTTCAATTCCGGGCTGCAGCAAAGTCAGATTGTGCAGAAGAATCATCTGTTTCCTGTGGTCTTGTCCTGGTTGTCATCTGAGACAAGGTCTTTACAGGGGATCTGTATCTGGGGCTCTAGTTGTCCTGGTCTCCGCTGTCTTTCAAGGATGTAGAGGTCCTTTCTAGGTGCTGATCCGCCATCTGGTCTGGATACCTACTGGATCTGGGTGACTGCAGTGACCCTCTGATCTGGATACAGACTGGATCTGGTGGCTACGGTGACCTCGGAATAAGAGAGAAACAGACTAATATTAGCGTAGATGCCATTCTTCTAATGATGTAACAAGTACATAGGGTGTTATGGGAAGTGTTCCCGGTTCCGGTTTACCTAATTCGTACCTTAAATTTACCTAGTTTAAGTAGATTGTATTCAAGTGTGTACAACAGAATTGATAGTTATTTCCACAGCACTTCATTGTATAGAAAGAAGGCAGAAGTAAAGGTTTGTGATTTGTACAGACTCACAGTCAGCTTCGGAAAGTTTAGAGAGTGGTGTATCCTCAGCCAGGCAAGATATAAGTGTGACGAGTGGGGCGGGGCCGAGAGCCGTGGGAACGGGGCGATGCCGGTGGAGTGATTGAGAAATGAGCGACACCTGCTCGACCCACCAGTCTCGAGTACCACGGAGGAGATGGAAGGATATAAAAGAGGAGCGACGACAGTGAAGGACGAGAGAGGACCAGGCCTGGGTTTTATTTAGTGTTTTGATTTTGTTTGTGCCCATCACGGCCAACTGCCATGCTGTTTTGTGTTTATTTTGATTATTAAAATCTTATTTGATTGTCCGCCGGTTCCCGCCTCCTTCTTCCCGATGATTATGAAGGTTAATGCGTTACAATAAGAAATTAAATTTTACAAGCAATTTTCAGAATAAAACACTTAAATGGTAAATAACATACACAGATTCACCTAATCTCATGTTAATTTTGAGTACCTATAGAGTAGTACTGCATCCTTTATATATCCAAAAATTCTTTAGTTTTATCATATTTATAAAAGAAAAATACAGCTTTCTGATTCTCTCTGAAAAAAAGCCGAGCTCCTGGAGGCGTGCCGTCACTCAAGTGACCAGAACACACAAAGGCACTTGATACACTCCGTTGCTGCCCCGGAAAAACGAACTGCATCCACTGTTCATGTAATGCTGGGTTCTTGGGGAAACTGAACACGGTAAACTTTCCCTCACATCCAAAAACACACTTATTTGGAGACATTCTAGCTAGAGAGAGAGAGAGAGAGAGAGAGAGAGAGAGAGAGAGAGAATATAGTGGTGCCCTTTCTCTATGGAACATATCTGAAAATGAAATATATATACTTTATAGTACCATAATGAAGACTCACAGTCTGCTTCGGAAAGTTTAGTGAGTGGTGTATCCTCAGCACTCTCTCTCTCTGTCAGGTAAAACAGCAAATAAACACCAATGTGGATACCTTCACTGAAGTGAAATTGTACCTCCAAAGCCAAATGTACTGTATGTTGATAATTCCAGAAGGAGCATTGGACTACATGGCATGGAGACGTAATGACGTGTGCCATTAATCAATCTGTAACGTGTAAAACAGGAACATGAATGGAATAATTTAAAAGCAACTCATGTAAATACCTTAATCAGAATATTGTCTTATTTAGAATAAAGTCAATAATCGGATTACTGCTGCCCATGTAAACGTAGTCACTGATAGTGTCAGTCTCCATGCTGTATGTGGTTGTTTTAAAAACCAGTGTAAGAAAATTCTTGCCTATTAATCTCTGAATTTATTATTTAATAATTTTCTTGTTTATTAACAGTAGGAGTGTGTGACAAGACAATTAGCTCACGAGACACGAGATTGCTTTCACAAGAATGAAGAGAAACTTTTTACTGTATTTTTAAGAAATTCTCAATGTTAAAATTAATGACTGGAAAAATATTCTGCTGGTACATTTTGAAATGTTATAACTAATTATCTTATAATGAATTTCATTTCAGTTCTACTTTCTGAGTATGAATTATCAAATCCATTGAAAGACAATATACAAGCACTGTAAAAGGTTTAGCCACAAACTCAACTGACTGGCTTTTCTCCTTTATGATTTCACTCAAGTCACTTCAGACCTTACTGTACATGAATTCTGAGCTTCAAGAACTTCTGATTGAGGCTGCACATATTTGACCTCCTAAAATTAACTCCTTTCGACAAATTGAACATTGATTGAACCGTTTTTTCTCAGTCTTATTAAATGCAAACAATAAATGCAACCATAATCAAAGTACTCTCTCAATATTCAAAGTGCAAACAGAGACCAGAGCTAAGAGGTGGTTATACCTACACAGCCCAGCCTAAGATAAAAGAAGAAAAAAGGCAGTGCTGCAGTGGACACCGTAATGTAATGTAAAAATAGCGGCACCATATTCTATGCTAATTTCACACTTCGTCATGGTAATGTCTCTGGACAGCTTTTCACTTGAAGAGAAATCTTGCCACATTTTAATATCACAAGATCTCATTACACACCACTAATAAAGAGTTTTTCCAAGAATCTGATGACAAAATCTAACCTTCAGGTCAAAATCAGACCAAACACAACTAGCCCCAGTTTGTTTTATGTGCAGTGAAACAAAAGTTGAATTCTGCATTAAGCTGGCCGGCCTCGGATGTCAACGCTCTAACAGCATTGTCTGCATTTGTATCCATGCCGAATGCTACTTTTTTTAAATCGAGGTTCCAGCAACATTGACACTGCAAGAAATCTAAAGTTGTACATTTGGCAAATTAAACAACTTTAGTTATAATTTCAGTATATATCTCAGTATATGACTAATCTATACAAACCTAGTTGATTCATACTTGCCACACCTTTTGGTCAGGTGCTTGTTTAAAGAGCTAGCCAGCCTCTGACCAACAGACTCTGGAGCATAAGTGTTTGCAATACTTCTATTTAGCTTCTGCCTCAGAACCTATACAAAAACAATTGATAAAACAAACTTTGTTTAAAATTGAGGTTAAATAAAGTTTTTTCTGTAAACAAGCCCCACAAACAAAGCCTATCTATACAATATGATACAAAGTAGGGGTGTGATGGTACGCGTATCGTGTACCGTACGCTTCAAATACCAAATGGAAATGATCATCCATAACACCTTGGAGTGAGCAGGGCAAGTGTGTGAAAGTTCACAACAAAATCCACCCAGTTGCTACTCCAAATTAGCCCAGTCACGTTTTGTGGGGGGCCCCCAATAAAAATTAAATTCTGGGGGATAAATACACGTTTTTTAATATATTAGCATATTTAAAAAAAATCAATATATAAAATGTATGTTTATTTGCAAGCGTTATGCTAACAACAAGACATAACAAAGACATTTATGACATTAAAACAGCGACATCTGCTGACGGACATCATGTTGCGTTGTCACGGGAACATACCAGCTGAAGATAATGATGAAATTGTCGCTCCCTCTGCCAAGTGGATTCCAAACAACTACATAATGGCAAACACTTGAGCCCTGAGCCCTGCTCACTCCAAACTAGTCTCCACTCCACAGTGATAGGGTTGATGACTTCCATTTGGAATTTGCCCGTCCCTCCCCCTGGTCCTCCGCCGGTCCACCTCCCTCCTGGTCTCCTTGTGGTTGTTGTTTTGTTTTTTCACTTCCTGTCTCTGTTTCCCGCTATGGACCTGGTCCTCCGTCCCTCCCCCTAATCCTCCACCAGTCCACCTCCCTCCTGGTCTCTGTGTTCCTTGGTTTGTTTTGTGTTCGATGGAGCATCTGGTAGCTGCTCCGTTGAGGAGGGGGTAATGTCACGGTGTCTGGTCTGTGTTTCCCTGGGTGTCCACTAGTGGTCTCACTTCCCCATAGGCACTTCACCGCAGGCACTACATTTCCCACTTAGCTTTGTCCCTTCATCACAGTTAATTGCAAACCTGTTATTGCACTCAGCTGTCTCCACTTCCTTCGTTATCCTGTCTATAAATACCAGTCTTTCTCTTTCTGTTTTCATGGAGTCCTTGTTTTCCGTCACCTGGTTTTCTCGCATTCCCTTGTGTTCTCTAGTGTCTAGTTTCTTGTTTCTTGTTTCCTGTTTCAGACTGAATTTGTGTTATGACCTCGTGCCTGTTTATGGATTATTATTTTTGGATTACCCATTAAAACACACTGCTATTGGATCTCTCATTTCCTGTGATCTATCATTACAGTATTACAGATTGAAACAAGAAGAAGATCTGATTATTTGCTCCTAATTACCTTAATCTCTTAAGAAAATAGATATGTTGTTGTACCTTACAACAAATTTAGTCTATATGTGCCCTCAATGATAAAGCAGCATCCACACACCCAGATTTTTAAAGGAAGACACTTTTTCAATCTAAATATTATGTATAGCCACTTGTTTTTGATACCTATAGTTCTTATTATTTATATTAGTAATCAGGATGTATTTTCAATATATATTTTACTGTCATCTGTATAAAAAGTAAAAAGAAACAGTGTACTTACAAAACCCTGAGGCACTCTGTAAAAAGTAACAATTGGAGTTGAAAATTTCTGATTAACTCTAAAGGGCTTTTCACACTGATGCAAAAATATGGCGTGATAATGCTTTTTAATCAAATCAATAAATCCCTATGGGGCTATTCACACCAGTGTAATTTTTTCTCTGTCGCTCCACGAAGAAATGGTCCGTCCAATTATGCCGCGTTTCCACCAAAACTACCCAGAGCAATTGTACCAGGAACTTTTTTCCCCAGGAACTATTTTCCCCCAAACCTGTTGCTTTCTGCGTTTCCACTGCGGTCTAAAGTATCGGCAAGATTAGGCAAATAGACTGGTGATGTAGGTCTGCGCTCGTTCCTCAAAATAAAGTACGCACATTTCGGACATAATTGGACATGGCAGATGTCTCATGTTCATTTTTTACAACTGCAACCACATTTGACCACAAAAAACAGTCCTGTAGACCACACTCCAGAAGGATACTGCGAAGGTGTGTAGCTATGGCATCAGCTTTGACTTTCTTCAAACATATCAAAGAAATAAGATATACTCAGCTCAGATTATTTATTATGCACATAGTTTCCTGACTGTTAAATCTGAATTTCTGAATTTAATTCTGAAAAAAAAGTAATTTCTACGGAACATTATCAAATGGAATTTTCTAGCATCACCAAATGGAATTTAAAAAAATATTAAGTTTTCAAAATTACTTTAATTAACTCCTATCTGCCAGCAATTGTACACAGTAAAAAACGTTGGGTTGTTTTTTTTAACCTAACCGTTGGGTTACACATATTGGGTCAATGTGTTGGGTTATCGTAAAATTTGTTGGGTCAATTTTTTTCGTCGTTGGGTTATTTTTAGTTATAACCCAACTGTTGTTCCCGCTTCACTCCGGTTCAAATTTTAACGGTCCAGTCAGAGACTTGCATGATTATGAAAGGTAAGTAACTTTTAATATAATCATATGATGTATATAACTGTTATAACATTAAATAATGTGTCTGATACGTTAATTATTGTTTTTTATACGTTAAAAAAGTTTTAATTCCCTTTAGTCCGTTTGTTTCCCCCAGATAATCAGATCGATTGTAAATGAATGCTATTCCGGTTTGTTAGCCAGCATTAATAAATTAAAAGATTAGCTGCAAAAATGTTTAGACAAGTATTACTTAAAGTTAATAAAAATGTTAGAAAAGCCGAACGGACCATTTATCGGATCGGACCAATGAAAGAAGCGGCTCGAGCTGAGCTCACACATCAGTCATGAGACAGACAACAGACTCCGTGAGAATTGTTTGAATGAACCTGCAATTTTCTGTTATAAAAGTTCAAAACCCAGATGACAGAAAAGCGCGCAGTCGTGAGGAAATCCCCTCTTTCAGCGAAAATTTATACCAGTGCCCCAAATTTACATAACGTTAACGTTACTCCTACAACCAACCTTTAAGAGGGGAGCGTAAAACAGAAGCCATATTCGTCTCAGTGCACCAGCACTAATTAATTGTACAGTAAAAGTGTTTTTATGGTTTATTCAAATTGAATATTGTTATGCATCTATTAGAAAACCCTATAATTACAGCAATTTCTCTTATGAAGCTAGATTGATTGACATGTTTTTTAAATGTGTTGTACTAAATGTGTTTATACTTATGTTTTAGACAATGGACTTTTTCGTGAAGGAAAATTTGCAACAATAGAATTTCTGCCTGTTAATTGAAACATTTCAAGGTAAGTAACCTATTTAAATTAATGATACATAAGTTTTCAATTTTACTTAGGATTATGACTTCCAAAAATTATGAAAAAGGACAAATGGGGTGAAATAAATGTATTGCCGCATTCAGTCCAACAAAGCTTCCTTTCATTTACAGTATACTTTTGTTCCTCCCTACAAGTCCAAATCAGTTAAAGGGTAAAGGGTGGTAAAATTTTACTCCCATTAGCCGCAAATATAGCCAAATTTTCTGGAGAGAGTGAAAACTGGTTTAGTCTGTCTCTTAGTGCAAATGATAGTAGATCTGCACAAAGACTGTAAAAATGTAAACTGTAAGCTTAATTTTTTTTTTTACTTGTGCTTTCTCTGTACTTTTGTCATTTAAAGGCCTTCGTGCAGAAATTGTCTTTAAAACCCTTCCTGCCATCTGCACTATACCACACAAATGAAAAAATTGGTGTGCACATACACGGAAATGAAGCGGTCCTTCACTGACATTCAACCTGTAAGTAAAAGCAACACTTAAAATTACAGTGCCCTGTGTAGTCAAGTCACCTTTATTTATTTTGTATAAGACACACGTTGTATAATACAAATCATTCCAAGAAGATATTTTGAAAAAAAATGATGACAGAATTTAAATTTTTGGGTGAATTATCACTTCAACCAATTTAAATTCGCTATAGCTTTTTACTCATTTAAATACACTCATTTGTAAAGTGAGTGTATCAATGAAATATCATCACAATGCATGTTAACTGAACTTTTTTTTTAAATTCTTTTATGGTTGGCACTACCATAATCCACATGTCCTGGTGCTTGGTGACAAGGAAAACTCTTCCCAAGTTTTTATTATTGTGAACGGGGAGCTGATGGAACAGGAGACGATACTACAAGCAGTCGATCTGTGTTTCAAACTTTTCTTTGTATATGACATCTACTACCCAAAGCCCTCTGCTCATATTTGAGACACACAGTCTTTAAAAGTTTCTTCTGCACACTGTCTCCTCCTTAAAACTTTGTATTCAGTAATCAGTAAAAAACTTTTTTATTTTATTGATCATCAGTAGGTCCAGCAGTATACTTTTTATTTGTATTATTATTACTTGATTTAATTATTATTTTTTGTTTTATTATTATATGTAATGTTCATTTTATTTGAAAGTCGTAATATTTGCCAAGTATGGTAACCCATACTCAGAATTGGTGCTCTGCATTTAACCCATCCAAGTGCACACACACAGCAGTGAGAAGTGAACACACCATGAACACGCAACCGGAGCAGTGGGCAGCTATAGATCCAGCGTCCGGGGAGCAACTGGGGGTTCAGTGCCTTGCTCTGGATGGGAGAGAGCGCTGTTTATTCACTACAACTCCTGCCAGCACCGAGACTCAAACCTGCGACCTTCAGGTTACAAGTCCAAGTCTCTAACCAAAAGGCCACAGCTGTGAACTGTATTTGCACATTTGTGTGTTTTGATGTGAATATGAATTGACACATTTGTACATCTTGAAAATGTCAGTTGTATTTTTACACATTCTAGTACATTTAAATAAAATATGTAAATTACAACAAAGTAGTTTTAAAATATGGTTGTATTAAGTAATTTTTAAATAAAAATACTGATGTTAATTAATATAAATAATTAACTTAACTGTTGGGTAACTTTTAACCCAACAGGATTTTAACCCAATGGGTTGGGTTGAAATAACCCACAGATGGGAAGGTGCTATACCAACCATAGTTGGGTTACAGGTTGGGTTATTTTTAACCCAACATTTTTTAGTGTGTACTGTAAATTAGGCCACTCAAGAGTTTTAATAATCATAAACCAACAATAATCTGCCAACAAGTTCTTGAAAAACATCTTCAAATACACCTGAACACATCATCAGTGATGTAACCTGAGGTTCTTGGGTGTTTCGGGTCTTTCAACATCAGACACCCTCGCCCAAGCGACCCAGCCACGGCTGCAATAATACTGTGCATCCTAATAATCAATACTATATGCAGTTATTTGGACTGCAGAGAGAAATCCTCAGAAAAGTAATGTGCTGTCACAGAAATATATGATTCCATTGCAACAGATGTCCACAGGTCAGTTGTGACACACACACTGTACAGCCTGAAAATAAATTAATGTAAAAACTATTTTTAACCTGCTCCATCCTTTTGAGCCACTTTGACACAGGAACGCATTTAGGTTTTCAATAAATTAATTTACAAAATACAGGTGCTGATCAATATAATTAGAATATCATAAAAAAGTTGATTTATTTCACTAAATAAGGAACCGGTTCATGGAAAAGAACCGAACTTCCCATCACTACTGGTGATTCGAAAACCGATGCAACCGGTTCTTGACTTGAGAACGAGTCAATCATTCGTTCGTTATCTTGCTCGGCTCGGTGTTCCTCTTCAGTTCTCTCTTCACAGCAGTTCAGTCAGTGTACTGTTTGAGTAAATTAATCACTCCGGGATATTTGTTTTAACTCAGAGGGAGTGTCAGCCACATTAAAAAAGTTAACAGCTTAAGTCATTTGTGGATTAATGCTTATTGGAGACGCAAACTGTTTCAAATGATTCAGCTTGATTTGGTGAACTGGTTCAAGAAGATCCGGTTACATCGAGTGATTCGGATATCACTAAACTGCTATGTTTTGCACTCGCTCACAACAGACCCTGAAGAGAAGACAATGCTGAATAAAGTCGTAGTTTTTGCTAGTTTTGGACCAAAATGTAATTTCGATGCTTCAAAAAAATTCTAACTGACCCTCTGATGTCACATGGACTACTTTGAAGATGTTTTTCTTACCTTTCTGGACATGGACAGTATACCATACATACGTTTTCAATGGAGGGACAGAAAGCTCTCTGACTAAATCTAAAATATCTTAAACTATGTTCCGAAGATGAACGGAGGTCTCACGGGTTTGGAACGACATGAGGGTGAGTTATTAATGACATAATTTTCATTTTTCGGTGAACTAACCCTTTAATGGAGCCATGTTGGAGACAGATCTATCTGCAAATGTCATAAAATGTAACATTCTTCATTTACAGTTTTTCTCGATTGGTTTGGCTCATTTCTTGAAACCAAGATGACATTCTCAAAACCATAAGGTCATTTGGCCAAACAGTCTTACAGTTCTGCTCAACATTATAGCTCACTAGCAAAATCAAATATCTTTCCCCAATGCTTCAATGCTCCATGCTTCAAAAGCAGATTCCTTTCCCATATAAAAGGTCAGTACAGTCAAAATAGCACAGATCCTTCTCAATTGCCTTGGCACATGTGCATTCATTTAGTGCTTTTGTAAAAATAACCTGGATGGTTTAGCACAACACCATGGATCCCCTGCAAAAGCTCATATCTCTCCCAAAACAGTTTATCCATGTGTCAAAACTAAATATCCTTCTCATATAAATAGTCAATGCCCCCAAAATGCATTATACCTTTGGCATTGTTTAAGCACTGCAAGTCAAAATGCTTAGACGTTTTGTCACTGATGCACAGGTCTAGCAACAGAATACCACTATGAATAAAACTAAAAGATTTTACAGTAAAATCAGCCTCCAATAAACCACTCATACTCAAGGAAACTGTAAACATTTTTATTCGTACAAAGAAATGTTAACATTAGAGAACATACTATGAAAAGAAAACATATACAGGATTCTGTAAATGTGAACAGTTATAAACACAAACAAAAAACAAAAAAAACTCTAGCCTACCATACTGTAAATAAAGTTTCAGAACTATAGTACAGTAATATTTTCAGTGGTCGCCATTGTCACCCTCTCTTTCCTGGCCACCATCCTCATCCTCCTGGCCATCGACGCGCTGCTCTCTGTTAGGCCATAAATTCTCATCCACATCGCAACAGATATTTTCTCTTGCGATGCAGCGAGGGAAGAAACGGCGTGAATGTCTCAACCATCCCCTACATTGATCCCCTGTGATGTTCTCACATGCAGCATCCATTGCATGCAGCAGGGCCCTCTGGTCTTGAGCCTGATGCTCATACACCCTCCACCTCCAAGCTGAAAAAAACTCCTCAATTGGATTTAGTACTGTTATAAATTTATCAAATGTTCCAAGAAATTCTTTCATGGTATTATATCTTTGACTAATTTTGACAGTTGAACAGACAATTGTGCATATGATGACTTACACAATGAAACCATGCTGATATGTTTTGGAGAGAGTAACCATTTCACTGAAAAATCAACTAATCAGTTTAGATCAGCAAGATCTATTTATTTGGAAAATGTGCTAAATGTGGGCTCATTGTGCTAACTGTAGCTACTTGTACATAATCATTTGAAAAAAAGCACAGAGTCACTTGAGACATGTACTAAAGCATTTGCAATTTGATAAAACCAATGAAAAATGACATTCTGTTGTGAACAATTGCAAGGTGGTTTGGAGATTTGTCCATGTTATTTTGAGAATGTCATCTCGGTTTCAAGAAATGAGCCAAACCAATCGAGAAAAACTGTAAAAACAACCTCAAATGGAGTTAACAATGTCTTTGGCCAGCGAATGAAGAGATCTGTGTTTTGTCCGCATTTGAGGCAAGTGCAGCGCATTATGCTATCATCACCTTTTACAGGTTAGGATATAACGTTTATTGTGGCTATATGGGCGCTTAGTTTTTTTTTTTTTTGCTGTTTAATACCCTTGGCCAAAATCTCATGATATAAAGATAAGGCGCTCATGCACAAGATATTTAAAATGTACAAAAGTATATTGGCTAGATGGCAAAAAACCTACTTCTCCAGTCTTCAAACACACACAGACAATAGCCTTTACAGACATAGTGTTTGAGTAAAGAAAATGCTGTACTATTCAAACCGTTATTTGTGTAATGATAATAGTAATTGGAACCAGGTGTGGTTTTAGTGATATATGTCTGCACATGTGCAGTATGGGGCAGATGCCCTGAGAGTGAGTGTGCTGTCACAGTTTTAACCGCTAATAAACCACCAGCGTTAACTTTCAGTTGTGAAGCTGTTTTATTTAATGAACTCACAAGATCATTACATGGTGTGAGAAGTGGCTTGTTGAAAGGAACGTATGGAATGGAGCGGAATATGAAAGTTAAGAAGAAGTGTTAAGAGAGCATGCATGTGTGGATTACAAACACAGAATGGAAGGATTGCAGCCGCCTCCGAAACTTCAACTTACCGGTAATGTTGCAGGGAATTAGAGACGATTCAAGCAACGATTTCTCTTGTATTTATCTGCAATTGATGGAGATCGTAAAGGGGAAAAGATGAAAGTGTCATTGTTTCTTCATGTGGTGGGTGATGAAGCATTGGAGGTATATAATAATTTTACTTTTGAAGAAGGGGAGAGTTTGAAGTTGCAGCCAATAATGGATAAATTTGAAGCGTTTTGTATCCCGAAGAGGAATGTTACTTATGAAAGGCATCGATTTTTCACGTGTATGCAGAGAATTGGAGAAACCATTGATCAATATGTGACGGAGTTGAGACATAGGAGTAAAACGTGCAAGTTTGGTGATTGACAGATTCTCTAATAAAAGACAGAATTGTGTGTGGAATACCTGATAATGGATTGAGGGAGCGATTGCTCAGGGAACAAGATTTGGATTTGGAGAAGGCGCTTTTGCTTTGCAGAGCAGCAGAAAGCGTAAAGACACAAGCTAAAGAGTTGTTAAATTATACCTGTACTGTGGATGTTGTAAGGAAATGTCAGACACCACGTAGTGAAAGTGTAAAGAAACCAATGTCAACGTCAACGAATATGTGATCGGTGTGGGATGCAACATCCGCCTAGAAAATGTCCATCTTATGGTAAAAAGTGCAACAAGTGTGATAAAAATAATCATTATGCACGTTGTTGTAAAAGCAAGAGATCTTTTAACTAAGTGAATGCAATTACTGAGTGTGAAGTGGAAGAATTTTATGTTGATTTAGTAACTGACTGTGAAAGTGATCAGAAAGACTGGATTGAACATCTACAAATTAATGATCGCACAATTGCCTGTAAGCTGGATACAGGAGCTCAAATTAATATAATGTCTGAAGTGGAGTTTAACAAGTTGAAACCAAGGCCAAAATTGCACCCTGTTAAAGTAAAAGTAACTGGATATTCTGGAACAGATATACAAGTGAAAGGAAAATGTGTTGTGAAAGTACAATATAAGGAAAAGACACATCATTTGTCATTTGTGGTGGTGCCAAAGGACGTTCCAGCACTTTTAGGCTTGGCTACTTGTGAGAGGTTGAATTTGGTGAGAAGAGTGCTAGTTGTTGAAGAGACCAATAATACTGAAAATGACTCCATCTTAAGAGAATATGAGGATGTGTTTAAAGGCTTGGGTTGCTTGCCAGGAGTGCACAACATCCAAGTAGATGAAACTGTCCCACCAGTTGTCCATCCATGTCGAAAAGTACCGTTTGCACTTAAACAACAATTAAAGGAAGAACTGGACAGAATGGAGAGTCTGGGTGTAATCCGGAAAATTGATGAGCCCACGGAATGGGTTAGTTCCTTGGTAATCATTGATAAAAAGAATGGAAAGTTGAGGATTTGTCTTGATCCCAGAGATTTGAACAGGGCTATTAGGAGAGAGCATTTTATTTTTTTATTTTTTTATTTATTTATTTATTTATTTTATTTTTTTGCCCAGCCAATGGTTGGAGGGGAGGGGTGGAGAGGGGGTGAGTGGGAAAGCACGTGGTTTACATCAGCTGTTGAATTTGTAGAAAGGTTATGAGAGGATTCCAGGTTTTTTTTAAAGGCAGATATATTGTTCTTTTTATGAGCTATGGTCTCTTCTGTCAAAATGAATTCTGTAATTAGGTTAGTCCAATGAGAAAAATGGCAAAAAGTTTTTGATTTCCAGTTTTGAAAGATTATTTTCTTAGCGATTGCTAGAGAGACAAGAACTGGGGTTTTGTATTTGGAAGGGATAGAGGTTTCTGAAGTGTCTCCCAGGAGACAGAGTGCAGGAGACATTGGGACTCTGCAGTCCAGGATCGAAGATAGTGTGTTGGTTAATGTGGTCCAAAGAGAGTGAACAGGCTGGCAAAGCCAGGTTGCGTGGAGATAGGTGTCTGTGCTCCCAGAGGTGCACTGTGAGCAGATGTCTGTGTCAGATAATTTCATTTTAAATAGTTTACTCTGAGTGATGTGGATTCTATGAATGGTTTTATATTGTATGAGTTGTAAATTGGGGTTGGTGGTCATAGTAAAGGTGTTCCTGCAGATCTGTGTCCAGAAATCCGGGTCGGAGGATAGCATGAGGTCACTTTCCCATTTCCCCTTGGGCAGGGTTATTGTGGGGTTAGATGAAGTAATGAAGCTGTAGAGTTTAGATATAAGTTTTATTGGTTGGTTGCCTATCTCTAATAACTTATAACTTATTTTAGATGGCTGTAGGGTGTTAGTTAGAGTTATTTTGCTTTGAATTAAAAATTTAAGCTGTTGGTAGTGGAGAAATTGGTCTCTCCCAATCCCGAATTTCTGGACAATTGAGGGGAATTACATAAATTTATGATTTTCAAATACGTGGTGAAGGTGGGTGATTCCATTTTGTTGCCATTTGGGGAAGTGGATTGGTTTATTGTAAAGACGGAGGTCAGGGTTGTGCCAGATGGGGGTATACCTACATGGAGCTTGGGGTGATTTGGTGATTTTGTTGGTTTTCCACCAGGCTGACAGAGTTGTTGCTATTGTAATGTTATGATAGAAGTCTAGTTTTTTGATTGACTGTGGTAGAAAGGGGAGGTCTGCGATTGAGTTGGGGGAGCACAAGTATAAGCCATGGGTCGGAATGTGTCTGTTGTTGAGTCCATTTATATAGAAATTGTAATTGGTTTGCCAGGTAGTAGTGCATGAAATTTGGTGCTTCAAGTCCGCCTAAGTGTTTTGCGTTTTGGAGTGTTGTAAGTGGTATCCTTGGTTTTTTATTTTTTCCAGTAGAAGTGAGTGGTGAGGGAATTTAATTTTTTGAACCAATAGTCTGTCGGGGTAATTGGGATCATTGAAAATAGGTAATTGATCTGGGGGAGTATCTTCATTTTGATTGTTGCTATACGGCCTGTGAGTGTGAGTGGGAGCTTGTTCCATCGTTTATAATCATCTTCTATTTTCTTGAGGAGTGGGGCATAGTTGAGGTTGTATAGCTCTGACAGCCTGGGGGAAATTGATATACCTAAGTACTTGATGTTACCCGTGTTGAGGGGAAGAGAGGGGTCATGAGCTGGAGAGTCCACATCGTCTCCTAATAGCGGAAGTATAGTTGATTTATTCCAGTTGATTTTGTAGTGAGAGACTTTTGAGAATTTGTTGATGACATTGAATGCTTTGTTAAGTGATTGGGATGGAGTTTGTAAGTATAATAGTAAATCATCTGCATATAGACTAATTTTGTGTTGAGAGTTGTTGACTTGGATTCCTTTAATTTTGTTGTTTTGGCGTATTGCTGCTGCGAGTGGTTCGATGAATATGGCAAAGAAGGATGGAGAGAGTGGGCATCCCTGTCTGGTTCCGTGGTGCAGAGTGAAGCTTGGTGAAGTGATCCCATTTGTGATGACTGCGGCCCTTGGAGAAGTGTATAGTGTTGTTATCCATTGGATGAACGACTCTCCAAAACCAAATTTACGGAGGGTGGTGAATAAAAATGTCCAGTTGACCTTGTTGAATGCTTTTTCTGCGTCTAGTGATGCAACTATAGTTTTTTGTGACTGTCCTTGTGCAATGCTGATGAGATTGAAAAGTCTGCGGATATTGTCTTTTGCATTTCTATTTTTGATGAAGCCTGTCTGGTCTGGGTGAATTAGTGAATGCATAACTGTTTCAATCCTGGTAGCTAGAGTCTTTGTGATAATTTTCAGATCAGTGTTGATTAATGAATGTGGGCGGTAACTAGAGGGATGTGTTGGGTCCTTGTTGGGTTTTAGAAAAACAGTAATGAGCGCTGTGTTCATATGTGTGGGAATGGTACATGTAGTTTGGATTTCTGTGAGTAATTTGTTAAAAGTTGGAGATAAGATGTCCCAAAAGTGTTTGTAGAATTCTGCCGGTAGTCCGTCGGGTCCAGGTGATTTATTGTTTTGCATGCTTTGTAAGGCTTTAATAAGTTCTTCAGGGGTGATGGATTGTTCTAAAAAGTTTGCTTGTTCTGTGGTTAATGAGGGAAGGTCCAGATTGTTAAGAAAAGAGTCAATTTCAGATTGTAGAGGTTGGGTGCCGTTAGTGTACAAAGAACTGTAGAAATGGCGAAAAGAGATATTGATTTCTTGAGGATCCTGCGTAGTTTTGCCTGAAGTGTCCAGAATAGATGGGATGAGTGATTTGCCTTTTTTGTATTGTAACATGTTTGCCAAATACTTACCTGCTTTATTGCTGAGGTGAAACTGATCATATTTGAGTTGCTGTATACAGAACTGTGTTTTTTTGTTTATGATACTATCTACTTGAGTCCTAAGTTGCTTGAGTTCAGTTTGTACTTCTTCAGATGGGGCGGTAAATTGCGGATTGGTAAGCAGTTTTATTTTCTGCTCAAGAGTGTTTTCCAATTGTTGTTGCTGTTTTTTCTTGTGTGATGAATATGATATAATTATGCCTCTCATGACTGCTTTGCCCGATTCCCAAAGTGTTGATGGTGAGATTTCTGGAGAGTCGTTCATCTCCAGAAAGGATGCCCACTCTCTTTTTATAAGGGTGGTAAAATTGGGGTCTTCTAGTAGAGAATTGTTGAAGCGCCATCTTGTAAAAGTTTTCTTTTGTGCTGGGATGTTTAATGTTAAAGATACAGGGGCATGGTCACTTATAATAATTAAATGGATAGTATTTTCTAATATCTGTTGAATTAAGGAGTTGCTAACCAAAAAAAATATATTCTAGAGGAAGAACGGTGGGCTGAAGAGGCATATGAATATTCTCTTAGCAGTGGGTTTCTTGCTCTCCAGCTATCGCCAAGGCCATAATCCGTCATGTATTGTTTAATTACTTCTGATGAGTGACAAGTTCGTCTGTTACTGTGATTATGTGTACGGTCAAATGATGGGTTGAGAACAGTATTGAAATCTCTGGCTACTATGAGATTTGTGGAATTGTACAGCAAAGAGAAGAGATTATGAAAGAAAAGTGGGTCATCATTACTTGGAGCGTAAATGTTTGTGTCACGAGGTGACAAAATTCCAACTGTCAAGGCGGAACTAATGTTCGCCGCGATTGCCTCCCACCGGACCAATAACAATGGAACACCGGGCTAGTTCTGGGTTAGCGAAAAATGTGGGTGATCAGCTGTGCACGTTGGGACACGTTGCCATTAGGGTAGGATAAAAGGAGAGAGTATGGACCAAAGAGGGGGCTGTTTTTGGGGACTGTGTATCTCGGAGGAAGCGTGAGCGGTGGGGAAGAGGAAGTGGGGCTTGCAAACGGGCACGACATTGTGAGTTTGGGAGAAAGAGCACGCCGACTCAACCAGAAGGAGGAAATCACTGGACAGTAAGATCGTTTGTGAGAGACTGTGAGTAGTCCTATCGATCTCCATCTTCTCTCTCTTGTCTATGGGACTGCCTGATGTGAATGCCAGGTCAGAAAATGGGCGACGGCCATCTATATATGTATTTCCCACTGAGTGTTGAATTGCAGTGATGAAGTGATGTGATGCACTGTTTTGATGTGTGAAGTGTGAACTTAAACCCGCCGGATGGCCATTACTTACCTGAGTTTTCTATCACGTTCTAAGACGTAAGAAGAGGCTAACACTGTTGTACTCCACAGATATTTGAGTGTATTACCTGACAGCCCATTGTGAAGAGGGACACATAGGTGAATGCTTTAATCGACTGCTTTGCAGTAAAACCCTCCAGCCGTAAGTTCTCTGTCTGTCATCTGTAGAAGAAGAGGATTACATGCCTGTTTACTCACCTGACTGCTTTGCAGTGAAGCCCTCCAGCCGTAAGTTCTCTGCCTGTCATTTCTGAAGAAGAGGATTACGTACCTGTGTATTCACCTGTCTGCTTTGCAGCAAAGTTCTCCCGTCGTAAGCTCTGTGTCTGCCAGCCCTTCAAGAGGATTTCGTGCCTGAATACTCACCTGACTGCTTTGCAGTGAAGCCCTCCAGCCGTAAGTTCTCTGTCTGTCATCTGCAGAAGAAGAGGATTATGTGCCTGTATACTCACCTGACTACTTTGCAGTGAAGCCCTCCAGCCGTAAGTTCTCTGCCTGTCATTTCTGAAGAAGAGGATTACGTACCTGTGTATTCGCCTGTCTGTATACTCACCTGACTGCTTGCAGTGGGGCTCCTCAGCCGTCAGTTCTCTGCCTGTCATCTGTAGAAGAGGAGGATTAAGTACCCGAAAAGTGCACCTGAACGGTCCTATAGCAGCCTCCTCCCAGTCGTGAGCTCCGACTCGTCCCTTCCATTGGAAGACAGCAAAGCCACTCACCAGAGCACCCCCCTACATTGCACTCTGTGGGCCTCTCGTCGGGTCCGCTGGACGGAACGACCCTGCCCAGAAGACTCACCATTTTAGACCCCCTTATCAATTTTTTATACTGAATAAAATATTGTTACTTGAAGCCTTGTTGCCTGTCATCCTTGCCTGGCTTCTGTCCGACTCCCCAAGGGTGGTACGGGTCGTAGGGGTGGGTGCAGCCTGATTGGCCCGCCCCAACCTGTGCCATAATTTGGCATAGTCGGCAGGGTTCCACCTTGGGTTGAGTAGACAGAGGCGGAGCAATGGCAGATGAAGATGCACCGGTGGGTCACCCACATGTCATGCCCATCTTTATGGGAGCCCCATGTGCCCAAAAGTATGGAGGACCAGGTTCAGCACTCAGCTTGTCGGCGTGGAAAACTCAAGTGGAGTACTTGGCGGGCCTCCAAGGTTTAAACGCTATACAGAAGATCCAGTTCATTTTAAATTCACTCGAAGGTGACACCAGGAGAGAAGTACAAGCGGCGCCGGAAGCAACCCGAGCCACAGGCCAGGCTATCCTTGACTTTCTAACGGGGCAGTACGGTGACGCAACTCCTGTAGCTGTCCTCCGGACGCAATTCTTTAATTGCAAGCAGGGACCTCGGCAGACCATACGTGCCTTTGCTTTGCAACTGCGAGAACAATTGTTTCGGCTGAAGAAGAGGCAGGACCATGGGCTTGGAGAAGGAGAGGCCCTCCTAAAGGACCAGTTTCTTTTGGGTTTGCGAGATGGCCCAATACGTCAGAGTCTCCGAATACAACTTCGCCGCAATCCTACTCTGACATTTCACGAGCTACGCCAGGAAGCTCTGGCCCTCGAACAGGATCATGTAGATACCTCAGATCCTTCCCACTGTATGGTCACCAATGCTGCCAGTAGTCCCCTGCCTCCTGCTCCGCCCGACTGGAAACAGGCCTTGCGAGAAGAGTTGAGAAGAGATGTCCGTGACCAGATGACAGAGTTGTCTAAAACTTTCCAAGAAGAATTATGCCGACAACATTACCGGCCTTTGCCACCGGCACTAGAGCGAGCATACTCTGAAGGTAGTCGAGTCCCAGAGCGACGTCCACCCCGGTCATCCGGGCTCCGTTTCCAATGGGATGAACAATGACGTCCCATTTGCAATGGCTGTGGCGAACCAGGCCATTACATCCGGCAATGTAGTGCACGCCGGGGATCGCAGGGGGTTTTTTAGAGTCTCCGGCCACTGTGGGTCAAGTGGTCGGGACCCCCCTAATCGACCCCTCTCCATTGGCAGCCAGAAACCTTCTAGTCGGGCGCTGCCCCCTTGTGGTGGTTCAAGTCAATGGGGCCGAAGTCCAATGCCTCCTGGATACCGGTTCCCAGGTCACGCTGTTCTCCGAAAGTCTGTCTCGGGAGTTATTCGGGGTCCAGGGCCATTCGGCCGCAGATGCCCCTTGGTTAACCCTGCGTGGGGCAAATGGTTTGGACTTTCCGTATGTGGGCTATCTGGTCACAGACCTGGAGGTTCATGGGACCCTTGTGCCTCAAAAGGGAGTTGTGATCGTAAGGGATGCATGTCTGGTAGCTCACCGTGCCCTACTGGGGATGAACGTCATCACGTCACATCAACTGCTGGGAGGAGTTGTTTAAAGTGAGACCCACACCTTTGGCTCCGAGGGAGGAAAAACGGGAATGGGATCGGATCGTGGCCGATTGTCGCCGGGTCCGCATGGCTGATGCCCAACGGAATCGAGAGAGTGTGGGGCGAGTGATGTGTCGTTACGCACTGTCAGTCCCGGCCCAGAGCGAGGCCATTATCTGGGCCCGCCTTCCTGCCCAGCTTCACGGGTCCCAGGAATGGATCCTGGTGGAGCCTCACTCAGACTGTCAGGCTGTGGAAGTGGCCCGGGGATTGGCTTCTGTCTGCCGGGGTCGGGTTGCTGTAAGACTGAGAAACACGAATCCCTATGCAGTGGATCTGCATCGACACCAACGTCTGGCTCGGGTCACCATAGTAAGCCCCCAACAGGTTCACGAGGAAGGAGAGTTTCAGTTCTGCCAGGTGGGTCCAACGGTAGTGGAGGTGGCCTTGGCACAGACCCAATCCCTTGCAAGCAGAAAGGAGGAAGCGCCAGCTCACCTTGCGGGAGAGTCCTTACGAGGTGACGGTTTGGAAGAAGGGCAGGCGAAGCAACTCCGGGACCTCCTGGTGAGATGGAAGCATCTCTTCTCCGCACATGATGAGGATTATGGGCGGACAGACATCGTAAAGCACCAGATCCCTACTGGGGATGCTCCTCCGAGCCAGGAACGCTACCGTCCCATACCCCCGACTCTGTATGCTGACGTTCGTGCCCTCCTACGAGGGATGCTGGAGAAGGGTGTTATCCGAGAGAGCAGCAGCACCGATCGTCCTCGTTGGGAAAAAGACCGGAGCATGGCGATTCTGTGTTGATTTTCGGAAGCTGAACCATGTTACCAAACGAGATGCTTTCCCCCTGCCGCGGGTTGAGGACTCCCTGACCAGCCTCACTCACTCACCGTTACTGGCAAGTTCAAGTGGAGGAAGGAGACCGGGAAAAGACTGCCTTCACAACCCCCTTTGGCCTCTTTGAGTGGGAGCGTATGCCGTTTGGTTTGTGTAACGCTCCTGCTACCTTCCAACGGCTCATGCAGCGCTGCTTGGGGGGCCAGCTTATGGACACCACGCTCGTCTACCTAGACGATGTCATTGTGTACTCTCCCGACTTTGAGTCTCACCTCCGACACCTGGAGCAAGTATTCCAGTCCTTGGAACGGTACGGATTAAAGGTACAGCCCGAGAAGTGCCAGTTGCTCAGGAAGGAGGTAAAGTTCCTGGGCCATCGAGTCAGTGCGGCTGAGATTGCGATGGACCCCGAAAAGGTGTCGGCCGTCCAGGAGTGGACTGCGCCAAGGACGGTGCGTCAGATGAGATCCTTCCTGGGATTCGTGGGATACTACCGGCGGTTCATCAAGGACTTTGCCAAGATCGCTAAACCCCTGAACCAGCTGCTTGGAGGCTCGGGGCGGACCCAGGGTCGTGGGTCCCCTACCATCTCGTGGGACCCCGCCTGTGAGTTGGCCTTTCAGAAGCTAAAACAAGAGCTGCTCCAAGCCCCGAACTTGGCCTATGCTGACTTCTCCCAGCCCTTTACGCTCTACACGGATGCCAGTAATCTGGGATTGGGGGCCATACTAGCCCAGAGGCAACAGGGGGAAGAGAGGGTAATTGCCTATGCCAGCAGGAGTCTGCACCCAGCCGAGCGTAACGACGCTAACTATAGCCCCTTCAAGCTTGAGCTCTACGCTATGAAGTGGGCCGTTAGCGAGAAGTTCAAGGATTATCTGTGGGGAGCGAAGGTAGTCGTGGTTACGGACAACAACCCGCTGGTCCATATACAAACTGCAAAACTGGGAGCCGTCGAGCAGCAATGGGTGGCGCAGCTGGCCAACTATGACTATTACCTTCAGTACCGGCCAGGGAAGGAGCATACCAATGTCGACGTACTGTCTCGGCTCCCTGAGGGTAAGCCCTTGAGATCTACTTCGCCTCGGAATGTAGCACCGGAGGAAGGACTTATGGTGGGGATCGTAGAGGCCCCTGGGCTCCGAAGGGAAGGAGTTCCCTTGAGTTGGGGTTGGGACCCCCAACGGTGGAAGGACCGACAGGCAGAGGACACGGTTTTGGCCCAGATACGAGACTGGCTGCAGCGAGGGACTTGGCCGGAAGGGGGAGCGCGACACGGGCAACCCCGAGGGGTGAAGCAGCTCCTGGGACAACGGGAGAGGCTCTTCCTCAAGGAGGGAGTCATCTGTCGAAGGTTACAGGACCCAGCACTGGGGGAGGAGGTATGTCAAATAGTGGTGCCTGAAAATCAATCCCAAGCTTTACTCCAAGCTTATCACAACCACCTGGGACATCAAGGGCAGGAGAGGACGACCTCATTGGTGCGGAGACACTTTTACTGGCCAGGGATGGAGAAGGCAGTAAGGATGTTCATTTTACACTGCCCACGCTACATTCTCTTCAAGACCCGGAGAGAGGTACGAGCCCCACTGGCCCCCATTCAAGCTAAAGCCCCACTACATATGGTGGCGATGGACTACCTGATGTTAGGTTGGCCCACTGACCTCATCCAAAACATCCTCGTAGTAACAGATCATTTTACGAAGTACGTCCTTCGTCCTGAAGGGGGAACCGGCCCAGAACGGGTATTGCATCGGAACCTGATCCGCCCTTGCCCCAACTACCCAAGGCCTGTAGACACCATTATCCCCACCGAAGAAAGACCCCATCGGACCCCGATGATAGGTTGGGCAGTGGTCCCAAGGGGACCGGCCATTGAACCTGAGCAAGTAAATTTCCCCTCGCCCCCAAGACGATCCCAGCGGGATAACCGAGGCCAGCCTCTGGCACGGTACGGAGACTGGGTAGAGTCACCACGTTCTAGGGACTAGAACGGTTTGGTGGGGGGGTATGTCACGAGGTGACAAAATTCCAACTGTCAAGGTGGAACTAATGTTTGCCGCGATTGCCTCCCACCGGACCAATAACAACGGAACACCGGGCTAGTTCCGGGTTAGCGAAAAATCCCCGCGAATGGGGTGATCAGCCGAAATCGCCGGCAGCTGTGCACGTTGGGACACGTTGCCATTAGGGTAGGATAAAAGGAGAGAGTATGGACCAAAGAGGGGGCTGTTTTTGGGGACTGTGTATCTCGGAGGAAGCGTGAGCGGTGGGGAAGAGGAAGTGGGGCTGGCAAACGGGCATGGCATTGTGAGTTTGGGAGAAAGAGCACGCCGACTCAACCAGAAGGAGGAAATCACTGGACAGTAAGATCGTTTGTGAGAGACTGTGAGTAGTCCAATCGATCTCCATCTTCTCTCTCTTGTCTATGGGACTTCCTGATGTGAATGCCAGGTCAGAAAATGGGCGACGGCCATCTATATATGTATTTCCCACTGAGTGTTGAATTGCAGTGATGAAGTGATGTGATGCACTTTTTTGATGTGTGAAGTGTGAACTTAAACCCGCCGGATGGCCATTACTTACCTGAGTTTTCTATCACGTTCTAAGACGTAAGAAGAGGCTAACACTGTTGTACTCCACAGATATTTGAGTGTATTACCTGACAGCCCATTGTGAAGAGGGACACATAGGTGAATGCTTTAACCAACTGCTTTGCAGTAAAACCCTCCAGCCGTAAGTTCTCTGTCTGTCATCTGTAGAAGAAGAGGATAACGTGCCTGTATACTCACCTGACTGCTTTGCAGTGAAGCCCTCCAGCCGTAAGTTCTCTGTCATCTGTAGAAGAAGAGGATTACATACCTGTGTATACGCCTGTCTGCTTTGCAGCGAAGTTCTCCCGTCGTAAGCTCTGTGTCTGCCAGCCCTTCAAGAGGATTTCGTACCTGAATACTCACCTGACTGCTTTGCAGTGAAACCCTCCAGCCGTAAGTTCTCTGTCTGTCATTTCTGAAGAAGAGGATTACATACCTGTGTATTCACCTGTCTGCTTTGCAGCGAAGTTCTCCCGTCGTAAGCTCTGTGTCCGCCAGCCCTTCAAGAGGATTTCGTACCTGTACACTCACCTGACTGCTTTGCAGTGAAGCTCCTCAGCCATAAGTTCTCTGTCTGTTACTGGTAGAAGAAGAGGATTACATGTCTGTATACTCACCTGACCGCTTGCAGTGGGGCTCCTCAGCCGTCAGTTCTCTGCCTGTCATCTGTAGAAGAGGAGGATTAAGTACCCGAAAAGTGCACCTGAACGGTCCTATAGCAGCCTCCTCCCAGTCGTGAGCTCCGACTCGTCCCTTCCATTGGAAGACAGCGAAGCCACTCACCAGAGCACCACCCTACATTGCACTCTGTGGGCCTCTTGTTGGGTCCGCTGGACGGAACGACCCTGCCCAGAAGACTCACTATTTTAGACCCCCTTATCTATTTTTTATACTCAATAAAATACTGTTACTTGAAGCATTGTTGCCTGTCATCCTTGCCTGGCTTCTGTCCGACTCCCCAAGGGTACGGGTCGTAGGGGTGGGTGCAGCCTGATTGGCCCGCCCCGACCTGTGACATTTGCTAGTGTAAAAGTTAAGTGATTGATTGATATATTGATGATAATAAATCTACCTTCTGAATCTGAAATTGAATTAAGAGTGAAGTTGATGTTTTTATTTATCAAGATAGAAACGCGTCTTTGCTTGCTATTAAATGTAGATGAGAATATTTTGTTGAATTGTTTGAAATGGAGATGTTGTAGTTCTGTATCAGTTAAGTGTGTTTATTGTAAGAAGCAAATATCTGCCCTTAATTTAACGAGGTGGTTAATTACTTTAATTTTTTTAGGGGTGGTATGAAAGCCACGTACATTCCATATTATCAGTTTAAGTGTTTGCATGATTAGGAGAGAGCATTTTAAGCTTCCGACATGTGAAAAGATTATGGCACAATTTGCAAATGCTAAATATTTCAACTCGATGCATCTTCAGGATTTTGGCAGTTGAAGTTGGATGATGTTAGCTCGAAGTTATGCACTTTTAACACCCCACATGGAAGATATTGTGTTTTGAGGCTTCCTTTTGGAGTTGCTTCAGCTCCTGAGGTATATCATAAAATGGTACATATGATATATGAACACATGGATGGTGTGGATACATCAATGGATGATATAATTGTTTAGAGAGCTTCAAAAGAAGAGCATGACGCAAGGCTAAAGAAAGTTTTAGAAGCAACGAGAAGTGCAAATTTGAAGTTGAACAGAGAAAAGTGCCAATTTGGAGTAACAGAGCTAACTTTTCTTGGTGATATTGTCAGTAGTGAAGGAGTGCGACCAGATCCCATGAAGGTTTCTGCAATTGAACATATGCCTAGACCACAGTGTAAGAAAGATGTCCAGAGGTTCATAGAAATGCTGAATTACATGAGTAAATTTATCCCTAATCTGTCTGAAAAGATAGCACCACTGAGATGGCTGATAGAAAAAAAAAAATGATTGGGAGTGGAGTTATAGTCGAGTACATAGACCGAAGCGCATGACGCTTGCATTAATTTCAGCATCTGAGCTTCAGAGTTCTCTCTCCATCAAGCGATCTTTTCAGTTTCTCACACATGCAAAAGAGAGAGAGAGAGAGAGTCTTACCACGCTGAATCGACACGCTATATGTAAACTATTCTTTATTGTCTTTTCCTGTAATGGAGTTCATTTAGAATTATTCATATTCATTTTTGAACAAGCAGAAGACATACCGGTTTCTCCGGTACCCACTAAACATTGGACGTCGGATAGACGTGCAGATCATGTCTATATTGGGTCCGTCGGTCCATGACCAATTCTGGACATCTATTCGACGTCCAAACTAGGTCCACTATTTGGACCTCCAACCATGACCCAACTTGGACGTCATATTGACGTTCAACATTGGACCTTTGAACTGGGTAATTTTTTTCGACGTCCAAACTAGGTCCACTATTTGGACGTCCAACCATGACCCAACTTGGACGTCATATTGACGTTCAACATTGGACCTTTGAACTGGGTAATTTTTTTCGACGTCCAAACTAGGTCCACTATTTGGACGTCCAACCATGACCCAACTTGGACGTCATATTGACGTTCAACATTGGACCTTTGAACTGGGTAATTTTTTTCGACGTCCAAACTAGGTCCACTATTTGGACGTCCAACCATGACCCAACTTGGACGTCATATTGACGTTTAACATTGGACCTGAACTGGGTAATTTTTTGGACGTCATTTGGACGTCTATGACAGGTGCAGGAAATTTACATGATTATTATCATTTTTTTTAATTTACAAATGAAGAGCTCTTTTCCAAAACGCGAGTTTGTCATGTCATTTTGCTGTGTAATGAACCTATTCACTGCTCCATCCACGTTTCTAAATCGCTATATTTAAAATGTAATATATTTTTAAAATATTTAAAATATTATATTTAAAATATTTTAAATGTACTGCAAGATGCTCGTGATCTTATGTTCCAAGCGCCGAACCTATTTTTAGCCTAAACGCGATAATCAGAAATTATCTCACTCTCTCACCCTCAAATCACTCGATCGATTGTTTGATGTAATAATCATTGTTCAACATTTAGACTGATAACTGGAAACGCATACAAGTCTGATGCTGTAGCTCAAACAGTAGAGCGTTGGCATGTGGAGCAGATGATCACGAGTTCGAGTCCCAGGTAAAGCAAGGTGTGTGTGTGTGTGTGTGTGTGTGTGTGTGTGTGTGTGTGTGTGTGTGTAAGAAGCCGCTGTTTTGTTTGAGAGCACTGAGCGCAATTTATTGTAAACAAACTTGGATGGACGTCGAAAAATGATGTACGGAAGACGTCGAAAAATGACGTGCGGATGACGTCGAAAAAAGACGTCGCCTGGCGTTACAAAACAACCCCTTCAATGGACCAAATTTGGACATCCAAAAATTACATGAAAATGACGTCACTACGACGTCACACTGCGCAGTGGGTAGTGGGCGGAGCTAATGCGCAAATGGCAATTCCATTGGCTGGAGCTGATCTCTTACCGTCCCTGTTTTGATTTCAGCAAATCAGTTTGACCGAACGCAGACAACGTGATTAATATTCATGAACCCAGCAGCTCATCAATTCGTAATGCATTGGATATACATTAGTATGATAGTAGAATTAGTAGTAGTATTATCTTTTAATAATAATTAATATGAATAATAATTAATATGATCTATTACTATTTTTTTTACAGAAACCATCAATGACCAAAAATATCTTAAGCATCACCACCAGTTTTAAGTTCAGTTAAAATGACAAATATGCATTCATTAGGCCTAAAAGTTAATTTTTACATAAAGGCATTGTGCTAGAAATATTACTATTATTTAGTAAAATGTATGTGATACTGCTACTACTGTTGAAAAAATTTATAAAACTTTATTTTTTAAAGAAATAAATCACAATATTTCTTACATGTTTTAAGTTTAATAGAAAATCCCCTTTATTTACCAGAAATAAAATGTGTTTAAATTTCATAAATTAAAAGACAAATTAAATTTGGGTTAAACTTGTTTACTGTTTTTCATAATTATATAACTTGTAGAAAAACTTTAAACACAATTGTAAATAAGTATAAAGAATGGCATTGGTTTTATTTTTAGTGCTAAAGTTTTTTTTTTAAATTAGCATATTTTTGTGTTTTGCTTTAGTACCGAAATTGGTACCGAGAACCGTGGATTTTCACTGGTATCGGTACCGAATACTGAAATTTTGGTACCGTGACAACACTAGCTGGCCATATTAAAAAACAAAGCTGTGTTGCAGAGGTGTATGAGTTTTGGAACTGTAAGGATGAAATGTCTGTTTGTGGTGACATTCTGTATAAAGGAAATAAAATAGTGATTCCCAGAAGTCTCAGAAATAAGATGTTGGAGAAAGTCCATGAAGGCCATTTAGGCATTGAGAAGTGTAAGAAGAGAGCTCGTGAGGTCATGTATTGGCCTGGAATCAATCAAGATATTATAATGGTTGTGTCAAAATGCCAGACGTGTGTTAAACATCAATATAATAATCCAAGAGAGCCTCTACAATCACATCCAGTACCTGAAAGACCATATCAAAAAGTAGGTGCAGGCATCTTTTCAATTTCATGGAAAAAATTACCTTTTGGTTACTTACTATTACTCCTTGTACCCTGAGGTGTGTATGTTAAGTACAACTACGGCAGAAAATGTTATCTCATGCATGAAGTCAATTTTTGCTCGACATGGAGTACCAAAAGAAGTCTTTACTGAATAATGCAAAAAACAAGAGATGATGGAAGTAGTTTTTACATGGGACTGCTTGTTTATCGTAGTACACCTCTTGAATGTGGATACTCCCCAGCATATCTTCTGATGGGTCGACGTCTTCATTCAAATCTGCCTGTGTCTGAGAATCTTTTGTCAACACAACATGGTAAGAAAGTCAAGAAAGACAAAGAACATCAGAGGGCTAAGCAGAAGTCCTATTATGATAAAAGAACTCGTCAGTTGCCTGAGCTTTGTGTTGGCGAGGAGGTTAGACTCAAAGACCGATCCAATCTTTGGAATCAGAAAGGCATTGTACTTGAACAAATTCAACCAAGATCTTACAATGTTAAAATGTCAAGTGGTGTTGTGTTGAGGAGGAATCGTCAACATTTGTTGACAGATGTATCTGCTGAATTGGAACAAACAGAGCAAGTTGAAAGGACTGAGATACCTCTAAGAACATCTGTTCGTATATGGAAATGCCCTGAGAGACTTATTGAAACATGATGAGAGATTTATCAAAACATGATGAAATAATTGAAACATGCTTAAAATATTTATTGTATATTTTTGGTAGTGTGTAAATTGTTCTTTATGAATTGTGCTAAGTGTGGTTAAGATTTATAATTGTCATTTGTGTAAAAAAAAAGAAAAAAAGGAAGATGTAATGATAATAGTAATTGGAACCAGGTGTGGTTTTAGTGATATATGTCTGCACATGTGCAGTATGGGGCAGATGCCCTGAGAGTGTGTGTGGTGACCGCACGTCACAGTTGTAACCGCTAATAAACCACCAGCGTTACCTTTCAGTTGTGAAGCTGTTTTATTTAATGAACTCACAAGATCATTACAATTTGTTTACCCTTGCTTTGCGAATAAGCGGCGATCTGTCTCCTCCAGGCTGTGCGCAGGCGTCAATCTGAGTGGAGGCACGTGAAGTGACAAGGTTTCGCGAGAGCTTGAGGATCCAATGGCGTTATAAAGTGTTACTGACAAGCTCTTTTAAATGCTTATCATTGGTTAAATATTTCTAAAACCCTGTGATTTTAAATAATAATAATGAATTATAATAGAGATATGAATTTTTGGATAATTTTTCACGGCACATATCTGGCTATTCTCTGTCTGCCATATGGTAACACCGCCCCTGGAGGAGGGGGATCCGCCAAAATGAGGTGCCGGATCCGGGTCCGGCTTGTTCCGGCACAAATTAAGCTCTTCCATTAGGTAATGAAAAGCTGTACACACACTTGATTTTTTCATCCTCACTTGAACACTTGGGCCAAATACAGGAAATATGTCATAAGTATGCAAGTGATCAGGTGCAAAGACCACAAGTGTAGGTATTTGGACAAGGCATGTGGCTGTCCAAGACTGACGTTGGCCACCCCTGCTCTATGTAGATGTGTTTAATGTATAATATTGGAGCAGACCATGCACAAAACACAGCCAATCAGAGGTAAGGAGTGTATACTGTACGTACACTCATGATGATGCAGTGTGTGGGGGGAGGAGACAGCTCAGCTCAGTAAAGAGACGGACTAGAATGATGAATATACAGTGTGTCTCGTGTCATATTCGCTTGTTTGTTACTTTGTTTGGAGCTGTGTGTGATCCTTCTGGGTAATGTGCGTGTTTCTTTTGGTGATTTCAAATATCAACAGCGTTTTCAGAAATCACTGAGTGTACCTATAATTACACAGTATAAGTGAGCGTACTGATTATGAGTATTGACAATCCAATATGTATTAATTATTTATGGTGGCATTTGTGTTTGTTTGCTTATTTGTGGTAGTTTCATAAGAAAAAAAAATGTAGGGTGAAAACATTCACTTTATGAATGTGTTTTACTTCCCAGATCATGAATGCCAGAGCTGTGTAAGGTGGAGTGGAGGGAACTGCTCCAGACAACTGGATTGATGCTAAAAAAAATAATTAGCTGGCCAAAAAAGGAAAAGTGACATGACATTCAGCCAAGTATGGTGACCCATACTCAGAATTTGTGCTCTGCGTTTAACCTATCCAAAGTGCACACACACAAACTGTGAACACACACCCAGAGCAGTGGGCAGCCATTTATGCTGCGGCGCCCAGGGAGCAGTTGGGGGTTCAGTGCCCTGCTCAAGGGCACCTCAGTCGTGGTATTGCCAGCCCGAGATGTGATGAACCCACAACCCTAGGGTTAGGAGTTAAACACTCTAACCACTAGGCCACGACTTCCCAAAAGGCAGCTTTCCTTAATCGGCACTCCCCTCAGGATGACTGGATGACGTTCACCTTGGTTAAGCATAAAATGACCTACAGTAAGTTTTTGTTAATCTAATTAGATTCTTTGCTCTTTGTCAAAATAAGAATTGTAAGGCAGGCAAATGAGAAAAATCAAGTCAAACTTGGGTCAATCTAGTCAAACCCGTAGTCAAAGTGATAATAAAGTTGTTTATATTGTAATTGTTGGTCTAGGATTTTAAATTTACAGTTAGCATTCGTGAATGCGATGATTATTACATGACGAGTCATGTCGAGGAGGAAGAGGAGGAAGTAGGACAGAAGAAAAAATCTAAACGCAACTTTGATGTTCTTGGTATGCTTCTATGATAATTGTTGGATCTGTATTTAGAATCAAAGTCTATACACTAAATTAATATGGGGCCCTGAAGTTTCAGGTCACTTTTTAACTGATAATTAATGCATGTTATAAAAAATATAAATGTGTACAATTACAGAATCTGACGATTTGGAGGAAGAAGAGAACATGACAGGTAACGTTTTTTTCAAGCTGCTGACATTGGACTCCTATGTAGTTCTCATAGAATTGCAAAGTTATAAGATTAAAAGTCAAAGCTCATTATTTTTTACAACTGATGCTTCCATTTAATTCATATACTGCATCCGTCTAGATGCCATTATCAAGGTGCCTTCCTTTCCCATTCCAACCAACAAAGGTGACCAAGTCCATCCAGATGGAGTCTGCTGGATTTAACAAAAAGTCCACTGGTAATTCATATCCATTACTTAAATATACTATTTTCTTTCAGATTTTTTTCTTGCATAATTATAACATGATGGTGGTTACAAAATCATTGTTAATAATGTTCATTTGCTAATTTTCAGACAGGTGTTGGGTCCAGAAACAGGTCCACATGAAGTTCACGAGTTCACGCTTACATATAATTAGGTATGGTATGTGTATTTGGCGTGCTGTCCAGGGAAAGACTCCGAGCTTGGGAATGGCCCAAACCTAGAGTACCTCCCCCTTCCCCGTCTAATTGTAAAGTGAACTCGAAGTGAGGAGATGGGGTGGAGGAGGGATGCTGATAAACCGTCAATGGAAAGTGGTAAGTCAGCAATATTTATACTGTGGTACTGGTTAATTGATTGTGGTCCACTGGTGTTGATTAGGCTAAGTATCTGACATGCTCCTCCTGAACCTTGTTACTAAAACATCATTAAGTAATCATCATATTAAACAAGTCACCTCCAATACCAACTCATTTTATCAACCTCACTGTGTGTAAATACAGTTGAAGCATTTTTTATTAACTCAGTGTTTAATTTTTTAGACCCTGTGCATTTAAACATAAACCAAGCCAGCCAGTTAAATGGTGCTGGGTCCAGTCATTAGTCCAGCCACTGTGATGTATCCCAGCACAGTAATGTATCACAGCAGAGCGGTGGGTCCCAGCACAGCAAACCATACTGACACAGGAAGCAGTCCAGGCACAGCAACCGGTCCAGGGACAGCAACCAGATGGGACAAGTCAAGCACTCAAGGCACAGCGATTTGTCCAAGGACAGTATTCATTCAATCCTTTATGCGGTTCACAGAGTCAAGAACGTAAATGTTCTAAAGTAGTCGCAGTGTTATGAGATATGTTGAGCATATTTTCAACAACTGGTTTTATGTTTAACATTCTGAGCCTCATGGTAGAACATAGGGTGTGCCGATAGATAATAGTATCATGTCATATTGCCTGTTGCTGATGCCTTTGACGATAGCTAAATATTAGCAAATATTGTTATTATTATTATCCATCCAAAATACATTAGGCAGCTATCTTAAGTGAAGCAGCATGGAGCAGCTGGTATAAACAAAAAGCATTGACTAAACTGGCTGCGATCAACTCGTGGCCTTGTCAGAGCTGTAATGTGCCACATACGTGGGCAATGTAAAAAAGGGGTAAGTGATTTATTCAACATACGATTAACATAGCTTCACTGGTTATAACAGGAGTGTTTTTGCACCGATTGAGCTTGACTGGAGGAATTACACACTGGCGTTGCTTGAGTCATCCAAACTTAATAAATAATATGGGCACAAAACTTGCTACAAGAGCTATATCGACTATTAAGAACAACAGAGTAATATTTGACAAATTTTGTCTTTCAGATTATGAAATTGATCAAACACAGATCTCAAGATCCTCTGGGAGGTCTTTCTCAGAGCAGAGTAATAGGTCTTCTGCACATGAATCAAGACGTACAGGGCCTCATAGGGAAACAGACTTAAGATTCCCAATGGATATGGCAAGTAAGTACTTAAGTTGGAACTGGTATCAAAAGCACAAATATTGAATTAAACAGGACATATAGCATTAGCGGATTCAATAATTCAAACATCTGTTTAAGGATAACAATAGCATAAGTTTCAGCACAACAGCATAATTTTGATTTCAGAGTTTCAGAAAAAAGTTTTGTCTAAATTGGTGGAAATCCACATGGAGGTCAGAAGGCTGGGAAGAAGCGAGCCTACCCTTCCATCCACCCATATACAGCAGCTGGAGACGATGAAGGAGTTTGCGAGACTTTTCAAGTCTTTAAGTCCCTGGTATGATTTGCAAGACACACTCTGGAAATGAAGTAATTTATCAGTAATATATCAGTGAAGTGTGTTATTGTCTAATGTTTTCTAACATGACAGGAATATTATCCCCTCTCTTTGAAGGTATTCCAACTTGCAAGAATTGGAGGGAAAGATGTAAGGGATTGTGTCCATAGAATGCTTGACAGGTATTTTCAACAGTATCCCTACATATAGAACTTGCCAAACCTTTTACATTTATTGTCACAGTTTGCCAGTACACAGCGATGTGACATATCTACCTCTGCTTATACTATACTCTCATTTTGATCCAAATCTGCATCTTTTTTTTCTTGTGCTGAACATAAAAGAAGTTTATTTATTTTTGGGGGAGAATGTGGGTAACCAAACAGTTGGTGGTCCACATTGACTTTGACAGCAGGAAATAAATACTAAGGAAGTCACTAAGGACCAGCAACTGTTTGGTTACTCATATTCTTCTAAATAACTTTCATGTTCAACAGAAGGAATTTAGATTTAAAACAACTTGAGAGAGGAAAAATGATGAGAGGATGATAATTTATTTGGTGAACTATCACTTTAATGTTAACACACAAAACATCTTGACTGAAGAACTTTAATACTGTTGCTTTAATAAGAATCAAGTGTTACACAGTATATAATGCTTTATATTTCTTCATTCAATTTCTTGAATGCTACTGCTAAATACACCTACTGTATCTAAAAACAAGGCACTGCTTGTTTTATTTGTATATTATGTGTATTTTAATGTGTATCTTTGTTCTTATTTTTTTTATAACAAAGATGACATGATGAAAAAGTTTTTATCTTCACCCGTTTTGGCCTAAATGTCTGACTAAGGGTTTTTGTTTAATATTGTATTACCTTGTAAGGCTTTGTTTTTAAAATAGGGAAATTTGTTTGGCTGTACTGCTCAGACAACTTGCAAAATAGTAAAACCAACACGACAAAGAATCATGATAAAATCATAATTGTGATTTTCCTGAAAAAAATTGTAATTATATTTTTGCCATATCGCCCACCCCACATGCAAGTTAATCCTCAGAAAAAAATAGTTTGTCTTGGCAATCTTCATTCAAATTCGGAAAATTTGCTTCTGCTCTGGAATGAAATTTCGGTAACACTTTCTATGAAGCCTGTATTTATAATATATTATAAGTGTATTCATAAGGCATAATAATTAATGTATAATGCCTTATAAAAAACCTTATAATATGTTGTATCATCTCATGAATATTCATAAGAACAGTTTTAATATATTATAATATTTACTTCTTTGTGATTATAGCTTTTAAGTGTATGATTTTTTATAACACAATGAACACGATGCATCCACTTTTACAATGGATTATATTTCTCATAGTTATAATATATTATAAGTCTCATATCTTGCCAATTTTCTGATGCTACTTAAAGTGGTCAAAGACCACTTATAAGTAGTAATAATAATAATAATAATAAAAACAAACAAAAAAAATCTCAAACAGCAATAAGATCAGATATCAGATCAGATGAATGTGTAATATGAAACATTTGCTTTGAACTATTTTTACTGTAATATCAGTTTGATTATTTTGATGGTACCCTTTACACAGCTGTTGATGAGTAACTCTGCAACTACATGTCAACTAGCGGTCATTAGAGTATTAGTATGTCTGCTACTGTAAATATACTAACACTTTAATTTGATGGTCAAACAACAGTTAAACTGAATATAAGTATCTTTGGAAGTACGTCAGCTTATTTTACCAAACTAGATTCTACCACTCTTGAGCATACTAATACTCTAATGAGAGTAAGTTGGCATGTAGTTGCAAAGTTGCTTATAGTCAATTGATTAAGGGGACCATCAAAATAAAATCTTACCATATAAAACATTGCATTTTTTTTCAGTAGGAGTATTAAGTTCACATCAATTAATTAACATAAGCTACACAGGAAAGAATCAAATAACACTCCGTATATAACCACTCACAATCTGTAGTAAGATACTGTGCAGATCTTAAATAAACAATGTCAAGACATTATACAGTCCATTATACTGTAAATTAAGTTGATTTAATATGGTGTTCATTGTGTGTTATAAATAATCATACTCTTAAACTTATAACCTCATATACGTAAATATTATGATGTATTATAATTGTTGTTATGATTATTCATGAGTTGATATAACATATTATAAGTTTTTTTTAATGCATTATGTATTCATTATAATGCCTTACGAATACCCTTATAATATATTATAAATACAGGCTTCATAGAAAGTGTTACTGAAATTTCTTCTATGATGATGTCAGTCTGATTGGACAGAATATCCTTGACCACATCCCTTCAACCGTTAGTTTGCTATGAGTGAGATGGAGAGGAGCACTAGTCAAGTCAAGTCAAGTCACCTTTATTTATATAGCGCTTTAAACAAAATACATTGAGTCAAAGCAACTGAACAACATTCATTAGGAAAACAGTGTGTCAATAATGCAAAATGATAGTTAAAGGCAGTTCATCATTGATTTCAGTAATGTCATCTCTGTTCAGTTTAAATAGTGTCTGTGCATTTATTTGCAATCAAGTCAACGATATCGCTGTAGATGAAGTGACCACAACTAAGCCAGAGGCGACAGCGGCAAGGAACCGAAACTCCTTCGATGACAGAATGTCATGCTATATGCTGTTTCCCTGGGCGTCCACTAGTGGGCTCACTTCCCCTTAGGCACTTCACCATAGGCACTAGAATTCCTCTAGTCTGGTCCTGTCTTCACAGTAATTGCACTCCTGTTAATTGCACCAGGTGCAGTCACTTGATTGTCATTAGCCTCCTTATAAATACCAGTCTTTCCCTGTTGTTTGTATGGAGTCCTTACCTTTCGTGTTATTCAGCCTGCTCGTCATCCGAGATTCCCCTTTGTCTTCTCGTCTTTCGAGTTCCTTTCCTGTTACCTCCTTTGTTTATTTGTTTGTTTAATTTTGGACTGTCTTTTTGGCTTTGACCTCTGCTTGTTTGACCTCGAATTGGATTACCCTGAATATATAATAAATACCTGCAATTGGATCTATTACTCTCTCCTGTGTCTCTCTGATACATGAATCGTCACAGAAGGACTCCATCAACTACAGATCCAGCGGTATGTCTTTTCATGTCTCCTCCCCAACCAGCATGGTGGAGCGGAGGGCAAAATATTTTAAGTTAACCTCCTTCCACCAAGAGGGCAATGATGTGGGTGCCATGGCACTAGTGTTCTGGTCCCTGGCCGAGGGCATGGGGTACAATGATGCGGCCCTTAAGGCCCCCCTTACTTGCAGCATCGGCTTCCGTCGGATGCCCCAGCCACTCCTGTCTCTTCCGGTAGGATGGCCGCCAGCCCAGAGCCACTGCCCAAGATGGCCACCAGCCCAGCGTCACAGCACAAGGTGGTCGTCAGTCCAGCGCCACTGCCCAAGATGGCCGCCAGCCCAGTGCCACAGCACAAGATGGCCATCAGGCCAGCGTCACAACGCAAGATGGCCGCCAGCCTAGCGCCACCGCACAAGATGGCCTCCAGCTCATCGCCACTGCTCAAGATGTCCGCCGGTCCATCGTCACTGCCCAAGATGGCTGCCGTTCCAACGCCACTGCCCAAGATGGCCGCCAGCTCATCACCACTGCTCAAGATGGCTGCCGGTCAATCATCACTGCCCAAGATGGCCGCCGGTCCAACGCCACTGCACAAGGTGGCCGCCAGCCCAGAGCCACTGCAGAGGATGAGTCAGGTTCCGGTTGACCCTCCAGAGTTGAGTCAGGTTCCAGTTGACCCTCCAGAGTCGAGTCATATTCCCGTTGACCCTCCAGAGTTGAGTCAGATTCCCGTTGACCCTCCAGAGTTGAGTCAGGTTCCGGTTGACCCTCCAGAGTTGAGTCAGGTTCCAGTGGACCATCCAGAGTCAAGTCAGGTTCCTGTTGATCATTCAGAGTCGAGTCACGTTCCAGTTGTTCCTCCAGAATCAAGTCATATTCCTGTTGACCCTCCAGAGTTGAGTCAGGTTCCAGTGGACCCTCCAGAGTCGAGTCAGGTTCCTGTTGACCGTCCAGAGTCGAGTCACGTTCCAGTTGATCCTCCAGAATCAAGTCAGATTCCTGTTGACCTTCCAGAGTCGAGTCGGGTGCCCGTTGACTTTCCAGAGCTGAGTCAGGTTCCAGTTGACCCTCCAGAGTTGAGTCAGGTGCTCATGGACCCTCCAGAGTCGAGTCAGGTGCTCATGGACCCTCCAGAGTCAGGGTTAGTCACCGTTGACCTTCCAGAGTCAGGGTTAGTCACCGTTGACCTTCCAGAGTCAGGGTTAATCACCGTCGACCTTCCAGAGTCAGGGTTAATCACCGTTGATCTTCCAGAGTCAGGGCTAGTTTCTGTTGACCATCCAGAGTCGAGTCACATTCCCGTTGAATTTCCTGAGTTGAGGCAGGTTCTGGTTGACCCTCCTAAGTCGAGTCAGATGCTCGTGGACCCTCCAGAGTCGAGTCAGGTGCTCATGGACCCTCCAGAGTCAGGGTTAGTCACCGTCGACCTTCCAGAGTCAGGGCTAGTCACCATCGACTTTCCAGAATCAGGGTCAGTCACTGTTGACCTTTCAGAGTCAGGGTCAGTTCCTGTTGACCTTCCAGAGTTGAGTCAGGGGCTCGTGGACCCTCCAGAGTCGAGTCAGGTGCTCATGGACCCTCCAGAGTCAGGGTTAGTCACCATTGACCTTCCAGAGTCAGGGTTAGTCACCTTTGACCTTCCAGAATCAGGGTTAGTCACCGTTGACCTTCCAGAGTCAGGACTAGTCACCATTGACCTTCCAGAGTCAGGGCTAGTTACCGTGGACCTTCCAGAGTCAAGGCTAGTCACTGTTGATCTTCAAGGACAGAGTCAAGTCACTGGTGATCTTCAAGGACCAAGTCAAGTCACTGGTGATCTTCAAGGACAGAGTCAAGTCACTGGTGATCTTCAAGGACAGAGTCAAGTCACTGGTGATCTTCAAGGACAGAGTCAAGTCACCGGCCTTCTTCATGGGAGAATTCAAGTCACCAATAATCTTCATGAGCAGAGTCAAGTCAGCACTGATCTTCTGGAATCCAGTATAAACACCATGGGATTACCAGAGTTTCGTCACTTCTCTGTGGAACTACCCGAGCCTCTCCACGGCTCTGATGAACTACCAGAGTCTTTCCTCGCCTCTGCGGAACTTCCACAGACTCATCAAGTCGAACTCTCTGAGCACCCGACTGTTCCTGTTGAGGCCACGGTGGCTACCCCTAACATGTTCTTGTTCTATGTTTCAGACTTGCCCAACCAGTCTTGTCCTCCTGCTGGTCCGGCCAGCGGATGTGGTGGTCTTCTGCTCTGCCCTGGGGGGCTTCTGCCCTGACCACACGGTTGTGGTGGTCTTCTGCTCCGCCCTGGGGACTTTCTGCCTCCACCACAAGGATGTGGTGGTCTTCTGCTCCGCCCTGGGGGTCTTCCGCCCTGACCACACGGTTGTGGTGGTCTTGTTCCGCCCTGGGGGGCATCCGTCCCGACCACACGGAGGTGGTGGTCTTCTGCTCCGCCCTGGGGGGCTTCCGCTATGACCACACGGTTGTGATGGTCTTCTGCTCCTCCCTGGGGGGCTTCCGCCCTGACCGCACGGTTGTGGTGGTCTTCTGCTCCGCCCTGGGGGGCTTCCGCCCTGACCACACGGTTGTGGTGGTCTTCTGCCCTGGGGGGCTTCTGCTCTGACCACACGGTTGTGGTGGTCTTCTGCTCCGCCCTGACCACACGGTTGTGGTGGTCTTCTGCTCCGCCCTGGTGGGCGTCATGTGATGTCCTTCATGGACTTATGTTTTTTTTTTTTAATGTTTTTTCTGTCTGTCTTCCTCCTATGGACCTGACCCTCCTCCTTGTTTTGTGTTGCACTTCTCTTGTCTCTGTTACCCCATTTTACCTGGTTGTCTTGTCTCTGTTTCCCCATTTTACCTGGTTGTCTTGTCTCTGTTTCCCCATTCTACCTGATCCTCTTGTCTCTGTTTTACCATTTTATCTGGCCCTCCGTCCCTCCCCTTAGTCCTCCGCCGCTCCACCTCCCCACCTGTTTCCTGTGGTCTTGTCCTGGTGGTCATCTGAGACAAGGTCTTTACAGGGGATCTGTATCTGGGGCTCTAGTTGTCCTGGTCTCCGCTGTCAGGGATGTAGAGGTCCTTTCTAGGTGCTGATCCACCATCTGGTCTGGATACGTACTGGATCTGGGTTACTGCAGTGACCCTCTGATCTGGATACAGACTGGACCTGGTGGCTATGGTGACCTTGGAATAAGAGAGAAACAGACTAATATTAGCGTAGATGCCATTCTTCTAATGATGAAGCAAGTACATCGGGTGTTATGGGAAGTGTTCCTGGTTCCGGTTTACCTAATTAATGCAGCCTTTAACGGATTTGGATATTAAAAGCATATTAGTATGTTATGTGTAAGCCAGGTTAAAGAGATGGGTCTTTAACCTAGATTTAAACTGCAAGAGTGTGTCTGCCTCCCGAACAATGTTAGGTAGGTTATTCCAGAGTTTAGGCGCCAAATAGGAAAAGGATCTGCCGCCCGCAGTTGATTTTGATATTCTAGGTATTATCAAATTGCCTGAGTTTTGAGAACGTAGCAGACGTAGAGGATTATAATGTAAAAGGAGCTCATTCAAATACTGACGTGCTAAACCATTCAGGGCTTTATAAGTAATAAGCAATATTTTAAAATCTATACGATGTTTGATAGGGAGCCAGTGCAGTGTTGACAGGACCGGGCTAATATGGTCATACTTCCTGGTTCTAGTAAGAACTCTTGCTGCTGCATTTTGGACTAGCTGTACTTTGTTTACTAAGCATGCAGAACAACCACCCAATAAAGCATTACAATAATATAACCTTGAGGTCATAAATGCATGGATTAACATTTCTGCATTTGACATTGAGAGCATAGGCCGTAATTTAGATATATTTTTGAGATGGGAAAAATGCAGTTCTACAAATGCTAGAAACGTGGCTTTCTAAGGAAAGATTGCGATCAAATAGCACACCTAGGTTCCTAACTGATGACGAAGAATTGACAGAGCAACCATCAAGTCTTAGATAGTGTTCTAGGTTATTACATGCAGAGTTTTAGGTCCTATAATTAACACCTCTGTTTTTTCAGAATTTAGCAGTAAGAAATTACTCGTCATCCAGTTTTTTATATCAACAATGCATTCCATTAGTTTTTCAAATTGATGTGTTTCACCGGGCCGCGAAGAAATATAGAGCTGAGTATCATCAGCATAACAGTGAAAGCTAACACCATGTTTCCTGATGATATCTCCCAAGGGTAACATATAAAGCGTGAAGAGTAGCGGCCCTAGTACTGAGCCTTGAGGTACTCCATACTGCATTTTTGATCGATATGATACATCTTCATTCACTGCTACGAACTGATGGCGGTCATATAAGTATGATTTAAACCATGCTAATGCACTTCCATTAATGCCAACAAAGTGTTCAAGTCTATGCAAAAGAATGTTGTGGTCAATTGTGTCAAACGCAGCACTAAGATCCAACAAAACTAATAGAGAGATACAACCACGATCAGATGATAAGAGCAGGTAATTTGTAACTCTAAGGAGAGCAGTCTCTGTACTATGATACGGTCTAAATCCTGACTGGAAATCCTCGCATATACCATTTTTATCTAAGAAGGAATATAATTGTGAGGATACCACCTTTTATAAAACTTTATCTGCAGCCAGAACTAACTCGGATGTAAAATCACCAAACTCTTTAATAAAGCCTGTATGGTGCCCTGGTGGCCTGTATACAGTTGCCAGTACAAACATAACGGGATTTATCATTAACATTTGTTTCTCTGGATGTTATATGAAGCACCAGTACTTCAAACGAGTTATACTTGAAGCCTGCCTTCTGAGAAATCCTGAAAATGTTGTTATAAATTGAAGCAACACCTCACCCTTTACGTTTTAGACACGGGTCATGTTTATAACAGTAATCTTGGGGGGTGGACTCATTTAAAATGTAATCATCAGGTTTTAGCCAGGTTTCTGTCAAACAGAGCACATCTAGATTATGATCAGTGGTCATATTATTTACAAAAAGTGTTTTCGTAGAAAGGGATCTGATATTCAATAAGCCAAGCTTTATCATTTGTTTACCAGTATTGCAGACGGTCGGTTTAGCCAGTCTGTCTGCTTCCTGACCTGGGCCCAAGTTAGTCAAGTATAAACACTAAGACTATTTGCCATATTTCTAGAGAGAAGAGTGTCGCCACCCCAGGAGGGATCATCCTTTTCAACAGGTCAGGTCTGCCCCAAAAGCTCGTTCAATTGTCTATGAAACCTATGTTATTCTGTGGGCACTACTTAGACATCCAGCCATTGAGTGATGACAATCTGCTATGCATCTCGTCACCACGGTAAGCAGGGAGGGGACCAGACCATATTACAGTGTCTGAACTTCGTGCTTGCAAGTTCACACACCTCTTTAATGATATTTTGGTCCCACTTTATATTAGGTCGCCTTAACTACTATGTACTTACATAAAAAATAAGTACAATGTACTTATTGTGTTCATATTGTATTGTAAAACACTTTTGCTGCTATTGAAGTGGGATAGGGATAAGGTTAGGGAGAGGGTTGGAGGTATGGGTAAGTTTAAGGGTGGGTTAAGGTGTAAAGTACGGGTCAACAGTGTAACTATAAATGTAATTACAGAAATCAAATACAGATGTAATTACATGTAGTTTTTTTTTCAAATATAAGTACAATGTAAAAACATGTATGTGCACAATAAGTACATTGTACTAAATTATTAATTAAAATATAAGTACATAGTAGTTAAGGCCACTTAATATAAAGTGGGTCTGTTATTTTTAGTGATCTCCAACTGGCGAAGTCGAACATCATTAGCGCCGGCATGAATAACAATTCATTAGCCATTAGCCAGCACTTTTAAATTTGCCAAGATGTCAGGCGCTCTGGCTCCCGGTAAACATTTGACTATGGTGGCTGGTGTCTCTATATTCACGTTATGTACAATAGATCACCAATAACTAGAGCACTTTCATCAGGTTTCTCAGTGGGTGCATCACTGAGTGGGGAGAACCTGTTTAATGTTTTGATCGGATGTTTTGATCGGAACAGAAGAGCGGTGTTTTGACCCACGACTACGCTGCCTCACTGTCACCCAGTTGCCCTGCTGCAGGGGCTTTGTTGCCAGAACCGAACAATGTACAGGAATCCCTGAGCTAGATGCATCCAAAGCCCTAACATTCAAATCTAGACAAATCTAGAGCCCTAACATTCTTACTGTCAATTAAAGTTTGGATGCGTGTCTCTAATTCTGAAATTTTCTCTGTCAGCCTATTTCCCTGCATTTATCACATGTGAATCCCTCATCTGCGACAGAGATAGATAAACTGTACATGTGACAAGAGGTGCAAATAACAATAGCAGGAGAAGCCATTACTCACCGTGCTTGATGAAATATTCTTACCACAGTTGTTTGTTGAACTTGTGAAAAACTGGAGCGAGAGAGAGGAGAGGAGAAGAGAAAACAGCGATAGGTTCGAATGAAAAGGCTAATGACAAGCTAACGAGTGCTAACGCTTTGCAGGTGTACTGCACTCACGGATATAAAATAAAAGTGAATGATCAAAATTAATCTGATATAATTGGTCGATTATATCAGAAATATGGTATGAATTAAGTTATATTTTTTCACTTTAAAAAAACAGAGAATGATAATAAGATAAAGATTCTAGAAAAAAAGAAAAAAAACAGCTACACGGAGCTACGATTAGCTACAGCAAGGCCAGCAGGCCAACAGGAAGTAGAGAAAACACTGTCCAACAGCGACACCCGCAGTCAGGACAATACAATAAAACCATCCCTGCTATTTAATCTGTTTCAGTTGGAAATGTGTCACTATACTGAAATGAAGTCTGCAGCAAATTCCAGTTCACACAGACTTGAATTATCTGAAATGCAATCATGAGACTGCATAGAAACCTGATGTGGAAGTTAAAGAAGATGGGGTTTGACAGGTGCAGGGACAGATGAAGGGAAAGAATGTCATTGGAGCTATCAAATGGTCACCTCCCAGAGGTTTGTTTAATCAATTTCAGAAAACTTGAGTGTCCAAAATCACATCCATTCTACAGCTGTAGATTATTACATGTACTTTTTAATTGGTGCATTTGTTTCTTTAGGCTCTTTACCAACTGATTGATGGCCAAATTCAATATGAAGGGGAAGGGAAAGAAGCAGAAACTGCCTTTGGAGACGACTAAAACTTATGAAAAAATTAATGGTACTCAGCATTTTCCCCATGTCATTTAAGTTTAACACCAATCACTCATATTCACGACCCAATCTTTTTCTAAATATAGCAAAATCTCACTGTAGTCTATTGATAGAATTTTATTATGATGCAGTAGGAAATATTAATCAGCCATGGCCACTTGATATTAATGTTATTAGTTTTGTGTTGTATTCCCCCTTCGTTGAGTCAGAGTCTACTAACTGAGCCGAGATGAGCAGTATTTCTACTAAGCTGCACTGGAGAAATAATATGCAGTGCACAGGACAGACACAAAAATGAGTTGTAAAGCAATTTGATTGAATTCTAGTAAATGTGAAATAACTGAAATGCTTGGACAAACCACTATAGAGTTGGCATCACTATAGAGTTATAACCGTTACAACAATCTAATATTTTAATGGTTGTGGATGAAATTGCTCAACAGGAGAGCGAACAAAATGATATATGAAATAACATGAATAGTGGCTTGATTAAGTGATGGAAATAGTGGATGATGGGCACAGATCAGTAACAAAACTCAGAGACATTTACAGTTAAACATAGGTGACTAATAATTTTTTAGATAACTGTAAAATAATTCTCATTTACATCTTTTGAAAATATTTGTCTAAAATATTTTTATATTATATTGTAATATTATTTTATATTATTAGACTCATAAATAATGGTCCTCAATAACTGCTTATTTTTCCATATATATTATATTATTATAAAGAATTGAACTGTTCTGTGTAGGATTTTTAAATGATTTCTAATAGAGTTTCCTGTTAAGTAAAATGTTTTCTCAGTTAACCTTAAATGTGTATCATTTAGTTACATCAAGGGTCAAATCAAATATAAGTACCACATTTTAGTTAAAAGTTACACACTTTTTTGTGTTTGTGTGCACTGTACTGGTCTGTTATAAAGAACAATTTTACTCAGGTGGGCAAAATGTTCACCCAGTAGAGAATAGTTGTGTTCAGCAAGAAAAAACTAAATTGAGAAACATTGGAGACAAGTTAAAAAAATCTGAGTTGAACTCAAGACTGTTAAGGAATGATCAGAACATGAGATGTGCGGATCCATGTGCAAGGCTTTATTTTAAAAGGCGTAGTGGTCAGAAAAATTGACAGATACAACACAGGCAAGGCAATGAATAGTACAAATAATATCCAAAGGGCTTGACAAGAGGGGTAATCCAAAGATGTGAGCAAAAGTCCAGGTAAGGTGCTAACAACAAGATGAGAGAAATCTAAGGCAGGCAGATAATCAGGCAACACTACGAGGCGAGACGAGACTAGACTAGAACTAGAAATAGGGAATTAATACAAGACTGGGAAACGGGCTCCGAGTCGAGTCCAAGATGAGTGACCAAAACCAGAAAAGGAATCTGGCCTCGAATCTGAATTCAAATGGCAAACAGCATGCTCAAAAAAGCTTAACTAAGACAAACATTCGGTTAGTGTTATTAAAATAAAAATATAAAATAAAATTGGATCTTAACATTATTTATTTATTATTTTTTAAATGGTAACCTATTGAACGTCTAGGTTACAAATGTAACCCTTGTTCCCTGAAGGAAGGAACGAAGATGTTACGTCAGAAAGAGACTTACCACATAGACCTTCAGGGTGGGAGGAGACAGTCTTCGTTCCAGACCTTCAGGGTGGGAGGAGACAGCCTTCGTTCCAACCCTTCCTGTAGAAAGGAAAGCACTGACCCGATCGGGCATCTCCAGGGGTCCTCACGACATGAAGAACACCAAGTGACGAAGAGGTTCCACTTCAAAGCATAGGCATGTCTGGTAGACACGGCTCTAGCTGAAGTAAGGGTAGCTATCACCTGAGGTGCCAAGGTACCTAAACCTTCCATGACCCCTCCAGAACCCACACATGTTGGTTCCAAAGATTGGGACGCAGGTGCCAGAGAGTGCCCTGTCTCTGAGAAAGAAGGTCTTTCCTCAGAGGAATTGGCAAGTGAGGGGCTGTCGCGAGGAGTACAAGTTCAGGGAACCAGGTCCGGTTGGGACAAAAAGGCATGACCATGTGGACCTGCTCCTCGTCCTCCCTGATCTTGCACAACGTCTGTGCAAGAAGGCTCACTGGGGAAAATGCATACTTGCGCAGGCCCAGCGCCAGCTGTGCACCAGAACTTCTGTGCCAAGGGTGATCTCGGCCAGGGAGTAAAACAACTGGCAGTGGGAATTTTCTGGAGAGGCAACAGGTCTACCTGAGCATCTCCGAAGCGTTCCCAAATCAGCTGAACTGACTGGGGGTAGAGTCTCCATTCCCCAGGATGAGACTGCTGTCGAGAGAGCTCATCAGCTGCACGATTGAGCCTGCCCAGGATGTGAATGGCACGAAGCGACCTCAGATGCTTCTGACTCCATAAGAGGAGATGGCAGGCGAGTTGCGACATGCGGCGAGAGCATAGACCGCCCTGTCGGTTGATGTACGCTACGGTCGCAGTGTTATCCGTACAGATCAGAACGTCCTTGTCCTTCAGTAGGGCCCTGAAGCGGTGCAGAGCAAGCCGTACTTGCTAGCAACTCAAAGCGATTGACATGCCCGTGAAGTCGGGGTCCTGTCCAGGAACCGGACGCAGCATGCATGTTGCACGTGGCAGAGGCATCTGTTGACACCACAACATGCCTGGACACAGGTTCTAGGGGAACGCCAGCCCGTAGAAACGAGAGGGCCAACCACGGCGTGAAGGTTCGGAGGCTGGCCGGAGTGATGGTCATTTGGAGCGTACCCTGTTGGCATGCCCATCTCAGGACTCGGTCATGAAGCCAGTGCTGAAGCAACCCGAGCTGTATGACTGCCGCCGCGGATGCCATATGCCCCAGGAGCCTCTGAAACAGTTTCAGCGGAACAGTTTTAGCCCATTCATAAGCTGCGCGAACATGGCGACCGAGTCTATTTCCATACCGAGAAAAGAGATCCTCTGCACAGGGGAGAGTTTGCTATTTTCACAGTTGACCCGAAGACCCAGACGGGTGAGGTGTCTGAGGACCAGATCCCTGTGCTCGCACAACCACATTCGAGAGTGAGCTAGAATCAGCCAGTCATTGACAAGGTGGAGGATACGGACATCTCGTTCCCTGAGAGGAGCCAGGGCTCCCTCTGCGACCTTTGTAAAGACATGGGGAGACAGGGCCAACCTGAATGAGAGAACCTTGTACTGAAATGCAACCCCCTTGAAAGCAAACCGAAGAAATGGTCTGTGTCAAGGAAGAATGGAGACATGAAAGTACGCGTCCTTCAGGTCGATTGCTGCAAACCAATCCAACAGACGAATGCATTAGAAAATGCGCTTGGGCATCAGCATCTTGAACGGAAGTCTGTGAAGAGCTCGTTTCAAGGCATGCAAGTCCAGGATTGGCCGTAACCCACCTGTTTTCTTGGGTACTATGAAGTAGGGGCTGTAAAAGCCGGACTTCATGTCGGCTGGAGGGACTGGCTCTATCGCGCCTTTTCACACGAGTGGAGTAGAACATAGAGGGGCGACCTCGGTGACGAGGAAGCTGAGCCGGCGGCAGTGTGGAGGCAGCAGCAGGCCGCCAGGGCAGGATGTGTTTGATGGCCTCAGACTGCTTCTGGGCAGCAGAGAACTGCTGGGCAAAATTATCCACCGCGTCGCTGAAGAGGCCAGACTGGGAGACTGGGGAGTTGATCAGACTCCTATCCTATCAGACTCCCTAATGTCTGCCAGGTTCAGCAATAGGTGGTGCTCCTGGACCACCAAAGTGGACATCACCTCACTCAAGTAGTGTGCAGTAACCTTCATCGCCTGGAGAGCGAGGTCGGTAGTGGTGCACGCCTCCTGCAAAACCCCAGCGTCAGCACTGCCCCTGTGCAGCTCGTTCAGCAGCTTGGCCTGGTAGACTTGAAGGGTGACCATGGCATGCAGAGCAGAAGTGGCCTGACCCACAGCTCTGTAAGCCTTGGCCACAAGCGTGGATGAGAACTTACAGGCCTTGGAGGGAAGCTTGGGACTACCACGCCATGCGGAGGTGCTCTGAAGACACAATTGCATCGCAACAAAATGCTCCACTGGGGGAATCCCAGCATACATTTTTCCTGATAACCCCGAAAATAACTTAAATTAAACTTTTAGTTTTGATCGTACAGATAAGAGCAATACATCAATTGAATCTGTAAAGGGTCTACTTTTTTGTATACAGACATAATGACAACAAAACTTTGTGCACTTATAAAAAAAAGATAACAGACAAGGTGTGCTGTCTGCAGTCTTTGTCTGCGCTGATCTTCATTTACAAACGCGCCATTAAAATGAACTGTAACTCAGTGAATACTAAACGAAGAGACATGAGAGAGATATCTATAGAAAGCCTGACATGTCTACTTTTAAACTAAACAAGTGCTGCCGAAAACAAATATTCAGGGATAAAGTAATCCATATGAAAACAACGCGATGTCCATTTTTCACATCTCCCTTCATTATCTTCTAATGTGACCACGCCCCCGTGTTGAACGCGCTAGTTTTTTCACTAATCACGCATAAAACAGTTTTTCTCAAAAACACAATCATGTACATACATGCTGCTCACATATTATTATAGCCCAGTTTGTGCTGATTACAGTAAGATTAGACTTTAGCCATTTCGATATTTATAAGAAACTGAAAAAAAAAAACACAAATGTCAGGGCATGAAAAAACTCCCTTAGACTCCAGAGAGGGTTAAAGGTGCCTTCCATGAACTGGTCACTTCCTGATGCACTTCCGGAAAGAAAGGAACCAGTGGGAGGTGCTGGCGATCATCACGAGCAGCCCCCAGGAACCAATCAATCCGAGGCGACGCAAGCGGCTAGAGAGATCTACCATGAGTCGCAAGCGGTGTGCTAGACCTAGCAAGCGAGGCAGTCGAGCGGGCATCAGTGCAAGGCTAAAAGCCAAACCAAACAGACCTGCACTTCCTTCGATTCTGCTTTCCAACGTTCGTTCACTGGAAAACAAAATGGACTACCTCATATTGGATCTAATTACACAAAGGATGGTGAAAGATTGCAGCGCTATCGTCCTCACCGAGACATGGCTTAACCACACTGTTCCAGATAATGCCATTCAGGTGGATGGACTAACAACATTCAGGGCAGACAGAAGCCACGCACTCACTGGTAAGCTACGAGGTGGTGGAGTAGCAATTTTTATTAATAACAATTGGTGCACTAATGTTAAAGTCATCTCAAGACACTGTTCCGAAAACATAGAATTTCTAACAGTCAAATGCCCACCAGTATACTTGCCAAGAGAATTTTCAGCCGGGACTATTACAGCCGTGTATATACAACCCAGTGCGAACACAAAAGACGCGCTTTCTACATTGTATCAATCTGTGAGCTCAATGCAGGACTTAAACCCGGACTCTGCCTGTATATTCGCGGGCGATTTCAATCAGGGCAAATTGAAGACAGTACTCCCACACTTTCTTAAATATGTGGACTTTGCAACCAGGGGAGAAAACATTCTGGACCAGGTCTATTCCAACATCAAACAGGCATACAGAGCTGTTTCACACCCCCATCTGGGAAACTCGGACCATCTTTCTGTTATGCTAATGCCATCTTACAGGCCACTGTTCGGCCATTAGCGTTCATTTGTTGGTCTAGTTTGTTTGGTGTGCTCACATCAGTGGTAGTTTATCTGGTTCAACAAGTTGAATCGACGTCTGGACAATCGTTGAGAGAGTAAACTCTAATTGGACTATTCTGATGTTATGTGAATTCTGAATTCCAATATGCTAATATTTTCACAACAACATGAGCCGCTTAAAAAGAAGAAATTTATCAGTATAAGTGATAGTCAAAATAGTAAGCGATTGTGGTGGGAAAGCCCTTTACCTTCCCTTATAATTATATGTGGATCGTGAGCCAATTGGCTGTCACCATGGGGATATAAAGTGCGATAGACCTGTGCTTTAGGTCAACGTCATTTGTTGACGTCACCGACGCACTGCAAACACTTTACTGTGGCTGCTTCCGGCATCAGGTGTGGACATTAGAGAGGTAGGAACGCTTGGTGACTTAATGAGATTTGTTTTAAATTTAGTAACTAATTGTCCTGGGTTGCGTGTGTTTCTTGCACCTTAGTAAGTTCCTCATTGCCATTTCCTCTCGTAAAGTGCGAGTCAGCTGTTCCGTTTCTCGTGCGGACGCATTATTGCTGTGACTACTGTTGTTGGGTGTGTGTGTGCACTACTGATTATGCACGCACCATATTCATCATTGGTAGGTCTAACCGGCGTTTACTAAGTTCGGGTGAGGCTCTATAACAGTAATATTAAATGGTGATATTCTATTTTATTCCAGGTGCTCGCCCGGAAATGTTGGAGAGCGTAAGCTGATTGCTTGATTGCCATTCCCTCTCGTATGATTCAAATCAATGGATTCGTTTCTCCTGCAGATCTCGCACTGCTGCTGCGACTGCTAGTTGGGCGCGTTTCACGTCCTGCCCACGGATAACATTGCTGTTTTGTTTTGTGTTGATTTTGTTTCACCTTTTCTATTTCTTTTGTATTTTTCTAGTTTGTATTTTGTTTTGCTGCTTAGTTAATTATTGTAACTTGATTGAGATCGGTTTGGTTTATTTTTCTGTAAACTGTTAACACCAGTTTGCTGTATTTTCCGGCAAGCTGTTGAGATCAATCTGGTTTATTTGTCTGTAAACTAAAATCCATTGTCTTGCGTTTGCATCTCTTTAACTTTTTGTTTAATTTAGTAGTTTTATTTGTAATTTGGGGGCAAATAGGCCTTGTACATTTCTCTTCCAGATTTGTTAATTCTTATTTTGGGTTTTGTTGTTTAATTTAAATCAATATAGGGCAATTCAGCGCCTTAATTATTCTGTGTGCATTTTTAGTGACTCGTATTAAGATTGCTCTGTTCTTGTGCCGCAGGATCTGGGTGCCAAAGGCAGGGAGGCCGGCTCTATTCCCTTCTACGTGGTGGTGGTGGTGTGTTATTCACAGTGTGCCGTGTCCATCCGTGGAGTGTGTTGTGAGTGCGTGTGTTTGCGTGCACTGGTGAAAGGAATGATTTCTCTGGTATAGGCAGCCTAATCTCTGATAGCCTGACCCTGCTGGTAAGTCCCAGTTAGCTGGTGTCTCTGTGACCCTTTTCAGTGCCAAACCCTTATGATGAGCTGTGATTGGCTGAGGCCGGATATATTTTAATGAGTGTTTTAAAGTGTGTAACTTAATAAAGTCAGCTGTTTTGTATCGTCACCCATGTCTCTGAGCGATTATTGATGAATGAACTTGCGTGTCCTTTTAGAGACACTAAATTCTCTGGGTGTAACTCCCTGAGTGGCGTAGTTGGCAAATTATCCTTCAAATGCACCTCCGGGTTGCCACACAAGCACTGCTTTTGAAGAAAATTTTCTTGTCACAAGACCATGACAGACATTTTTTAATGTCTCTCACTGTATGACACAAGGTAGATGCCATGACCATAGATTTCGACGTGATTGTTTCACGATGGCAATCTTTCACTTTCATTTGTCTATTTGAAGTTATTCATTATTGATTATTGGCATTTTTGTGTTTGTATTATTTCATTGAAAATAAATACTCCATTTTAATTTACCATTTTATTTTTAGTGTTCATCCTCCATAGTGATTTGACATCTTTACCTGGCACATTGGATTTTTTCCAGCTGGATGGATGTTAATGTTAATTTAAAACCCTGTTATACATTTACCGTATGATCTTCAGGGAAAACAAATTAATCAGTAATACAATGTACATTTACATTTAAGAATTTCTCTGAGAAGTAATAAAACATTTTGTCTGCAAATAATGCGTATATTGCTGGTTTTACCCACTTTAAACATATTAATAAGTTTCTTTCCACATTTTTGTAATAAATTGGATGTTATGCCAGCCTCCACGATTACTGCTGTTTTACAATATTTGCACTCTGCATAGTGTTTTTTTTTTATGACAGTAGGAATTATAAAAAGTATAAAAAAAACTAAATGTTTTCATAAAATAAAATACTAAATGAACATGCACAGAACGAGTTAATCTTTCGTTCATTATCTGGCTCGGCTCGGTGTTCAAATTCAGTTCTCTCTTCACAGCAGTTCAGTCAGTGTACTGTTTGAGTAAATTAATCACTCTGGGATATTGCTTTGTTTTAACTCAGAGGGAGTGTCAGCCATGCTAAAAAAGTGAACAGTTTAAGTTATTTGTGGATTAATGCTTATTGGAGACGCGAACCGTTTCAAATGATTCAGTTTGATTTGGTGAACTGGTTCAAGAAGAACCAGTTAAAATTGAATGATTCATTTGCGAACCGGATATTATATACTGCAGTCTTGTCCTCACAACAGACCCGGAACAGAAGACAATGCTGAATAAAGTCGTAGTTAATATAAAAAAAGCTATTTTTATATTATTATTTTTTTTTAATATAATTTTTTTTATGATATTATTTTTCCTTTCCAGTTTGCTGAAATACAAACATTTAAACATTGAATGTCATTACTCGTTATTTAAGACTAATTTATAAAAAAATTACATTACATATTGAAGAACAGGTTAAGTAAAAAAAATATTTAATTTAAGTGCATATATTTAGCAAAATTACTTTTTATTTATTTTTTTCTATTTAAGTAACAACTTTAGAGTTCACTTAGTAGACAACACTTCTGATGATGGTTCATGTTTATTTGCTGTGGTATTTACTGTAGAAGTGAAGAGAAAGAGATGATCGTTCATGTTTATTAGCTGTGGTATCTAGCCTTTAATCATTCCAAAAAAAGGACAACACTTAAGGTCTTTGAAAAACTTTTAAAAAGCGATTGCATAAGGAAATATACATTTTTTATATGGAAAACTATATATCATTTTTTTTATGTGTTTTTGTGGAAATTTTGAAGTTTTTTACCTATTTACTGCACAATTACATAACTAGGCCATAAATTGGCTCATGAAAAATGATTTTTTTAAAGAAAAAATCACTTAAATGATGATCTTAATTAAATCTAAATAGTTTCTGGACATTGCTCTATGTGTTAGGGATAGAATACTGCCATCTAAAGGTTAGTCAAAAAACTTTATTTCTTATGGGTTAGGAATTAAAGTGCAATGGCCACATGTATCCACTAGAGTGCTATAGAGACTCATTCATTTTCACTTCATTTTTCTTGATGCTTCAACTTCTCCTCACAACTTTATGATATATATTTTGTGAATATTTATTTAAACATTTTGAAATGCATAAAAAATCTGTAGTTTTGTCAGAGTTAGAATTTGTTGTTGTTTTCTAATATATTTTGAATTATCTGCTTTTGCAAATTATTATACATACATTTGAAAAAAACATTACAAGTCACCACTATGACATGATTGTAATCACACACTATTTATTTCAGAAAATTATTTATCAACAACTATTTATTTTTTTAGAACAAGAGATTTTAGAACAAGATGAATTTTAAAAGTAAATAAACCAATATAATACAAAACAACAGCACCAATAAACTGTAATGAACAGGAGTGAAGGGTACACAGAACAACTTTTTTTATAAATCACATGGCTAATAAACATGTGAAAGAACAAGCAGAGTGCAAAACACTGATAATGGTACTTCATATCGTGAACTAAAGTCGATGCACATCTGGCAGATGTTGACAGTATGAGCAGTGCAGATGTTCTTCCAGTTTGTGCAGTCCCATCTGAACTCCACGTCTCTGCTGCGTGGACACACCTCACAGCGCTTTCTTTTTGTGGATGGATGAACTAAAGACCTTTTGGCCATAGTGCTGTCACAGAATGAGCTGTGTGCGGGAACCAGATTGCCACTTTTATACTCTGGGGGGGGGGGGACAAGCTTGTTCCATGTTGCATATGTGACATTTTTCAGATTTGTGCCAGTTTAGTTGATTTTATTTGCCAATTTCTATAAAAATGCTCTCTGTTGCAGTGGCATACGTATGTTTGTGTGTGTGTGTGTGTGTGTGTGTGTGTGTGTATGAGATAGAAAGTTTGTTCCACTTTGGGTTTATGCTCTATGACCAGACCTTGAATTAAATGTAAAAAATTTTAGATTTATGCCAGTTTAGTTAATTTTATTTGCCAATTTCTATAAAAATGCTCTCTGTTGCAGTGGCATACGTATGTTTGTGTGTGTGTGTGTGTGTGTGTGTGTGTGTATGAGATAGAAAGTTTGTTCCACTTTGGGTATATGCTCTAGGACCAGACCTTGAATTAAATGTAAAAATTTTTAGATTTGTGCCAGTTTAGTTAATTTTATTTGCCAATTTCTATAAAAATGCTCTCTGTTGCAGTGGCATACATATGTTTGTGTGTGTGTGTGTGTGTGTGTGTGTATGAGATAGAAAGTTTGTTCCACTTTGGGTTTATGCTCTAGGACCAGACCTTGAATTACATGTAAAAAATTTTAGATTTATGCCAGTTTAGTTAATTTTATTTGCCAATTTCTGTAAAAATGCTCTCTGTTGCAGTCACATACATGTGTGTGTTTGTGTGTGTGTGTGTGTGTGTGTGTGTGTGTGTGTATGAGATACAAAGTTCGTTCTACTTTTTATTTATGCTCTAGGACCAGATCTTGGTTTATTTGTAGAAATTTTCAGATTTATAATGGATTTAGTTTTATTTTTTTGACAAACAAAATTTTAAAAAGTCATTTTTTGCATTTTCCCATTCATTTCAAAGACCTTAAAAGGTAAATTTTTTTTTACACACCTTTAGAACAACCAAATCAAGCCCAGTTTTTTTGTGCATGTTTAGATAGATTATTTAGGAAATGTCACCGAGTTTCATGCCCCTGTGATGAAGGTAACACTTTTAAAAAATGAAGGAAAAGTCCATTGGGGTCATTTTGACCCCAAAGAGTGATTAAAGGCTAGAAGTAAAGAGGAAGAGATGTTCGTTCATGGTTATTTGCTGTGGTAACTAGAAGTAAAGAGGAAGATATGATCGGTTCATGTGAGTTCTGAACTGCTGCTTGTACTGAGGAACTAAAATCATCTTTTACCTTACATTTAAAACTGTATTTATTGTTTAACTTTAGTGATACAATTGGCAGAATTATTCATTATGTTTAACTGATTAAATCTAATTGCTTTGGCAGTTAACAGATTTATATTGATTCTATGTAATCGGAGTACATAGAGTAATTAAAAAAAAAAGATTGTTTAAAATCAAATAGATGCAAATGCTTAATAAACAATTGTGCCAAGAATCATTTTAAGCTATAAATAATCTTTCAGTAATTAAAACCATATTTATTAATGCTAAGGGAAGTTGTGGCCTAGTGGTTAGAGAGTTTAACTCCTAACCCTAGGGTTGTGGGTTCGAATCTTGGGCCAGCAACACCATGACTTAGGTGCCCTTGAGCAAGGCATTGAACCCCCAACCCCTTCCTGGGTGCTGCAGCATAAATGGCTGCCCACTGCTCCGGGTGTGTGTGTGTGTGTTCACTGCTCTGTGTGTGTGCACTTTGAATGGCTTAAATGCAGAGCATAAATTCTGAGTATGGGTCAGCATACTTGGCTGAATGTCATGTCTTTTTTTTTTTTTTTAAAGTGTTTCGACATTATAGCAAATACAATTAAACAAAAATCTGTGTTGAGCTGTCACCTCACTTTAAATACTTAATCAGTAACATGCATCATCACTGTTGTTGCATATGACAAACATTAATTCAAATCATTCAGTGGCTGGGTCACAGGTAGCAAAGTGTTCTCTTTATTGTGGAGAACACACAATCATCATCCCAGAATACTTCTGTTTTCTATTCTTTTATTTTTTTATACTTCCTGGTGACAATGTCCAGCTATGTCACCACTCCTACTCACCTGAGTCCTTTAAAAAGCAACATTTGACAACTGAGCAAAGTGACTACACAGGGCAAACTAGAGAGGATTTTTTTTCTGGTAAAACAAATTATATACTTACATTACTATTGACTACCTTTATACAAATACCAATAGTTGCATTAAGTCTGGATCTTATTTCTGTTGTTTAAACTATATTATACTAATGAATGTATTTCCTTTATGTGGTAATAATTATAATGGCTGGTTGTACACTTAATTGTTTATACATTTAGTCTTCGGGAGAGAGCTCCTGCTAACTGCCTTAAATGTACAGTAAATTATGTATATTAAATTTAAAAAGCTATTTTACATATAGTACATTTTCTATTTCCAAGATCTAATAAGGATGTTCTAGTTGATGACAATAATTCTACCAATTGTAATAACTACTATGATATAACTGCAGTCATAAATGTTTAAACAATATGAAAAACACAATTATAACAATTATAATGAAAATATCCTTTTAGTAAAACTGGATTTTATTTTTATTTTTTTACATAGAAAATCTATTTTATGATCATGTTCTTTACATGTTTGAATATTCTATGATTTTTGTTTAGGACAATTTCAGGTTTGGAAGCAAGAATGTCTCACACAGTCTTACCCGTGAACTCTTCAACACTCATCATCCAGATTCAACCACCAACTGGGTCTGTGACAAATGCTCCTGCGCCTGTTTATTCTCCTCTTCATGGACTTCAGGCATTTCTGAAAGGCCAACCAAAAGCCCTTGGGGTGAGAAATTGTTCATACACCCAAATTATAGATTTTTATTTGTGTATGCCAGTGTGAAGTAAGAAAATCAGAACATTATAGAAGAAAAAAAGCAGAGTAGTAAACGTTAAAGCATACATGTTTTTTATTGCATAATGTGACTTATTGCCTTGGTGACAATTCAATATAAGAAGACAAAGACCAATTTAAGATAAGGTTTAGCAGATAAGTTTAAGATAAGTTAATTTACAGTTTATAATTTACCAGTTACAAAAAACGTCACAAAGAATGTTTTAAGAAGTGCAAACTATGAACAGATCGGCAACAGGGCGGACACACATTACACAGTACTTCTGTTCGGTCTACACATAAAAGCCTTGTTTCCACCGCAGGAACTTTACACAGGAACTATGGACTTTGGGCTGGTACTCGGTGTGTTTCCACCGCAGGAACCAGGAACTAAATAAAGTTCCATAAAATGCCCCTCAGAAAGTCCCTGCTGGCGAGGTAGTACTTTTTCAAAGGGCCGGAACTTTCGGGGGTGGGACTTGGGCGCTAAACATCCTGATTGGTTGAGTTCACGCAGCATTGTGATTTCAACCACCATTTATTCGAATCATTTTCAAAGTATTACTGTTATTGTATCATGAAATGTAATTTTAAAAGTATTTCAGTCGAGAATGTAGTTGTTTAAAACTCAAATCTGTGGTTTATTTATAAAGACAGCGCCTATTCAAAAATGTGTTTCGCCGATCTCGGCAAGAGCTCAGTGATAATGTATCCTCCGAGAGCAGCATCACCTCGGCTAGAGCTTCTGATGTGTGCCGCTGGCTCTGATGTCTCTTTAGTGGTTAAACATAAAATATCATTCGTTTTGGGTAAATCTAACAGGTAATCTTTGGTCTGTATTCAATTTATCTATATGTTAAAATGAAAATAAAAAAGGCAAATTTATAAAATATTTTGTTTCATTGTAATGGTTGTATATATACACATTTACCTGAACTAAGTACATGTCTGCAGCTGTTATTATGTTTAAATGAAAACAAAAGGAGGCAGTGGTATTTGATTCCATAATTTGTTTTATTGTAAATATACAGTGAGGAAAATTGCAGTAGTCAAGGCGAGCTGACTGATGTTATCAAGTACGCTGCTGTTTGCAGAATTACCGGATTTGCGTCGTCGCGGAGATGACACTCCCGAGTCGAATGCATAGAGCCTGAACTACACAGGATGCACGTCCAAAATCAGCGAACTTTGTATTGAGAAACGCACGCAGACCTACGTCACCTGTCTATTTGCCTAATCTTCCCAGTACTTTACACAACGGTGGAAATGCAGGAAGCAACAGGTCTGGGGGGAAAATAGTTCCTGGGGAAAAAAGTTCCTGGTACAAATGTTCTGGGTAACTTCGGTGGAAAGGCGGCATAAGTCTCACAACATACAAGTGAGAACTGATACAGGAAATAATGTGAGATCATGCGAAGCATTTTTATGCTATTTCCACAAAACTGTTGGTGACTGTAAATCAGGGCTAAAATCATGTTGTATGAACCCAACATTTATTGTTGAGGATTATTGCATCTTTGAGCATTCATTCAGTGTGACTCAAATACTTAAGTACTCTTAAAATCAGATACTCTTAAGTGTTTTACTCAAGTCGTATTGGAATTGGTGACTTGTCATTTGTAATGGAATAAGGAATCTGTACTTTTACTAAAGTATGATTTTTTTTGGTATTCTTCACACCTCTTATCAGTATGTGAATTCATACATTGAGCATTCCACACTTGTAGAATATTTTGGGGGTATTTTTCCACTGCAATCATAAGCTCATAACTACAGATGCAATTAATTTATAGTGTAGATTTTGTTTTGATCCCCAAAAATGTAAACTGTTTTACTTTAGAAAAGACTATCTTGTCCTACTCTGTACATTTTTCTTGTTCCTCACAGACTGTCCAGATAATGATTGCTCTGTTAACATTCCTGCTTGGGATCGTGTCTACAGTTTATGCGGAATCCATCTTTGTATTTAGTGGTATTCCTTACTGGGGATCGGTCATCGTAAGAAACAATTACAATTAAGTGATCTGTCTTTTATAATTCAAGCTACATTTTTTAACGGAAGCCTAAATTTTTGCCTTTCTCTCTCTTCTCAGTATATTTGTGCAGGTTCACTCTGCATTGCTGCCGAAAACAAAATTAATTCACCCTGCGGTTTGTGTTTGGTATGTACACAAAACTTGTTACTTTTAGGGGTCCAAGCTGCCCAACATAGACAGGTTGCATTTTAATAATATAAATAGCATTTTGGAGTAATTGATATAAACAATTTTTTAACCCCTTTGAATCTTTAATTGTATTTCTTATGATTTAATTTCCAGCTATAAAAATTCAGCCATTTTTCATACTCCTCCTAGGCTATTGGTCAAATCTTCACTAAATTTTGCACATAGCAGCTAGGAATGTTGCTGGAAAAAATATGTAATTAGATTAAATGAATCACTGTGATGATATAAGTGAATGAGTCTGTCAGAACTTATTTTATCTCCTAAGCCAGGGCTCTGCAACCTTCAGCATCAGAAAAGCCATTTTGGCCCCTTTCCCACTGAATAAAATTCATGTGGAGCCACAAAATATTTGATCCCCAAATAAAGATAACATGGCATATAGCTTAAGTGTTATATTGAGTTATGTTACAGGGCACGGGAGAAGCAATCATTTCATAAGTGAGGGGGACAGAAATGCCAAATGTAATAATAAAAAAATACAAATAAATTAATAATAATAATAATAATAATAATAGGCCTAATAATATTTTTTATATATGTCTAATTGAAAAAAAAAAAAAAAAAAAAAAATATATATATATATATATATATATATATATATAATCTCTTTTTTTTAATTGGCCAAGAAATAAAATACACTGCTGGACAATAACCAATCATTTGTCTTGTATAATATTTTTTATTTATATATTTTTACTAATGACATGTTATGGTTATGATTGTATAATCAGTATAATAGTTTTTATACTATGGGGTGAATGCTTGAATCTGTTTGGCTGAAAAACGTTCTGAGATTCTGAAAATTGGGAAATGCATGGCAAAGGTAGTTTTGGCTGTTCTCTTGACCCCATTAGAGTTCCATATCACTTCGCTTTGTTAACAATAATAATGGAAATTAGTATAAAGTACCTATATAGAACAGCACACATGTATTAATGCAATCACACATGCACGCAGTTTGCACAAAAAGGTGTTGTCAGCGCTGCCCTGACAAATTTATCAGTTAGCCTATATAGTATAGCAACTTAGGCTACACATGATATTTCTCACTAGCGAGGTAATAATCACACTCTTTAGAGATGCTGCTGCAGAACACTTAAGGGACACACAGAGGTACGTTAGCCTAATTCACACAAGCTCTTTCTCTCTTTCTTTCTCTTTTTCTGTGTGTCTCTATCTCTCTCGCTCTCTTTCTAATAACCTTATTAATAACTGCATTAGAATGCTATCAATGGCTCAAGCATCCATTACGGTCACGGCGCGGCAAAGGGCGCCGAGGAAGAAACAGGGTCTGGTTCCAGGTGCAGGGAAGAAATGACTTTAAAAAATGAAAACAAAAAGGCCAAAAAGGGAAAACAAAACAGAAACAAATCATGATGACAAGAGCAGACGCAGCCAAAATGCAAAAACACGAGTAACCAGGAACACTACAAATCACAATTAACATTATAACACAGCCAGCTAGAGTGATGCGTGAGACGAGAATATATAGTCTGTGATAATGGGCAACAGCTGTGTGTGTGATTGAGTGACCAGGTGTGCGGAGTGTAGGTAAATGAGTCCGGGAGCAGGGGAAAAACACAGGTGGAGCAACTAAAACAATGATTAGGTCCTGTAACAAGATGGGCGGGGTCAGAAACAGACAAGAGAGAGAGAACATGGCACCAAACAAACACAACACTCACAGAAGACAGTGACAGAAGGACTGAAAACTGTGACAGTTACCAGCTTTAAAATGAAGTTTTGGAACTAGAGAGGCGTTGGATGAGATGCGGAAGAAATAATTCTAGTCACAATAGCGATTTAAGTACATAAACTGGACCAATACCTTTAAATGTATCATCTGATCGATGTCTTGTAACCATAGTACAAGCAGAATAATTGACAACAGGCCATTGAAATATTAGAAAAATAATGTAAAATAATGAAGTAAGCCATTGGTGCTTGAAACCCAGATGATTGCTGCTTGGATTTATTTATTTCAAGTAGTGTATTTTTTATCACAAGCTATGTATTTTTCTAATTTAACCTGATATGATTATAAAATGTTATAGTTTTTTCTAATTCATTACTGTGTTTATGTGTTGTATTTGTTTTTTTGCCTATAGTTGAGAGCTTCACTTGGAATGAACATTTTCAGTGCTTTAACTGCAGGCATTTCCCTTATTTTAACTTCATTGGATTTGGCTCTAGGACCAATGTACTACAATTACTGCAATGATTATCGATGTTTTGGTCTTGAGGCAAGGTATAAGGTATGTCACCAAATTTTGCAATCACATTCATTTAGTAATTGCAATAAGACGACTGTCTGGTCAGTGCACTTGTCAAAAGTCAATCCGTAATCCACAATCACCTGTCCAGTCTTTTCCCCCAATATTTCAGAAACAGCTTATAGATTTCTTACTATTAGTGATCATGTACAATGCAAGAAGGCATTGACATTATACATTTGTGTTATTATTATTTTTTCTGTTGAATTTCCACTCAGACTCTCTTCTTGGGAATCAGTAGTGTATCACTGATATTCGCCTTGCTTCAGTTTATCCTCTCCATATATCTGTCAGCATTTGCCTGTAAAGTTTCCTGTTCCTGTTGTCCTCCACAGGTGAGTAATGCATCAAATCAGGGTTTCACAAACTTTTTTGTCAGCTGAAACTCAGAAACTCATATGGAAATAGTCTCTTGAGAATGTGCATACTTAGGTTTACTCTTTACAAGAACCAACAAACACTACTGGTTACATTACAAAGATTTATTTATTTATTTAAAATGTTCACTTTCAAATGTTTAAACCCCTCAAGCTTTTAATATGTAAATTCCTTGAGGTTCAGTCTTCTGTCCTTAAAAACGTTGAAAAGTATGTGAATTTTAATAAAGTGAATTTAGCACACGTGTTCCCAAAGGTTACATTTGCAGCGCTTGCAGAAAAGAATTATGAGAAGCAGCATTCATTGCTACCATTTGGTGGATTTTATGTCCCCATGAAACAATACTAGTGGTTTGATGATACACTTAGCTCAAGAGATGATATTGAATAAATTATCATATATAATAAAAGGCAGAAAAATATCCAAGCACTGTAAAAGGCATTGCCACAAAATCATATGACTGGTTTCTCTTCTATATGATTTCACATCAGTCACTTGAGACCTTATAACTGAACATGAGCTTCTTACTTCTGGTTGAAGCTGTGTGTGAACTTCTAACTGAACTCCTTTCCTAAACTTTACATCTAATTAATAACACAATGTTCCTCCTCTAAAAGATAATTTAAAGTCATTGCTGTTTTAAATGACTAAAGCTTTGAATAGACAGTTTAAAAATATAATTATATATATATGACACTTGACAAATTTCCCTCTTTCCATTTCCTCCTTTCTCTTAAATCACATAAAATAGAATTCACTGTGATACATATTTTTATGTACAAAACAATTAAATTAGTTTGTCACTCAAAATTCACTCCACCTTGTAACATTGGTGCTACTTGTCCTCTAAAATCTTAAGCATAATGCCTTAAATCACATTAATTGCTAGAAGTAACAATTTACTTGGAGAGAAAGCAACTTCAAGAACAAAGTATTAGTTTTTCTCTCTACTCCTCATTTCTGAAGACTAAAACATACAAGATGTCCATCTTGTGTCAAGTTACACTGGACAAGAAAGTGTATATTACATGTAATATACGTGTATTTTACATATCTATTGATATTTTATGATGACATTTTTCCAAACTGTAATTTTAGAGCTAGTAATGATGGTCATTGATATGCAGAAATCAAAGTGTATATAATGAGTCTGTGGGTTTCTACTAATCACTAAACCTGTTATAATGGAAGTGTCTGTCAGTGTTAATGGATTTCTGGCATTTTACAGTAAGAAAACATAAAATGTTACATGTGGATTTTTCCCAAGGTGCCAAATGTTGCACAAGGTTTACCTCCAGTGCCCTGTGATTGTAGGGCCTGTCATTGCCATGATCTTAAGAGCCCTGAGGTAAGAGAAGCTTGAAACACCAGTTTTTTATTGGACTAGAGAGTAAAATGGTACACAAAACAATATATTTTTATTTAGTGTTGATTGTGCTTGTACTGGAAATATGTAAAGCACTGATACATTTTTGCAATAATTGTCAATCAATAATCATTATATAGCTAATCATGTTTTTTTTTGTTTTGTTTTTTTTGCAGATATCTGTGATCAGCAACCCTTCTGTGCATCACCATTCTGCAGAAATTCCTCCACAATACAGTGAAAGTACATAAATATTAATAGTGTTTCCTGGGGCTCAGAGGTTTCCCAAAGGTTTCCCGTCACTTGCCTTTCATAATTATTTCATCATTACAAGTGATAATGAAAGCAAAAAAAAAAAAAAAATCAGTTGTTTTTCCTCATGTGTAGACATTATCTTTTCAAGACACTTATAGATACTATTTCCTGATTTTCTTTTGCTAATTAAGTCAAAGTTGTCTAATCATCAGTGAATCTGGGTAGATTGTTTTGAACAAGTAATTGTTTAATATTGTATAACCTGTAAGAATGAAGTATACTGAATAAACAACAATTGCAGAAGGATGGAATCTCCTGGAGGTCATTCATATCCTTAAAACTTAAAAAAAAAAACAGGAAAATGTGATTCTTAAACATGGGTGATGGAACTGTCTCGTTGACTCTTCAAAACAGCCTTCCTTTTTTGCTCCAAACATGTTAAACAGATAATTAAATACAGTTGAAACAGTTTTGACAGGGATTATGCTAGAAGTTAGAGGGAACAATTTTATATTGTTTTAGTCATGTCTTTAAACCAAAGTCTTCTGAGAACTGTCCTTACTGTATGTCATGAAGTGCCAAAAAGTGACCTAAATACTCTGCTGAGAACTCAAGAAACAGGAGATACAAAATATTTGCACCCTGGTAGAGTAAAGCCCTGTACTGAACAGAGGAGTAACTGCTTCTAAAGCTGCTGATGATAACTGTGTTACTTATCTCATCTCAGACAAGTTACCAATTAACAATTGGGGCAAAAAAAGTTCAGCTGGAAAACAATGTGATATAAATCTCTTTGCAAAGTAGCATCTGTTAAATAATGTAAATATATCCATCTAAACAGTCTGTTTGGAATACAGTATCCGTGATGATTCTCTATTGGGTCTAATGAGGGTGAGGGTCTAATAGAATCATCCTAGCATCCAGCTCACAACAACAACTCTACTCATTTATAATATTGTGTTAAACAATATAAAGACCACAGAACATTTCTGAAAATAAGACAGAATACTAAATTTTAACTTGTTCTAAGGTAATACATAGGCTTTCGAGTCTTTTTTTTTTAATGTTTGTCATTTTACAATTCTATTTTATAATCATATCCTTTGCATGTCTTAATTCAATATGAGGTCAATTTTAGATTAATTAACCTGTCTCAAGAATGTAGAACATGTCTCAATTATAAACTTGCCATTCAGTTTCCAACCCTCTATTCAAACAACACTCGTGATCCTGTGCCTGGTGTATGTAAAAGTGGTGGAAGTCTCAGCTTTTTTTTTTATTGCACATTCCAAGTAATAACAAAAATGTGGTTGGGTTGTTTTGATTAAGTAATAATAACTTAAATACAGGTAATTTACAAAATTAAAGGTCATTGAAAGTATGTTATTATTATTTTTTTTACATATAAAGTTTGTTTTATAGCAAAAGCAGTTAACTCCAATGGTCATTATTATGATTATTATTATTATTATTGTGGCAAAAGCAGATAACTCCACATTTCATGTTTTAGAGTAAAAAAAAAAAAAAAAAAAAAACATTTAATCTCCTCAGATGACAATGTAGATGCCTGACAAAGGTTGTTGTTGTTGTTATCAAACTGTATGGATGTGATTACATGCAATACATAGAGCTTTCCCCTCACCGTTGTAACATGCTGCTTTTGCAAGGTTCTGTGAAAATGTTTCAGCGTTTATTTTCCTTTTTCGCTCTGAAGAAGATATAACAGGTTCATCAAAATTATCCAGCCTCAGTCACTTTTAGTCAGCTTTGACATAACTCCTCTCAGCTAGCACTTCTTTTCAAAGTAAACGCAGCCTTCTCACCTGACCTGAATACAGTGCGCTGATTTGCTAAAAATGACTTAAAAGCTTCTGTTCAAAAACAATAGCGCTTGTTGGCTTCTGTAGTAAAATGTGAATTTGCGATGCCTTGAAAGTGGACAAAACCAGCTTTTTTGACAAAATTTGTTTAGGGTATAAATAGCACTATAGCACTTGAGAATAATGCAAGAAAAGTTGTTTTTATCGGTTTTTGCAAATTAATTCTTCATATTCACTTTTTTTTCTGTCACAAACACAACTTTGCCTTGCAATCATTTGTGAATTCTATTCTGCATGCATTTTGGATCACTCCCCCATACATTTGTGATTAGCTTTCCATGCATCTGTTGATTGCTGTGCGCATTTCTAGATTTTTAAATGTTTCAAGACCCACTGTCTACTCAAGCCAGTCAGATAACAGCAACACTTCCCTGACCAATCGTAGCATGTTCCCGCTATAGCCAATCATGTTTTGCTTTACAGTCAGGATGGTCTCTTTCTGAAATGACGTTATTCATCTGCACTGGCTCAAATAGGAAATATAAGTAACAATATTGGTATGGTAAAATATGATTAAAATTTAATTTCATTACAACATTAGACTGTGCGTCAAGCCAAGCCACGATATTATACTTTCCATGCCTTATACAAAAATTATTATACATAAAATGACAGAGAAACAGCACTTTAAACAACGCTACTCTGGGAACAACGCTACATTGGATTAAAATGCATTATAGAAGTGTCACATAACTTACTCACTTTTGCTCCATCTCCCATGCAGACGTCATTATCCTGAAACCATCTGGACCCAATTATGTCCTGTTCTGACCATGGTTAAACAAAGGTTTCCAGAGGATATTTTTCCTGTTAAGTTCCATGCTGCTTCAAATGCTCTACTATCATTCTGGACCCCCCCAAAAAAACCAAATCAACGAACTTAATGATTACAGGCCTATCGGTCACACATACTGTGTTCATGCAGTCATTTGAAAGACCTACCTAAAGGACATCACTGGAGACACCTACAGAGCAAACAGGACTGTGGATGATGCAGTCAACATAGGAAGGCATTATGTGTTGCAACACCTCAACAGACCTGGGAATTATGCAAGAATCTATTTTTGGCCTTCAATATCATCATGCATGATCTTCTCACGGACAAACTGACACAGCTCTCTGTACCAACCTCCATCTGTCAGTGAGGCTGGGCAAACTCAAGTCATGAAGTGAAAAAGGCTCAGCAGAGTCTGTATTTCCTTCGCCAGCTGAGGAAGTTCAACCTGCCACAGGACCTGCTCACACAGTTCTACTTGGCCATCTTAAAGTTGGTCCTGTGTTTGTCTATAACTATTTGGTTTGGCTCGGATACCAGATCAGACATCAGGAGACTACAATGGACTGTCAGGACTGCTGAGAAAATTATTGGAGGCCCCCTGCCTGAATTCTAAAAATGTACAACCTTCAAAGTGATGAAAAATGCTGGTAATATTACTCTGGACCTCAGCACTGAGCACCAAAACAGAATTCCCTTTTTTTCAGGCCATATTCCACTGGAACAACACTAAACACATCTCAGGACTTTAAATCTGTAAATCACTTTCCAAACCTTTTCATCTGTAAATAGCATATATGCACATTCAGAATTCCGTATATTGAAATTTTTCTCAGTATTACTAAATTGTTAATTTTTATATATTGTCTATTCTCTTTGTTATCACTGCTTTATTACCTTAAATTATATTTATTTCTGCCCTATATCTGTACTTTCTGTACTGGAAGCTCCTGACACCAAGACAAATTAATTGGCTATAAAGCTCCTTCTGATTCTGATTCTTCTGATTCTGATATCTTTTGTCCTGCTGTACATGAGACCACTGCAGTGGTGACTCAGGTTTTGTGCACTGAAATACTACTTGTCTGCTCTTCTACATCAAACGCCAGGGGGCAATCAAGTTTGCACACCATATCCCCCCATGGGCTCAGGGAAAACACCTCTCACTCAGAGCAGTTTACATTCCTGGACACCTGAATCAGGGAGCAGACCTCCTGCCAAAATAGAGGCTGATTGCCCGGGGAATAGAGGCTCCACCATGATGTGGTGGTACATCTGTGCGCATCTTGAGGCTTTGCTCTATCCAATATGCCCTTTCCCCGACTGCTCTGCTCCATCTATTTCTAGTAGGCCCTTTATGGGCAGCCCAAGATTGGCTCTCTCAGACCTACAGTTGTGGCCATTAAGAATGTGCATTCAGAGGAAAAGGATCACGCGTGGCCACAGTGTTGCACGTGGGACCACAGGGAATGTTATGTACTGTTCTGTACTGAAGTGGCATCTTTTATTTTAAGCTTTTTCTCCTACAAAGAATATAAAATAAAAAACAGTGGTCGTGCAAGACAGACAAACTAACGAATCCTTTAATCTAAAAGTAAGTCAAGTCAAGTCTGCTTTATTCACTGTAAGATCCAATAGTTTACCTTACTTAGATTTAATTAGTTATCTTTACTTACACTGTAAAACCCGTAAAGTAAACTTAACTCAAACCATTTGAGTAAACAGATTGCCTTGATTTAAACCATGTAAGTTTTAAAACTTTGAATTCAAGTAATTAAGTGATTAACTAAGTGCTGATTGAGTATTAGTGATGAACAGCTGCTGTTAACAAACTGAATTACTGAAGAAAAGAGAAACACAAGAACTACTACAACTGACTTCAGACACAGCCTTAGATGAAATCAACTGAAATAAAATACATGAAATCTCTCAAGATCTGATTAAACAACCCCACAAACAGCAACACCAGCTCCACTTATTAATAACCAGACTGACTTTATTTCTGTCAGACGTCTACAGAAGATCTTATTGAGAATGAACTAAGGTTTAGATGTTGATTTATTGTTTCATTTGAAGTAACCGTGTTAGAGATCAGTGTTTGCTTTAGTTGGGCTCTTGACCCTTGATTTCCGTCTAAATCTTTTCTCTGGCTGTTATAACCGTGTGTTTCTAAAACACATTTGTTGTAATTCAAAAGCCCAGAAGAAATGCCATCAGGTGTTAACCTGTACCTAGGCGTAGGTTGTTGTATTTTATATTGGTGATGATAATCATCAATTATTGAACTGTACGGAGTCTCATCTCTGATGATATAGATAGTGTGTAATTTGATTGATTATAGTAAAAGTGATTCTAAGAGCCAGTGGTTCTGTGATAACCAGTTAATCTGAATGACTTTTCAAATAGTGTGGTCTTCTACGGTGTCAAACAGTCACACACAGACATCAATAATCAGAATATGAACCTCAACAATGGTGACCATAAAAAAACATGCTGGGTACTATTGTAGTACAAAACTCATCCATGGCTCCCAGCATGCTCTGCAGCTTTTTTTTTTATGGTCACCATTGTTGAGGTTCATATTCTGATTATTGATGTCTTTGTGTGACTGTTTGACACCGTAGAAGACCACTTCAATACTTAGAAGACTACTTCAATACCACGACTTAGGTGCCCTTGAGCAAGGCATCGAACTCTCAACTGCTCCCCGGGTGCCGCAGCATAAATGGCTGCCCACTGCTCCGGGTGTGTGCTCACAGTGTGTGTTCACTGCTTTGTGTGTGTGCATTTCGAATGGGTTAAATGCAGAGCACAAATTCTGAGTATGGGCCACCATACTTGGCTGAATGTCACTTCACTTTCACACTATTTGAAAAGTCATTCAGATTAACTGGTTATCACAGAACCACTGGCTCTTAGAATCACTTTTACTATAATCAATCAAATTACACAATACCTATTTCATCAGAGATTAGACTCCTAGCAGTTCAATAATTGATGATTATCATCACCAATATAAAGTACAACAACCTACACCTAGGTACAGGTTAACACCTGATGGCATTTCTTCTGGGCTTTTGAATTACAACAAATGTGTTTTAGAAACACACGGTTATAACAGCCAGAGAAAAGACAAAGACTGAAGACAAGGGTCAAGAGCCCAACTAAAGCAAACACTGATCTCTAACATGGTTACTTCAAATGAAACAATAAATCAACATCTAAACCTTAGTTCATTCTCAATAAGATCTTCTGTAGACGTCTGACAGAAATAAAGTCAGTCTGGTTATTAATAAGTGGAGCTGGTGTTGCTGTTTGTGGGGTTGTTTAATCAGATCTTGAGAGATTTCATGTATTTTATTTCAGTTGATTTCATCTAAGGCTGTGTCTGAAGTCAGTTGTAGTAGTTCTTGTGTTTCTCTTTTCTTCAGTGATTCTGTTTGTTAACAGCAGCTGTTCATCACTAATTCTCAATCAGCACTTAGTTAATCACTTAATTAATTGCAATGTATATCTTCTTTCAGTGAACTCAACTGAATTAAGTTCAGAGTACTCATAACTGTTAGTTTTTTCAACTTAAACGGTTTAAGGCAATCGGTTTCCTCAAATGGTTTGAGTTAACATAACTTAAGGATATCTGTTTACTCAAACCGTTTGAGTTAAGTTTACTTGTCGGTTATTACAGTCAAGGCAATCGGTTTACTCAAACGGTTTGAGTTAAGTTAACTTGTCGGGTTTTACAGTGTAGTCGTTATACTTACTAGGTTTTATTAAGTTTCAGCTACTTTCAAGGCAAATAAAACAATTTACTTACTGTTTTGAGTGACACTTACTTAAAATATTCAAGTAGCCACAAAGGAACCAATGACATTAATAAACCAGTGAGAGGCAGCAGTGCACTAATATGTTGCTAATTGACGTTTTTTTTTTTAGCTCACCATTATAGTGATTAGCATTCCCTTTGGTTGGGCACTTGAAACTTCTTGAAAATTAATTTGAAAATAATTTTCTCTCTATTAATGAAGAAATGCATCATGAAATCAGAGTTATTTGATTTCAAAGAAAAGTAATAAATAGGTTGCTTTTATGAAATGACCTATTTTTTATTAAAGCATTTTTATATGTGTGTTTAATAATGACTTTATGCTTTTTATATAATCCTTAAATAGTGAGTGGTAATATGCTAAAGTCACACACAGACTTAAACATTCATCACGTGAATCACAACAATGGTAACAATTAAATTTAATTTATTTTCATTAATTCTAACAATAGCCATTTTATTTGCTCTTTTTGTTGTGCTACTGCTGACACAAGACAGCAAATAAAATTGGCAAATAAAAACAACAACTTTAAAACAAAGCAAATGCATGATTTATTCTGCGCAATGCATTCTGGGAGTCAGTGAGTAGCAATACTAAGTCATGAGTAAACCTAAATGAAAGGATCATGTACCCCCTACAGTTCTTTTTTAGTTAATAGAACTCTTGTGTAAGTTAACTATACTAAATAAGCATTTGTCAGTACAACATACTATTCCTATTTCACTTTACTTAGTTTTTTCAAGGCAATCAGTTTGCATGCTTTTTTTAAGCCCAACTTATTAGATTTTACAGTGTTGTCAATTTCCACATGAGAATCGAAATTGCATAGTTCACTGGTGCCTGGGGCAGAAGAGGGACGGGGGCAATTTCGGGAGTGAGTTCAGCTTCCTGACAGCCTGGTGGATGAAGCTGTCCTTCAGTCTGCTGGTCCTGGCCTGGAGACTCCGCAGTCTCCTCCCTGATGGCAGCAGACTGAAGAAGCTGTGTGACAGGTGTGTGGGATCACCTGCGATGCAGAGGGAGTTGCGGGTGAGACGGGTTCCATAAATATCCTGCAGTGAGGGGAGAGAGACACCAATGATCTTCTCAGCTGCTCTCACTATGCGTTGCAGGACGTGTTGCAGGCACCATAACACACAGTGATGCAGCTCGTCAGGATGCTCTCGATGGTGCCTCTTTAGAAGGTGTACATGATGGGGGTGGGGCTCTGGCTCTTCTCAGTTTGCGCAGGAAGTAGAGACGCTGTTGTGATTTCTTGGCCAGTGCTGCAGTGTTGTCGATCCAGGAGAGGTCCTCTGTGATGTGCACACCCAGGAACTTGGTGCTGCTCACTCTCTCCAGAGTCGCACCGTTGATGGTCAGAGGAACGTGCTGAGTGTGAACTCTCCTGAAGTCAACAACAATCTCCTTTGTCTTCTCCACGTTCATAGAGAGATTGTTGTCACTGCACCACTCGGCCAGACGGCTCACCTCGCTCCTGTAGTTTGTCTCATCTTTGTTGCTAATGAGACCCACCACAGTAATGTCTTCTGCAAACTTAATAAAGAGGTTGGAGTTGTGTGACAATGTGCAGTCATGGGTCATAAGGTAATTAGATGTGCACTAAATTTAATTTAAAATAGATTGTGTTAGAGAGCATTTTCCTTTTGTTTGGCACACAGACTGCAATGATTAGTAATGTGCAATGGTCAAATATAATGTATTTTATTACTTTTTCTTTCCTTTTTTCACTTTTTTCTTCATTTTTATCAAATAGCCTACAGTACACATATTGATTTGATGAAATCAAATCTATATATCGATTATATATATATATAATATATGTTAGTGTGTGTGTGTGTGTGTGTGTGTCTGTGTGTTGAAAAAAAAAACTTTTCTTGCTCACTTAAGATTTTCTTAAGATTTTCACATTTTTTCAACTCAAATATCAGATTTTTTTTTTTTACTTAGTACAACTTAAAATTTCAAGTTGACTAAACTTAAAATGTTAAGGCAGCAGGATAACAAATCCTTTTAAGATGACTCAACATATTGTTTTTACAGTGATGGTGTATGACACACCACTGAAGCACAGTGTTAGAAAACACAAGTTGGTACGACGTGAATGCCCAGTAGGTGGAGCTGAAGGGTCTGACGCTGTTGGGATGGCTGGATCCATGACAGTACCCCCTCCTCCACGGGCAGCTCCTAAAGACTGATGATGGTAGTGATGAGGACAGCCTCTCCCTTTTAGACATTTCAGAAAGTTGTTCACAAAGATGGCAGAAAGCACACCCACTTTTATTTTCTTTATTTTACACAAGCATTTAGTAACATTTTAGTATAATTGGTTATACAAATAACATTTAACATTTCTTACTCTTATCCAAACTTATCTGAACAATTATATTTTTCTTGTTTTCAAAAGTCTCAGTGTTTGATGTTTTTGAGTAGTATAAACAACAGGCATAACTGTAGCAAAAATGAAAATGTACAAGTGTAAATGTAGCCTTAAACAAAAAAAATAAATAAATAAAGCTGTTTTTTCCCTTATTTTCGAATATCAGAAGGTACAGAGATCAGACCTTAAACACACCTTAGACAATCTGTGGATGATGAAAATGTTTGCAATGGTGTTACGTCTAAATACACGTCTTGACATTTACTTTGGGTGTTGTAGAACTTTTACAATAAAAATATAGTCAAGTTTTATTCATATGAAATATTATTCATGTGAACAAGTGTTTTAACTGATGAATAAATATTCATATTGCTTGTCTGGGCATTTTAATTTTAAATGAATCCTAGTTTTAAATTGTATTATTATTATCATTATTATTATCATTTTATAATTTTATTTGTAAAATAAATATGAAATTTTTTTTAAGCATAATTTTTTGAAGGGGACACAAATAATCCAGCTACAGTTGTACTCGTAAGGATATGTATACACAGATGAAAGTGGCTACTTTATCACTGTTGCTGCGAGTTGTTTTTCATGTCTGCGGCTTGAAGCGACCCAAATACACCTATTTTAGCCTCTGGTACGCGACTTTTGCAGGGCTAGTTTTAGGTTAGGTTTTAGTAGCAATTGGGCGAGTTTTGTTGTGAAAACCTGCCAACCTTTTCTGTCACGCAGGTAAAATAATTATTATTGCTAAAATAGCGGACTCATTGAAAAAATACGTTGGCATCATGTATTAAAGAGAAAATAATCACTTCATCTGATGTTTAAGTGAACAAAATACTTTGACAGCCTTACTTACTGGAGTTCCACAACTATTGACTTCTCTCTCACCGGACTTGTGTTTGTAGGTAAAGTAATAGAGGAAAGCAGGCATTTGGACCAAAGCACTGTGAGGCAAGGGAGGGGAGACTCAAAATATTTGTCACAGGCCGGAACGGGCCCCTACTGAATGTACCACCTCAAGGAGTTTACCCAGAGACACCACAGACGGACAGCAAGGTAAGTAATAAAAGTTCAGTTTTATTAAGTTAAGATCCTAAATACTTAAACACGTAGTGAAAGAGTTCCGACTCTGTTCCCCTTGGTCCAGCAGCGGTGGGAGCTCTTGGTACAACAGTCACAACCCAACGGATAACAGAACGGGAAGCCGACTCAATCATTCCTCGGAGCAGATGACAGCAACAGATAGGGCTATGAGATCTCCACTCAGCAATTCCTTTCCAAAACAGTCGATGGTGGGTATTGTGATTCCTATTCGGGACAGCCAATGGTCAATACCTGCATAAACAATGGCAAGGGATTCCCACAGCAGTTCCTCTCCAAAACAGTGAATGTTACGTATCTGTATAGGCGATATTAAGGATCGAGCCCACGACAGTTCCTCTTTGAACAGACACGGCAGGTGATCGTACAGACAGTGATACAAGGATCAGCAGAATTATACACCCACACTTGTGCATGCAATAAGTCACTTCACACTAAGCACTGCAGTCCACAGCAAACTCACAGTGAATAAAGCTCCCGCTCACGGTCACAGCCGGCATCCTCTACCATTACTAGATCTAAATTTCCAACACTGTGAGGAAGCTATTACAAAGAGATTTCAGTCCATATCTTGACAAATTTAGAAACACTATCCACTGACCGTTACACCCAATGAATATTGAAGATAAAGGGGCTTCACAGAAGAATATCCAAGAGGCACTTAACTGCTGCATAGACAATGTGGGTACTTAGCCGCTCTTAAATCCTTATCCAGTTCACATTGTAGATTCATTCCTCCAGTTCCCCAAGACGCTGAGACTAAAAGTTCCACCTTCCCACCGCGTTAGTCCTTCCCGCTCTGTCCTCTCGCTCTTCTTCTACTAGTGTTTTATGGCGGTTTTGGCAAAGCAGCGTAAAGGTGCATTACCGCCACCTGCTGATGTGGAGTGTGGAGTGCGCATAGATTTGGAGGACAGATACAACCCAAAAAAATAAATTAAAAAATAAATAAATAAATGCCTAAATTCTACATAGTGTTCCGGTGTTTTTCAGGTAATTAAACAAAATTTCATGGACTGCTGATTGCCTTGAACCGTTTCCTAACAATGCATTTAAAGAAATATGATCACCTCCCAGCCATCCTAATTCTTGAAATCGCTCTCTTTCATATGCAGAACATTCAATAAGAATATGCTTCACGGTTTCTAACTCTACACATTTATCACACTTTCCAGATTCATGCTTACCTATCTTATACAGACCTTGATTGAATGCTGTATGTCCAATTCTCAGTCTTGAAAGAATGACATCTTTCTATTTCCGTATCTTTTCCTCTCCTTTCCAACACTCTCCTGAATCTGGAAAAGGTGTCTTCGTTTAGACCCACTATTCCATATGTCTTGCCATTTTTATTTGCTTCTAATGTAATCAGTCTCTTTAAATTCAGCTTTACTTAATGCTATCTAAATTTCTATTTGTGGATGATTTAATGCTTTCTTTGTTAGCAAGTCTACTTCCTCATTTCCATCCACACCCACATATGCAGGCACCCAGAGGAATGTAACCTCAATCCTTAACTGTCTTATTCTATACAAACTTTGTAACACTTCTAATACTAAGTCTTGCTGAGCTTCAGATTTACCACTTAATAGACTTGAGAGCGCAGCCATTGAATCCATACATATCACTGTTCTTGCTGGCTGAACTTCAATCCACTGTAGCGCTAGGATGATAGCTAAGAATTCAGTAGTAAAAACTGACACATAGTCTGATAATCTTTTTGCCATTTTTATTTTAAAAGTAGGAATATATACTGCTGCTGCTGCTCTTCCAGACTCTGGCTCCTTAGACCCATCTGTAAATACCTGTAACACAGAATAATACTCTTGAATTATATATTGTTGTACCACTACTTCAGTTGGCAAGTTCATCTCCGGTTTTTTTATTACTTTGTGAATTTGTAAGTTTATTAGTGGCATAGGGAACAACCATGGGGGAATTGCTGGAATAGCAACAGAAGGAGCAATATCATGGTCTTTCATCTTCAAACTATTACCTCCTTCCTTACTACCCAGCCAAAGCTTGTTATTTCTTTGTATGCATATTCCCAAAAATCTTTCAGAATAGGCTAACTGGGTGGCTTTCCAGATGTCCCTTCACACCACACCACACCAGTACCTTAACCTCAACTGAAACCTACGCAGTTGTAGAGGCAATTCTCCCATTTCAACTTGTAATGAAGCCACTGGAGAAGATCTAAATGCACCACAACAGATCCACAATGCTTGATTTTGAATTACTTCTATCTTATTAAGCAAAGTTTTGTTTGCAGAACTTTAAACTACAAAGCCATAATCTATGTTTGACCTAATAACAGCACAATATATTATTTTCAGTGCATGACAGCTTGCCCCCATTCAGCTCCTGACAAGCACCTCAAGACATTGATTCCTTTTTTGCATTTTTCTATCAATTTCTGAATATGAAATCTAAAAATTAATTTAGAGTCCTTCCACATACCCAAAAATCTTAATACACTAATTTGTTCTAGCTGACAACCATACATTTTGACATTCAGGCTTGGATTATTTTTCTTTTTCAAAAAACATATTACTTTTGTTTTCGCCACAGAAAATCGGAAACCCCAACTATTCGTCCATTTCTCCACCTCATTCACTGCTTTTTGGATTTTCTTTTCTACAAATGAAACATTATGCCCCCTTTTCCATAGTGCTCCATCATCCGCATACAATGATCTTCCTATTCCCGTATCCACATTATGAAATATGTCATTTATCATTAAATTAAAAAGAATAGGACTGCTCACACTTCCCTGTGGAGTTCCATTCTCAATTGGGATAATCTTAGAAAAAACTGTCCCTACTCTTACTTCAATTGTTCTTCCAAACAAGAAACTCAGAATCCAGTTATACATTTTTCCATCAATTCTCAAGCTTTCCAATTTAATTAAAAGTCCCTCTTTTCACAACATATCATAAGCTTTTTCTACATCGAAAAAGACTCCCACAAGCACCTCTTTATTAATTTGAGCTTTTCGAATTTCAGCTTCTAAACACAAGATTGAATCCATCGTGTTTCTACCTTTTCTAAAACCACTTTGATATGCTGCAAAAATGCCTCTACTTTCAATCACATAAGTCAACCTGTTCATCACCATCCATTCCATAAGTTTGCATAAATTTGATGTCAGCGCAATTGGTCTGTAATTAATTGGCTGAGAATGGTCCTTTCCTGGTTTAGCTATTGGCACTATGAACCCTTGCTTCCAATCTGCTGGCAAATTCCCCGTCTCCCCTATTTTAATTAAAAAGTCTTAAAATCGTACTTAACGATAAATCAGATAGGTGCTTTATCATCTCATAGCATATGTCATCCTTACCTGGGGAAGTATTTTTGCCTCCCGCAAGTGCTCGCTTTAACTCATAAAGTAAATTCTGAGTTTAACAAACTTCTCGATGGATTCTTTTTTACAAATATGTGATCATTCTCCCTAACTTTCTGTTCTCTATATTTCCTCATATTTCCTGAAATATTATCATTACTGTGCACCTTTACGAATGCTTCCACTAACATCTCTGCTTTATCACTGTCTTTTATTGCTATTTTTCCATTGTTTACTAGAACTGGGATATTGTTATTTCTCTGAATCCCTCCCATCTCTTTATCATACTCCAAATTTCATTTGTTTCAATTTCTTCCCCAATTCCATTACAGAATTCCCTCCAGTAATTTCTTTTTGCTTTTCTTACTTCTCTCCTGACTATTGCCTGAGCTCTCTTATATAGTTAATGAACTCACTAAACAATACAGATTTTTTGGCTTTCTTCATTTTATTTCTTTCCCGAACTGCCTTGCTACACTCATTATTCCACCACGGGACTGCTTTTTTACTATTTATAGACTTCTTTTTGCCAATTACTTTCTCATCCGAATTTCTTAACACTTCACTTATTTTCTTACTTAACTCTTCCATGTCTTCAGTATCATCTACCATTTCACACAAATAGTTATGACAATTCTTTAAACAGCTCCCAGTTAGCTGCATTAAATTTCCATCTAGGAATTCTCTCCACCAAAGTTTGGATGATGTCAACACCAATTTTACACCATATTGGATAGTGATCGCTTCCCATTGTACTTTGTTTACTTACTTTCCATTCACATTTTCTAGCTAATTTTTCTGACACCAGTGTAATGTCTAAAACTGATTTACACCCATGAGTTACATCTATTCTTGTAAAACCTCCATTGTTAACACACACTAACCGACCCCAAGCTAACATTTCTTCTACAATCATCCCATTATAATCTGTTTTAATACTCCCCCAAAGTGTATTATGGGCATTAAAATCACCACACCATATTACTTTCTGATTTGTAGTACCTCTTATATTTTCCAATACTTCCTTATTTAGCTTTTTACATGGATTGTAAAAATTAATTACTTTAATACTATTACTCCCTTGCCAGACTTCCATCAAAATCAACTCTTGATCCCCACTCACTTTAATATGAACTTGAGCCGCATGTTTTCTCAACATGCCTCCTCCATATCCTGCACTGTGATCCCCTCCACAATTACAACACTTCGGATTAACTCCTTGCCCGCACTTGCTATACTCGTGATCTCCGCCGCACCTTGCGCACCTCTGTTTGCCTCTGCATACAGCCACTACATGCTCAAACTTTTGGCATTTGTAACATCTTAGAGGAGGGGGTACATAGTGCCTAACCGGGAAGCTTATAAATCCCAAAAAGACTTTACTAGGCAGCTTATCCTCATTAAAATGAATCATCACAGATAGGCTGTCTCCCCTTTCATTATTTCTATTGCATTTTAGTCTTTTCACATCAATCACTGTGGCTCCCGTAATACCTCTCTTAATCTTTTCAACTGTTACTTCTGTGGGAATCCCTGTTATAACTCCTTTCACCCATTTCTTTTCTTCTTGTACCGGACACATTACACTTTGTCCCATGATCCATTTAACTCCTAGGGCCTTCTGTGGTTGCCTACTATCCTTGCAATATATCAGTAATCTACCATCCCTCAACTTCTTAACACTTTCAATCAATCTGATCACTTCCTTAATAGTTTTAGATAACTTCAGCGGATTAATGACACTGAAGGATCCAGTTTCAAGTTTAATTACTACCTTGTACTCTTCCTTCCTTTTTCTTGTCAGATGAGTTCCATTTTCACTACCAGTTTCTGATGCATTACTCCAGCTTTTCTTTCTTTTCCGATTTTCCACTACATTCCATTCATTATCTCCATTCCCGCCTCCATCCGCTTAAAACATTTCATCCTCCATTTCCGGATCGCTTCCGGATTCTACGCCACTTCCTACCATGCACACTCCAGTCACAGATCAGCCGTTACCAGAGTGATTCTCTGAGATGGGTGCCTTTTGGGTCATACCTTTTTTTCTATATATACTTTAAATATATACTTTGGTCAAACTTTGGTCACAGACCACTTGGACCCTTGTTTAAATATGATTTAAAAAGATTTTCAAGTAAATTCTTGTAGAAGCTTTTCAATGAGATGTCCCTTGTTTGATATCATTTATTGGATGTAGAATTTTATTTTTAAATACTCACCATGTGAATACCAAATCAGGTCATAAAAACTCTAACATTGGTCTTCATATCTTATCACAAAATATGCATTAACATTAGAATTTAATCAGGCTTTCATATTTTTTCAGACTGTCTTGTAAGTTCTGCACACAGCAAAACAAACATTGACCTAATTTGTCTTCTTATCACGAAAATATTAATAAAAACTATGAAATAACAGGGTTGAACATAGCATAACGGGGTTGAAAATGATAACAGGGTTGAAGTGATGATCATTATTTCAATATAGTATGGTTTTCTTACCTGTAAAATTAATGATATCACATTCAATAACATTTTATTTTATTAAAGTTGGCAAAAACAAACAAAAATTTTAGTAAGTATTTAACATTAAATCAAAAGCATTAAGCATTAATTAATCACAAACATCAATCGATCTTTCCATTTGGTCCAAAAGAATCCCTTATAAAAACAACCGACTATGGAAAACTACCTTGCTGGGATCTCATTTTGATTAAATCTTGTTTTTAGTGCTTAACATTGAACTTTGAAAACAGGACTGTAAAATGTCCACTAATTCATTCTTTATTCAGAAAGCCTGGCCCAAACATCTTTTTGAATTTCCATGTGCCGTGTTGTCACTGGCTTAGGAGGTGGGATGAGCTCAAGCACATCATCAAAAACATACCAAAGCACATCCTCACGAGCAGGCCAAAAGAACCTGTTTGGCCCGACACGGTGCATGCATTTTACTTGCACATGCGTTTCATCCATCGCAAGTATTATTCCTGGAAATAAATCTTTATCATATGTGAGCACACACCACTGGCCTAGCACCTCTGGGTCTTCCCAATGGATTTGTGTCTGCCTCTGTGACACAGCATCTGGCATCTTCTTAAAAAAGCTGAAATGATTTGTGTTCCAACACTCGCATTGTAACTGCTTCTGGGTCGAGCACAAACAGCTGACATCACGAGACAGTATCTCTCCTGGAGCAATAGTTACCACCTGATGTATCCGCATGGTTGCTGGGACTACTGGTAAATTTGATGGCATCCTCTCAAGTGCCTGCTCAACAGTATCAGCATTTACAAAGAACAACTTGATCGATGTGTTGGTCTCCAAAAGGGCCTCAAAGAGCTCATGTGCATCTTGAATGTCCCGGCCATGGCTTATTAGCATGTCAGCAGTCCTCTTCAAGGCTGCTCCAACACCATCTGGTGCTCCTTTTCCATGGCTGGCCTCAAAAAAATTCCATGTCCCTGCCTTAATGCCTCTTTTCTCCAGCTCAGTGCTAAAAAGGAAAAAATTGCCCTTCTGCTTGTACTGGGTACAAGGCCCATCACTAAAAAAGTGTATCACAGAAACCTCTGGGTGTGTTGCCTGCACATAATCCAATACAGGGTTCAGATGCTCCCAAATAGCTGCTGGGCTTTTGTGCTTTGATGGAGATATTGTGCTGAAGCAGGTCGGTTCTTGGCTACCACCTAAACAAAGAATCCCTGTATGTAGTGTCGCCTGTTGATGAGATGATCCAAAGTGCACTGCTTGGATTTCAGAACTGTATTTGCAGGTGAAGTTCTCTGAAAAATCTATGTGAATTAGACATTCATCAGTGGCCATGCTCTTTCTCAGCTCACGGTAGTAGGCATACTGTTGCCTAATATTGAATGAATGCTTCTTGAACTTGCTCAGGTGTGTGTGGAACTGCTCAGCAAGTTGCTCCTGGGTTCCCTCAACAATTTGTTTAACAGATATCTTTACTGTTGGCCCCTCCTGATCATCCATTTTAGCCTTCTCTTCTGTCCCCCACTGAGTATAGGACACTTTTTTTTACACTGTCGTACATACTGGAGAGGGGAACTGTTTTATCTTTACAGTTCTCACACTCCCCATACATACAATCCTTGTGAGTGGTATCACAGGACACAGTTTTAGTAAGGGGACCGCAACTTCGGATTCCAGATTGGGAAAAATAGCTGGCTGGTAACCTAAGCTACATTCAAATGGAGAAAGGGCCATGGATGACACTGGCAATAAGTTATAAGCGTACTCAACCATAGAGAGTTGCTGACTCCAGGAGGAAGGATTCTTGGATACCAAACATCGCAACACTCTCTCCAAATCTTGGTTGGCTCTCTCGGTTTGTCCATTGCTTTTGGGATGGAACCCCGAAGATAGACTGATAGTCGCGCCCAGTAACTTACAAAACTCCTGCCAAAATTTGGACACAAAGTGGGGTCCCCTGTCAGAAACCACATCCATTGGGAGGCCATGTAGCTGAAAGACGTGATCTACGACAGTTACCGCTGTCTCCTTGGCAGATGGTAATTTGGGCAAGGGAATAAAATGAGCCGCCTTCGAAAACCAGTCCACTATGGTCAAAACGAACATTTTCCCCTGTGAGGGTGGTAATGAAATCTAGTGGGTCCAGGGTCTTGAAGGGACTGACAGCAGTTGGAGTAGCCCATCTGGGGGTCGATTGGAAGTCTTACCAGTGGTACAAACCGAACAAGCCAAAACAAAATTGCGAATGTCGTGAGGCATCAATGGCCATCAGAATTGTTGCTTGACCAAAAAACTGGTGCAATTAACTCCTGGATGACATGCAATGTTGGAACAATGCCCCCAACTGAATGACGTCGGACCTTAACCCCTCCGGCACAAATAATTTATTCTGTGGACAACCAGGCGGAGGCGTTACACCTTCTAGGGTCGTTCTGACCCTCAATTTGACCTCCCATGTCAGAGTGGAGACCACTAATGTCTAGGGTAAAATAAACTCGGAGTAGACAGGCATTCGGAAGGATCAAAAATACGTGACAAAGAATCGGGTTTGACATTTTTGGAACCCGGGCGGTACAAGAGAGAAAAATCAAATCGTCCGAAAAAAAAGTGCCCATGAGCCTGTCTGGAGTTAAGTCTCATAGCAGGCCTGATATATTCAAGGTTCTTATGATCAGTCCAAATGATAAAAGGTACCCCCAACCCTTCTAACAACTGACTGCATTCTTCCAATGCTAATTTGACTGCCAAAAACTCTCTGTTCCCTATGTTATAATTACATTCGGCGGGTGATAAACGATGGGAAAGAAACTTGACAAATGGGAAAGAAATCTGGACTTGGCCAATCTTCCACAGCCTTAACCTTGTCAGGGTCCATCCGTACTCCCTCAGATGAGACGATGTATCCTAGAAAAGAAACTGACTGTGCTTGAAAATCACATTTCTCCACCTTGACAAAAAGACCATTCTCTAGAAGCCTCTGGAGCACTCGCTTGACGTTCTGAATGTGTTTCTGGAGAGAAGATGAAAAAATAATCAATATGTCATCTACGTACGCATATGAATTGATCTAACATGCCTCTCAACACGTCATTCATGAGTGCCTGGAAAACTACTGGGGAGTTGGAAAACCAAAACGGCATAATCAAAATATTCAAAATGCCCTCTGGGGGTGTTAAAAGCGGTTTTCCATACATCCCCCTTCCGAATGAGAACCAAATGATAAGCATTACGTAAATCCAATTTTGTGAAAACGGATGCTACCTGCAACCTCTCAAAAGCTGAAGACATCAACGGCAAAGGATAGGTATTCTTTACAGTGATGTTGTTCAGTCCTCGGTAATCAATACAAGGTCGCAAGGAACCATCCTTCTTCCCTACAAAAAAAGAACCCCACCCCCACTGTAGAGGATGGTCGGATAAACCCTGCTGGCAGAGAATCAGAAATTTATTTCTCCATGGCCTCCCTCTCGGGAACAGAAAGAAAGTAAAGCTTGCCCTTAGGCGGAGACTTACCTGGCAATAAATCTATTGCACAGTCATAGGGACGATGCAGAGCGAGAGAAGTAGCACGGGACTTACTAAACACTACCTTCAGATCCAGATGGCTTCTGAAACTCAGAAACAGACAGACAAGCAGACACAAGACAAGACTCATAACACTGAGTGCTTAATTCGGAGATTAAGTGTTGGCACCAATCCACCCTGGGGTTGCATTGAGTAAGCCAGGGGTGACCGATAACTATGGGTGCCAGAGGGGAGTCCATGAGGAAAAACGTGATGGTCTAAGTGTGGTTGGCTGACAAGATAAGGGTTATGGGACCTGTAGTAAGGGAGATACTGGGGAGTTCCAGTCCATTGAGTGCACTAACAGAGACCTGTCTGGTGAGTGGTGTGATGGGGAGATGGAAATTCTGGGCGAAGTGAGTGTCCATGAAATTACCTTCGGCTCCAGAGTCCAGTAAGGCTTAGCAGGTGTGAATGTGGTTAGCCCATCTCAGTCTTACCGGAAGGAGAGTGGATTGTGATCCCACCCGATAGTAGCCTCTTCATTACTATCGGGCCTGCTCTTTTACTGGACACGAATGTAGGAAATGGCCCATTCCTCTGCAGTATAGACAAAATCCTCAAGATCTCCCTCTCTCTCTCTTCTCCCGGGAAAGCCGAGCTCTCCCTACCTGCATGGGCTCGGGATTGGCGACGGGGCCGACCGTGTCTCCCTCGCTGGTCAATCGGCCTTCAGCGCCTCCGAATCTACAGTTAGGACGAGTGCACCACTCCAGGCGGTTGAGATGAGCATCTACACGCAATGTCAAGTCAACACATTCGTTGAGACTCTGGGGGAGGTCCAAGATGTATATTTCCCTTTGGAAACGGTCGGCCAGCCCATGCAAGAACATGTCCCACTGCGCGTCCTCATTCCATCTGCACTCTACCGCCAACGTTCTTAACTCGATAGAGTAGTCGGCTACCGTACGATCACCTTGTCTTAGATTCGCGAGGAGTCTGGCAGCGTCCTTGACTGCTACTGCATGGTCTAAGACCCTCTTCATCTTGGCTGAGAGTGCCTGGAACGAGGTGCATCATGGATCCTTGTTCTCCCACACCACCTTGGACTCTTCTCTCATAAAAGGTCATGGGCTGTAAGGAAAAGTGCATAGGACACAGTGTAAGAAAGGCTCTGCAAAATTTGGGCTCACCAGCATAGCTCTGGTGTGGCTCAGGTTGGTTACTCGGCTCCGGTGGTGTGGGGTGAAATGGTGGTGTGGGATTACTCAGTAGTTGGAACTTTTGGGAGAGCTCGGAAACCAGCGTCACGAGCGCTTGCACAGCGCGCCCCGTGGTGGTGATACTCTCTCCTGCTGCTTATCCAAACGAGCAATACTGTGGTTGATGACCTCAGTCAGAAAAGTGGAACTTGCTGCATCCATAATTAAGGTCAGATCGTTCTGTAACGTGAAAGATAAGCGAATGCAAGTTGCAAGTAAAATAACTCTTTATTGAGAGAACAGCATAGGTCTTCCCGTTGCATCCAGCAGGAGAGTGGTGATGCAGGGACTTCGATGTGCAATCTAGGTGAGATGAGGAAATGGGAAATGACATGCAGCTGCCGCTGAGCACCGATCAGCGTAACGAGACACCCACACACACAAACACACAAGACTAGTATGAGACAGCGGATCACCAACAGTGACATTATTAGTCTACAAATACCTGCACCTTTCTTTTTGCAGTCTTCTTATTGTTTGGATACGGTTTCAAGGTTGCATAAGCAACCTTGAAACGGTTTTCAAGAAACTGCATAAGCCTATTGATTGCAACATCAGACCAATGAGGGCACTCGTGCCCTCCATGCCACTTCCCGCCGAAACGGGTGTGGCCTAGCCCTATAAAGGGAGCTCGAAAAGGCTTACTCACCTGATTTTTCATCTCTTCAGCAAAGCTCACGCATCGTTGGATCACGAGAGGAAGCAAGCATCGTCCGATAGCATCTCAGCGGGACGAGCCATTCCTGAAGCCGCTGGCCAACGCCGCCTTCCACTGCCGTTCCTGCTGCGCTTTCCGGCGCCTATATCCTTTTCATTCGTATCCTCGTGTGTGTGTTCGCCCTGCTACACACACTCGTAAAAGAGCTGCGTCTTTTTAAAGATGCCTTCTTGCGGCTCGTGCAGAGCCCCACTCAGCGAGGGAGACCGTCACGTCATCTGTGTCTCCTGCCTGGGTGAGGATCATGCAGCGCTCGCGCTCGGTGACGGCGGCTGCCCTCACTGCGAGCTGTTGCCAATGGTGACTCTGAGGACTCGCTTGGCATTTTTCTCCGAGCCTGCATTCCCCGCTGCGCTGCAGCGCCGTAAAAAGCGCCGCTCCCAGCGGATTCCGTAATCTTCTCCAGCTCGACCAAGCTCGCCGGTTCGCCCTGCTTCACCGGCCTCCCCTGCATCGCTTCCCGATGGTCAGCGCCCGCTGTCTGCCGCCGCGTCTTCCGAGGAAGTCGATCTCAGGGCCGCGTCGGGGGAAGAGGACACATGCTCTCTGCTAGCTTCGGGCAGCGAAGGCTGGGCGAGCTCCGGGGATCTCGCGCTTTCTGCTCAGAAGCCCAGCAGACGAGCTGACATCGAGAAGGAGCTGATGCGAGTGCTCACGCTGGCCGCGATGAGCCTCGGCCTCGAGTGGTCTGCACCAGTGCCCCCCCTCTCGTTCCCGGCTGGATGGTAGTTTTCTTCCGGGTGAGCGTACTTCTCCGAACTCAAAGCTCGCCCCTTTTCTTCCTGAGCTTCACGAAGAGGTGGCAAAGGCTTGGAACGCTCCATATTCAGCACGAACTCGTTCGTCTGTCTCACCAGCATTCTCCACACTGGATGATGCTAAATACAGAGGCTACCAGTCACTTCCGCTGGTGGAACAGGTGATAGCGACACACCTTTGCCCGCCCTCTGCTGGACGGCGGACGAAAGCGGTGTTGCCATCTAAAGCCTGCCGCATGACGTCATCTCTGCTTGCGCGGATCTTTTCTGCTGCTGGGCAGGCTGCGTCTGCACTACACACCATGGCCACGCTGCAGATATTCCAGGGTGATCTCCTCCGTAAGCTGGACGAGATGGGGCCTGAGGCTATCTGTCTCGCGCATTTGAGGAGCGCTTCGGATCTCTCTCTTCGCGCTACAGGCCATGGGACGAGTTATGGCTTCCGCTACTGTGGCTGAGAGGCATCTCTGGCTGACGCTTTCAGACATGGCAGAGTCTGAACGCACTGCGTTCCTCGACGCCCCGCTGACTCCCGGTGGCCTCTTCGGATCTTCTGTCAACGAGTTTGTTGAGAGATTCGTCGAGGACCAGAAAGCATCTCAAGCATTTAAGCACTTCCTCCCGAAGCGCTCCGGTTCTGCAGCGAGTCGTGCTAGACCAGCCCCGCAAAGCTCTCAGGCACACCCCCGCCTCCTGCTGCTTCATCGCAACAGCGTCAGCAACGTAGCTCGAGACCCCGCTCTCGCTCTACCGGCCACCACGGCAGAGGATTACGGTGAGGCCGGAAGCCCCGAAGTCATCCTAGCACTCCTAGGAAAGCGCCGGTGTACGAGTCCCACTGCGGCCGAACTCTCACCCAAGCGCGCTGCTGTTTCATTTCCAGGAATTGTGACTGTCTCAGCGTCTTCTGCAACGCGCAAGCCTGTACAGTTGCCCGCTTGCCTGCACACAAAAGCCGTTATCACGGCTACCCAGATATTTCCCAAAAAGAGTGTAATTTCTGGTGTCCCAGCCACGGCCGATGGTGCTATAAATGTAGTGACGATGCCCACTGCTCAGTGCCCATCGCCACATATAAGCATATCCCTTCACACAGGGCTCGCGCCCATAAAAGCGACTCAGGTCGATCGCGTGCACTACATAGTAAACGTGCCCAGTCCTCAGTGCCCACAAACACTATGTCACACACATCATGTGGTTTCTGTAAAAACGAAACCCGTGCACGTTCGTTCTGCCCAGGCAGACGGCGAGTCAAAAGCAGTAAATGTGCACGCTTACAGCCCACAATTACTCACAGACAGCACGAGTCCCACGGGACCTGCTCAGCCCTCCCTCACTCGGTTAAGCACCGTGGCGGGGTCGAGGACGAGCGTCTGCCCGCTGTGATCAGCGCGCTCCCCGCCTCAAATGTCACAGGCATAACGCCCATGTTACAGCACATCGAAGCGCTGCCGTTGCCCAGCCAACAGAGCGCGCTTCGCATCCAACCATTAGCCATTCATGCAGACGCATGGTCAGCGCTTCCAGGGGTTTCGGATTGGGTGCTAGACATAATAAAGAGAGGCTACTCGCTACAGTTTTTTCGACGCCCTCCGCGCTTTTTAGCGCGCGTCGAAACTACGGTCAAAACAGAAGTAGCACACCTACTTCGAGCCGAAATATCAAAACTGTTGAGCAAAGGGGCTGTGGAACCTGCATCTCAAGCTCAAAGCGAAGGGGGGCTGTACAGCAGATAATTTCTAGTGCCCAAGAAAGACAGGGATTTCAGACCCATACTGGATCTAAGACAGCTGAACAAAGCATTGGTGAAACGCAGTTTCAAAATGCTTACAACTAGGAAACTCCTCGCGCATATTCGCAGAGGAGACTGTTTCATGTCGATAGATCTGAAGGACGCGTATTTTCAAATACAGATAGCGTCACATCACAGGCGATACTTGAGTTTCGCCTGCGAGGGCCAGACATACCAGTATACAGTCCTGCCGTTCGGCTTGTCCATGGCTCCTCGTACATTTACGAGGTGCATGGACGCAGCGCTCGCTCCTCTTAGACTCAGAGGCATGCGAGTGCTGAACTATTTGGAAGACTGGCTGATTCTGGCTCAATCACGATCAGAGCTCGTGGAACACAGGGCCATTTTACTCGATCACCTCGAGAAACTCGGTCTCAGTGTCAACTGGACAAAGAGTTCGCTGAACCCCAGTCAGACGATACTGTTTTTGGGTATAGCTCTGGACTCACGCTCCATGACGGCGTGGCTGTCGCCACAGCACGCGTTGGGCATTCAGGGCATTCACCTCTCGACAGTTTTGGAGGCCATGAAAGGTTCCCCTTTCGAGCCTATCCGAACGATTAGCCTCAAACATCTGTCATTCAAGACAGTGTTCTTGTTGGCTCTCGCTGCAGTGAAGCGTGTGGGTGACCTGCACGCGCTCTCGGTGAGCCCGACGTGCTTGGAGTTTGGGCCTAATTATTCAAGAGTCATACTCAAACCTAGGCACGGTTATGTGCCGAAATCCCTCAACACACCGTTTCGGGCTCAGGTTATTTCCCTGTCTGCCCTGTCGGTGTCAGAAGAGGATGGAGACTCAAGTCTTCTTTGCCCCGTTAGGGTTTTAAGAACTTATGTGTCTCGCTCTGCTGTCTTCAGACAGACTGAGCAGCTGTTTTTCTCATTCAGTGGACGTTCCAAGGGAATGGCTGTTTCGAAACATAGCCTATCCAGATGGATAGTTGACGCTATAGCTTTAGCTTACACTTCCAAGGGCCTTCAGTGCCCACTGGGTGTCAGAGCACACTCCACAAAAGGCGTCGCCTCATCGTGGGTGTGGTCTAGTGGGATTTCCTTACAGGATATATGTATGGCGGCAGGATGGGCCTCGCCGTCTACATTTATCAGGTTCTATAACCTAGAGGTTCCCGCTCTGCAAGCAAAGCTGTTGTCGGTATAGTTGAATCAGTGTTCTGATTGGAACTCTGAGATCGCAAGCGCGATGCGCTGCCAACTGTTATATGGGCAGTATTGCGTAAGACCCACATTCCCACATTGGTCAGGCCTTGCCTTGAATATGTGATGTCATATTGCCACGTCTACGGACGCTACTAGATATGGGACGGAGGGTTTCCCCCTCCTGTTCTAGGACTCTCTGTGAGTCCCTCTGGTGATTGTGCACTGTAAATCCTGGGCGTCGCTTCCAGGTTTATTGGTGTGTGATCTCTTCACGCACGGCGTTTTACATTGGGTTCCCGCAGCATCTTAGCTAAGACGCAGTACGAGAGAACTCTCGTAAGAGAACGTACTCGGTTACAAATGTAACCTCAGTTCTCTCTAGAAGAGGGAACGAGTACTGCGTTCTCTGCCGTGCGTACGATTCACTCTGGTTCGCTTCGGCGATGAAATAAATCAGGTGAGTCAGCCTTTTCGAGCTCCTTTTATAGGGCTAGGCCACACCCGTTTCGGCGGGAAGTGGCATGGAGGGCGCGAGCGCCCTCACTAGTCTGATGTTGCATCAGCCTGCGCTCTATAGGCTTAAGCAGTTGCCGCAGAGCAGCCAATGAGCGAGCGAGCCGTCTCGCCTATGGCTGTGTGCTGCTGCAAATGTGCTTTACAATAATTCAAAATTAAGGAAAATTTTTTGCTTCAGTGTATCGTGAAAAGAGACTTTTCCCGCAGCGTCTTAGCTAAGACGCAGTACTCGTTCCCTCTTCTAGAGAGAACCGAGGTTACATTAGTAACCGAGTACGATTTAAGTAGTAAAAATTTCATTGTGTAAACTCACATTTGATACAGTAACAACTTGAAGAGGTTTAATCGTGACATTAGCTAACTTAGCTAATGAGATTTAGTAGTAAGCATCATTATCAGATTGATATAGTTTTGAGAGTAGTAGATGATAGATAACTTAATCTTAGGAAACTGTTTATCAGTTTTAGGTTAAACTTGTGATACACGGACAAACCTCTTGAGGGTCTAAAGAGAATGAATCGTCTTTTATTCTTAACTAATGTTTTAATTCTGTAATATCGTTCGTTTTTGATCCATTTGATGTCAGCCTTACATTTTCTGCCTTCAATTTTCTTCCTATCACAAGCTTGGACTAAAGATGTAAGTCTTTTCTTATTATTTTATTCTTATTATTTATTTTCAATTATATTTACTTTGTTGGTATATAATTTGTCTTTAAGGTCATGCTACATAGTATTTTAAGCATTTAATTAAAAATATATAGCATTACAAAATACCGAGCAAGAAAGAGAGATACTTTTGGCAGAGGTCAACAGTAAACTTGTTTATTAACAAAAAACAATAATATCAATATGTTTATGAACACCTCAGAATAAACTGTAATAATAAAAATATATATATTGTAATGGATGAAGAAAAAAAAGCCCTTAATGATTTCCTGGCTTATTTTATTTTTTTATTTTTGGTGTCTAATTGATTTATTCTGTCTTTGTGAACATGACTGATTACAATGCTGTTCAGATGGTTCTAGGGTGAAGCCATGTCTTCAGTCACCGAAGAGCGCTGAAGCTTCTCTTTCCTTAGCTGTAGTCGGAATGTAGGACTGAGCTGGGCCAGCATGTCTTGTAGAAGGCATTTTTAAATGTGGTACTGTTATCGCCTCAAGGACCAGTGGTGTTACAACCTCAGATGCCTGTATGTAGAGCACTCTGAAACTTTCATCTGATCTTTTTGTTCTGAAAGCCATTTTTGACACACTCAACTGCACTTAGAATGTCTCCAACTGTTGCTCCTCTCTGCAGTGAGGTGTTCAGGCCTTCAAGGCCTATCATGATGTCCTGTGCCAACAGCTGTCCAACAACAGTGTTTCCTTTCTGGAAGTGCTCACAAAGAAATGCTATTGGTTGAGCACAGAATTGATGGCTGGTGTATGCACTGTCCATCTGGTTGGACACAGGGTTTTCAGTGTTCTATAGCAGCCAGATGTAGCTTTTGCCACAGACTTAATTGTTTTAAATTTGCCTGCCTGACCAAATAAATATCCAAGTTCATGGATCTATTGCAGAGTATCCCGAGTTATTGGTGAGGCTGAACAGGCTGCTTGTGACCAAGTTCACGCATTGGGGGCCACAATGAACAAAGGTAGCAAGTGGCTGCTCTCTGCGGATGTGAGTTTGTGCACCTGACAAATGCCCAGACATGTTGGCTGCTCCATCGTATGTTTGACCATGCAGACTGGAAAAGGGAAGGTTTAGACGAAGGAGGACATCAGAAGCAGTCTTTCCTATTTGCTCACCAGTTGTGGAAGAAACCTCATAAAGGCCAACAAACTCCTCTTTTAGTTCCAGGTCTATGTCAACATAGTATGCAGATAGACACCTGTTCAACACCACTGATGTCTTGCAGCTCATCCATTCTTATTGAATATTGCACTACTCGTAAAGCAGCAATTTCCTGTGGAATTTTGTGAATTATGCTGTTGCTCATTAAATTATTTCATTTAGAATAGCATGGCTTGTGTAACAGTGATTTCGTTTGAGCCAGGTACCAAGGGCCATCCTTTCTCAAAGATCCTTCAAATCTGTGGCCAGAAATCCCACACCCTGTGGCTGCAGATGAATGCCAGCTACATAAAACAGTTTCCTGCCTCCTTACCTGCTTCACAGCCAGCTCGTCATACCCTGTAATTAGCAAGTAGAAGACTTTTGAAGAGTGTGATGAAATAACAGGAGGATGCAAGATGCAAGTAAACACAGTTTAATTAATGAAAGTCAGAAGCAAAAGACACAGGTCGGGGACAAACACTCAGGTGGTAGTTGAAGCAGGGACGAGATGGCGATCCGGTGGTGGTGCGGTGAAGAGCGTGTAGAGAAAACCCAGGAACCGTGGAACATCCAGACGACACGAAGAACTGACCAAATCCAGACTACACGAAGAACTGACGAGGCACGAGAACAGGACACACACAGAGGAACAACCACAACGATCTGACAAAATGAGGGGGAAATTACTGGGCATATAAAGTAGGTGGAATCAACGACAGCTGGTGACACTAATCAACACAACGAGTAACCACACCCACACAATTACACTCAAGCAGACACCTCAGTGTGAGACAGCCGATTCATGAACCGTGACAAAGAGCTACTGGAGTCCAGGGCCTGTCATGGGTTGGCAGGCAATCTGACAGCTGATGACTATAGGACGGCTGAAATCAGTGTTCTACAGCAAGCTCAGGAAGAGTGTTTTCCCTCTGAATTGGAGCAGTTAAAGCTGGGTAAATCACTTCCCAGAAAACAGGCGGTTAAAGAAACTGGCCCCTGAACTTGACAACAAGACTCAGCTGATCAGAGTAGGAGGTCGTCTTCACTGTAAGCCCTTATCTAGATCTTGGTACTGTGCACCCCATTATCCTAGACCCAAAACGCCCGGTCTCTAAACTGCTTATACAGAGTTATGACACTAAATTCCATCATCCAGGCCCTGAAAGTGTCTTTACCCGGTTTTGGTGTAAATATTGGATTTTCCGAGGCAGAGAGGCCATCAGACAATGTCAGAGTAATTGTGTAGACTGCCAGAGGTGGAGAAAAAACCCTGAAGTACCCAAGATGGCAGACCTCCCTCCAGCTAGATTACGTTTATTCAGCATGCCTTGTACTCAACAGGAATGAATTGCTTTGGTACGTATATTGTTAGTTGGTCACAGAAACAAGAAGAAATTGGGCATCCTGTTCAAATGTATAACTACCCAGGCAGTTTACATTGACAAGGCTACCAACTCTCACGCATTCAGCGTGAGACTCACGCAATTGACCCAATTCTCACGCTCTCACGCCCCCCACCCCATATTCTCACGCAGAAGTGCAGCAGTGAGGAAAAAATTGCGCCGCATGATCAGGGGCGCCTCCAAGGGGTGGCCAGGGGTGGCCACGGCCACCATTGTATAAACTCTGGCCACCCCTGTGGCCACTCCTAGGATGATTTGCAGTGGGTACTATTAATTTAAATACAGAATGTAAATTCACAATAGTTTAAGAAGTGAAAAAAGGTTTACAAGGTTTGAAAAAAGATTGCAGATTGGTGCCACCAGAGTAGCTGCCCTTCAACCCTCCCCCTCCCCCGTCCAATCAAAACACAGAGTGTGCATGTACATGTGATGTTCTAGACTAGTGCTCATAATCATTTATAGTGCGTTCTTTCACTGGAAATTTAGAATTATCAAATTTGTCAATATATCGGACAGAACATTTATAGATCTATATAATTTCATATAGTTACTATCACACAAAGAGTGACGTTTTTCTCCAAAAGTCAGCATAATTACAAATGTGATATTGATTTTATACAACAGTTCAATAAAAGCAAGAAGTTAATATCAAGAGACTTACATTTTAGACAACATATTACCTCACTCAAAAATCATTCCAAACACAGCCACTGTTTTGAGCAACATGATAGTGTTTCGTTCCTGAATGAATCAACCGTTTAAATGATTCGGTTCTACTGCAATGTAATGTAACAGTGACTCGCTGCCACCTACTGGCGGTTTTAATTTCACATTTAAGGTACCTTATCATTTTTTAAATAATTTCAAACATCGGTTTTCAATTTTTTACATTTAAAATATCAAAACACGATTTATTCACCTGTAACTGCAGGTTAAAGTATTCCATGTCCCACAGAGCTGTATTAAACAGTGTGTAAAAACAAAATGGCACTTCAGATGCAGCTTCTGTTTTCTCTGCATTGCAAATACAAATTTTGTTGAAACTGATTGCATTTGATTGGTAACAGCCCAAATGCAAGTATTTGACCTAAAAGATGGTGCACACTTTTAGAGAAAAAAAATGGCTTAAAAAAAGGTAAAAATACCAGAAATCACAGATATTGTTTTTTTTTTCAATATTACAAAACCCTTATTATTAATCTTTTTTTTAAATTTTTTTTTTTATGTGCCACCCCAAGATTTACTGTGGCCTCATCTGGCCACCCCTATTAAAATTTTCTGGGGGCGCCGCTGCGCATGATCTCGCAAAGCAACTCGCAGAGAGACCAGACAGACAGTTTAGTTAGTTTTTTTGTGACAATTGTGAGGGAAATACACAATTTATTCCCATAATCTGTGTAGTCAGCCGTTCTCCCTCCCATCTGAACCGTGTGAATTGTGAACGCAGGCAGGTCAGTGAGTTACAGTGCGCTTCTCGTCTCCGTCCAGTTTAGGCTAGTAACTTATAGACCTATGCGGTTATATACTGTAGTTTATATATAATTAAGTTAGCACTAGTAGAGTTGTTTGTTGCAGCAGCACTGAGCAGTTATTTTACATAACTTTATCATAAAAAACAGTATCTGGACATACCTAGTAACGTTAGGGCTGTCAAAAAAAAAAAAAAGATTTTCGAATATTCGTCGAATTTTAAATAAAAAAGGAGGCTGCTTTAAGGCCCTGACCGGGCATACTTCACATTCCAAACTTTCAAAAGACGGATGAGCTCGACACGCAGTACCACTTCTGTCTCATCATTCACCTCGTGCGTGCTCTGTTGTAGGTCTCATAAATTGCCTGCACGCGGGCGGGGGGTGCAGCTGTCCGCGAGCCCTCTTGATGATGAAAATGACATATTGCTGACGATGCGTGAATGCGGACGGCCCAAGTATATTTTGGCCTTTATCAGTGCAGCTCGAGATGCGATGACAATGTAAGTTTCATTGCATTATAATTTTCTTGTTAGCCTTTCCAGTTAAAGCCACTAGATGCAGTGCTGCAGCGATGTTCTTTCAAAATATTGTGGAAAAAAGAACAACAATGTGGAGAAGACGTTGTTTACATCAAAACCTAAATCAAGCTGTTCACATAGAACGCATTTCGCACACTCGCGTCTCTCACAAGAGAGCCGGATGTTTAGAAAGCCATGTAAAATTAATATGAAATTTTAAAAATCTTATCTCTAGAATTTATGGTGGGTTTTTCCCATCCCACTGCATCTCATGTTTTTAAATGCAAAATGGACTCTGTGATTGGCTTTCCGCGCTCTGTATTAAACTATGCATGTATACATGATGCTGTTTTGTTTATAGTTGTTTAAGCAACTTAATTATAATTGGTTTATAAACATTTTTAAAATATTCACTTAACACTCGTTTATTCTAATGCATTTATTAAACGTGCAATATTTTGCTCGATGCGTCTTCTTGTGGCATCAGGATAGAAGCAAAAAGCTTCTCTTCACCCTAACTGAAATTATGCATTTTAAATTCGAATATAATTCGAATTTTGATAATATACAAGTAAAAAAAAAATTCGAATTTAGTTTTTTAGCCATTTTGACAGCCATAATGCCTAGTAGTAAATGTTAATTATTGTTTTCTAAACAGAATGTCAAGTCAGATATTTGATATTTGGCGATGTCAGTATGGATAAATTTGAATTTTCTGTTATAGGATGTTATCTAAAGTGTCAGGGACAGGCAAGAAAAGAATGCTTGTATCAGCCGTCCACACTTCTGCTAATGCAAGGATTTTGTGTTTGTATTTTTTTCCACGCCCCTCCGTAAGCCCCTCCCCCATAACAAAGCCACGCCCCCAGAATCTCACTCTAAGCTGAACTCAAAAGTTGGCAGCCCTGCATTGATGTCTTTCATACCCTCGACTCTAATTCATTTCTCATGTCTCTCAGATGATTCATTGCTAGGTGAGGCAAACCAACTTCAAAGGAGGAGAGAGAGAATTGAAGGAAGTGTGGCAAGAAGTGGTCAGGTAGGGGAGGGGACCCACCAAAAATGGATATACACCGACTACGCCACGAATGTGGCGACCCGGAGGTGCATTGCAAAGGATAATTTGCCAACTACGCCACTCAGGGAGTTACACCCAGAGAATTTAGTGTCTCTAAAATGACACGCAAGTTCGTTCATCAATAATCGCTCAGAGACATGGGTGACGGTACAAAACAGCTGACTTTATTAAGTTACACACTTTAAAACACTCATTAAAATATATCCGGTCTCAGCCAATCACAGCTCATCATAAGGGTTTGGCACTGAAAAGGGTCACAGAGACACTAGCTAACTGGGGCTTACCAGCAGGGTCAGGCTATCAGAGATTAGGCTGTCTATACCAAAGAAATCATTCCTTTCACCAGTGCACGCAAACACACGCACTCACACCACACTCCACGGATGGACACGGCACACTGTGAGCCACACACCACCACCACGTAGAAGGGAATAGAGCCGGCCTCCCTGCCTTTGGCACCCAGATCCTGTGACACAAGAACAGAGAAATCTTACTACGAGTCACTAAAAGGCACACAGAATAATTAAGGCGCTGAATTGCCCTATATTGCTTTAAATTAAACCACAAAACCCAAAATAAGATTTAACAAAATTGGAAAAGAAATGTACCAGGCCTATTTGCCCCAAATTACAAATCAAACTACTAAATTAAACAAAAGATTAAAGAGATGCAAAAGCAAGACAATGTTAACAGTTTACAGAAAAATAAACCAAACCGATCTCAATCAAGTTACAATAATTAACTAAGCAGCAAAACAAAATACAACCTAGAAAAAAAAAAAATAGAGAAGGTAAAACAAAAATCAAAACAAAACAGCAATGTTATCCGTGGGCAGGACGTGAATTGCGCCCAACTAGCAGTCGCAGCAGCAATGCAAGATCTGCAGGAGAAACGAATCCATTGATATGAATCATACGAGAGGGAATCGCAATCAAGCAATCAGCTTACGCTATCCAACATTTCCGGGCGAGCACCTGGAATGAAATAGAATATCACCATTTAATATTACTGTTATAGAGCCTCACCCGAACTTAGTAAACGCCGGTTAGACCTACCAATGATGAATATGGTGTGTGCATAATTAGTAAACACACACCCAACAACGGTAGTCTCAGCAATAATGCGCCTGCACGAGAAACGGAACAGCTGACTCGCACTTTACGAGAGGAAATGGCAATGAGGAACTTACTAAGGTGCAAGAAAGTTAAAACCAATCTCATTAAGTCACCAAGCGTTGCTACCTCTCTACTGTCCACACATGATGCCGGAAGCAGCCACAGTAAAGTGTTTGCGGTGCGTCGGTGACGTCAAAAAATGACGTTGACCTAAAGCACAGGTCTATCGCACTTTATATCCCCATGGTGACGGCCAATTGGCTCACGATCCACATAATTATAAGGGAAGGTAAAGGGCTTTCCCACCACAGAAGAATACACAGCTTTCATCCCAGGACTGCAAGAGCAGCTGGCCAGCCAGCAAGTACAATTCCACGTCAGTCCCCCTAATTCTCTACACTTTGGTGGTAGCTGAAAAAGAGAGTTTCGCTCCCTAAAGCAGGTCTTGAGGACAACACTTGGTGCCTTTGAAGTACTTTTGAAGCAGAGTAAGAGCAACCCAAATTAACAGGGCCGGCCCGCGGCATAGGCGGTATAGGCGGTATAGGCAAATGCTAAGGGCGCCACTCATCCATAGGGGCGCCAGAATGAGTGAACGAGTGATTTTTTTTTTTTTATAATAGGCTACTATTTAAAAACCATTAATTCAAAATAAAGCAAAAAAAAAAAAAAAAAAAGTCCGGCTCTTCAATCTTCCCCCGCCCATCGAGTGCTTGAAGTGCGTCAGAAACAGAGCGCGCGCGATCAGTTGTTGGTAATTTGTTGTGTAGCGTGCCTGACGCCGCATCCAATGTAGACAGCACTGCTTTTGTTAACACACAGCTCGTTGGGTCTAGAACTCAGCAGGTGGCCCATAAAGCCACGAACTGCTGATCGAGTATCCTTCGCAAGTTCACAACGGTCACACTCTTGGCACCAACGAGTAATGTCAGCCGACATACCCGGCCAATAGCATCTCTGCCGTAACAGTTCATCAGTTCGCTCGATCACCTGATGTCCATGCTGTTGGTGCAACTGCGTCAGAACTTCCCGTCTGAGCACATCCGATAAAATCATCTGGAAAATATCCTCACCTCCATCAGGACGAGAAATCCTGCGAAATAGTACGCCCTCTTTCAGTACCAAGCGATCCCACTGTTGGAGTAAGGTCAAGACTGGCTTAGTAAATTTTTTACGCTCCTCAGGCCCTGGACGCTTTCCTTGTTCCCAAAACTGCCCCACAACTCCGATGACTGGGTCAGCTTCCTGCAGGGAACATATATCTGGCAAAGAATAGCCAGGCAAAACACGCACTGTTGACACCACTGCCTGTGCTACCCGCCCCATACTAATGGCCTGATGCAATGACGCTGGAACAGCACTACCTCCCACCAGACCCTCTGGAATGCTCCCAGCAGTCAGATCCTGTCGGGAAAGAGCATCCGCATTACGATTGCTCTTTCCTGACCTGTACCTTACCTCAAAGTCAAATGCTGCCAATTCAGCTGCCCGCCGTTGTTCTGTGGCCCCTAGCTTGGCAGTAGCCAAATGACTGAGGGGATTGTTGTCAGTGTATACACTTATGGCCAAGAAGGTACTCTCTAAATATCTCAGCCATGGCCCACTTGAGCGCAAGAAACTCCAATTTCATGGAGCTATAATTGGACATATTGCGCTCAGTGGGCCTTAGGCTGCGGCTGGCATATGCTATGGGACGCACTTGACCTTGATGTTCTTGAGAAAGCACCGCTCCCAAACCTCCGTAACTGGCATCCACTTCCAGTATAAAAGGCAGAGAAAAATCAGCATAAGCCAGTACTGGAGCCATGGTTAACCTGCCCTTCAAACCCTCAAATGCTTCCTGACACTGATCAGTCCACACTTGAGCCAGACTCTGTCCCTTCCCTCTCCCTGACTTACCACCAGTCACCTCAGCTACCAACTTATGCAGGGGGGAAGCCAACTTAGCAAACCCCTCCACAAAGCGCCTGTAGTAACTGGCAAAACCCAAAAACGTCCGTAACTCAGACACACTGGTAGGGCACCGCCACTGCGCCACAGCCTCAATCTTACTTGGGTCAGTTGCCACCCCTTCAGCTGAGATGACATGCCCCAAGTATCTTACTTTTTGTCTGAAAAATGCACACTTTTCAAGTCTTGCCTTAAGGCCCTCCTGTTTCAAGCGGCCCAGAACCACCTCCAATCGCTCCAAGTGTTGAGCTATTGAAGAAGAGTACACAATTATGTCATCGAGATAGTAGCAAGGATTGTCGCTGTTGGTCACCAAATATCCTCTCCATGAGTCTCTGAAACGTGCTGGGCGCATTGCAAAGACCAAAGGGCATCCTGTTCCATTCAAATAAACCAAATGGAGTACAGAAAACAGTTTTAGACTTGTCTTGTTCCGTGACAGGGACTTGATTATACCCACTGGCAAGATCTAATGTTGAAAACCACCGAGCCCCCGTCAATGAATCCAAGGACTCCTCTATACACGGCAATGGAAATGCATCCTTTCTGGTCTTTGCATTCAGGTGACGGTAGTCTACGCACATGCGTAGACTACCATCCTTCTTCTTAACCAACACTATGGGGGATGCATAAGGGCTACTACTCTCTCTTATGACCTGTGTCTCCAGGAGCTGATTAATGTGGGTCTTAACCACTTCATAATCTGACGGCGGTATCCGTCGGTACCGCTGCCTGACAGGGGTATCATCCAGTAACAGGATATCGTGAGAAATGAGACTGGTGCAGCCCAAATCTCCCTCGTGAGCTGAAAATACCACTTGATATTTCTGAAGCAGCGCCCTTACCTGCACTTGCTCCTCTTTTGACAAAACAGACCAATCAACAGGCTCAATCTGCTGAGCCAGCGGAGAGGCTGTCTCCAAAGCAAGAGACTGAACTGTAGCAACGACCGGGTCAACTTCCACAACTCCTGTAGGTAAACTGATGACATAAGCCTCCCTCAAACTACCAATCACAGTTGTTGGATACAATACCACATCCACAGTGCCCACATTTACGATAGGAACCCAAACTGTACCATGGGTCACTGACTAGTGCAGGGGATGCCAAGAGCCCAGCCGGCAAGCCTGACTTAGGGGGCTCAAACAGGACTGTAGAGCCAGAATACTGGGAAGAACAGGTGGCAGTAACTAACTTCATGGTGCTCCCAGGGATTCGACACGCCTGACGTCCCCGTACCCGTACAGTTCCTGCAAGATCCGAACAACTCTTAGTACTCACTCGTTGACAATGTTGTAATGCTTGTAAAACACTCGGAGACTGCACAACGATAGGTAATTCAAAAAGGGAAATGCCATGCTGTCCAACAGATCCTGATAACAACTGCCTAGTATGTTCATCCCCAGCACCCCAGGAACATCTCTACACATACCGCCGGGAGGGTCTCGGACAACCAACACACCACATCCTGAAACTACTCGGTCACAAAGCTTGACGTCAAGCTCCAGGTAACCAACGTATGGGATCGTAAGCCCATTAGCTGCCCTAAGCTGTAACCATTGACAAGATTTAAGGCGATCCTGACCCAAAGGTTCGAAATGCTGCAAAAAGCAACTTTCAGTAATTGTGGATACCATGGAACCGGTATCCACTAATCACGGTACTGATACTCCTCCCATACAAACAACAAGATGTGGACAAGATGACATTAGATGAGACAATGAGCGGGGAAAAGCTAAATTACTTGAGCCAATTACTTAATTGTAAATTATGAGACTGCCCATTTCCAGTCGTATTGGCGCCCGTTGACGGTGACATAGGATGCAGAGAAAGTTGTTCCCCATCACAATCCCTTGCAAAATGTCCGGGTCATTGACAACGTCTACAGATCACAGGACCGGAACGAGGAGATCGACCCCGTACATAAGGGGTCTGAAAACGGGCGAAACTGTGGGTAAGCTGGTCTAACTGCCGCTGTTGTTGTTTTAATAAATCCCGCAGCTCACCCAGCTCTGACTGCTGTGGTGAACTCTCAGGCCCCGCATCAGGCCCACCCCGCACACCATACTGAACGCCATAAGCTAATGGCATAGAATGACTACGCCCTCTCGCCCCGCCAGGCATTCCTTCTCGTTCCCACCTAATCGCCTCACCTCTAACTTCAAGCAATGTAGTGGTGGGTTGACGACGGACCAGCTGTTTAAGTTCACGCCGCAATGAACTATCGGTCACATATTCTACAAACTGGTCTCGCAACAAAATCTCACCATTGGAAATTACATTAGGGGAGCGACTTTTGACCCTTTCCAGAAGGCCCATCAAAGCAAGGGAAAACTCTAATAGGGTTTCCCCTTCGAGTTGCCTTCTGGAGAAAAAGGCTTCCTGTAAAGCCACGTAAGACTGAGAGCAGCCATATAGTTCACGCAAGGCTAAAATAATTTTATCAGGGTCCCCACGCTCAATCTCAGGACGATGACGGACTTCCTCACGAGCCTCTCCCTCTAGATGGTCAAATAGAAAAAATGCTTGATCTGCATTAGACAAATGGCGTATCCTCATACAGGCCTTTGCCTCCTCTACCCACTCGTCAATACCCATACCGGTTTTACTGTTAAATTTTGGACATCTACGGTCTCGGGGTACGAAAAAAAACCTTTCGGGTGCAGAGGTGCTGGCAACAGATAACTGACGGATTACTGGTGGTACTGCAGCAGCAGCATCAGGCAGCTCAACTGCCAGCCTGCTGCAACCTCACATTATCAGCTTTCAGTTGAGCCACCAGTTCTCTCAATTCCTGCAATTCAGCCTCAATCTTATCAAAAGAGATAAAACGAACTTACCAAAGACGAGTGCTATCCCACAGGAATATTACAAAGGAGGATAACCCACCCACGGAAACACTACTGCCCTGTTCAAACGCAAAAAGTCACAGACAACTAAAAAAAAACTATGAACAAACTAGATCAAACCTCAAAATGTACCCATGTCTCTGCCAAAATATTAAGATGAAACCCTGACGACTACGCCAAATGTGGCAAGAAGTGGTCAGGTAGGGGAGGGGACCCACCAAAAATGGATATACACCGACTTCGCCACGAATGTGGCGACCCGGAGGTGCATTGCAAAGGATAATTTGCCAACTACGCCACTCAGGGAGTTACACCCAGAGGATTTTGTGTCTCTAAAAGGACACGCAAGTTCGTTCATCAATAATCGCTCAGAGACATGGGTGACGGTACAAAACAGCTGACTTTATTAAGTTACACACTTTAAAACACTCATTAAAATATATCCGGTCTCAGCCAATCACAGCTCATCATAAGGGTTTGGCACTGAAAAGGGTCACAGAGACACTAGCTAACTGGGGCTTACCAGCAGGGCCAGGCTATCAGAGATTAGGCTGTCTATACCAAAGAAATCATTCCTTTCACCAGTGCACGAAACACACGCACTCACATCACACTCCACGGATGGACACGGCACACTGTGAGCCACACACCACCACCACGTAGAAGGGAATAGAGCCGGCCTCCCTGCCTTTGGCACCCAGATCCTGTGACACAAGAACAGAGAAATCTTACTACGAGTCACTAAAAGGCACACAGAATAATTAAGGCGCTGAATTGCCCTATATTGCTTTAAATTAAACCACAAAACCCAAAATAAGATTTAACAAATTTGGAAAAGAAATGTACCAGGCCTATTTGCCCCAAATTACAAATCAAACTACTAAATTAAACAAAAGATTAAAGAGATGCAAAAGCAAGACAATGTTAACAGTTTACAGAAAAATAAACCAAACCGATCTCAATCAAGTTACAATAATTAACTAAGCAGCAAAACAAAATACAACCTAGAAAAAAAAAAAAAAAATAGAAAAGGTAAAACAAAAATCAACACAAAACAAAACAGCAATGTTATCCGTGGGCAGGACGTGAAACGCGCCCAACTAGCAGTCGCAGCAGCAATGCAAGATCTGCAGAAGAAACGAATCCATTGATATGAATCATACGAGAGGGAATGGCAATCAAGGAATCAGCTTACGCTCTCCAACATTTCCGGGCGAGCACCTGGAATGAAATAGAATATCTATTACTGTTATAGAGCCTCACCCGAACTTAGTAAACGCCGGTTAGACCTACCAATGATGAATATGGTGCGTGCATAATTAGTAAACACACACCCAACAACGGTAGTCACAGCAATAATGCGTCCGCACGAGAAACGGAACAGCTGACTCGCACTTTACGAGAGGAAATGGCAATGAGGAACTTACTAAGGTGCAAGAAAGTTAAAACCAATCTCATAAAGTCACCAAGCGTTGCTACCTCTCTACTGTCCACACCTGATGCCGGAAGCAGCCACAGTAAAGTGTTTGCGGTGCGTCGGTGACGTCAAAAAATGACGTTGACCAAAAGCACAGGTCTATCGCACTTTATATCCCCATGGTGACGGCCAATTGGCTCACGATCCACATAATTATAAGGGAAGGTAAAGGGCTTTCCCACCACAGAAGAATACACAGCTTTCATCCCAGGACTGCAAGAGCAGCTGGCCAGCCAGCAAGTACAATTCCACTTCAGTCCCCCTAATTCTCTACACTTTGGTGGCAGCTGAAAAAGAGAGTTTCGCTCCCTAAAGCAGGGCTTGAGGACAACACTTGGTGCCTTTGAAGTACTTTTGAAGCAGAGTAAGAGCAACCCAAATTAACAGGGCCGGCCCGCGGCATAGGCGGTATAGGCAAATGCTAAGGGCGCCACTCATCCATAGGGGCGCCAGAATGAGTGAACGAGTGAATTTTTTTTTTATATAATAGGCTACTATTTAAAAACCATTAATTCAAAATAAAGCAAAAAAAAAAAAAAATCCAAAACAAAAAATTTGTTGTGTAGCGTGCCTGACGCCGCATCCAATGTAGACAGCACTGCTTTTGTTAACACACAGCTCGTAGAAACGGGCCTGGCAGCTCGCGCCAGTTCTAGACACGGTGAAAGTTTCCGAAAGATTGTGACGGAAGGCCGAATTTACATGACACATTATAAATGAGCATAGTCTGCGATAGATACAGTGCCAAAAAGAAGAGAAGAGGATAAAGACAGACGTAAAGAGATGTAGTGAATGAACAATTTATTGCATAGGAGTAAGATACTATAATTTCATGGCAGTTATTTTTACCTTAAACTTAATGTTAGCAGTTGTTCTGAGTTCTGAGTCCCCAGACTGTGATTTTGTACAATCATGTCAGGTTTAAGACGCATTTTTTATTATCACTTTTTTATCAATGTTTTACTCTACAGTTGTGCAGTTTTGGGGGGATATAGTACAGGCCAAAAGTTTAGAAACAATACTATTTTTAATGTTTTTGAAAGAAGTTTCTTCTGCTCATCAAGCCTGCATTTATTTGATCAAAAATACAGAAAAAAATGTAATATTGTGATATATTATTACAATTTAAAATAATTTGTTTTCAATTTAATATACTTTAAATTATCATTTATTTCTGTGATGCAAAGCTGAATTTTCAGCATCATTACTCCATTCTTCAGTGTCACATGTGACATCCGGTCTATCACATGATCCTTTAGAAATCATTCTAATATTCTGATTTATTATGAGTGTTGGAAACAGTTCTGCTATAATGTGTGTGTGTGTGTGTGTGTGTGTATATATATATATATATATATTATATATATATATATATATATATATATATATATATATATATATATATATATATATATATATATATATATGCTAAATCATGAACACAATGACAGGGTGAAATGGGCTGTGATGCATGGGGCGCCAGGTAAAATCTTGCCTAGGGCAGCAAATTGGTCAGGGCCGGCCCTGCAAATTAAGGTGGGGGAGAAGTCATACACACGCCCAGTCGCATGCCTCATCCAGTTGCCTGCCATACCAGATTAAAGCAACCCTGAATGGTATAGTGTAGCTCTAATCAGCCCCTTAAGTAGTTATCGCTACAGCCACACTCTCTGCCTTTTTTAGACTTCCTATCACATTTGCATTAGCTTTGTGGTACAGGGCTAGATTATGTCATGACTAAAGTTCAGGCCAGATGGGATATTACACTGAACAGAATACAACTTATGAGGCGGGGCGTTAATGAGGGCAATTGACAAGACACACCTAAACATAATGGTACAAGCAACAGGAGACAGTAACTAGGTCACACAGAGCACATGGTGAATGAAAACAGTTCAGGGGTGTGACTCATAAATTGGGTCACAAATCACTGTTCTGATCATTATTTGTAACGCTTTTTCTTTCATTCTGTACAAACCCATTTCTAAATCAGCAGGTAGGTTACTTTTTATAATGCACAACATAAAAGACATTCATGAATACTTATCTTATCTTAAGAAAGGAAAGATATTTGTATATTTCCTGGTAGCAGTGGCCAGGTTTGTGTTTTATAAAGCTCAGGTGATAAGAAGTAGTGGCAAAGTGCGACTACGTAGCAAAGTGACTCCACAGAGCAAACTGAAGAGAGTTTCTAGTAAAACATATTTTACAGTTACATTAAATTTGACTAACTTTATACAAATACCTATCTTTGCATTATGTCTGCATGTTGTTGTAGTTGGTTTTTAACTAAATGCTATTCATGAATTGATTTCTTTTAATTTGTAAAATTCTTTAATGGCTGGTATTGTACTTTTGTAAATGTCTTTGGAAAAGAGAATTTGCTTAATGTCTAGAATGTACATGTGTGTGTGTGTGTGTATATATATATATATATATATATATATATATATATATATATATATATATATATACATATATATATATATATATATATATATAAGCACACACACACACACACACACACACCCATTTAAATGTTTTGATGTACTATAATTTTTGTATAGGTAAATTTCAGATTTGGAAGCAAGAATGTCCCACACAGTCTTACCCATGAATTCTTCAACACTCATCATCCAGATTCAACCACCAACACAAACAACACCAGCTGGGACTGAGACAAATGCTCCTGCACCTGTTTATGTCCAACAGATTGCAGGATTTTCTCCTCTTCATGGACTTCAAGCATTTCTGAAGGGCCAACCAAAAGTCCTTGGGGTAAGAATTTCTTTTCTAAACCTAGGTAAACTTTAATGTGTGTATTTAAGTGTGAAGACAATTACATGAATAATTTAATTTGAATTCAATTAAATAAAAAATAAAGTATTAATGTTAAATCATAGGTAGTTTTTTCATTGTGCTTATTTAAAAATATATTGCCTTGGTGATAACGCAATGTAAGATGAAGTCCAATATAAGATGAGGTTTATTATTTACAGATTAAAATTTACAGTGTATCAGTCACATAAAAGTCACAAAGGCTGTTTTAGGAGTTGAAACTCCAAAAAATGTGAACTAATGGACAAATTTAGCTCATCTGCAAATCAGTATATGAATACATACAATGAGAGTTCCATGCTTGTAGAATATTTTTTTTTGGATGGATATTTTTTTTGTATAATCATACGTCTATAACTACAGTCACCATACATTTTTATTTTACAATTTATACTGATTTCCAAAATTTGAAATGGTTTTACTCTATAAAAGACACTCTTGTACACTTTCTTGTCCCCCACAGACTGTCCAGATAATAATTGGTCTGTTGACTTTCATGCTTGGGATTGTGTCTACAGTTCATGCGGATTCCATTTCTGTCTTTAGTGGTATTCCTTACTGGGGATCGATCATCGTAAGAAACAATTACAACTAAGTGATCTTTCTTTTATAATTCAAGCTACATTTTCCAGCAGAAGACTTAAATTTGACCTTTCTCTCTCCTCTCAGTACATTATTGCAGGTTCACTCTGCATTGCTGCCGAAAACAAACATAATTCACCCTTCAGTATCTGTTTGGTATGTACACAACACTTATTACTTTTAGGGGTTCAAGCTGCCCAACACTGGCAGGTGACTTATTATTATTATTATTATTATTATTATGTATTGCATTTTTCAGTAATGACTAGAAACAGTTTTTCCCTCTTTATCATTAAATGTGTATTTTCTGATTTTATTTCTATATATATAAAAATTATATATTTTTGTCACACTACATATACTTTTCCATCTACGTTAACATGATATGTTAACAAAATGTGTCCGCTCTTCCTAATTTATTAATGTGTTTTATGTTTTTTTTTTTTTTTGCCTGTAGGTGAAAGGTTCACTTGGAATGAACATTTTCAGTGCTATAACTGCAGGCATTGCAATTGTTATAATTTCATTTGATTTGGCTATTGGACCGTTGTTCTACAATAACTGCAATGAATATGAGTGTTATTATTTTGTGGAAAAGTATAAGGTATGTCACCTTTTACATTCACATTTATTTAGTAATTACATTAAGATAACTGTGTGGTCAGTAAACTTGTCAAACGTCAATCCTTTATGTACTCAGTCTTTTTCCCCATAAATTTCAGTAAAGTAGTGTATAGATCTCTTATCTTGTATTTCGGCTCATTTATAATGCAAGAAGGCATTGGCATTATACATTAAGCAGCCAGCGTTCCAGTTTTAGTACTAATTATTAATTGCCTTATCATTATTTGAGGATTTGTATTTTCTCTCAGACCCTATTATTGGGAATCGGGAGTGTTTCGCTGATATTTGCATTGCTTGAGTTTATCATCTCCATCTATCTATCAACATTTGCCTGTAAAGCCACCTCCTGCTGTTATCCACAGGTGAGAAATGCATCAAGTCAATTAAATAAATTAAATAAATGGGTCATTGCTACTATTTTTTGGGATTTTATGGCCACCAGAAAAAAAATATTAGGGGTGTGACGATGCACTTCGCTCAAGAGACAATATTGAAGTAATTATCATACACAATTAAAGACTGAACAAAATCCGAACACTGTAAAAGTTAATAGCACAAACTCAACTGACTGGCTTCTCTCCAATATGATTTCACACAAGTCTTTTCAGACCGTACATGAGCTTCTGACTTCTGATTGAAGCTGTATTGTGACCTTCTAATTGAACTTCTACAAACTGATCATAAAAAATAAGACTGTCAAGAGATAAAAAAATTAATCAAATTAATCACCCCAAAGAACATTTAAAGTCATTATTGTGCTAAACGAGAAAAGCATTGAATAGACACTACAAAAAGAAGCTTTAGAAATTAATATTTTGATTCAACACTATAAAAAATCATTATAAATGGGTATTAATGTTACTGTTAATATGAAACTAAATACCCAGTAGTTGGTGCCACTTATCCATTAAATCCTTAAAGGGTTAGTTCACCCAGATAGCAAAATTATGTCATTAATAACTCACCCTCATGTTGTTAGAATTGTTTGAAGCATCGAAAATACATTTTGGTCCGAAAATAGCAAAAACTACGACTTTATTCAGCATTGTCTTCTCTTCCGTGTCTGTTGTGAGAGAGTTCAAAACAAAGCAGTCTGGATATCCGGATCGCGAACGAATCAACAGACACGGAAGAGAAGACAATGCTGAATAAAGTCGTAGTTTTTGCTATTTTTGGACCCTCTGATGTCACATGGACTACTTTGATGTTTTTCTTACCTTTCTGGACATGGACAGTATAGCGTACACACAGTTTCAATGGAGGGACTGAGAGCTCTCGGACTAAATATAAAATATCTTAAACTGTGTTTCGAAGATAAACGGAGGTCTTACGGGTTTGAAACAACATGAGAGTAAGTTATTAATTACATAATTTTGCTATCTGGGTGAACTAACCCTTTTAAGTGTAATGCCCTAATTTACATGACTTGCTCTAAGTGACAATTTCAAGAAAGCAACTCTTGATATATATTTTATATTGACATTTTAAAAAATGTCATTTTAGAGCTAGTAATCTTGAGCCAGTGATCTTGAGCCATTGATATGCATGAGTCTCTCAAAAGCGTTTAGTAGCAGCATCTCTACAAATAGCAAAAAACAACAACAACAACAAAAAACTGTAATATTGGAAGTGTCTGTCAGTGTTATTGCATTTATGGCATTTTACAGTAAGAAAACATAAAACTCTACATGTGCATTTTTCCCCCAAGGTGCCGTATTTTGCACAAGGTTTACCTCCAGTGCCCTGTGATTTTAGGTCTTGTCATTTCCATGATCTTAAGAGACCAGAGGTACGAGAAGCTTGAAACATCAGTTTAATTGGACTTTGAGTAAATTGATACACACAATTTTTTTTTAAAAGTGAAAACATTATTTGGTTTTAATGTTGCGTATCCCTGTACTAGAAATGTCTGAGTAATTGGTCCTAGGCTGAGTAATAACTGAGTAATTGGTGCAATAATTGTTTATTATTAATAAAATAGCAATCAATATGTAATATGTGATCATATAGATTTTTTTTCCCCTTGCAGATATCTGTGATCAGCAACCCTTCCATGAATCACCAACCTGCAGAAATTCCTCCACAATACAGTACAATATAAATGAATATGAATGGCAAAAAGGGGTCAGTGTTGTGATCCTGCAGTTGTCTGTGCTGCTTTTGTGGGACAAAAGGCTTCCTGTCCCTTACTACTAATGTGTAAATGATAACTATTCAAGACACTAATAGATACTATTTCCTGATTTTCTTTCTTTATATAAGTCAAAGTTGCCTAATCATCAGTGAAACTAGATAGATTGTTTAGAATAAGTAATAGACAATGCTGTAAGTACTACTGTAAGAATAAAATATACTGAATCAAAATGGCTTATTCTTGTCTATAACCATTATTTAACCATGCAGGTTACTTGAATTAATGAATTCTTATTTACAACAATGGCCTGGAAGGAGAATATCAATCACCTGGAGAACATACAAAGTAAAACTTCATTAAAACAGGAAAATGTGTTTCTTAAACATGGGTGATGGAACTGTTCCATTAAAAATAGCATTCTTTTTTGCTTTATACATAGTAAACATATACAACTTTAGATATGAAAGAGTTTAAACAGTGATTATGTTAAAGCTAAATTAGTATAATTTCATTGTTTCAGCCATGTCTTTAATCCAAAGTTACATTCTGCGAACTGTACTTACACCAGCCAGATGAAGCTCTGGTAATCTTTTTATTTATTTATTTATTTATTTTAATTCATTCTTGTGCATGGCCTTTTAAAAAATAAGCAACACACAAGTTAATAATACTCATGGGGAACGGATGAGAAGTAAAAACAGGATCCAGAATCGGACGCTGATTAACATTTTGCTCCCCAAGCCTGCTATACCAATAACATCTATTATATTCTGCATCTAAATTCAGTGGGAGAGAATCAACTCTTTAACTGGCAAAGTTAAGAAAGGCCATTTTTGCTAAAAGAAATATTAATAAGGAAGGGCTTAGGCTTCAGACTGAACAGAGGAGAAACTGCTTCAATAGCTGTGATGATGATAACTGTGTTTACCTCAGGGCTTTTGGGAGTGGGCATAAGGGTGGGAATGACTTGATTTTATGACTTGATGTTTTAATAATGTTTGTAGGCTCTTTGTAAACATTGTCAGAGAGGGGGGTACACTGAAACATTGTTTTATGTTTATTAAATGTAATATTTTATAAAAGGGAAGTTATTGTATAGTGAAGTGTCAGGCTTCATGTCCTTGTAGAAGTGGCCAGCTTTATCACCACTCCTAACCACCTGAGCTCCACCTGCGTCACCTGCTTCATTCTGGGAAACAGCATCAGCAATTACAGTTATGCCATAAAATATTCCTTATCTCAGATGAGAAACCTGATAATGACAGAAATTAGGTATATATAATTATATCACAGTTTTTTGCTATATCACAGCATTTTGTTTGCATGCATATATATATATATATATATATATATATATATATATATATATATATACTGTATATATCGAGGGTTGAGAACCAGAAGGTTTTTAGTAACATTTTGGGTGAAGGACCCAAGTGAATTCTTAATAATTTTGGAGTTATTCATTAGAAACCAGAAAACTTGACTCCACTTGAACATACCAAGCCTTTTTATGACAAAATGGTGTAACTGCACTTACGCCCTTTTGGCTCTGAGAACTGTATTGTCTGTAAAGCCTGTGGATAGCACATGAGTCAAAATGGCTGACACCACATATAAGCCAGGTAGTTCAACCAAGAAAAAAAAAAAAAAAATTAATTGCTGAAGATTTATTATTAATCTTAGCCACAAGAGAGAGGATGCAGGGAAGGGACAGACAGCCATTAGCCCCTTTCACACCAGAGGAACCTTTTCATAGTTCATAGAATTATTGTTGTTACCTGGATGCATTTGCACGGCAGGAACTACGAACTATTTTAGTTCTAGGAGTTCCTTTTACGGGAACTAAATTAGCTCCTATTTCAGAGCAGGGTCTAAACTGCGCTATAGGAACTACCCGTGATGTAAGTGTATGTTGATTGGCCAAACACACATGGGAAAATGCCAGCACCCAGCATTTTTTAAAAGCTGGATAAACACACAACAGTTTATTATTCATGGAGCAGTTACAGTAGGCTACAACATAGAAAACAACGACTCAATCATATGTAGAAATGCAAGTTGCCGTAGTAGATTTTGTTCCTTTGATTTGCTCTTTCTATTGCATAATTTCTATATTTACATTCTATATGCATCATCACAAAACCCAGTATATACATAAGTGCTTAGATGACATTTCCGTCCACTACATACAACCCGAATTCCGGAAAAGTTGGGACGTTTTTTAAATTTTAATAAAATGAAACCTAAGAGACTTTCAAATCACATGAGCCAATATTTTATTCACAATAGAACATAGATAACATAGCAAATGTTTAAACTGAGAAAGTTTACAATTTTATGCACAAAATGAGCTCATTTCAATTTTGATTTCTGCTACAGGTCTCAAAATAGTTGAGACGGGGCATGTTTACCATGGTGTAGCATCTCCTTTTCTTTTCAAAACAGTTTGAAGACGTCTGGGCATTGAGGCTATGAGTTGCTGGAGTTTTGCTGTTGGAATTTGGTCCCATTCTTGAGTTCGTGGTCGTCTTTGACGTATTTTTCGTTTAATGATGCGCCAAATGTTCTCTATAGGTGAAAGATCTGGACTGCAGGCAGGCCAGGTTAGCACCCGGACTCTTCTACGACGAAGCCATGCTGTTGTTATAGCTGCAGTATGTGGTTTTGCATTGTCCTGCTGAAATAAACAAGGCCTTCCCTGAAATAGACGTTGTTTGGAGGGAAGCATATGTTGCTCTAAAACCTTTATATACCTTTCAGCATTCACAGAGCCTTCCAAAACATGCAAGCTGCCCATACCGTATGCACTTATGCACCCCCATACCATCAGAGATGCTGGCTTTTGAACTGAACACTGATAACATGCTGGAAGGTCTCCCTCCTCTTTAGCCCGGAGGACACGGCGTCCGTGATTTCCAACAAGAATGTCAAATTTGGACTCGTCTGACCATAAAACACTATTCCACTTTGAAATAGTCCATTTTAAATGAGCCTTGGCCCACAGGACACGACGGCGCTTCTGGACCATGTTCACATATGGCTTCCTTTTTGCATGATAGAGCTTTAGTTGGCATCTGCTGATGGCACGGCGGATTGTGTTTACCGACAGTGGTTTCTGAAAGTATTCCTGGGCCCATTTAGTAATGTCATTGACACAATCATGCTATTGACAAAGGAGATGACTGGGGAAAGGATACAAGAAAAGTAGTTAGAGACACAGAAACTGCATTGGAGCAGGCACATGATGCAGACAGTGCAGCTGCAGAGAGGCACAGGGAAACTGAGGAAAAGCAGGTCATCTTGACATTAGAGCCAGTGAGTGTTGAGGAAATCCGGGGTGAGAGTGAGATTCAGCAACGAAGAAGGAAAAGAAAGAGAGACTCTAATAACTGGATGAAAAATGTTATTTTAATTTCAAATAAGGCTGTGTAACACGGGGCAAAGCTATTCATATTCCAGCTCGAAAGGTCAGGGAAAAAGACTGTGCTTCCTGTCATTGCAAATGCAATCACAATGTCCCTCAGTTAGAAAGGGAAGTGACTTTTGATCAGTTCTGGGCAATGGGAGATGGGGCAAGACAGAAGGACTTTATTATATTATCAACCACACAGTGACTAAACTGAAAAAGAAACAGACAACAAATACTGAGTGAAAGAAGTAGAACAACACCACCTCACAACACAGGGAAAGCAAAATTAGTGTATGGAAAGATTTACTTTTGAAAACACTTTATATCACAGAGAAATTAGCAAGGTCTGCAGACATTAGTCAGTAAAATAATATTGGAATGTCTCGCACAAGCCTACAGGAAAAGCATTGACCTGGGAACAAAATCCCAGAAGACAACAAAAATCCGATCAGATTTCACATTAAAGACTTTTACCCTGAGATGAATCACACTACTGCAGGAAAGATGCAGCAAAACAGTATCTTGAGGAAAACAATGTAACTAAGATGTATGACCTCTATGTACAGAAATGCAACAATGATTGGAAACTGAAACCTGAGAAACTCAGTTTCCACAGGCTTATACTTAATACAGAGTTCGAATTTAGAATTTAGGCTTTCACCAACCCACAAAACATGCATGCAAGTACTGTGAGTGGTGCAAGCATTTAAATGCCAATGACAAACAAATCAATAAAGAACATTACAATGCCCACTAAAATAGAGTGGGTACTACACTCTTGTAGGGATGGTGAGGAAGACCATGCCATTTAAGGTGATTGAGCTTAGACACCTTGACTCTGGATCCTTTGAAAGTCCTTTCCATCACACATGGTCCAAAACAAAACCAAAGATTATAGAGGCATAAACAGTTCGTTGGCATAAAATAAATGGCTGCGCTTAACCAACGAGTATCCAATAGTTGTTCAGTTTAAATATGAACTGTCTGACCAAGCATTTAAAATGCTTGAAGTTGAAAAACAGGAGACCAGAGGTTATCATGAAATGGAATCTAAAAGGTTACACAAATGTCCACCTGACATCACTGCTTTGAAAATGAAAGACGTACTTACATTGTGCACAAATGGCAGTATCCCACAGTCTTATATGGACTTCTACCTGGCTTTACAAGTCAGCCAGTCGGAGTATGCTACTATATCATATACAAATAGTTCTGAAATGTTCTTTATGACACATTGTTTTTATTATGTTGTCATGTCCTCAGTATTAAGTTACATATTTTATATGCTCACTGTTCTAGAGCTTCTGGACTTTCAGTTGGTAATATGATAAGTAGTTAAGAAGTTCATTACTTCAGTATCAGTTAGTTGATGATATATTATTATAATATTTATTAGTTGTTTTATATTTTATTTTATCACAATATATTGTTATTTCTTTTAAATTCATTAATGGATTGGTTCAAGTTGTCATCATTGCACCCATGTTTTTATGTATGCATGGAATGAAAAAAGTATTTCTGAATAAATGTTAAAATGGAGTTCAATGAGTATACTGTCATTGTTATGGGGCAAACGAGTCGTGAGACATGTGGATCCATGTGCAAGGCTTTATTCACAAAGGCATGGTCAATAAACAGGCAAAGGTCAGATAATACAGTGATATAACAGGCAAGACCAAGAATATTCCTATTGTGAAATTAGGGAACTTTAACCAGATCTAGGCTTAAAGGTTCTTGACTACACCACCTGGTGCCTCTCACACCAAGATATACTTTGCATATTAACTGCTGAATATCTAACTGAAGGCAAGGTTCATAGAAATACACTAAAGATGAACTAAACAGAGACGTGCTTTCAGTAAAAAAAAATAACAGACTTTATTAGTAAATAGTATAATTAAAAGAGCCACACCGTCATGGTAGAGGCACAGTAGATGCAACCAAAAAGACTTGGCCTACAGACAGGGACTAGGACTAGTTATGCTAGCTATCTGCTACCAGGGACACTATGGTTAGCAGTGTGACAGGGCCATATTAATTCGCTGTCAAGACAGGTTACCTGTCCGGGATAAACGTGAAGTTCACCAACCATGGTCTAACTCTGGTGCCTACAGTCAAAAGCATACACACACCACGCACACACATAAGCACAACCACTTCAAGCAAGTGATTCAATCAATATTGTGAGGTGCAGTTTACCACTACAATACGAGTTGCAGTGCACAAAGATGGACCCAGGAACCTCTCCTATGAGCAGCTGCTTTAATACTCTGGAAAAAGAGGGAAGAAGGCAAGAAGGTCGTTATCACTAGCAGCATGGATAAGGTATACAGCTGGACAGAATCTTAACAAGACTATATATACTACTGGAACAGCCAATACCACATCGGTCTGACGGAGGCAAAGAAAGAAGACTAAAAAGAAAGAAAAGAAAATATAAAAAGGCACAGCTATCAATACACTTAATTTAGGCAAGGCAAAGCAGCAGGAGCAATCTGCATCCATGTGACATATGGAAAAAGAGCCCTTGCACCAGTCTTCACAATACTTTTAGATGCTGTGGCTTAATTGTGGGACAGCTACCCAGCGGGTGCCTTGCCCAAGACTTTCGGTAGTACACCGCACGACTACCCGGAAGCGTCTGGCAATCAGTCCGACACCTTGGTTACATAGAGGAGCCACACATCCAAACAGCAACAAGACTGTAGACCAGGGAATCTCTCTTAGCCCGAAAGTGAAGACTGTTATATAGTGCCCAGCCTGGCTGCAAATGAATTGTTAATCACTCAGCAGCAAGCTGGGCACTGTGACATCAGAGGGCTACCGTTACTGCAGAGGGACAAACTTCACCCAGACAGTGACTACTCTGCCGGTTACACTAGGGCTAGTGTGGATCTTTGATCAGCGGACAGTATCCAAAGGGCTTGACAAATGGATAATCCAAACAGACAGACAATAGTCCAGATTAGGAACGAACAGAGTCCGAAATGGCAAGACAAAGGTTTAATCCAGCATAGGCGATAATTCCAATGACAGAATGATAATTCTGACAAGACGAGATAAACAGGCTAAGATGCAAGACAAGACTGAACTGGACTAGAAAACATGGAAAGGCTCCGTAAAGTTGCTATTGCTAACACACATATATAGCACATTATGGAGCCAGTTTTCAAGACCTCTGGATTCTGTTTCCCGATTGAAGACCCGCGCCTGTTTTATGGATACCCTTGTGCCTTGCTGCTGGTTTGTGAATGTAGCTCCGTGTAGCTTTGTTATTCTGTAGAATCTCTATCTTACTCTCTGTGATAAAATATAACTTAATTCCCACCATATTTCTGATATTATCTATCAATCTAATCTGATAAATTTGATCGCTCGCTTTTATTCTAAATCCGCTAGTGCAGTGCACCTGCATAGTGTTAGCATTCGTTAGCTTGTCATTAGTGTTTCCATTCGTGCCTATCACTGTTTTCTTTCCTTTTTCTTTTCTCTTTTCCTCTCTCTCTATACTCTCGCTCCGGTCTTTCACAAGTTTATCAAACAACTGTGGTAAGAATCATTCATCAATCACGGTAAGTAATGGCTTCTACTGCTATTGTTATTTGCACTGCTTGCCACATGTATAATTTATCTCTCTCTGTCCGCGACGAGGGACTCACATAAATGCACGGAAATAATTAGGGTGAAAGAGAAGATTTCAGAATTAGAGACACGCATCCAAACTTTAATTGAGGACAGTAAAAATGTGAGGGCTCTAGATACGGCTTTGGATGCGTTATTCACTTTGGATTGTAATTCACACGGGCGCTAAAGATGTTAAAGAGGTGTGTGATTTTGCAACCATGATGTCAGACACTTTCATTTGCTTTGGTCCCCTCCCTGCTTATTGTGGTGATGAGATGCATAGCAGATTGTCATCACTCAATGGCTGGATGTCTAAGTGGTGTCCGCAGAATAACATAGGTTTCATAGACAATTGGACGAGCTTTCGGGGCAGACCTGACCTGTTGAAAAGAGATGGTCTTCAACCCTCCTAAGGTGGTGCCGCTTTTTTCTCTAGAAATATGGCAACATACTCTTAGAGTTTGCACTTGACTAACTGGAGCCCAGGTCAGAAAGCAGTCAGACTGGCTAAACCGACTGTCTGCTAGCCGCTTCACATCACAGAAGTCAGTTAATTCTCAGCACATAGAGACTCTTTCACCTAGACTCTTTCATCTAAAGACTCATCTTTTTCGCCTGCACTTAACCAACTAACACTAGCACTTTTCCTTTACTTGTCTTTTCATTTTATATATATATATAAAAAAAACCTGCCTATGGATTCTATACTAGACTAACTGAGACTTGTCATGGCACTTGTATACTGTTGTTTCTATTGTTCTCATTTGTAAGTCGCTTTGGATAAAAGCGTCTGCTAAATGATTAAATGTAAATGTAAATGTAGATATCACACTATAGAGACTGTGTCTGTTCTCCAAACTAGATAATACAAAAAATGTCCAAACCAATTTAAGAGTAACAAATTAATTCAGAGGTTCAACAAATAAAAAACAGACGCAATACGGATAAATAAATGATAACGCTTGGCTTATTGAATATCAGGTCCCTTTCTACGAAAGCACTTTTTGTAAATAATATGATGACTGATCATAATCTAGATGTGCTCTGTTTGACAGAAACCTGGCTAAAACCTGATGATTACATTATTTTAAATGAGTCTACCCCCAAAGATTACTGTTATAAATATTTTGAGCCGCATCCAAAAGGTAAAGGGGGAGGTGTTGCTTCAATTTATAACAATGTTTTCTGGATTTCTCAGATGGGAGGCTTCAAAAAAAAAAAAGAAAAAAGAGAAACTGACATACAGCCAAGTATGGTGACCCATACTTAGAATCCGTGCTCTGCATTTAACCCATACAAAGTGCACACAGCACTGAACACACACACTCCGTGAACACACACCTGGAGCAGTGGGCAGCCATTTGTGTTGCGGCACCCGGGGAGCAGTTGGGGGTTTGGTGCCTTGCTCAAGGGCACCTAAGTCATGGTATTGTTGGCCCGAGACTCAAACTCTCTAACCAGTAAGCCACAACTTCCCCACATTTCACTATTCACACTATTCAAGTATAAATTGTCAGTAGTAATGGTGCTTCATATAACATCCAAAGAAACAAATGTTAATGAATAAATCACCTGTGATGTTTGTACTGGCTACAAGATTCTGTGTACTGTTTTTTGGTCCAATAATTAATATCTCTGTCTTATCCAAATTTAATAGGAGAAAATCATTGGTCATCCAATCTTTTACATTTTAAACACACTCTGTTAGCCTAGATAATTTAGAAGTTTCATCTGGTCTCATTGAGATATATAGCTGAGTATAGTCAGCATAACAGCGGAAACTAATCCTGTATTTTCTAATATTGCCAAGGGGCAACATGTATATTGAAAATAGAAGGGGACCTAGGACGGATCCTTGTGGCACTCCATATTTTACTGGTGATAAATGAGATGACTCCCCATTTAAATAAACAAAATGGTAGCGATCAGACAGGTAGGATCTAAACCATCTTAGAGCCTGCCCTTGAATACCTGTATAGTTTTGTAAACTATCTAGAAGTATGTCAAGATCTAGTAAAACTAGCAATGAGATGCAGCCTTGATCTTACGCAAGAAGCAGGTCATTTGTAATTTTAACAAGTGCAGTTTCTGTGCTATGGTGGGGCCTGAAACCTGACTGAAATTCTTCATAATTTTTTTTTAACATTTCACCATCAGATAATTTTTTTTGCAGGAAGAAGCTCAATTGAGCAGACACAACTTTTTCAAAAATTTTAGACATAAATGGAAGATTTGAAATAGCCCTATAATTTGCCAGTTCACTAAGATCTAGTTTTGGTTTCTTAATAAGAGGCTTAATAACCGCAAGCTTAAATGGTTTTGGGACGTGACCTAAAGATAACGATGAGTTAATAATATTGAGAAGTGGTTCTGCGACTACAGGTAACAACTCTTTCAGTAATTAAGTGGGTACAGGATCTAATAAAGATGTTGTTGTTTTAGATACAGTGATAAGTTTATTTAGCTGTTCCTGTCCTATAGTTGTAAAGCACTGCAGTTTATATTTGGGTGCGATGGATGAAACTGAAGTGTTAGACGCTGTAGAATCTACATTCGCTATTGCATTTCTAATGTTATTAGAGCTGAAACAACGAATCGATTTAATCGATTAAAATCAAAAAGAAAAGTAACCTGTAAACTCTGCACTACTGAACTGTTTAAGGGGACGTTCACATATCGCGTCTTTTGCACGCTCAAGTTCGTTATTTCCAACACCGCACCGCATCGAGTTAAAAACATTTCAACTTTTCAGAATGCCGCAAGCGCACCGCGGGTCATGTGACAAGAACTAACCAATCAGCTTCATCCTTTCCCGTAACAACGTTAAAAGCTCAGTCAAGATGAAAGGAACAGCTGATCATAGTTGTATATGGATTTCCATTTTGAAATCAATTTAGTAGCAGAGCTACTGCAAGCGATTTTTTGAGCTGCAAATCCATTTATCCTTTGCTGAAATTTCCGCGTTTTCAAGGAGAGAGCACGTCATGGTTGCTTAGCAAAGGCAGATGCCTCAGGGGCGCTTCTGCCCGAGCGCTTTGGAAAGAAGGAGAAAGCGGTGCGCCTAGCGTTTTCCACGCGTTTTTAGGCGCGATTTGTGAACGGCCCCTAAGACTTTCATTTGTGCAGATTCTCCAGTACAATGTTGTTTGCAAATGTTTAGTCGTAAAAGCTGATAACATTGCTTTTTAACAGTTAACATTTAAAGCTTTACAAACATGTTCTGTGATCAGTTTGTCATTTACCGGTTCAAATTTCAGTCGTGCAGCCTAATTATGACTGAATGAGAGAGGTAAATGTTTAAAGTTATTTGAAATGCACTTTTTATTCACTGCTCTTTTTCACACAGCAGGTTTTTTGTGTGTGTCCGATTTTTTTTCTGGACAACCTTCTGACGGATTTTACTTTAAATTGTGAGTTCCATTCAGGTTTCATGCCATTGGCACTTTTTTCGAAGGATTGTTCACAATTTCACAGCAAAAGCTATAAAGCTGTTTCCCAGTAAATAATAAAATACAATGCACTGCAATTTTATTCTGTTTTATCCTTATTCTTTGTGAAAATATGTTCTGAAAGATTCCTTAATAAGCTTTGTTAGGGATGTTAAACTACTATAGGAGCTCTAAGGACTGCCATGGTGAAAACATTATTTGAAATCTACTTGTGAAATTTGCTAGAGTATGGGTCAGTGTTCTGATTGCAGAAGAGTTCAACAAAAGGATTACTAACACATAATAAAACAACTCCAGGTATATTTTTGATGAGGATATGACAGTGCAAAATGGTTAAAATCTCTTAAAAATCTATGCTGAAGGATAAAGACCATTTATTAATAATTTACTTGAGGGAAAAAAATGGAAAAAAACGAAAATATAAGTACATAAACCGATTAATTGATTAATTGTAAAAATAATAGACAGATTAATCGATTATCAAAATAATCGTTAGTTGCAGCCCTAAATGTTATCTATTTTATCAGTGAAGAAATTCACTTAAATCATTACTATTAAACATTGATGGAATATTTGAATCAGGCGGCATCTGGTTATTTATTGATTTAGCCACTGTGCTAAATAAAAACCTTGGATTGTTTTGGTTATTTTCTATGAGTTTGTGGATATGCTCTGCCCTGGCAGATTTTAGGGCCTGTCTATAGCTGGACATACTGTTTTTCCATGCAATTCTAAAAACTTCCAAGTTAGTTTTTCTCCATTTGTGTTCAAGACTACGAGTTTCTTTCTTGAGAGAGTGCTTATTACCAGAGCCAGACAGTAACGGAGTACATTTACTTGAGTACAGTACTTAAGTACAATTTTGAGGGATCTGTACTTTACTCGAGTATCATTTTTGGGGAGTACTCATGACTTTACTCAATTACATTTGAGAGGCAAATATTGTACTCTTTACTTCGCTACATTTCTATCCATAACCGTAAGTACCCGTTACTTCTTCTGCCCCGTCCACACGGAGACGGAGTTTACCCCAATCCAATCTTTTTTTTCTCTCGTCTCAAGAAACCGCGTCCAAACGAAACCTCAAAACGATGTAGTATACATGCCAGACCAGCATGTGGCACTGTAATTCTGCCACATAGATACACTTAAAATGGAGAAGACATGGACTTGCTCATAAACCTTGCGCGTGGTACACAAACGAACATAAAACAATATATTTATTAACCCGTGTTAATGTCAATTAATAAAAAGACAATCGTTCAGTGTTTGTTCATGTTTTTGTTGCTGTTACGTGACGTAGCGGTGTCTGATTAGGGGCGAGACGTGGGCTGATGACGTCATCGTTTCAGAAAATATACGGATTCGCCGTCCAGAAAAAAAACCAAAATTGCGGATCTGTGTGGACGAAACGACTATCTGATAAAAAAATGTGTGCGTATTCACAGAAACGTGTCTCCGTGTGGATGGAAAAAAAAGGAAAAAAGAAAAAAAGAAAAAATCCTCTATATGTTGTTTCCCTCTCAAACGTGACTGGATTGTGCAGGCGCCACTGATTGGGACAGCCTATCAGCAATCACATTCACACTCTTCTCCTCATGGTGCAGAGACCGCCAGACTTCATGACAGTACGCACACACACACACACACACACACACACACAGAGAGAGTTGTCACACATAGATTGTGTATGTGAGAATGGTGTTAATTCAGCTGAAAGTATTTTCTTCTGCCTTTGCCTGTATGTCAGTGTGAGAGGAAGGGTCTTAATACTGTAGCTCAAATGAGCTGAATATTTTTTTTCCTTCTTTGTAAACTGACCTAAACACAGCTGATTAGCTGATTTCCTTTAATCATTATTATTTTCTCTTCTATGCTGCTTGTATAACACGGTCAGGTTCAGAGGTGTGTCAGAACATTGCTATATTGTCTTCTTTGCTCGTTTAGGTTTATTGATTTGATTGATGAAAAAAAACACAGAAACTCACATGTACACACAATTGTTAGCTGAATTTTCTTTTCTGATAGTACACATTAATGTAAGCTGAGCATTTGCTTTGATGTTCTTGAGTATGCGGTGTGTTTAACACAGTCAGGTTCAAATGTGGGTGCAAAAATTTATTAAAACTCCAGCAGAGGTTTGTCAGAGCGTTGCCATTGTGCTATTGCCTTGTGGGCAAGTGAGAAATGTTAAATAAAGAAACATAGTAAAAAGATGAAAATGACTTGATTTTACTTTAAATTCCTTTTACATTCTCCAATGTCAATGTCAATGTCACCTTTATTTATATAGCGCTTTAAACAAAATACATTGCGTCAAAGCAACTGAACAACATTCATTAGGAAAACAGTGTCAATAATGCAAAAATGATAGTTAAAGGCAGTTCATCATTGGATTCAGTTATGTCATCTCTGTTCAGTTAAATAGTGTCTGTGCATTTATTTGCAATCAAGTCAACGATATCGCTGTAGATGAAGTGTCCCCAACTAAGCAAGCCAGAGGCGACAGCGGCAAGGAACCGAAACTCCATCGGTGACAGAATGGAGAAAAAAACCTTGGGAGAAATCAGGCTCAGTTGGGGGGCCAGTTCTCCTCTGACCAGACAAAACCAGTAGTTCAATTCCAGGCTGCAGCAAAGTCAGATTGTGCAGAAGAATCATCTGTTTCCTGTGGTCTTGTCCTGGTGCTCCTCTGAGACAAGGTCTTTACAGGGGATCTGTATCTGGGGCTCTAGTTGTCCTGGTCTCCACTGTCTTTCAGGGATGTAGAGGTCCTTTCTAGGTGCTGATCCAGCATCTGGTCTGGATACGTACTGGATCCGGGTGACTGCAGTGACCCTCTGATCTGGATACAGACTGGATCTGGTGGCCACGGTGACCTCGGAACAAGAGAGAAACAGACAAATATTAGCGTAGATGCCATTCTTCTAATGATGTAGCAAGTACATAGGGTGTTATGGGAAGTGTTTCCGGTTCCGGTTTACCTAATTAATGCAGCCTAAAAATCCTTTAACGGATTTGGATAATAAAAGCATATTAGTATGTTATGTGTATGCCAGGTTAAAGAGATGGGTCTTTAATCTAGATTTAAACTGCAAGAGTGTGTCTGCCTCCCGAACAATGTTAGGTAGGTTATTCCAGAGTTTGGGCGCCAAATAGGAAAAGGATCTGCCGCCTGCAGTTGATTTTGATATTCTAGGTATTATCAAATTGCCTGAGTTTTGAGAACGCAGCGGACGTAGAGGATTATAATGTAAAAGGAGCTCATTCAAATACTGAGGTGCTAAACCATTCAGGGCTTTATAAGTAATAAGCAATATTTAAAAATCTATGCGATGCTTGATAGGGAGCCAGTGCAGTGTTGACAGGACCGGGCTAATATGGTCATACTTCCTGGTTCTAGTAAGAACTCTTGCTGCTGCATTTTGGACTAGCTGTAGTTTGTTTACTAAGCGTGCAGAACAACCACCCAATAAAGCATTACAATAATCTAACCTTGAGGTCATAAATGCATGGATTAACATTTCTGCATTTGACATTGAGAGCATAGGCCTTAATTTAGATATATTTTTGAAATGGAAAAATGCAGTTTTACAAATGCTAGAAACGTGGCTTTCTAAGGAAAGATTGCGATCAAATAGCACACCTAGGTTCCTAACTGATGACGAAGAATTGACAGAGCAACCATCAAGTCTTAGACAGTGTTCTAGGTTATTACAAGCAGAGTTTTTAGGTCCTATAATTAACACCTCGGTTTTTTCAGAATTTAGCAGTAAGAAATTACTCGTCATCCAGTTTTTTATATCGACTATGCAATCCATTAGTTTTTCAAATTGGTGTGTTTCACCGGGCTGCGAAGAAATATAGAGCTGAGTATCATCAGCATAACAGTGAAAGCTAACACCATGTTTCCTGATGATATCTCCCAAGGGTAACATATAAAGCGTGAAGAGTAGCGGCCCTAGTACTGAGCCTTGAGGTACTCCATACTGCACTTGTGATCGATAGGATACATCTTCATTCACTGTTACGAACTGATGGCGGTCATATAAGTACGATTTAAACCATGCTAATGCACTTCCAGTGATGCCAACAAAGTGTTCAAGTCTATGCAAAAGAATGTTGTGGTCAATTGTGTCAAACGCAGCACTAAGATCCAATAAAACTAATAGAGAGATACACCCACGATCAGATGATAAGAGCAGATCATTTGTAACTCTAAGGAGAGCAGTCTCAGTACTATGATACGGTCTAAATCCTGACTGGAAATCCTCACATATACAATTTTTCTCTAAGAAGGAATATAATTGTGTGGATACCACCTTTTCTAGTATCTTGGACAGATAAGGGAGATTCGAGATTGGTCTATAATTAACTAGTTCTTTGGGGTCAAGTTGTGGTTTTTTGATGAGAGGCTTAATAACAGCCAGTTTGAAGGTTTTGGGGACATATCCTAATGACAATGAGGAATTAATAATAGTCAGAAGAGGATCTATGACTTCTGGAAGCACCTCTTTTAGGAGCTTAGATGGTATAGGGTCTAACATACATGTTGTTGGTTTAGATGATTTAACAAGTTTATACAATTCTTCCTCTCCTATGGTAGAGAATGAGTGGAACTGTTCCTCAGGGGGTCTATAGTGCACTGTATTGAATAAATACCTGGGGTTATGTTTGTTTTCTTCTAAAAGAGAAGAAAAGTAATCGGATCTAGCAGTTTTTAATGCTTTTCTGTAGGATATGTTACTTTCCCGCCAAGCAATACGAAATACCTCTAGTTTTGTTTTCCTCCAGCTGCGCTCCATTTTTCGGGCTGCTCTCTTTAGGGTGCGAGTATGCTCATTATACCATGGTGTCAAACTGTTTTCCTTAACCTTGCTTAAGCGTAAAGGAGCAACTTTATTTAAAGTGCTAGAAAAGAGAGAGTCCATAGTTTCTGTTACATCATCAAGTTGTTCTGAGGTTTTGGATATGCTAAGGAATTTGGATACATCAGGAAGATAACTTAAAAAGCAGTCTTTTGTGTTAGAAGTGATGGTTCTTCCATACTTGTAACAAGAAGTAGAATTTACAATTTTGGCTATATGAATTTTACAAAGAACTAAATAATGATCTGAGATATCATCACTTGGCTGAATAATTTCAACACCATCAACATCAATTCCATGTGACAGTATTAAATCTAGAGTATGATTTCGACAATGAGTAGGTCCTGAAACGTGTTGTCTAACACCAATAGAGTTCAGAATGTCTATAAATGCTGATCCCAATGCATCGTTTTCATTATCAACATGGATATTAAAATCACCAACTATTAAAACTTTATCTGCAGCCAGAACTAACTCGGATGTAAAATCACCAAACTCTTTAATAAAGTCTGTATGGTGCCCTGGTGGCCTGTATACAGTAGCCAGTACAAACATAACAGGGGATTTATCATTAACATTTGTTTCTTTGGATAATATTATATGAAGTACCATTACTTCAAACGAGTTATACTTGTAGCCTGCCCTCTGAGAAATCCTGAAAACGTTGTTATAAATTGAAGCAACACCTCCACCTTTGCCTTTTAGACGTGGCTTATGTTTATAACAGTAATCTTGGGGGATGGACTCATTTAAAATAATGTAATCATCAGGTTTTAGCCAGGTTTCTGTCAAACAGAGTACATCTATATTATGATCAGTGATCATATTATTTACAAAAAGTGTTTTCGTAGAAAGGGATCTGATATTCAATAAGCCAAGCTTTATCATTTGTTTATCCATATTGCTTCTGTTTTTTATTTGTTGAACCTCAATTAAATTGTTAATCTTAACTTGGTTTGGACGTTTTTTGTATTTTCTAGTTCGGGGAACAGACACAGTCTCTATAGTGTGATATCTAGGTGAAAGAGTCTCTATGTGCTGAGAATTAACTGACCTCTGTGACGGGAGGCAGCTAGCAGACGGTCGGTTTAGCCAGTCTGTCTGCTTCCTGACCTGGGCCCCAGTTAGTCAAGTATAAACACTAAGACTATTTGCCATATTTCTAGAGAGAAGAGTGGCGCCACCCCAGGAGGGATGAAGACCATCTCTTTTAAACAGGTCAGGTCTGCCCCAAAAGCTCGTCCAATTGTCTATGAAACCTATGTTATTCTGTGGGCACCACTTAGACATCCAGCGATTGAGTGATGACAGTCTGCTATGCATCTCATCACCACGGTAAGCAGGGAGGGGACCAGAGCATATTACAGTGTCTGACATCGTGCTTGCAAGTTCACACACCTCTTTAATGTTATTTTTAGTGATCTCCGACTGGCGAAGACGAACATCATTAGCGCCGGCATGAATAACAATCTTACTGTTTTTACGTTTAGCATTAGCCAGAACTTTTAAATTTGCCAAGATGTCAGGCGCTCTGGCTCCCGGTAAACATTTGACTATGGTGGCTGGTGTCTCTATATTCACGTTCCGTACAATAGAATCACCAATAACTAGAGCAATTTCATCAGGTTTCTCAGTGGGTGCATCACTGAGTGGGGAGAACCTGTTTAATGTTTTGATCGGAACAGAAGAGCGGTGTTTTGACCCACGACTACGCTGCCTCACCGTCACCCAGTTGCCCTGCTGCTGGGGCTTTGTTTCCGGAACGTATTAACTTTAAAATTTTTCATAACTCCATGTAGGACGTTTCTGTACATAAATGTAAGCACTGTGGCAGTAGTAATGCAATATTTAGAAAATGTACTCTTGTACTATTGATACTCAAGTACTTTTAAAAACAAGTACTTCAGTACTTTTACTTAAGTTCACAACTGACTGTAGTACTTGTACTTGAATAAAATTTAGCAAGAGGTATCTGTACTTTTACTCAAGTAATGAAGCTGTGTACTCTGTCCACCTCTGCTTATTACTGTTATAACATGGCACAGTATGTTTTTCTCTAACCTTTTTCAATTTGATGGGGACAACAGCTTCTAATGTAATCAGCAGTCTGACTGCTTTAGCAGAAAGGCGATAGGCTAAGGACCTGGCCGCTGCATGGAAAGTGTACTCTCACCATGTTTTCAGAACCTTCATCGAGTACATACAGGGCCTCTGTAATTAAAATCACAGTTAGCAGTGGTGGGATACAAACCCACACCCCCAGAGAGACTGGAGCCTAAATCCAGCGCCTTAGACCACTCGACCACACTACCACACAAAGCCCTTTTCAATGAGGAACACTGGCTGTTTCCATCCTTTTGGATACCTATTGCTTTCCACTGTTATTTCATTCAAGTGATTTTCCTGTTTTGAAGTAACTTCACTGTGATTGTAAACTATTGGTGTCCCTGTTTCAACAAGGTGCCTCTGTCAGAAAGGAGCAGAGGCCATGACAAGCTTTCAGCACCAACTTGGCTAAAAAGCAAGGAATGTAAAAGCAGCTGAATTTGGACGTACACGCAGCATCACTTTGCACAGCCACAGCAGTCTTCCAAAAGGCTGCACTGGCAGCGGTGGGGTTTGAACCTACACCCCCGAAGAGACTGGAGCCTTAATCCAGCACCTTGGACCGCTGAGCCACACTTCCCTTTATGCCTGCGCTCTCTGGCTCGCTACGACCGGTGGAAAGGCCGCCCTGATGTTGACTTGGCCGAAAAGCTACATTCTAATCCTGTTAGCATAAAACAAACCTGATCCCTAGCAGGTTAGGGCTTGCGGCAATGTTGCTGTCACAGCAAGTCTGAGGTGTGTTTGGAAAAACAGATCAACTCAGGATTGACTAAAATCGTCAGCAATGAAACTTCCAGTAGTCACTAAAGCGCAGAGGAAGGACAGTGCCCCATGAGCAGGACTGAGTCTGACTGCTTTAGCAGAAAGACGATGGGCTGAGCACCTGGCCGCTGTACTCTCACCATGTTTTCAGAACCTTCATCGAGTACACACAGGGCCTCTGTAATTAAAATCACAGTTGGCAGTGGTGGGATTCGAAGCCACGCCCCCAGAGAGACTGGAGCCTAAATCCAGCACCTTAGACCACTCGGCAACCAGGGGCGAAAATCTCATCTAAATGTTGGGGGGGACAATAAACATAACATTTCTCACGAGCAAGTTTTGAAGGGGACACCAATAAAACAGGCAGGATTGTACTTAAGGATATGTGTACAGAGAGGAAAGCCTTACTATTGCATGGAGACCGTTCCATTATCCTTCTTCTCAAAGTTTCTTTCTGGTTCAATGAAAAAGCTGACTAAATTGACCAAAACATTCTGCAAAACATTTTATTTTTTTGCAATGTTTTTTGAAGTTGTTTACAAAATCAAGCCACCAAAATACAATGGAATTTGAACTTAACTTCAACTTTTATTTCTTTGTATAGCACATTTAATAGCAATGTTGTTGCTTCACAGTTATAATTAAAACATGCATATATAAAAACATTTGCCATGCCTAGCAAAATGAAGGCATACACACTCTTAGACATAGGCTACATCCTCACACAACTGTATAGTGAGATCGGTATAGAAGTAAAAGAGAGGGGAGAAAACAAAAAATAATTATTTATTACGTCAATGACTGATTTGTTCAAAAAGTGGATTCATTCAGTTAGGAAACACCTCCTCATTGTGTTTCTCAAAATCAGTGCTGTTACTGCTGTAGATTAGTTTTCAACTTTTTTCGTTGGTGAAATAGAGCTAAAACAGGCAATATGGTGCCTAAAATGCACTTAATATTAACTTATTGTTTATTCATTTTTTATACAAATCTAAATCACATTTGTTATGCTAATATCTGGAGAACAACTGCACTCTTATTGTGATGTTATATTAGATTGACTATATTAAATGAAGTAAACCGACTAAATCATAGTGAACGCGGGAAAATCTAAATGCGCACCCGCGCTAATCTAATCTAACGTACAAGACTGTGTGTATGTCGGTGGTGAGGTGAGATGAAAATTGGAGCAGGCAGTGGACCAAAGCAATTTGAGGCAAAGCAGGGAGAACTCGAGATGTTTAAAACTTTTTTTGTTGTTGTTGCTCCGTTTGCATTTGTATTGTTTTACTACTTACACAATTAGTTTAACTATATATCATTATATTATTTACAATACACATATTTCAATTATATTTTATGGGGGGACAACCCTCAGATGGGGGGGTCCGACCCCCCCGACCCCCCCGCGATTTCCGCCTATTTCGGCAACGCTACCACACTAAACCTTTTTCAATGAGTAAAAGTGGCTATGTACATCCTTTTGGCTAATTATTGCTTTCCTCTGTTATTTTATTCAAGTGATTTTTCCTGTTTTGAAGTAACGTCACTGTGATTGTAAACTATTGGTGTCCCTGCTTCAACACAGTGCATCTGTAAAAAAGGAGCAGAGGCCGCGACAGGATTTCAGCACCGACTTTCGCTAAAAAGCAAGGAATGTAAAAGCGGCTGAATTTGGACGTTCACGCAGCATCACTTTGTGCAGCCACAGCAGTCTTCCAAAAAGATGTACTGGCAGCGGTGGGATTCGAACCGACGCCCGCCAAGAGACTGGAGTCTTAATCCAGCGCCTTGGAGCACTCGGCCACGCTACCCTGTGCTCCTGCGCTCTCCGGCTCGCTACGACCGGTGGAAAGGCCGCCCTGGCCACTCTGATTTTAAGTATAGGGTGTATTCTAATTCTCACTTTGAATTTACATGCGTAATTTTTCCTATTTGACCGTTTTTTCTCTCTCACACACACACACACACAAACACACATTATATGTGTGTATCTAAATCCTTTTTTTATTTACCATGCTTTTAATTTCCTATAAGGTATTTTATTGGCTTAGAATGATAAAAATTGTTCCACTCTTTCCAATTACAGTGATTGCTGTCCTATTTAAGTGGCGGTTTGAATGTTGGTTTTAATGTATCAAACATGGAATCAATACCAAGAAGGGCGAGAAACCCAAACTGGACAGAGGAACAGTGTTTACTATTAGCCCAGTTAGTGGATGAACACAAGGCCATTCTTAAAGGAAAATTCGGGCCGGGTGTCACAGCAAGGGACAAGAAGCAGACATGGGAGCATATAGCACAAACTATTAATGGTTCATTCCCCCTGCTTGTGCACACCTATAAGCCTGCTATATTCATAAATGCAGTTTTTTGAGCCTGCAAGGTGGGAATGTCCAGTGGAAATGAAATGAACTGCAAAACAATAATTTGTTCTGAAAGTGCTGTAATTGTTTTGTGTGATCACTCTACTTATAGAAGGTTGTGACAGACCCAAATCATCACTATTGCATTATTGCATTTTCCCAGTTGCCAAATATCGTAATGTAGTGATTACTTTAATTTATATAGTAAATTATAAATTATTATATAATCTATACCATCTTATTAACTCACTGTCATCCATTTTCTGCAACACATTTCTTCTGCCTCTTCGTCTCTCTGCCATTTTCTTCTCTGCTAAAGAAACTCTTAAGCCTCTTAAAAGTCCTTGTCTGTGCTCCTAACAAGTTTGACCTAAAGACCTCTTTTAAGGGTTAAGATGCTTTCTGAATTACTTTTTTCTTTACTAGGATTTTTTCTTTAATTTTAAGAGTAAACGCCCACATTTCTAAGAATTTTCTTAGAATTTTGTAACTAGGAGCTACTTTTTGCATTAAGATTCTGTATGAATACGGGCCCTGGCCGCTGAAAGGGAAAGTGTACTCTCACCATGTTTTCAGAACCTTCATCGAGTACACACAGGGCCTCTGTAATTAAAATCACAGCTGGCAGCGGTGGGATTCGAACCCACTCCCCCAGAGAGACTGGAGCCTAAATCGAGCGCTAGCTGACGAAGGATAGTCCGACAATATTTTAGAAATGTTGAGCAATGTCGAAACAGCGCAGCCAATCGCATCGAAGCGCTATGACATTTGGACCAATCGCGTCGAAGCGCCTTAACATTTCCAGCCAATCAAAAAGCGCAATTCATAACATTCTCTTGACATTCGTAACATTTGACCAATCAGAGAGCAGGGGGATTTCGACGCCACGTTTCCGCGTATCACCGCTAGGTGGAGGGGTCAGCTCTTCTAGTCAGGTGTCAATCAAGTTGCCGAACCATGCCGAAGGTGTACAAAAGAATGACATCATCCTCAGGGGGCGTCTCAGAGGTAAAAAAGGTTAATTACTGAAGTTCGTGACCTATGACAAGGGTCATTGTCACGTAGTTCGACATAAAAAGTGGTACGAGATTTATCAAAGGGTGAGTGTTTGTTACCTTTGCATTATAGAGAAATAAAAATAAAAAATATTCATAATCGGACATTATTAGTATCTTTGTTTAGTGTATTTGCATAAGAGAACAACACATCAGGCTTCAGAACAAACATTTACCTGGTCCCATTCATTTGAACGATGTAATGTGATGGTTGTGTTATGTTATGGCTTACAACAGTGTAAACCAGAGTGTGTCAATTGTTTATAGACATTTATGTAATGTTGCAGGTATTTTAAGAAATGTTCCTCTCTTGTATCTTCCTCCTCTAAACAGAGATACCAGTTGTAACATTATATATAAGATAAATGTGACTTGTGTCCTAGAAATGAATGAATGAATAAATATATGAATTTAATGAACTTTTTTATGCTCTCTTAAGGGACTCACTTGTATTGTGCATTATATTTGTTATAATGCATACAGAAATGTCAGATGCTGTCTCGTGGCCAAACAACCTTGCTTGGAGGCGTGCTGAAATGCATCTGTGGTTTTCAAACTCCAAAGGTAACATTAATGTAGCAAGTATTTTTATTAGTATTATTAGTATATTTACTGAAAAGGTTTCTTTCTGAATTTCTTATGTATTTAAGTTTTTTTTTTTTTTTTTTTGGTCGTCTTAAGCAGCCCACTGCTTCTACTGGACCAGCACAAAGGGTGTTGGAAGAACCTCATGCTGCTGAAACAGCAAAGAAGGCCAGAGTCAGCCTGACCCCCAGCCTCATCCCCTGCCCCGGCCCCAGCCTACTGCACCTGTGGAAGCAAAAGTTGCAACACAATTTTCAATTGTAAGAATTACTATTTAATTTTTTTAATAATACCACTTAAGTATGAGCTCAATTAAAATTCGAGGAAGTTCAGAAAGTAAGAAGAAGAAAAAAGAAAACGCAAGAATGCTATGAGATGCTGGTTGAGACCTGCTAATTTTCACACCTCTTGTACAATGGGGGCAGCTGTTGTCTGCTGATTGGTCGGTTTGAATATCTCAGATTTGGTTTAAGTCACATGGTCAAGAATAAATGAAGATTGTAACCTGTCTGCTTTCTCTCTTTCATCTCTGGGCTCTACTCTTTGATTGTCCTCTTTGTCTCTAACTGAGCTCTGCCTTTGTTGAAGGTCACTGAGCTAGACTCATGTCCCTCATGGCATCTCTCTCAATACTTCTCATGTGTTAAAGCTCTTTTTTTTTTCTTTTTCCTTCTCTATCTCATGTAACATTCCACATACACGCTGGCTATTATTACAGTTTTTTTCAATTGTTTACACGCAAATTTGAAAACCGAGTTCTTTTTGTCAAAATATAATCACAATTATCCAAACACCACAATCAATTAGCAAAATTCCTAGATTGTTTGCAAAATGACACATTTCAGTCAAAACATATACACATATTTGTGAAAATGCTATTTGTTTTCATTTAACCAACACAGTCATCAATGATCATACACTATTGCAGCCAGTTTCACACTGCTGTGATAAATAAAAAACACATTTGTAAAAAAAAAAAAAAAAAAAAAAAGAGAGATTTTTGGCCAGACATTCTTACTGTATGTAAGAAAAAATTTAGGTGACAAAAAAAATAGTGAGAAACTCACAACATTATTCATGATTTGTTTTGAGATATAAGGAGAATGTAGACAAATACTGTAGGCCTACTATAACCTAACCAAGCACTGCACAGCACTTGATGCTGCAGACTGAATATTTCAAGTATTTATTTCAATACTTACAGTATTTCTTACCATAATCAGTTACAGTAATCAACCAACAATTATATCAATTACTGTAAACAAATAAAATCTATAGACAAATACAAATTACTGCATGAATTACAGTACATACACTTTGACTCTGAAGAAAAGTAAAGTAAAAGTAAACAGAAATGAAAGAAAACAACTGTAAAGGCAACAAGAATACTGTAACTATCCATCTCTCCGTCTGGCTGGATCAGGCCATAAGATTTTATCCACATCACAGGCTATGTCTTCATTGGCAAGGCACCGTTGGAAGAATTGCCTTGTGTGACGAATCCACCCCTGCAATGAAGCTGCTTCAATAAGATCACATGCCTGTTCCATGGCCTGAATGAGGGGCAAACGGTCATAAGGCCGCAGGTCATATACCTTCCACCGCCACGCTGAAAAAAATTCTATAGGATTCAGGAAGGGGGAGTATGGGGGAGGGTATAAAACTTCAAAATCAGGGTGATCATGGAACCAGTTCTGGACCAGAGCAGCCCGATGAAATGAGACATTGTCCCAAACGACAATGTACCGCATCTGGTCCACTTGGTGTAATGCTGTGACAATCTCATGCAATCGGTCAATAAATGCAAGTATCAGATTTGCATTATAGGGTCCCAGATTTGCATGGTGGTGGAGGACCCCATTTTGTGTGATAGCAGCGCAAAGGGTGATGTTACCCCCTCGCTGCCCTGGCACATTGGTTATTGCCCTGTGACCAATTACATTTCTCCCTCTTCTTCTTGTTTTTGCAAGGTTAAATCCAGCCTCATCCACATATATAAATTCATGTTGAATTTCAGCAGCATTCATTTGCAAGACTCTCTGAAACACATTAAAGAAAATAGGATTCTATTCAATATCTAAAGCACAGTATTTTTTTGTGACAGAACATTATGAGCGGTGCATGATACCACACCATAGTCAGATGAACAATGCATAGCTCCACATACTCATTGCGCAGATGTTTCACTCTCTCTGAATTTCTGTCAAATGGTACCCGATACAGTTGCTTCATGTATATTTGATTTTTCTTTAGGATTCGACCTAATGTTGACAGAGAGACTCGTTGGATGTTATTGAAAATATTGTCATCATTGATGATATTGGCTTGGATTTCTCGTAGCCTGATACAATTATTGGCCAAAACCATGTTTACAATGGCGGCCTCTTGTGCACGACTAAACATAGGGCCCCTTCCACCTTGATGTCCTCGACCCTCAATCCTATGTAAAAAAAAAAAAAAAAAAAATTATATTATATATATATATATACACACATACACACACACACACACACACTTATGCAGCCTACTGTCAAATGTCACAGTAAACAATATTGATTATACAAGCTTTAGTTTCAATGTATACTGTGTGGTTAGCTTACCTGTTTTCTCGATGAAATGTCTGACGCAACAGTATTTCTGCTGAGATTTGGTTGAACTCTTTGTCCAGCTTCCATCAGTGTCAGTCCATGGTTTATAACATGGTCAATAAGTGTTGCACAGATTTCTCGAGTCAAATTTGGTCCTCGTCTTCTTTGTTCAGGTTCTATCACCTCTTCAAGTCCTTCTCTACCTCTTCCTCTACCTAGGTGTCTTCCTCTACCTCCTTCTCCTCTTCCTCTACCTCCTTCTCCTCTACCTATGCCTCTTCCTCCTCCTTCTCCTCTTCCTCTACCTCCTTCTCTTCTTCCTCTACCTTCTTCTCCTCTACCTATGCCTCTTCCTCTACCTCCTTCTCCTCTTCCTCTACCTCCTTCTCTTCTTCCTCTACCTTCTTCTCCTCTACCTATGCCTCTTCCTCTACCTCCTTCTCCTCTTTCGCTACCTTCTTTTCCTCTACCTCCTTCTCCTCTTCCTCTACCTTCTTCTCCTCTACCTATGCCTCTTCCTCTACCTCCTTCTCCTCTTCCTCTACCTCTACCATCTCCTCTTTGCGCTCCCCCTCTCATTCTCACTCTTCTTCTTCTTCTAACTCCTTCCATTTTTGTTGAAGACAGGTGAACTCACCTGCTGCCTTTTATAGCACACCTGAGTGCTGCGTTTACAAATTAGCTCATGTGTGCTTCCAAACCTGGTAGATGTGTTTATTCAATTCGTTCATTAGTGTGGTAATTGGCAATCCGGTGCTTTGTAATTACAAGGAAGTAACCTCACAATCCTTATCTGTGTCTAAGGTGTGAAAATGTGTGTAGAGTTTTACAAATCACTGTGTGTAATGTTTTGCAAAAAGGGTGAAGCAGACATTGTGTGTAATGTTGTGCAAATCTGTGGAGGTGTTTTGCTCATTGGAGTAAAACTTTGCTAATTGTGTGGACATTTTAATTTTAGTGTGTAAACAATCGTAAAAAACTTTAACTGTACACATGTAATAATTACTCCATCATGCAAATACTTTGTAGTAATATCAAGAGTCAGTACTGCTGATAAATCATTCCTCTTACGGACGTCAGTTCCATTCAGAAAGAAGTGTTTTTGAATGCTGCATTTACTTAAAATTGTAATATTAACACAAATAGTAATGCTTGCTATTATAACACATTCTGTCTTCTCACATTTTTAGTTTACCAAACCAAGATTTACTGGGTCTCACATTGCTGCAGCAAAGCCAAATCTTAGTTTGGCCAGGAGACCTTCTCAGGTTGAAGACCAGCCCAGCGCAACAGTGTCTAGTGCCTCTAGACCAAGCACTACAGTCTCTGTAAGTAATGGCATAATCTATATTGTACTCTATGAAGACACGTTTCACGTTCCATTCTATACAAATTATTAAACTATTTAAACTATTTTTTAATAACAGAAAACCATATATTAATAAACAAAAAAGCTATATTTTATAAATAGATTTCATACAAATTACTATTAAAAAGTTATTGATGTTACGATAGTGTTACTTCTATTGAAAAAGGAGGCATTAAATTGATCAAAAATCTCAGACATTTATGTCACAAAAGATTTCTATTAAACATCATGTTACAAATGATTTCTATTTCAAATAAATGCTGTTCTTCAAACTTAATAAAAATACCACTTTCACATTTATGGACTGTTGTATTTTATCTCCTCATGTTCCTCAACCTAGTTTCTGTCTCCCCTTGATTATGTCATTCAGTTAATCTGTGTCTAGTTAATTTACTCATTCGTCCCTCATTGGTCTGTCTACTTAAATTCTAGTCTGTTCAGTTTGTCTTGGTCTGTGTGTTACTGCCTTCCTTTGTGTGGGTTAATTGCAAATAAATGCACAGACACTATTTAACTGAACAGAGATGATATAACTGAATCCAATGATGAACTGCCTTTAACTATCATTTTTGCATTATTGACACTGTTTTCCTAATGAATGTTGTTCAGTTGCTTTGACGCAATGTATTTTGTTTAAAGCGCTATATAAATAAAGGTGACATTGACATTGACATAATTAAAGATTATTTACCCTTGATTTTCATCTTTGTGTGCTTTCCCCAACACCATAAGTGTGGCAACCACTTTAATGCAGTTTTATTATCAGCTATTTTCACGTTTTCAACTAATAATGAAGGTTTATGTTCAATAGAATGGTTTCTGAAGGATCATGTAACACTGAAGACTGGAGTAATGATGCTGAAAATTTGTTCTTGCCACTGTAGAAATAAATTACATTTTATATTTTAAACTTTAAATTGTAGTAATGTTCCACAATTTAACTATCTTTTTAGTTTTTAACTGTATTTTTGATCAAATGCAACCTTGGTGAGCAGAATAGGTTTCTTTTATAATCTTTTGGACCTCAAACTTTGCAACTGTAGTGTATGATTTAATCTAGGACAAGTTATTGTAAGTTATTGTAATAATAGTTATTGTAAATTATAGTTATTGTAAGTTATTCTATTTGCAAAATCTATATTTTACTTCATGATTGTACAGACACCAGATCCTACAGTTCCAACCCCTGTCCCCAGAGCCACTGCAGATGTGTCCAATCCCTAATAAAACTAATAAAATGCTTAAAGTGATTAAAAAAATAAAATGAACTTACTAAACTTAATGTTTTGTCTTTTTTTCCATCACAGACTGCTCCTTCTGGGGCATTATTGCAAGGTCCATCTGTAGTTCAACTTCCTCGTTTGTGGTCCGAGACCATGCCACCAGAGGATCACAAGTGGATTGGCAAAAGGCTTTTCAAAATTGGATCCAAAGGAAAGCCAGCACTTCGTGATGACCTCCAGCTCTGGTATTACCCCCCACAACCAGCACTTATTTACAATCAGGCTCCAGCTCCAGACAGATTCTTTTGTCATTCTCTTCTGCTGCTTGGACATCTGGCATTTTATGCGCAGGATTGCCTTGGGGTGTACAACTGATGCCCATCAGTTGTACCCCATCTTTATGTCACGGCTATCAGCATGCATCTTTGAATGGGATGCAGCTGACGTCTCTATCCTTCGCAAAGCAAAGAGAGAGCTGTTGATGTCCCAGGGTTGGCCTGCGCTGACAGATGAAGATGTAAACAAGCATCTGACCAGGGAGGAGCTGGCTCTACATTGCAGGAGGAGGACCCGTGGAGAGCAGACTACCATGCCTCTCCTTGAACAACTGCTTACAGAGCTCCTGAGCAGCAAGGGCAATGACTCTCTGGGTGTTCCTCTCTTGGATCGAGAAAGGATGGAGCACATCTGGTGTGTCCAAAAGAAGCACATCAAGTGTATCCAAGACCCTCTTGGTGTTTCCCTCTATACTGAGACCGGGAGCTTAACCAAGGGAGGTGTGCTTCTGAAGACTTACAGATGTGCCAGAGGCTCCACTTCTCTTGAATCCTTTCATTTACACCTTAACCGTTTCATCCCAGGTATGTATTTGTCGAACACACACTGCATATGCAAAGAAAGAACATTTAAGTGTCTGTGTGTTTAACATTCCCTAAAAACTGTTGTCTGTTTACAGGGACCAGTACAAACAGTCTGAACTTTCAGATTTATTTGTTGGAGGGTCTACACAGGTGGAACCAGGATCGGGAGGCAGCTTCCATGTCATCGGAGCCATCAGCTTTACGCAGCTACACAGGAGAACTTGTTCACTGTGTAAACAGCAATTATGAAAAGCTGTTTGGCAGGAAAGTGGTCCCCACGTTTTGTCCCCCTGCACGTTACACCGGTAAAATAATGTATTATTGTTAATTAACTTGCAATTCCCGTGTAATCTCAGTCAATATTTTATTTAAGCCTATACAGTGTACCTTGTATCTGTATTTTTTAACTATAAACTATCAACATGATCAACTTTTTTTTTCTTGAAACATGCCCTCTGTCATCTGATCGATATTTTCTTTCAAGTAAAAGGCATTTCAGTATAATTGTACAAACGTCTACCTTCAACTCATACATCACGTCATTTTGCTGTGGAATCTTTTTTATTAGAAAGTAGTTATTTTTTAGAAAGCATAACTTGATTATTTTTAGTAATATTTGGTGACCATTTACTGTACTGATGTTACTTTGGTTTACTTGATTAGAAAAGTCAAGTTACATGTAAGTATCAAATACGCTCATCAGCCTTTTGAGTAATTTTATTTGTATGTCTCTCAGTCATCATTGTATTGTATTGCTTTGTTTTGGCCCCACAGTTATAGGTTTATGGCCTTTTTTTTTCTTTTTCTCCTCTACTATGATCTCCATATTCTCACACTATTACACTATATGAACTACTACAAAGGCCTTATGTATCAAATATGTTGCACAACAATTGTATTTAATTCCTATTTATTGTTTTTATTCCAGGTGAGCTCATTGGAGTGCAGTATCTGTTCCAGCAGACTGGTCAGGCACTGCAGGACATGAACCCAGACTCTGAAGAGACGGCAGAACTCATCGAGGACCTTAATGTGGAGGAGCGAGATGAAGATGAGGGCTTCTGTGATGTCAGCGAGGATCACACCATTACAGATCCTGAGGATGTTCTGTCACCTCCCTCCTCCACTCTGACACTGGGTTCTTCCACAGTGGTCACCAGCAGTGACACGGCTGTACTGGGTTCCACATCCCCTTCACTGGTCCCTGACCCTACACCTTCTCCATCAACTGGACCCTCGGGGACTGCTGTCCCACCTTTTCCCTCTGAAACATCTGCTTCACCACTCTCCTCAGAGCCAGAGGATGCTGGTCAGGATGATGATGACGATGAAGAGACTGTAAGTGCCACTTCTCTGTATTTCTTTCAAATAAACTACATTAAATTAAAATAAGGATTGATCAACATATACTTCTTGCTACTGCTTTATATCCAGACTTTGCTCAGATTTTAAACTAAAGTCATTAGTAGGCAACAAAGATGCATCAAATCAGTTTTATTTAGTTAGTGCTTTGTACTATACAGATTGTGTTAAACAGCAACACTTCAATTAAACTAGTTATGGAACTATGCATTAAACAAATGTGATTATTATTTGTGCTTGTTTTCTTAATAGGCTGTTGACTACCAAAATGTCCCGGGATTCCAACATGTGGACAAGCTGGCAGAATATCTGGTGGAGCTCACACAGCCCTTAGCCTGACAAATCAGGAAGCCAGCACCATAATTGAACTTTGGCAGAACCTGGCTGACCAGGACAAGCAACGGGTGGTGTATGCAGCTCGACACCAGAAGAGACTGCTGAGTGGACGCTTCAGAGTACCAAAGAGGCCCACTAAAACCCCAGGAGTAGAGAGCACCACCAGAAGTGTTCTGGGAGCAAGCAGCGCACCTGCTCAGTGGCCTGACTGTTGCCGTCTGGTGGAGACCATCTTCATCAGGCTTTGCAATATCCACCCAAGCCCCAAAAGAAAAGGCAAGGGAACGCTGTCGAGATGGTCTCTAATCCTCCAGGATTACAGGAGGATAAGGCAGCTTGTACTGGGCAACAGCTTGGTGATGGGGGGAACCTCAATGCAGCTGGTGGAGGTTAACCAGAATACCCTGATTCAGTGGTATAACAACAGACAGAAAAAGCAGGAACTGTCTGTGCTGATTCAGGGCATTCAGTTGCCTCAGCCCCTCCCTGAAGCTCAGGAACCTCTCTAGGCTGCCAAACGCCTACGGACTGAGCCAGAACAACCAGGGCAGCAGCACCAGTACAAGCTCCCAGAGAGCACATCAGGTCAGGCAAAGCAGAGGCACACTCCTACTGGACGACCTCCTCTCAGACCCAAGGCACCAACACAGACTCCTAGGTTGGTTACGCCATCAGCATCTGGAGCATCAGTGCAGATGGTACACAATATACTTATACCTGCAGCACCAGGTTTCCAGGGTGTGCCAATGCTTCAGGGTGTGCCAGTGTTCCAGGGCATGCCAATGGCTCAAAGACTGCCAATGGTCCAGGGCATGCCAATGGTCCAGTGGATGCCAATGGTCCAGGGGATGCCAATGGTCCAGAGGATGCCAATGGTTCAGGGAATGCCACTGTTACAGCCTACAGTTGTGCAGGGCACAAGTTCACAACCAGCTGCCAATCCGCAAACCATGCCTAAGAGACCCTACAAGATAACTGTTGAGGCGAACACTTGCAAGAAGTGCGGACATTTCAAAACCAGTGCAACGGGACATAGCCAGTACAGGGGCAAAGTATACTGCCCACAGTCTGAGACTGTTACAAAAGAACAGTGGTTGGGGGAAATGCGGAGAACTGTTCCCAAATAATGTATATATTTTTATTTATTGTAGTGTGTATATAGTTGTTTAAATATAGTTCCCTATAGTTAATATTTGTGTTGAACATTATTTAATATTTTATTTACTGCTTTTTAAAAACCTATTTAACTTATTTGTGTTTGTATTTAAAACTGTACTTACTGTTTTATTTACCTTTTTAATTTATTGTTTGAAAACTTATTTAATTTAATTTTTATTACTGTTCGTTAGCATATTTTTTTTTCATTTTATTTCCCTTTTGATTTAAAGTTGTTTTAAAACTTATTTAAAATTTAATTTGTTAATATGTATTACTGTTCTATTGGCATAATTGTAAAAATAAAATAATAATTGGCAAATGACAGCTTTTTTGTAATTTGCACTTTAATATAACTATTTCATTAGTACACTGCAAAAATAAAACGTGTCTACAAAAAATAATTTGCATTTGTCATTTGTCACAGACATTTTCCAGCATATTAATATTTTCATCTTTAATTAGAAATGACAGATTTGAATGTGTCTTGAATAAATGTAAGCTAAAAAATCCTTAATCAGAATAAATATCAATACAACTGCAATAATAATATGCTTAATCAGAATAAATATGAATACAACAACTACTAAATAACTAATAATAACAAAACACATTTCCATTGGTGTACTTACATTTTCATGAAAAAAAAAAAAATCAAACAAAGCACATATATACATTTAATTAACATTGAAACATCATTTATTTAAAGCAATTAACAATATTAAAAAAGTTGTCTTTAGCCTGATTCGAACCCGGGTCGTGGGGAGAACCTGTAATATAAATGTGCAAATTTAACGCAAGAAGAAACTGGAAGATGTATCACTGCGCGCATGCTAAGGAAGATTGGGCTTCGAAAGTCAAATTTCACCCTTTCTTTTCTTCATTTTTTCTTTCTCTTCTTCCCCTTCTCTTTTTTTTTCGTTCCCTCTTTTCTTCCCGGGACTATTGTTCCCCAGCTTGAGCACAGCACCTTAGACCACTCGGCCATGCTACCAGGGTGAAAGTTTCTTTCCATTCCTTTTTTCACCTTCCACCTTCCATGATTATAGAGGCAACACTACCACACTAAGCCTTTTTCAATGAGTAAAATTGGCGTTTTCCATCCTTTTGCCTACTTATTGCTTTCCACTGTTATTTTATTTAAGTGATTTTTCCTGTTTTGAAGTAACTTCACTTTGATTGTAAACTATTGGTGTCCCTGCTACAACATGGTGCATCTGTATTTGGACGTTCACGCAGCATCACTTTGCGCAGCCACAGCAGTCTTCAAAAATATCTACTGGCAGTGGTAGGAATCGAACCCACGCCCCCGAAGAGACTGGAGCCTAATTCCAGCGCCTTGGACCGCTCGGCCACGCTGCCCTGTGTGCCTGCGCTCTCCGGCTCGCTACGACCGGTGGAAAAGTTTCTTTCCATTCCTTTTTACGCCTTCCACCTTCTGGAAATAGAGGCAACGCTACCACACTAAGCCCTTTTCAATGAGTAAAACTGGCTGTTTCCATCCTTTTGCCTACTTATTGCTTTCCACTGTTATTTTATTCAAGTGATTTTTCCTGTTTTGAAGTAACTTCACTTTGATTGTAAACTATTGGTGTCCCTGCTTCAACACGGTGCATCTGTAAGAAAGGAGCAGAGGTCGTGACAGGCTTTCAGCACCGACTTGGCTAAAAAGCAAGGAATGTAAAAACGGCTGAATTTGGATGTTTATGCAGCATCACTTTGCGCAGCCACAGCAGTCTTCCAAAAAGATGTACTGGCAGCGGTGGGATTCGAACCCACACCCCCGAAGAGACTGGAGCCTTAATCCAGCGCCTTGGACTGCTCGGCCACGCTACCCTGTGTGCCTGCGCTCTCCGGCTCACTACGACCGGTGGAAAAGTTTCTTTCCACTCCTTTTTTCGCCTTCCACCTTCCGGAAATAGAGGCAACACTACCACACTAACCTCTTTTAATGAGTAAAACTGGCGGTTTCCATCCTTTTGCCTACTTATTGCTTTCCACTGTTATTTTATTCAAGTGATTTTTCCTGTTTTGAAGTAACTTCACTTTGATTGTAAACTATTGGTGTCCCTGTTTCAACACGGTGCATCTGTAAGAAAGGAGCAGAGGCCGTGACAGGCTTTCAGCACCGTCTTGGCTAAAAAGCAAGGAATGTAAAAGCGGCTGAATTTGGACGTTCATGCAGCATTACTTTCCGCAGCCACAGCAGTCTTCCAAAAAGACGTACTGGCAGCAGTGGGATTCGAACCCACGCCCCCGAAGAGACTGGAGCCTTAATCCAGCGCCTTGGACCGCTCGGCCACGCTACCCTGTGTACCTACGCTCTCCGGCTTGCTACGACTGGTGGAAAAGTTTCTTTCCGTTCCTTTTTTTGCCTTCCACCTTCCGGAAATAGAGGCAACGCTACCACACTAAGCCCTTTTCATGAGTAAAACTGGCTGTTTCCATCCTTTTGCCTACTAATTGCATTCCAATGTTATTTTATTCAAGTGATTTTCCTGTTATGAAGTAACTTCACTTTGATTGTAAACTATTGGTGTCCCTGCTTCAACACGGTGCATCTGTAAGAAAGGAGCAGAGGCCGTGACAGGCTTTCAGCACCGACTTGGCTAAAAAGCAAGGAATGTAAAAGCGGCTGAATTTGGACATTCATGCAGCATCACTTTGCACAGCCACAGCAGTCTTCCAAAAAGATCTACCTGCAGCAGTGGGATTCGAACCCACGCCCCCGAAGAGACTGGAGCCTTAATAAAGTGCCTTGGACCGCTCGGCCACGCTACCCTTTGTGCCTGCGCTTTCCGGCTCGTAACGACCGGTGGAAAAGTTTCTTTCCATTCCTTTTTTAGCCTTCCACCTTCCGGAAATAGAGGCAACGCTACCACACTAAGCCCTTTTCAATGAGTAAAACTGTCTGTTTCCATCCTTTTGCCTACTAATTGCTTTCCAATGTTATTTTATTCAAGTGATTTTCCTGTTTTGAAGTAACTTCACTGTGATTGTAAACTATTGGTGTCCCTGCTTCAACACGGCGCATCTGTAAGAAAGGAGCAGAGGCCGTGACAGGCTTTCAGCACCAACTTGGCTAAAAAGCAAGGAATGTAAAAGCGGCTGAATTTGGACGTTCATGCAGCATCACTTTGCGCAGCCACAGCAGTCTTCCAAAAAGCTGTACTTGCAGCAGTGGGATTCGAACCCACACCCCCGAAGAGACTGGAGCCTAAATCCAGCGCCTTGGACCGCTCGGCCACACTACCCTGTGCTCCTGCGCTCACCGGCTCGCTACGACGGTTGGAAAGGCCGCCCTGATGCTGACTTGGCCAAAATGCTGCATTCTAATCCTGTTTGCGTAAAACAAACCTGATCCCTAGCAGGTTAGGGCTTGTGGCAATGTTGCTGTCACAGCAAGTCTGAGGTGAGTTGTGAAGAAAAGATCAACACAGGATTGACTAAAATCATCAACAATGAAACTTCCAGTAGTCATTTAACCACAGAGGAGAACAGTGCACCAGGAGCAGGACCGAGTCTGACTGCTTTAGCAGAAAGGAGATAGGCTGAGCACCTGGCACCTGAAAGGGAAAGTGTACTCTCACCATGTTTTCAGAACCTTCATCGAGTACACACAGTGCCTCTGTAATTAAAATCACAGCTGGCAGCAGTGGGATTCGAACCCACACCCCCAGAGAGACTGGAGCCTAAGACCAGCGCCTTAGACCACTCGGCCACGCTACCAGGATGGGAGCATCTTTCCATTCCTTTTTTCGCCTTTCAACTTCCGGAAATAGAGGCAACGCTAACACACTAAGCCCTTTTCAATGAGTAATACTGGCTGTTTCCAGCCTTTTGCCTACTAATTGCTTTCCACTGTTATTTTATTCAAGTGATTTTCCTGTTTTGAAGTAACTTCACTGTGATTGTGAAGTTTCGCCTAGGCTGTTTCGCGCTGATGGATTACACCCCAGCAGAATCGGAGCGGAGCTGCTCTCTGACAACATCTCCAGGACACTTCGCTCCATGTGACTAGTAAGACAATTCTCTAATAACTATTATGATGAGTTTTGTTCCACCCGCTTAAATGATAAAAGTACTTGTGCTGTAAAAACTATTAAGACTGTGTCTGTTCCCCGAATAGTGAGGTCAAAATATAATGTAGGATCTAGAAAAAATCTTATCGTAATTAAACCAGAAAAATGTAAAGTAAATGAACAAAAACAATTTTTAAAGTTTGGGCTCATAAATATTAGATCACTCACACCCAAAGCAGTTATTGTAAATGAAATGATCACAGAAAATAGTTTTGATGTACTCTGCTTGACTGAAACCTGGCTAAAACCAAATGATTATTTTGGTCTAAATGAGTCTACTCCACCAAACTACTGTTATAAGCATGAGCCCCGTCAGACTGGTCGTGGAGGAGGTGTTGCAACAATATATAGTGATATTCTCAATGTTACCCAGAAAACAGGATACAGGTTTAACTCTTTTGAAATACTTCTGCTAAATGTTACACTGTCAGACATGCAAAAGAAATCTAATGTATCTCTTGCTCTGGCTACTGTGTATAGACCACCAGGGCCGTATACAGAATTCCTAAAAGAATTTGCAGATTTCCTCTCAGACCTTCTAGTTACAGTTGATAAGGCGCTAATCATGGGAGATTTTAATATTCACGTTGATAATGCAAATGATACATTAGGACTTGCGTTTACTGACCTAATAAACTCCTTTGGAGTCAAGCAAAATGTCACCGGGCCCACTCATCGTTTTAATCATACACTAGATCTAATTATATCGCATGGAATCGATCTTACTGCTATAGATATTGTACCCCAATGTGATGATATTACAGACCATTTCCTTGTATCGTGCATGCTGCGTATAACTGATATTAACTATATGTCTCAGCGTTACCGTCTGGGCAGAACTATTGTTCCAGCCACCAAAGACAGATTCGCAAATAACCTGCCTGATCTATCTCAACTGCTATTTGTACCCAAAAATACACATGAATTAGACGAAATTACTGACAACATGGGCACTATTTTCTCTAATACATTAGAAGCTGTTGCCCCCATCAAATTGAAAAAGGTTAGAGAAAAACGTACTGTGCCATGGTATAACAGTAATACTCACTCTCTCAAGAAAGTAACTCGTAGTCTTGAACGCAAATGGAGAAAAACTAACTTGGAAGTTTTTAAAATTGCATGGAAAAACAGTATGTCCAGCTATAGACAGGCTCTAAAAACTGCTAGGGCAGAGCATTTCCACAAACTCATTGAAAATAACCAAAACAATCCAAGGTTTTTATTTAGCACAGTGGCTAAATTAACAAATTACCAGACGCCACCTGATTCAAATATTCCACCAACGTTAAATAGTAATGACTTTATGAATTTCTTCACTGATAAAATAGATAACATTAGAAATACAATAGCGAATGTAGATTCTACAGCGTCTAACACTTCAGTTTCATCCATCGCACCCAAAAATAAACTGCAGTGCTTTACAAATATAGGACAGGAAGAGCTAAATAAACTTATCACTGTATCTAAACCAACAACATGTTTATTAGATCCTGTACCCACTAAATTACTAAAAGAGCTGTTACCTGTAGCCGAAGAACCGCTTCTCAATATCATTAACTCGTCGTTATCTTTAGGTCACGTCCCAAAACCATTCAAGCTGGCGGTTATCAAGCCTCTTATTAAGAAACCAAAACTAGATCCTAGTGTACTGGCAAATTATAGGCCTATTTCAAATCTTCCATTTATGTCTAAAATTTTAGAAAAAGTTGTGTCTGCTCAATTGAGCACCTTCCTGCATAAAAATGATCTGTATGAAGAATTTCAGTCAGGTTTTAGGCCCCACCATAGCACAGAAACTGCACTTGTTAAAATTACAAATGACCTGCTTCTTGCGTCAGATCAAGGCTGCATCTCATTTCTAGTCTTACTTGATCTTAGTGCTGCGTTCGACACCATAGATCATGACATACTCATAGATCGATTACAAAACTATACAGGTATTCAAGGGCAGGCTCTAAGATGGTTTAGATCCTACCTGTCCGATCGCTACCATTTTGTTTACTTAAATGGGGTGTCATCTCATTTATCATCAGTAAAATATGGAGTGCCACAAGGATCCGTCCTAGGTCCCCTTCTATTTTCAATATACATGCTGCCCCTTGGTAATATTATTAGAAAATACGGAATTAGCTTCCACTGTTATGCTGATGATACTCAGCTATATATTTCAACGAGACCAGATGAAACTTCCCAATTATCTAAGCTAACAGAGTGTGTTAAAAATGTAAAAGATTGGATGACAAATAATTTTCTCCAATTAAATTCGGATAAGACAGAGATATTAATTATTGGACCAAAAAACACCACACAGAATCTTGTAGATTACAATCTGCAACTAGACGGATGTACTGTTACTTCCTCTACAGTCAGAAATCTGGGTGTTATATTAGACAGCAATTTGTCTTTTGAAAATAATATTTCCAATGTTACAAAAACCGCATTCTTCCATCTTAGAAACATTGCCAAGCTACGAAACATGTTATCTGTTTCTGATGCAGAAAAGCTAGTTCATGCTTTCATGACCTCTAGACTGGACTATTGTAATGGACTTCTAGGTGGTTGTCCTGCTTCGTCAATAAACAAGCTACAGGTAGTCCAAAATGCAGCAGCTAGAGTCCTTACCAGGTCAAGAAAATATGATCATATTACCCCAATTTTACCGTCTCTGCACTGGCTACCTATTAAGTTCCGTATCTGTTACAAATTATCATTACTTACCTATAAGGCCCTAAATGGTTTAGCTCCTGCGTACCTAACTAGCCTTCTACCACGCTACAACCCATCACGCACCCTAAGGTCACAAAACGCTGGACTTTTGGTAGTTCCTAGGATAGCAAAGTCCACTAAAGGAGGTAGAGCTTTTTCACATTTGGCTCCCAAACTCTGGAATAGCCTTCCTGATAATGTTCGGGGTTCAGACACACTCTCTCTGTTTAAATCTAGATTAAAAACGCATCTCTTTCGCCAAGCATTCGAATAATGTATCTCTTAAATTGTGAGTGTAGTTGCATCTGCATTTTTATTCTTTAGCTTGGGTTAAACTAATTTTACTTTGTTGGATCAGCAGCTATGCTAATGATGTCTCTATTTTGTTTCTATGTTTTGCTTTACATCCCGTGGTAACAAGGATTTACACAAGCTCCAGTCTGGATCCAGAACACCTGAGAAGAGATGATGCTGACCCTCAGAGGACCCCAGATGATCCTAACCTTGAATCACCAAACAGAACTAACAATTATTGCTACATGTGTGACTGCATCCTATAATTACTATTAATTAATAATATTGATAGTTCATCATCTAGCTGACTACGTCTTGTATAATTATTATTATTTTTATTTTTCTAAAATCCTGTCAAACGTGCACAAACTACTAGCTACTACTAAATATTGTAGAAACATAATTTTCTGTAAAGTTGCTTTGTAATGATTTGTATTGTTAAAAGCGCTATACAAATAAACTTGAATTGAATTGAATTGAATTGAATTGAATTGATTGTAAACTATTGGTGTCCCTGCTTCAACACTGTGCATCTGTAAGAAAGGAGCAGAGGCCATGACAGGCTTTCAGCACCGACTTGGCTAAAAAGCAAGGAATGTAAAAGCAGCTGAATTTGGACGTTCATGCAGCATCACTTTGCGCAGCCACAGCAGTCTTCCAAAAAGATGTACTGGCAGCGGTGGGATTCAAACCCACGCCCCCGAAGAGACTGGAGCCTTAATCCAGCGCCTTGGACTGCTCGGACATGCTACCCTGTGTGCCTACGCTCTCTGGCTCGCTACGACCGGTGAAAAAGTTTCTTTCCATTCCTTTTTTCGCCTTCCACTTTCCAGGTAGAGGCAATGCTACCACACTAAGCCCTTTTCAATGAGTAAATCTGGCTGTTTCCATCCTTTTGCCTACTAATTGCTTTCCAATGTTATTTTATTCAAGTGATTTTCCTGTTTTGAAGTAACTTCACTGTGATTGTAAACTATTGGTGTCTATTGACGTTCATGTCTGTTGACTTTCCATTCCTTTTTTCGCCTTCCACCTTCCGGAAATAGAGGCAACGCTACCAAACTAAGCCCTTTTCAATGAGTAAAACTGGCTGTTTCCATCCTTTTGCCTACTAATTGCTTTCCAATGTTATTTTATTCAAGTGATTTTCCTGTTTTGAAGTAACTTCACTGTGATTGTAAACTATTGGTGTCCCTGCTTCAACACGGTGCATCTGTAAGAAAGGAGCAGAGGCCGTGAAGGACTTTCAGCACCGACTTGGCTAAAAAGCAAGGAATGTAAAAGCGTCTGAATTTGGACGTTCATGCAGCATCACTTTGCGCAGCCACAGCAGTCTTCCAAAAAAATGTACTGGCAGTGGTGGGATTCAACCCACGCCCCCGAAGAGATTGGATCCTTAATACAGCGACTTGGACCACTCGGCCACACTACCCTCTGTGCCTACGCTCTCCGGCTCGGTACGACCGGTGGAAAAGTTTCTTTCCATTCCTTTTTTCGCCTTCCACCTTCCGGAATTAGAGGCAATGCTACCACACTAAGCCCTTTTCAATGAGTAAATCTGTCTGTTTCCATCCTTTTGCCTACTAATTGCTTTCCACTGTTATTTTATTCAAGTGATTTTCCTGTTTTGAAGTAACTTCACTGTGATTGTAAACTATTGGTGTCCCTGCTTCAACACGGTGCATCTGTAAGAAAGGAGCAGAGGCTGTGAAAGGCTTTCAGCACCGACTAGGCTAAAAAGCAAGGAATGTTAAAGCGGCTGAATTTGGACGTTCACGCAGCATCACTTTGCACAGCCACAGCAGTCTTCCAAAAAGATCTATTGGCAGCGGTGGGATTCGAACCCACGCCCCCGAAGAGACTGGAGCCTAAATCCAGCGCCTTGGACCGCTCTGCCACGCTACCCTGTGCTCCTGCGCTAACCGGCTCGCTACGACCAGTGGAAAAGTTTCTTTCCATTCCTTTTTTCGCCTTCCACATTCCGGAAATGGAGGCAACGCTACCACACTAAGCCCTTTTCAATGAGTAAAACTGTCTGTTTCCAACCTTTTGCCTACTAATTGCTTTCCACTGTTATTTGATTCAAGTGATTTTCCTGTTTTGAAGTAACTTCACTGTGATTGTAAACTATTGGTGTCCCTGCTTCAAAACGGTGCATCTGTAAGAAAGGAGCAGAGGCCGTGACAGGCTTTCAGCACCGACTTGGCTAAAAAGCAAGGAATGTAAAAGCGGCTGAATTTGGATGTTCATGCAGCATCACTTTGCGCAGCCACAGCAGTCTTCCAAAAAGATGTACTGGCAGCGGAGGGATTCTAACCCACACCCCCGAAGAGACTGGAGCCTTAATCAAGCGCCTAGGACTGCTCGGCCACGCTACCCTGTGTGCCTACGCTCTCCGGCTCGCTACGACCGGTGAAAAAGTTTCTTTCCATTCCTTTGTCGCCTTCCACCTTCCGGAAGTAGAGGCAACGCTACCACACTAAGCCCTTTTCAATGAGTAAATCTGTCTGTTTCCATCCTTTTGCCTACTATTTGCTTTCCACTGTTATTTTATTCAAGTGATTTTCCTGTTTTGAAGTAACTTCACTGTGATTGTAAACTATTGGTGTCCCTGCTTCAACACGGTGCATCTGTAAGAAAGGAGCAGAGGCCGTGACAGGCTTTCAGCGCCGACTTGGCTAAAAAGCAAGGAATGTAAAAGCGGCTGAATTTGGACATTCATGCAGCATCACTTTGCGCAGCCACAGCAGTCTTCCAAAAAGATCTACCTGCAGCGGTGGGATTTGAACCTACGCCCACGAAGAGACTGGAGCCTTAATACAGCGCCTTGGACCGCTCGGCAATGCTACCCTGTGTGCCTGCGCTCTCCGGCTCGCTACGACCGGTGGAAAAGTTTTTTCCATTCCTTTTTCCGCCTTCCACCTTCCGGAAATAGAGGCAATGCTACCACTCTAAGCCCTTTTCAATGAGTAAAACTGTCTGTTTCCATCCTTTTGCCTACTAATTGCTTTCCAATGTTATTTTATTCAAGTGATTTTCCTGTTTTAAAGTAACTTCACTGTGATTGTAAACTATTGGTGTCCCTGCTTCAACACGGCGCATCTGTAAGAAAGGAGCAGAGGCTGTGACAGGCTTTCAGCACCGACTTGGCTAAAAAGCAAGGAATGTAAAAGTGGCTGAATTTGGACGTTCATGCAGCATCATTTTGCGCAGCCACAGCGGTCTTCCAAAAAGATGTACTGGCAGCGGTGGGATTCGAACCCACGCCCCCGAAGTGACTGAAGCCTTAATCCAGCGCCTTGGACCGCTCGGCCACACTACCCTGTGTGTCTACTCTCTCTGGCTCGCTACGACCGGTGGAAAGGTTTCTTTCCATTCCTTTTTTCGCCTTCCACCTTCCGGAAGTAGAGGCAACGCTACCACACTAAGCCCTTTTCAATGAGTAAAACTGTCTGTTTCCATCCTTTTGCCCACTAATTGCTTTCCACTGTTATTTTATTGAGGTGATTTTCCTGTTTTGAAGTAACTTCACTGTGATTGTAAACTATTGGTGTCCCTGCTTCAACACGGTGCATCTGTAAGGAGCAGAGGCCGTAAAAGGCTTTCAGCACCGACTAGGCTAAAAAGCAAGGAATGTAAAAGCGGCTGAATTTGGACGTTCACGCAGCATCACTTTGCACAGCCACAGCAGTCTTCCAAAAAGATCTATTGGCAGCAGTGGGATTTGAACCCATGCCCCCGAAGAGACTGGAGCCTAAATCCAGCGCCTTGGACCACTCGGCCACGCTACCCAGTGCTCCGGCGCTTACCAGCTCGCTATGACCGATGGAAAAGTTTCTTTCCATTCCTTTTTTCGCCTTCCACATTCCGGAAATAGAGGCAACGCTACCACACTAAGCCCTTTTCAATGAGTAAAACTGTCTGTTTCCAACCTTTTGCCTACTAATTGCTTTCCACTGTTATTTGATTCAAGTGATTTTCCTGTTTTGAAGTAACATCACTGTGATTGTAAACTATTGGTGTCCCTGCTACAATACGGTGCATCTGTAAGAAAGGAGCAGAGGCCGTGACAGGCTTTCAGCACCGATTTGGCTAAAAAGCAAGGAATGTAAAAGCGGCTGAATTTGGACATTCATGCAGCATCACTTTGCGCAGCCACAGCAGTCTTCCAAAAAGATCTACCTGCAGCAGTGGGATTCGAACCCACGCCCCCGAAGAGACTGGAGCCTTAATAAAGCGCCTTGGACCGATCGGCCACGCTACCCTGTGTGCCTGAGCTCTCCGGCTCGTTACGACCGGTGGAAAAGTTTCTTTCCATTCCTTTTTTAGACTTCCACCTTCCGGAAATAGAGGCAACGCTACCACACTAAGCCCTTTTCAATGAGTAAAACTCTCTGTTTCCATCCTTTTGCCTACTAATTGCTTTCCAATGTTATTTTATTCAAGTGATTTTCCTGTTTTGAAGTAACTTCACTGTGATTGTAAACTATTGGTGCCCCTGCTTCAACACGGTGCATCTGTAAGAAAGGAGCAGAGGCCGTGAAAGGCTTTCAGCACCGACTAGGCTAAAAACCAAGGAATGTAAAACCGGCTGAATTTGGACGTTCACGCAGCATCACTTTGCGCAGCCACAGCAGTCTTCCAAAAAGATCTATTGGCAGCGGTGGGATTCGAACCCACGCACTCGAAGAGACTGGAGCCTAAATCCAGCGCCTTGGACCGCTCGGCCACGCTACCCTGTGCTCCTGCGCTCACCGGCTCGCTACGACGGTTGGAAAGGCCGCCCTGATGCTGACTTGGCCAAAATGCTGCATTCTAATCCTGTTTGTGTAAAACAAACCTGATCCCTAGCAGGTTAGGGCTTGTGGCAATGTTGCCTATCACGGCAAGTCTGAGGTGAGTTGTGAAGAAAAGATCAACACAGGATTGACTAAAATCATCAACAATGAAACTTCCAGTAGTCATTTAACCACAGAGGAGAACAGTGCACCAGGAGCAGGACCGAGTCTGACTGCTTTAGCAGAAAGGAGATAGGCTGAGCACCTGGCTGCTGAAAGGGAAAGAGTACTTTCACCATGTTTTCAGAACCTTCATCGAGTACACACAGGGCCTCTGTAATTAAAATCACAGCTGGCAGCGGTGGGATTCGAACCCACGCCCCCAGAGAGACTGGAGCCTAAATTCAGCGCCTTAGATCAGTCGGCCACGCTACCAGGATGGGAGAATCTTTCCATTCCTTTTTTCGCCTTCGCCACGCTACCCTGTGTGCCTACGCTCTCCGGCTCGGTACGACCGGTGGAAAAGTTTCTTTCCATTCCTTTTTTCGCCTTCCACCTTCCGGAAGTAGAGGCAACGCTACCACACTAAGCCCTTTTCAATGAGTAAATCTGTCTGTTTCCATCCTTTTGCCTACTAATTGCTTTCCACTGTTATTTTATTTAAGTGATTTTCCTGTTTTGAAGTAACTTCACTGTGATTGTAAACTATTGGTGTCCCTGCTTCAACACGGTGCATCTGTAAGAAAGGAGCAGAGGCTGTGAAAGGCTTTCAGCACCGACTAGGCTAAAAAGCAAGGAATGTTAAAGCGGCTGAATTTGGACGTTCACGCAGCATCACTTTGCACAGCCACAGCAGTCTTCCAAAAAGACCTATTGGCAGCGGTGGGATTCGAACTCACGCCCCCGAAGAGACTGGAGCCTAAATCCAGCGCCTTGGACCGCTCGGCCACACTACCCTGTGCTCCTGCGCTAACCGGCTCGCTACGACCAGTGGAAAAGTTTCTTTCCATTCCTTTTTTCGCCTTCCACATTCCGGAAATAGAGGCAACGCTACCACACTAAGCCCTTTTCAATGAGTAAAACTGTCTGTTTCCAACCTTTTGCCTACTAATTGCTTTCCACTGTTATTTGATTCAAGTGATTTTCCTGTTTTGAAGTAACTTCACTGTGATTGCAAACTATTGGTGTCCCTGCTTCAATACGGTGCATCTGTAAGAAAGGAGCAGAGGCCGTGACAGGCTTTCAGCACCGACTTGGCTAAAAAGCAAGGAATGTAAAAGCGGCTGAATTTGGACGTTCATGCAGCATCACTTTGCGCAGCCACAGCAGTCTTCCAAAAAGATGTACTGGCAGCGGTGGGATTCTAACCCACACCCCCGAAGAGACTGGAGCCTTAATCCAGCGCCTAGGACTGCTCGGCCACGCTACCCTGTGTGCCTACGCTCTCCGGCTCGCTACGACCGGTGAAAAAGTTTCTTTCCATTCTTTTGTCGCCTTCCACCTTCCGGAAGTAGAGGCAACGCTACCACACTAAGCCCTTTTCAATGAGTAAATCTGTCTGTTTCCATCCTTTTGCCTACTATTTGCTTTCCACTGTTATTTTATTCAAGTGATTTTCCTGTTTTGAAGTAACTCCACTGTGATTGTAAACTATTGGTGTCCCTGCTTCAACACGGTGCATCTGTAAGAAAGGAGCAGAGGCCGTGAAAGGCTTTCAGCACCGACTAGGCTAAAAAGCAAGGAATGTTAAAGCGGCTGAATTTGGACGTTCAAGCAGCATCACTTTGCACAGCCACAGCAGTCTTCCAAAAAGATCTATTGGCAGCGGGGGGATTCGAACCCACGCCCCCGAAGAGACTGGAGCCTAAATCCAGCGCCTTGGACCGCTCGGCCATGCTACCCTGTGCTCCTGCGCTAACCGGTTCGCTACGACCGGTGGAAAAGTTTCTTTCCATTCCTTTTTTCGCCTTCCACATTCCGGAAATAGAGGCAACGCTACCACACTAAGCCCTTTTCAATGAGTAAAACTGTCTGTTTCCAACCTTTTGCCTACTAATTGCTTTCCACTGTTATTTGATTCAAGTGATTTTCCTGTTTTGAAGTAACTTCACTGTGATTGTAAACTATTGGTGTCCCTGCTTCAATACGGTGCATCTGTAAGAAAGGAGCAGAGGCCGTGACAGGCTTTCAGCACCGACTTGGCTAAAAAGCAAGGAATGTAAAAGCGGCTGAATTTGGACGTTCATGCAGCATCACTTTGCGCAGCCACAGCAGTCTTCCAAAAAGATGTACTGGCAGCGGTGGGATTCTAACCCACACCCCCGAAGAGACTGGAGCCTTAATCCAGCGCCTAGGACTGCTCGGCCACGCTACCCTGTGTGCCTAAGCTCTCCGGCTCGCTACGACCGGTGAAAAAGTTTCTTTCCATTCCTTTTGTCACCTTCCACCTTCCGGAAGTAGAGGCAACGCTACCACACTAAGCCCTTTTCAATGAGTAAATCTGTCTGTTTCCATCCTTTTGCCTACTATTTGCTTTCCACTGTTATTTTATTCAAGTGATTTTCCTGTTTTGAAGTAACTTCACTGTGATTGTAAACTATTGGTGTCCCTGCTTCAACACGGTGCATCTGTAAGAAAGGAGCAGAGGCCGTGAAAGGCTTTCAGCACCGACTAGGCTAAAAAGCAAGGAATGTTAAAGCGGCTGAATTTGGACGTTCAAGCAGCATCACTTTGCACAGCCACAGCAGTCTTCCAAAAAGATCTATTGGCAGCGGTGGGATTCGAACCCACGCCCCCGAAGAGACTGGAGCCTAAATCCAGCGCCTTGGACCGCTTGGCCACGCTGCCCTGTGCTCCTGCGCTAACCGGTTCGCTACGACCGGTGGAAAAGTTTCTTTCCATTCCGTTTTTCGCCTTCCACCTTCCGGAAGTAGAGGCAACGCTACCACACTAAGCACTTTTCAATGAGTAAATCTGGCTGTTTCCATCCTTTTGCCTACTAATTGCTTTCCACTGTTATTTGATTCAAGTGATTTTCCTGTTTTGAAGTAACTTCACTGTGATTGTAAACTATTGGTGTCCCTGCTTCAACACGGTGCATCTGTAAGAAAGGAGCAGAGGCCGTGAAAGGCTTTCAGCACCGACTAGGTTTAAAAGCAAGAAATGTTAAAGCGGCTGAATTTGGACGTTCACGCAGCATCACTTTGCACAGCCACAGCAGTCTTCCAAAAAGATCTATTGGCAGCGGTTGGATTCGAACCCACTCCCCCGAAGAGACTGGAGCCTAAATCCCAGCGCCTTGGACCGCTCGACCACGCTACCCTGTGCTCCTGCGCTAACCGGCTCGCTACGACCGGTGGAAAAGTTTCTTTCGATTCCTTTTTTCGCCTTCCACATTCCAGAAATAGAGGCAACGGTACCACACTAAGCCCTTTTCAATGAGTAAAACTGTCTGTTTCCAACCTTTTGCCTACTAATTGCTTTCCACTGTTATTTGATTCAAGTGATTTTCCTGTTTTGAAGTAACTTCACTGTGATTGTAAACTATTGGTGTCTATTGACGTTCATGTCTATTGATTTTCCATTCCTTTTTTCGCCTTCTACCTTCCGGAAATAGAGGCAACGCTACCACACTAAGCCCTTTTCAATGAGTAAAACTGGCTGTTTCCATCCTTTTGCCTACTAATTGCTTTTCAATGTTATTTTATTCAAGTGATTTTCCTGTTTTGAAGTAACTTCACTGTGATTGTAAACTATTGGTGTCCCTGCTTCAACACGGTGCATCTGTAAGAAAGGAGCAGAGGCCGTGAAGGACTTTCAGCACCGACTTGGCTAAAAAGCAAGGAATGTAAAAGCGGCTGAATTTGGACGGTCATGCAGCATCACTTTTCGCAGCCACAGCAGTCTTCCAAAAAAATGTCCTGGCAGTGGTGGGATTCAAACCCACGCCCCCGAAGAGATTGGAGCCTTAATACAGCGACTTGGACCACTCGGCCACACTACCCTGTGTGCCTACGCTCTCCGGCTCGGTACGACCGGTGGAAAAGTTTCTTTCCATTCCGTTTTTCGCCTTCCACCTTCCGGAAGTAGAGGCAACGCTACCACACTAAGCACTTTTCAATGAGTAAATCTGGCTGTTTCCATCCTTTTGCCTACTAATTGCTTTCCACTGTTATTTGATTCAAGTGATTTTCCTGTTTTGAAGTAACTTCACTGTGATTGTAAACTATTGGTGTCCCTGCTTCAACACGGTGCATCTGTAAGAAAGGAGCAGAGGCCGTGAAAGGCTTTCAGCACCGACTAGGTTTAAAAGCAAGAAATGTTAAAGCGGCTGAATTTGGACGTTCACGCAGCATCACTTTGCACAGCCACAGCAGTCTTCCAAAAAGATCTATTGGCAGCGGTTGGATTCGAACCCACTCCCCCGAAGAGACTGGAGCCTAAATCCCAGCGCCTTGGACCGCTCGACCACGCTACCCTGTGCTCCTGCGCTAACCGGCTCGCTACGACCGGTGGAAAAGTTTCTTTCGATTCCTTTTTTCGCCTTCCACATTCTAGAAATAGAGGCAACGGTACCACACTAAGCCCTTTTCAATGAGTAAAACTGTCTGTTTCCAACCTTTTGCCTACTAATTGCTTTCCACTGTTATTTGATTCAAGTGATTTTCCTGTTTTGAAGTAACTTCACTGTGATTGTAAACTATTGGTGTCTATTGACGTTCATGTCTATTGACTTTCCATTCCTTTTTTCGCCTTCTACCTTCCGGAAATAGAGGCAACGCTACCACACTAAGCCCTTTTCAATGAGTAAAACTGGCCTCTTCCATCCTTTTGCCTACTAATTGCTTTTCAATGTTATTTTATTCAAGTGATTTTCCTGTTTTGAAGTAACTTCACTGTGATTGTAAACTATTGGTGTCCCTGCTTCAACACGGTGCATCTGTAAGAAAGGAGCAGAGGCCGTGAAGGACTTTCAGCACCGACTTGGCTAAAAAGCAAGGAATGTAAAAGCGGCTGAATTTGGACGGTCATGCAGCATCACTTTGCGCAGCCACAGCAGTCTTCCAAAAAAATGTCCTGGCAGTGGTGGGATTCAAACCCACGCCCCCGAAGAGATTGGAGCCTTAATACAGCGACTTGGACCACTCGGCCACACTACCCTGTGTGCCTACGCTCTCCGGCTCGGTACGACCGGTGGAAAAGTATCTTTCCATTCCTTTTTTCGCCTTCCACCTTCTGGAAGTAGAGGCAACGCTACCACACTAAGCCCTTTTCAATGAGTAAATCTGTCTGTTTCCATCCTTTTGCCTACTAATTGCTTTCCACTGTTATTTTATTCAAGTGATTTTCCTGTTTTGAAGTAACTTCACTGTGATTGTAAACTATTGGTGTCCCTGCTTCAACACGGTGCATCTGTAAGAAAGGAGCAGAGGCCGTGAAAGGCTTTCAGCACCGACTAGGCTAAAAAGCAAGAAATGTTAAAGCGGCTGAATTTGGACGTTCACGCAGCATCACTTTGCACAGCCACAGCAGTCTTCCAAAAAGATCTAATGGCAGCAATGGGATTCGAACCCACGCACCCAGAGATTGGAGCCTTAATACAGCGCCTTGGACCACTCGGCCACGCTACCCTGTGTTCCTACGCTCTCCGGCTCGGTACGACCGGTGGAAAAGTTTCTTTCCATTCCTTTTTTCGCCTTCCACCTTCCGGAAGTAGAGGCAACGCTACCACACTAAGCCCTTTTCAATGAGTAAAACTGTCTGTTTCCAACCTTTTGCCTACTAATTGCTTTCCACTGTTATTTGATTCAAGTGATTTTCCTGTTTTGAAGTAACTTCACTGTGATTGTAAACTGTTGGTGTCCCTGCTTCAATAAGGTGCATCTGTAAGAAAGGAGCAGAGGCCGTGACAGGCTTTCAGCACCGACTTGGCTAAAAAGCAAGGAATGTAAAAGCGGCTGAATTTGGACGTTCATGCAGCATCACTTTGCGCAGCCACAGCAGTCTTCCAAAAAGATGTACTGGCAGCGGTGGGATTCTAACACACAACCCCGAAGAGACTGGAGCCTTAATCCAGCGCCTAGGACTGCTCGGCCACGCTACCCTGTGTGCCTGGGCTCTCCGGCTCGCTACGACCGGTGAATAAGTTTCTTTCCATTCCTTTTGTCGGCTTCCACCTTCCGGAAGTAGAGGCAACGCTACCACACTAAGCCCTTTTCAATGAGTAAATCTGTCTGTTTCCATCCTTTTGCCTACTATTTGCTTTCCACTGTTATTTTATTCAAGTGATTTTCCTGTTTTGAAGTAACTTCACTGTGATTGTAAACTATTGGTGTCCCTGCTTCAACACGGTGCATCTGTAAGAAAGGAGCAGAGGCCGTGAAAGGCTTTCAGCACCGACTAGGCTAAAAAGCAAGGAATGTTAAAGCGGCTGAATTTGGACGTTCAAGCAGCATCACTTTGCACAGCCACAGCAGTCTTCCAAAAAGATCTATTGGCAGCGGTGGGATTCGAAACCCACGCCCCCGAAGAGACTGGATCCTAAATCCAGCGCCTTGGACCGCTCGGCCACGCTACCCTGTGCTCCTGCGCTAACCGGTTCGCTACGACCGGTGGAAAAGTTTCTTTCCATTCCTTTTTTCGCCTTCCACATTCCGGAAATAGTGGCAACGCTACCACACTAAGCCCTTGTCAATGAGTAAAACTGTCTGTTTCCAACCTTTTGCCTACTAATTGCTTTCCACTGTTATTTGATTCAAGTGATTTTCCTGTTCTGAAGTAACTTCACTGGGATTGTAAACTATTGGTGTCCCTGCTTCAATACGTTGCATCTGTAAGAAAGGAGCAGAGGCCGTGAAAGGCTTTCAGCACCGACTTGACTAAAAAGCAAGGAATGTAAAAGCAGCTGAATTTGGACGTTCATGCAGCATCACTTTGCGCAGCCACAGCAGTCTTTCAAAAAGATGTACTGTCAGCGGTGGGATTCAAACCCACGCACCCGAAGAGACTAGAGCCTTAATACAGCGCCTTGGACCACTCGGCCACGCTACCCTGTGTGCCTACGCTCTCCGGCTCGATACGACCGGTGGAAAAGTTTCTTTCCATTCCTTTTTTCGCCTTCCACCTTCCGGAAGTAGAGGCAACGCTACCACACTAAGCCCTTTTCAATGAGTAAATCTGGCTGTTTCCATCCTTTTGCCTACTAATTGCTTTCCAATGTTATTTTATTCAAGTGATTTTCCTGTTTTGAAGTAACTTCACTGTGATTGTAAACTATTGGTGTCCCTGCTTCAACACGGTGCATCTGTAAGAAAGGAGCAGAGGCTGTGAAAGGCTTTCAGCACCGACTAGGCTTAAAACCAAGGAATGTTAAAGCGGCTGAATTTGGACGTTCATGCAGCATCACTTTGCGCAGCAAAAGCAGTCTTCCAAAAAAATTTACTGGCAGTGGTGGGATTCAAACCTACGCCCCCAAAGAGATTGGAGCCTTAATACAGCGACTTGGACCGCTCGGCCACGCTACCCTGTGTTTTTGCGCTCTCCGGCTCGCTACGACCGGTTGAAAAGTTTCTTTCCATTCCTCTTTTCGCCTTCCACCTTCCGGAAATAGAGGCAACGCTACCACACTAAGCCCTTTTCAATTAGTAAAACTGGCTGTTTCCATCCTTTTGCCTACTAATTGCTTTCCAATGTTATTTTATTCAAGTGATTTTCCTGTTTTGAAGTAACTTCACTGTGATTGTAAACTATTGGTGTCCTTGCTTCAACACGGTGCATCTGTAAGAAAGGAGCAGAGGCCGTGAAGGACTTTCAGCACCGACTTGGCTAAAAAGCCAGGAATGTAAAAGCTGCTGAATTTGGACGTTCATGCAGCATCACTTTGCGCAGCCACAGCAGTCTTCCAAAAAAATGTACTGGCAGTGGTGGGATTCGAACCCACGCCCCCAAAGAGATTGGAGCCTTAATACAGCTACTTGGACCACTCGGCCACACTACCCTGTGTGCCTACGCTCTCCGGCTCGGTACGACCGGTGGAAAAGTTTCTTTCCATTCCTTTTTTCGCCTTCCACCTTCCGGAAGTAGAGGCAACGCTACCACACTAAGCCCTTTTCAATGAGTAAATCTGTCTGTTTCCATCCTTTTGCCTACTAATTGCTTTCCACTGTTATTTTATTCAAGTGATTTTCCTGTTTTGAAGTAACTTCACTCTGATTGTAAACTATTGGTGTCCCTGCTTCAACACGGTGCATCTGTAAGGAGCAGAGGCCGTGAAAGGCTTTCAGCACCGACTAGGCTAAAAAGCAAGAAATGTTAAAGCGGCTGAATTTGGACGTTCACGCAGCATCACTTTGCACAGCCACAGCAGTCTTCCAAAAAGATCTAATGGCAGCAGTGGGATTCGAACCCACGCCCCCGAAGAGATTGGAGCCTTAATACAGCGACTTGGACCGCTCGCCCACGCTACCCTGTGTGCCTGCGCTCTCCGGCTCACTACGACCGGTGGAAAAGTTTCTTTCCATTCCTTTTTTCGCCTTCCACCTTCCGGAAGTAGAGGCAACGCTACCACACTAAGCCCTTGTCAATGAGTAAAACTGTCTGTTTCCAACCTTTTGCCTACTAGTTGCTTTCCACTGTTATTTGATTCAAGTGATTTTCCTGTTCTGAAGTAACTTCACTGGGATTGTAAACTATTGGTGTCCCTGCTTCAACACGTTGCATCTGTAAGAAAGGAGCAGAGGCCGTGAAAGGCTTTCAGCACCGACTTGACTAAAAAGCAAGGAATGTAAAAGCAGCTGAATTTGGACGTTCATGCAGCATCACTTTGCGCAGCCACAGCTGTCTTTCAAAAAGATGTACTGTCAGCGGTGGGATTCAAACCCACGCACCCGAAGAGACTAGAGCCTTAATACAGCGCCTTGGACCACTCGGCCACGCTACCCTGTGTGCCTACGCTCTCCGGCTCGATACGACCGGTGGAAAAGTTTCTTTCCATTCCTTTTTTCGCCTTCCACCTTCCGGAAGTAGAGGCAACGCTACCACACTAAGCCCTTTTCAATGAGTAAATCTGGCTGTTTCCATCCTTTTACCTACTAATTGCTTTCCAATGTTATTTTATTCAAGTGATTTTCCTGTTTTGAAGTAACTTCACTGTGATTGTAAACTATTGGTGTCCCTGCTTTAACACGGTGCATCTGTAAGAAAGGAGCAGAGGCTGTGAAAGGCTTTCAGCACCGACTAGGCTAAAAACCAAGGAATGTAAAAGCGGCTGAATTTGGACGTTCATGCAGCATCACTTTGCGCAGCAAAAGCAGTCTTCCAAAAAAATTTACTGGCAGTGGTGGGATTCAAACCCACGCCCCCAAAGAGATTGGAGCCTTAATACAGCGACTTGGACTGCTCGGCCACGCTACCCTGTGTTCTTGCGCTCTCCGGCTCGCTACGACCGGTTGAAAAGTTTCTTTCCATTCCTCTTTTCGCCTTCCACCTTCCGGAAATAGAGGCAACGCTACCACAGTAAGCCCTTTTCAATTAGTAAAACTGGCTGTTTCCATCCTTTTGCCTACTAATTGCTTTCCAATGTTATTTTATTCAAGTGATTTTCCTGTTTTGAAGTAACTTCACTGTGATTGTAAACTTTTGGTGTCCTTGCTTCAACACGGTGCATCTGTAAGAAAGGAGCAGAGGCCGTGAAGGATTTTCAGCACCGACTTGGCTAAAAAGCAAGGAATGTAAAAGCGGCTGAATTTGGACGTTCATGCAGCTTCACTTTGCGCAGCCACAGCAGTCTTCCAAAAAAATTTGCTGGCAGTGGTGGGATTCGAACCCACGCCCCCGAAGAGATTGGAGCCTTAATACAGCTACTTGGACCACTCGGCCACACTACCCTGTGTGCCTACGCTCTCCGGCTCGGTACGACCGGTGGAAAAGTTTCTTTCCATTCCTTTTTTCGCCTTCCACCTTCCGGAAGTAGAGGCAACGCTACCACACTAAGCCCTTTTCAATGAGTAAATCTGTCTGTTTCCATCCTTTTGCCTACTAATTGCTTTCCACTGTTATTTTATTCAAGTGATTTTCCTGTTTTGAAGTAACTTCACTCTGATTGTAAACTATTGGTGTCCCTGCTTCAACACGGTGCATCTGTAAGAAAGGAGCAGAGGCCGTGAAAGGCTTTCAGCACCGACTAGGCTAAAAAGCAAGAAATGTTAAAGCGGCTGAATTTGGACATTCACGCAGCATCACTTTGCACAGCCACAGCAGTCTTCCAAAAAGATCTAATGGCAGCAGTGGGATTTCGAACCCACGCCCCTGAAGAGATTGGAGCCTTAATACAGCGACTTGGACCGCTCGCCCACGCTACCCTGTGTTCCTGCGCTCTCCGGCTCACTACGACCGGTGGAAAAGTTTCTTTCCATTCCTTTTTTCGCCTTCCACCTTCCGGAAGTAGAGGCAACGCTACCACACTAAGCCCTTTTCAATGAGTAAATCTGTCTGTTTCCATCCTTTTGCCTACTAATTGCTTTCCAATGTTATTTTATTCAAGTGATTTTCCTGTTTTGAAGTAACTTCACTGTGATTGTAAACTATTGGTGTCCCTGCTTCAACACGGTGCATCTGTAAGAAAGGAGCAGAGGCTGTGAAAGGCTTTCAGCACCGACTAGGCTAAAAAGCAAGGAATGTTAAAGCGGCTGAATTTGGACGTTCACACAGCATCACTTTGCACAGCCACAGCAGTCTTCCAAAAAGATCTATTGGCAGCGGTGGGATTCAAACCCACGCCCCCGAAGAGACTGGAGCCTAAATCCAGCGCCTTGGACCGCTCGCCCACGCTACCCTGTGCTCCTGCGCTAACCGGCTCGCTACGACCGGTGGAAAAGTTTCTTTCCATTCCTTTTTTCGCCTTCCACATTCCGGAAATAGAGGCAACGCTACCACACTAAGCCCTTTTCAATGAGTAAAACTGTCTGTTTCCAACCTTTTGCCTACTAATTGCTTTCCACTGTTATTTGATTCAAGTGATTTTCCTGTTTTGAAGTAACTTCACTGTGATTGTAAACTATTGGTGTCCCTGCTTCAATACGGTGCATCTGTAACAAAGGAGCAGAGGCCGTGACAGGCTTTCAGCACCGACTTGGCTAAAAAGCAAGGAATGTAAAAGCGGCTGAATTTGGACGTTCATGCAGCATCACTTTGCGCAGCCACAGCAGTCTTCCAAAAAGATGTACTGGCAGCGGTGGGATTCTAACCTACACCCCCGAAGAGACTGGAGCCTTAATCCAGCGCCTAGGACTGCTCGGCCACGCTACCCTGTGTGCCTACGCTCTCCGGCTCGCTACGACCGGTGAAAAAGTTTCTTTCCATTCCTTTTGTCGCCTTCCACCTTCCGGAAGTAGAGGCAACGCTACCACACTAAGCCCTTTTCAATGAGTAAATCTGTCTGTTTCCATCCTTTTGCCTACTATTTGCTTTCCACTGTTATTTTATTCAAGTGATTTTCCTGTTTTGAAGTAACTTCACTGTGATTGTAAACTATTGGTGTCCCTGCTTCAACACGGTGCATCTGTAAGAAAGGAGCAGAGGCCGTGAAAGGCTTTCAGCACCGACTAGGCTAAAAAGCAAGGAATGTTAAAGCGGCTGAATTTGGACGTTCAAGCAGCATCACTTTGCACAGCCACAGCCGTCTTCCAAAAAGATCTATTGGCAGCGGTGGGATTCTAACCTACACCCCCGAAGAGACTGGAGCCTAAATCCAGCGCCTTGGACCTCTCGGCCACGCTACCCTGTGCTCCTGCGCTAACCGGTTCGCTACGACCGGTGGAAAAGTTTCTTTCCATTCCTTTTTTCGCCTTCCACATTCCGGAAATAGAGGCAACGCTACCACACTAAGCCCTTTTCAATGAGTAAAACTGTCTGTTTCCAACCTTTTGCTTACTAATTGCTTTCCACTGTTATTTGATTCAAGTGATTTTCCTGTTCTGAAGTAACTTCACTGTGATTGTAAACTATTGGTGTCCCTGCTTCAACACGTTGAATCTGTAAGAAAGGAGCAGAGGCCGTGAAAGTATTTCAGCACCGACTTGACTAAAAAGCAAGGAGTTTAAAAGCGGCTGAATTTGGACGTTCATGCAGCATCACTTTGCGCAGCCACAGCAGTCTTCCAAAAAGATGTACTGGCAGCGGTGGGACTCGAAACCACGCCCCCGAAGAGACTGGAGCCTTAATCCAGCGCCTTGGACCACGCGGCCACGCTACCCTGTGTGCCTACGCTCTCCGGCTCGCTACGACCGGTGAAAAAGTTTCTTTCCATTCCTTTTTTCGCCTTCCATCTTCCGGAAGTAGAGGCAACGCTACCACACTAAGCCCTTTTCAATGAGTAAATCTGTCTGTTTCCATCCTTTGCCTACTATTTGCTTTCCACTGTTATTTTATTCAAGTGATTTTCCTGTTTTGAAGTAACTTCACTGTGATTGTAAACTATTGGTGTCCCTGCTTCAACACGGTGCATCTGTAAGAAAGGAGCAGAGGCCGTGAAAGGCTTTCAGCACCGACTAGGCTAAAAAGCAAGGAATGTTAAAGCGGCTGAATTTGGACGTTCAAGCAGCATCACTTTGCACAGCCACAGCAGTCTTCCAAAAAGATCTATTGGCAGCGGTGGGATTCGAACCGACACCCCCGAAGAAGAGATTGGAGCCTAAATCCAGCGCCATGGACCGCTCTGCCATGCTACCCTGTGCTCCTGCGCTAACCGGTTCGCTACGACCGGTGGAAAAGTTTCTTTACATTCCTTTTTTCGCCTTCCACATTCCGGAAATAGAGGCAACGCTACCACACTAAGCCCTTTTCAATGAGTAAAACTGTCTGTTTCCAACCTTTTGCCTACTAATTGCTTTCCACTGTTATTTGATTCAAGTGATTTTCCTGTTCTGAAGTAACTTCACTGTGATTGTAAACTATTGATGTCCCTGCTTCAACACGTTGCATCTGTAAGAAAGGAGCAGAGGCCGTGAAAGGCTTTCAGCACCGACTTGACTAAAAAGCAAGGAATGTAAAAGCGGCTGAATTTGGACGTTCATGCAGCATCACTTTGCGCAGCCACAGCAGTCTTCCAAAAAGATGTACTGGCAGCGGTGGGATTCTAACCCACGACCCCGAAGAGACTGGAGCCTTAATCCAGCGCCTTGGACCACTCGGCCACGCTGCCCTGTGTGCCTACGCTCTCCGGCTCGGTACGACCGGTGGAAAAGTTTCTTTCCATTCCTTTTTTCGCCTTCCGACTTCCGGAAGTAGAGGCAACGCTACCACACTAAGCCCTTTTCAATGAGTAAATCTGTCTGTTTCCATCCTTTTGCCTACTAATTGCTTTTCACTGTTATTTTATTCAAGTGATTTTCCTGTTTTGAAGTAACTTCACTGTGATTGTAAACTATTGGTGTCCCTGCTTCAACATGGTGCATCTCTAAGAAAGGAGCAGAGGCTGTGAAAGGCTTTCAGCACCGACTAGGCTAAAAAGCAAGGAATGTTAAAGCGGCTGAATTTGGACGTTCACGCAGCATCACTTTGCACAGCCACAGCAGTCTTCCAAAAAGATCTATTGACAGCGGTCAGATTCGAACCCACGCCCCCGAAGAGACTGGAGCCTAAATCCAGCGCCTTGGACCGCTCGGCCACGCTACCCTGTAATCCTGCGCTAACCGGTTCGCTACGACCGGTGGAAAAGTTTCTTTCCATTCCTTTTTTCGCCTTCCACATTCCAGAAATAGAGGCAACGCTACCACACTAAGCCCTTTTCAATGAGTAAAACTGTCTGTTTCCAACCTTTTGCCTACTAATTGCTTTCCACTGTTATTTGATTCAAGTGATTTTCCTGTTTTGAAGTAACTTCACTGTGATTGTAAACTATTGGTGTCCCTTCTTCAATACGGTGCATCTGTAAGAAAGGAGCAGAGGCCGTGACAGGCTTTCAGCACCGACTTGGCTAAAAAGCAAGGAATGTAAAAGCGGCTGAATTTGGACGTTCATGCAGCATCACTTTGCGCAGCCACAGCAGTCTTCCAAAAAGATGTACTGGCAGCGGTGGGATTCTAACCCACACCCCCGAAGAGACTGGAGCCTTAATCCATCGCCTAGGACTGCTCGGCCACGCTACCCTGTGTGCCTACGCTCTCCGGCTCGCTACGACCGGTGAAAAAGTTTCTTTCCATTCCTTTTGTCGCCTTCCACCTTCCGGAAGTAGAGGCAACGCTACCACACTAAGCCCTTTTCAATGAGTAAATCTGTCTGTTTCCATCCTTTTGCCTACTATTTGCTTTCCACTGTTATTTTATTCAAGTGATTTTCCTGTTTTAAAGTAACTTCACTGTGATTGTAAACTATTGGTGTCCCTGCTTCAACACGGTGCATCTGTAAGAAAGGAGCAGAGGCCGTGAAAGGCTTTCAGCACCGACAAGGCTAAAAAGCAAGGAATGTTAAAGCGGCTGAATTTGGACGTTCAAGCAGCATCACTTTGCACAGCCACAGCAGTCTTCCAAAAAGATCTATTGGCAGCAGTGGGATTCGAACCCACGCCCCCGAAGAGACTGGAGCCTAAATCCACCGCCTTGGACCGCTCAGCCACGCTACCCTGTGCTCCTGCGCTAACCGGCTCGCTACGACCGGTGGAAAAGTTCCTTTCCATTCCTTTTTTCGCCTTCCACCTTCCGGAAGTAGAGCCAACGCTACCACACTTAGCCCTTTTCAATAAGTAAATCTGTCTGTTTCCATCCTTTTGCCTACTAATTGCTTTCCACTGTTATCTTATTCAAGTGATTTTCCTGTTTTGAAGTAACTTCACTGTGATTGTAAACTATTGGTGTCCCTGCTTCAACACGGTGCATCTGTAAGAAAGGAGCAGAGGCCGTGAAAGGCTTTCAGCACCGACTAGGCTAAAAACCAAGGAATGTAAAAGCGGCTGAATTTGGACGTTCACGCAGCATCACTTTGCACAGCCACAGCAGTCTTCCAAAAAGATCTATTGGCAGCGGTGGGATTCGAACCCACACCCCCGAAGAGACTGGAGCCTAAATCCAGCGCCTTGGACCGCTCGGCCACGCTACCCTGTGCTCCTGTGCTAACTGGTTCGCTACGACCGGTGGAAAAGTTTCTTTCCATTCCTTTTTTCGCCTTCCACCTTCCGGAAGTAGAGGCAACGCTACCACACTAAGCCCTTTTCAATGAGTAAATCTGTCTGTTTCCATCCTTTTGCCTACTATTTGCTTTCCACTGTTATTTTATTCAAGTGATTTTCCTGTTTTAAAGTAACTTCACTGTGATTGTAAACTATTGGTGTCCCTGCTTCAACACGGTGCATCTGTAAGAAAGGAGCAGAGGCCGTGAAAGGCTTTCAGCACCGACTAGGCTAAAAAGCAAGGAATGTTAAAGCGGCTGAATTTGGACGTTCAAGCAGCATCACTTTGCACAGCCACAGCAGTCTTCCAAAAAGATCTATTGGCAGCATTGGGATTCGAACCCACGCCCCTGAAGAGACTGGAGCCTAAATCCAGCGCCTTGGACCGCTCAGCCACGCTACCCTGTGCTCCTGCGCTAACCGGCTCGCTACGACCGGTGGAAAAGTTTCTTTCCATTCCTTTTTTCGCCTTCCACCTTCCGGAAGTAGAGCCAACGCTACCACACTTAGCCCTTTTCAATAAGTAAATCTGTCTGTTTCCATCCTTTTGCCTACTAATTGCTTTCCACTGTTATCTTATTCAAGTGATTTTCCTGTTTTGAAGTAACTTCACTGTGATTGTAAACTATTGGTGTCCCTGCTTCAACACGGTGCATCTGTAAGAAAGGAGCAGAGGCCGTGAAAGGCTTTCAGCACCGACTAGGCTAAAAACCAAGGAAAATAAAAGCGGCTGAATTTGGACGTTCACGCAGCATCACTTTGCACAGCCACAGCAGTCTTCCAAATAGATCTATTGGCAGCGGTGGGATTCGAACCCACGCCCCCGAAGAGACTGGAGCCTAAATCCAGCGCCTTGGACCGCTCGGCCACTCTACCCTGCGCTGCTGTGCTAACCGGCTCGCTACGACCAGTCGAAAAGTTTCTTTCCATTCCTTTTTTCGCCTTCCACCTTCCGGAAGTAGAGGCAACGCTACCACACTAAGCCCTTTTCAATGAGTAAATCTGTCTGTTTCCATCCTTTTGCCTACTATTTGCTTTCCACTGTTATTTTATTCAAGTGATTTTCCTGTTTTGAAGTAACTTCACTGTGATTGTAAACTATTGGTGTCCCTGCTTCAACACGGTGCATCTCTAAGAAAGGAGCAGAGGCTGTGAAAGACTTTCAGCACCGACTAGGCTAAAAAGCAAGCAATGTTAAAGCGGCTGAATTTGGACGTTCACGCAGCATCACTTTGCACAGCCACAGCAGTCTTCCAAAAAGATCTATTGGCAGCGGTGGGATTCGAACCCACGCCCCCGAAGAGACTGGAGCCTAAATCCAGCGCCTTGGACCGCTCGGCCACGCTACCCTGTGCTACTGCGCTAACCGGCTCGCTACGACCGGTGGAAAAGTTTCTTTCCATTCCTTTTTTCGCCTTCCACATTCCGGAAATAGAGGCAACGCTACCACACTAAGCCCTTTTCAATGAGTAAAACTGTCTGTTTCCAACCTTTTGCCTACTAATTGCTTTCCGCTGTTATTTGATTCAAGTGATTTTCCTGTTTTGAAGTAACTTCACTGTGATTGTAAACTATTGGTGTCCCTGCTTCAATACGGTGCATCTGTAAGAAAGGAGCAGAGGCCGTGACAGGCTTTCAGCACCGACTTGGCTAAAAAGCAAGGAATGTAAAAGGGGCTGAATTTGGACGTTCATGCAGCATCACTTTGCGCAGCCACAGCAGTCTTCCAAAAAGATGTACTGGCAGCGGTGGGATTCTAACCCACACCCCCGAAGAGACTGGAGCCTTAATCCAGCGCCTAGGACTGCTCGGCCACGCTACCCTGTGTGCCTACGCTCTCCGGCTCGCTACGACCGGTGAAAAAGTTTCTTTCCATTCCTTTTGTCGCCTTCCACCTTCCGGACGTAGAGGCAACGCTACCACACTAAGCCCTTTTCAATGAGTAAATCTGTCTGTTTCCATCCTTTTGCCTACTATTTGCTTTCCACTGTTATTTTATTCAAGTGATTTTCCTGTTTTGAAGTAACTTCACTGTGATTGTAAACTATTGGTGTCCCTGCTTCAACATGGTGCATCTGTAAGAAAGGAGCAGAGGCCGTGAAAGGCTTTTAGCACCGACTAGGCTAAAAAGCAATGAATGTTAAAGCGGCTGAATTTGGACGTTCAAGCAGCATCACTTTGCACAGCCACAGCAGTCTTCCAAAAAGATCTATTGGCAGCGGTGGGATTCGAACCCACCCCTCCGAAGAGACTGGAGCCTAAATCCAGCGCCTTGGACCGCTCAGCCATGCTACCCTGTGCTCCTGCGCTAACCGGCTCGGTACGACCGGTGGAAAAGTTTCTTTCCATTCCTTTTTTCGCCTTCCACCTTCCGGAAGTAGAGGCAACGCTACCACACTTAGCCCTTTTCAATGAGTAAATCTGTCTGTTTCCATCCTTTTGCCTACTAATTGCTTTCCACTGTTATCTTATTCAAGTGATTTTCCTGTTTTGAAGTAACTTCACTGTGATTGTAAACTATTGGTGTCCCTGCTTCAACACGGTGCATCTGTAAGAAAGGAGCAGAGGCCGTGAAAGGCTTTCAGCACCGACTAGGCTAAAAACCAAGGAATGTAAAAGCGGCTGAATTTGGACGTTCACGCAGCATCACTTTGCACAGCCACAGCAGTCTTCCAAAAAGATCTATTGGCAGCGGTGGGATTCGAACCCACGCCCCCGAAGAGACTGGAGCCTAAATCCAGCGCCTTGGACCACTCGGCCACACTACCCTGTGCTCCTGTGCTAACCGGCTCACTACGACCAGTGAAAAAGTTCCTTTCCATTCCTTTTTCGCCTTCCACATTCCGGAAATAGAGGCAACGCTACCACACTAAGCCCTTTTCAATGAGTAAAACTGTCTGTTTCCAAACTTTTGCCTACTAATTGCTTTCCACTGTTATTTGATTCAAGTGATTTTCCTGTTCTGAAGTAACTTCACTGTGATTGTAAACTATTGGTGTCCCTGCTTCAACACGGTGCATCTGTAAGAAATGAGCAGAGGCCGTGAAAGGCTTTCAGCACCGACTTGGCTAAAAAGCAAGGAATGTAAAAGCGGCTGAATTTGGACGTTCATGCAGCATCACTTTGCGCAGCCACAGCAGTCTTCCAAAAAGAAGTACTGGCAGCGGTGGGATTCAAACCCACGCACCCGAAGAGACTAGAGCCTTAATACAGCGCCTTGGACCACTCGTCCACGATACCCTGTGTGCCTACGCTCTCCGGCTCGGTACGACCGGTGGAAAAGTTTCTTTCCATTCCTTTTTTCGCCTTCCACCTTCCGGAAGTAGAGGCAACGCTACCACACTAAGCCCTTTTCAATGAGTAAATCTGTCTGTTTCCATCCTTTTGCCTACTAATTGCTTTCCACTGTTATTTTATTCAAGTGATTTTCCTGTTTTGAAGTAACTTCACTGTGATTGTAAACTATTGGTATCCCTGCTTCAACACGGTGCATCTGTAAGAAAGGAGCAGAGGCTTTGAAAGGCTTTCAGCACCGACTAGGCTAAAAAGCAAGGAATGTTAAAGCGGCTGAATTTGGACGTTCACGCAGCATCACTTTGCACAGCCACAGCAGTCTTCCAAAAAGATCTATTGGCAGCGGTGGGATTCGAACCCACGCCCCCGAAGAGACTGGAGCCTAAATCCAGCGCCTTGGACCGCTCGGCCACGCTACCCTGTGCTCCTGTGCTAACCGGCTCGCTGCGACCGGTGGAAAAGTTTCTTTCCATTCCTTTTTTCGCCTTCCACATTCCGGAAATAGAGGCAACGCTACCACACTAAGCCCTTTTCAATGAGTAAAACTGTCTGTTTCCAACCTTTTGCCTACTAATTGCTTTCCACCGTTATTTGATTCAAGTGATTTTCCTGTTTTGAAGTAACTTCACTGTAATTGTAAACTATTGGTGTCCCTGCTTCAATACGGTGCATCTGTAAGAAAGGAGCAGAGGCCATGACAGGCTTTCAGCACCGACTTGGCTAAAAAGCAAGGAATGTAAAAGCGGCTGAATTTGGACGTTCATGCAGCATCACTTTGCGCAGCCATAGCAGTCTTCCAAAAAGATGTACTGGCAGCGGTGGGATTCGAACCCACACCCCCGAAGAGACTGGAGCCTTAATACAGCGCCTAGGACTGCTCGGCCACGCTACCCTGTGTGCCTACGCTCTCCGGCTCGCTACGACCGGTGAAAAAGTTTCTTTCCATTCCTTTTTTCGCCTTCCACCTTCCGGAAGTAGAGGCAACGCTACCACACTAAGCCCTTTTCAATGAGTAAATCTGTCTGTTTCCATCCTTTTGCCTACTATTTGCTTTCCACTGTTATTTTATTCAAGTGATTTTCCTGTTTTGAAGTAACTTCACTGTGATTGTAAACTATTGGTGTCCCTGCTTCAACACGGTGCATCTGTAAGAAAGGAGCAGAGGCCGTGAAAGGCTTTTAGCACCGACTAGGCTAAAAACCAAGGAATGTAAAAGCGGCTGAATTTAGACATTCATGCAGCATCACTTTGCGCAGCCACAGCAGTCTTCCAAAAAATGTAATGGCAGCGGTGGGATTCGACCCATGCCCGCGAAGAGATTGGAGCCTTAATACAGCTACTTGGACCACTGGGCCACGCTACCCGGTGTGCCTGTGCACTCCGGCTCGCTACGACCGGTGGAAAAGTTTCTTTCCATTCCTTTTTTCGCCTTCCACCTTCCGGAAATAGAGGCAACGCTACCACACTAAGCCCTTTTCAATGAGTAAAACTGGCTGTTTCCATCCTTTTGCCTACTAATTGCTTTCCAATGTTATTTTATTCAAGTGATTTTCCTGTTTTGAAGTAACTTCACTGTGATTGTAAACTATTGGTGTCCCTGCTTCAACACGGTGCATCTGTAAGAAAGGAGCAGAGGCCGTGAAAGGCTTTCAGCACCGACTAGGCTAAAAAGCAAGGAATGTAACAGCGGATGAATTTGGACGTTCATGCAGCATCACTTTGCGAAGCCACAGCAGTCTTCCAAAAAGATACACTGGCAGTGGTGGGATTCGAACCCACGCCCCCGAAGAGACTGGAGCCTATAACCAGCACCTTGGACCGCTCGGCCACGCTACCCTGTTTGCCTGCGCTCTCCGGCTCGCTACGACTGGTTGAAAAGTTTCTTTCCATTCCTTTTTTCGCCTTCCACCTTCCGGAAATAGAGGCAACGCTACCACACTAAGCCCTTTTCAATGAGTAAAACTGTCTGTTTCCAAACTTTTGCCTACTAATTGCTATCCACTGTTATTTGATTCAAGTGATTTTCCTGTTCTGAAGTAACTGCACTGTGATTGTAAACTATTGGTGTCCCTGCTTCAACACGGTGCATCTGTAAGAAAGGAGCAGAGGCCGTGAAAGGCTTTCAGCACCGACTAGGCTAAAAAGCAAGAAATGTTAAAGCGGCTGAATTTGGACGTTCACGCAGGATCACTTTGCACAGCCACAGCAGCCTTCCAAAAAGATGTACTGGCAGCGGTGGGATTCGAACCCACGCCCCCGAAGAGACTGGAGCCTATAACCAGCACCTTGGACCGCTCGGCCACGCTACCCTGTTTGCCTGTGCTCTCCGGCTCGCTACGACTGGTTGAAAAGTTTCTTTCCATTCCTTTTTTCGCCTTCCACCTTCCGGAAATAGAGGCAACGCTACCACACTAAGCCCTTTTCAATGAGTAAAACTGTCTGTTTCCAAACTTTTGCCTACTAATTGCTATCCACTGTTATTTGATTCAAGTGATTTTCCTGTTCTGAAGTAACTGCACTGTGATTGTAAACTATTGGTGTCCCTGCTTCAACACGGTGCATCTGTAAGAAAGGAGCAGAGGCCGTGAAAGGCTTTCAGCACCGACTAGGCTAAAAAGCAAGAAATGTTAAAGCGGCTGAATTTGGACGTTCACGCAGGATCACTTTGCACAGCCACAGCAGCCTTCCAAAAAGATGTACTGGCAGCGGTGGGATTCTAACCCACACCCCCGAAGAGACTGGAGCCTTAATCCAGCGCCTAGGACTGCTCGGCCACGCTACCCTGTGTGCCTACGCTCTCCGGCTCGCTACGACCGGTGAAAAAGTTTCTTTCCATTCCTTTTGTCGCCTTCCACCTTCCGGAAGTAGAGGCAACGCTACCACACTAAGCCCTTTTCAATGAGTAAATCTGTCTGTTTCCATCCTTTTGCCTACTATTTGCTTTCCACTGTTATTTTATTCAAGTGATTTTCCTGTTTTGAAGTAACTTCACTGTGATTGTAAACTATTGGTGTCCCTGCTTCAACACGGTGCATCTGTAAGAAAGGAGCAGAGGCCGTGAAAGTCTTTCAGCACTGACTAGGCTAAAAAGCAAGGAATGTTAAAGCGGCTGAATTTGGACGTTCAAGCAGCATCACTTTGCACAGCCACAGCAGTCTTCCAAAAAGATCTATTGGCAGCGGTGGGATTCGAACCAACACCCCCGAAGAGACTGGAGCCTAAATCCAGCGCCTTGGACCGCTCGGCCATGCTACCCTATGCTCCTGCGCTAACCGGTTCGCTACGACCGGTGGAAAAGTTTCTTTCCATTCCTTTTTTCGCCTTCCACATTCCGGAAATAGAGGCAACGCTACCACACTAAGCCCTTTTCAATGAGTAAAACTGTCTGTTTCCAACCTTTTGCCTACTCATTGCTTTCCACTGTTATTTGATTCAAGTGATTTTCCTGTTCTGAAGTAACTTCACTGTGATTGTAAACTATTGATGTCCCTGCTTCAACACGTTGCATCTGTAAGAAAGGAGCAGAGGCCGTGAAAGGCTTTCAGCACCGACTTGACTAAAAAGCAAGGAATGTAAAAGCGGCTGAATTTGGACGTTCATGCAGCATCACTTTGTGCAGCCACAGCAGTCTTCCAAAAAGATGTACTGGCAGCGGTGGGATTCGAACCCACGACCCCGAAGAGACTGGAGCCTTAATCCAGCGCCTTGGACCACTCGGCCACGCTACCCTGTGTGCCTACGCTCTCCGGCTCGGTACGACCGGTGGAAAAGTTTCTTTCCATTCCTTTTTTCGCCTTCCGACTTCCGGAAGTAGAGGCAACGCTACCACACTAAGCCCTTTTCAATGAGTAAATCTGTCTGTTTCCATCCTTTTGCCTACTAATTGCTTTTCACTGTTATTTTATTCAAGTGATTTTCCTGTTTTGAAGTAACTTCACTGTGATTGTAAACTATTGGTGTCCCTGCTTCAACACGGTGCATCTCTAAGAAAGGAGCAGAGGCTGTGAAAGGCTTTCAGCACCGACTAGGCTAAAAAGCAAGCAATGTTAAAGCGGCTGAATTTGGACGTTCACGCAGCATCACTTTGCACAGCCACAGCAGTCTTCCAAAAAGATCTATTGGCAGCGGTGGGATTCGAACCCACGCCCCCGAAGAGACTGGAGCCTAAATCCAGCGCCTTGGACCGCTCGGCCACGCTACCCTGTGCTCCTGCGCTAACCGGCTCGCTACGACCGGTGGAAAAGTTTCTTTCCATTCCTTTTTTCGCCTTCCACATTCCGGAAATAGAGGCAACGCTACCACACTAAGCCCTTTTCAATGAGTAAAACTGTCTGTTTCCAACCTTTTGCCTACTAATTGCTTTCCGCTGTTATTTGATTCAAGTGATTTTCCTGTTTTGAAGTAACTTCACTGTGATTGTAAACTATTGGTGTCCCTGCTTCAATACGGTGCATCTGTAAGAAAGGAGCAGAGGCCGTGACAGGCTTTCAGCACCGACTTGGCTAAAAAGCAAGGAATGTAAAAGGGGCTGAATTTGGACGTTCATGCAGCATCACTTTGCGCAGCCACAGCAGTCTTCCAAAAAGATGTACTGGCAGCGGTGGGATTCTAACCCACTCCCCCGAAGAGACTGGAGCCTTAATCCAGCGCCTAGGACTGCTCGGCCACGCTACCCTGTGTGCCTACGCTCTCCGGCTCGCTACGACCGGTGAAAAAGTTTCTTTCCATTCCTTTTGTCGCCTTCCACCTTCCGGACGTAGAGGCAACGCTACCACACTAAGCCCTTTTCAATGAGTAAATCTGTCTGTTTCCATCCTTTTGCCTACTATTTGCTTTCCACTGTTATTTTATTCAAGTGATTTTCCTGTTTTGAAGTAACTTCACTGTGATTGTAAACTATTGGTGTCCCTGCTTCAACATGGTGCATCTGTAAGAAAGGAGCAGAGGCCGTGAAAGGCTTTTAGCACCGACTAGGCTAAAAAGCAAGGAATGTTAAAGCGGCTGAATTTGGACGTTCAAGCAGCATCACTTTGCACAGCCACAGCAGTCTTCCAAAAAGATCTATTGGCAGCGGTGGGATTCGAACCCACCCCTCCGAAGAGACTGGAGCCTAAATCCAGCGCCTTGGACCGCTCAGCCACGCTACCCTGTGCTCTTGAACTAACCGGCTCGGTACGACCGGTGGAAAAGTTTCTTTCCATTCCTTATTTCGCCTTCCACCTTCCGGAAGTAGAGGCAACGCTACCACACTTAGCCCTTTTCAATGAGTAAATCTGTCTGTTTCCATCCTTTTGCCTACTAATTGCTTTCCACTGTTATCTTATTCAAGTGATTTTCCTGTTTTGAAGTAACTTCACTGTGATTGTAAACTATTGGTGTCCCTGCTTCAACACGGTGCATCTGTAAGAAAGGAGCAGAGGCCGTGAAAGGCTTTCAGCACCGACTAGGCTAAAAACCAAGGAATGTAAAAGCGGCTGAATTTGGACGTTCACGCAGCATCACTTTGCACAGCCACAGCAGTCTTCCAAAAAGATCTATTGGCAGCGGTGGGATTCGAACCCACGCCCCCGAAGAGACTGGAGCCTAAATCCAGCGCCTTGGACCACTCGGCCACACTACCCTGTGCTCCTGTGCTAACCGGCTCGCTACGACCGGTGAAAAAGTTCCTTTCCATTCCTTTTTTCGCCTTCCACATTCCGGAAATAGAGGCAACGCTACCACACTAAGCCCTTTTCAATGAGTAAAACTGTCTGTTTCCAAACTTTTGCCTACTAATTGCTTTCCACTGTTATTTGATTCAAGTGATTTTCCTGTTCTGAAGTAACTTCACTGTGATTGTAAACTATTGGTGTCCCTGCTTCAACACGGTGCATCTGTAAGAAATGAGCAGAGGCCGTGAAAGGCTTTCAGCACCGACTTGGCTAAAAAGCAAGGAATGTAAAAGCGGCTGAATTTGGACGTTCATGCAGCATCACTTTGCGCAGCCACAGCAGTCTTCCAAAAAGAAGTACTGGCAGCGGTGGGATTCGAACCCACGCACCCGAAGAGACTAGAGCCTTAATACAGCGCCTTGGACCACTCGTCCACGATACCCTGTGTGCCTACGCTCTCCGGCTCGGTACGACCGGTGGAAAAGTTTCTTTCCATTCCTTTTTTCGCCTTCCACCTTCCGGAAGTAGAGGCAACGCTACCACACTAAGCCCTTTTCAATGAGTAAATCTGTCTGTTTCCATCCTTTTGCCTACTAATTGCTTTCCACTGTTATTTTATTCAAGTGATTTTCCTGTTTTGAAGTAACTTCACTGTGATTGTAAACTATTGGTATCCCTGCTTCAACACGGTGCATCTGTAAGAAAGGAGCAGAGGCTTTGAAAGGCTTTCAGCACCGACTAGGCTAAAAAGCAAGGAATGTTAAAGCGGCTGAATTTGGACGTTCACGCAGCATCACTTTGCACAGCCACAGCAGTCTTCCAAAAAGATCAATTGGCAGCGGTGGGATTCGAACCCACGCCCCCGAAGAGACTGGAGCCTAAATCCAGCGCCTTGGACCGCTCGGCCACGCTACCCTGTGCTCCTGTGCTAACCGGCTCGCTGTGACCGGTGGAAAAGTTTCTTTCCATTCCTTTTTTCGCCTTCCACATTCCGGAAATAGAGGCAACGCTACCACACTAAGCCCTTTTCAATGAGTAAAACTGTCTGTTTCCAACCTTTTGCCTACTAATTGCTTTCCACCGTTATTTGATTCAAGTGATTTTCCTGTTTTGAAGTAACTTCACTGTAATTGTAAACTATTGGTGTCCCTGCTTCAATACGGTGCATCTGTAAGAAAGGAGCAGAGGCCATGACAGGCTTTCAGCACCGACTTGGCTAAAAAGCAAGGAATGTAAAAGCGGCTGAATTTGGACGTTCATGCAGCATCACTTTGCGCAGCCACAGCAGTCTTCCAAAAAGATGTACTGGCAGCGGTGGGATTCGAACCCACACCCCCGAAGAGACTGGAGCCTTAATACAGCGCCTAGGACTGCTCAGCCACGCTACCCTGTGTGCCTACGCTCTCCGGCTCGCTACGACCGGTGAAAAAGTTTCTTTCCATTCCTTTTTTCGCCTTCCACCTTCCGGAAGTAGAGGCAACGCTACCACACTAAGCCCTTTTCAATGAGTAAATCTGTCTGTTTCCATCCTTTTGCCTACTATTTGCTTTCCACTGTTATTTTATTCAAGTGATTTTCCTGTTTTGAAGTAACTTCACTGTGATTGTAAACTATTGGTGTCCCTGCTTCAACACGGTGCATCTGTAAGAAAGGAGCAGAGGCCGTGAAAGGCTTTCAGCACCGACTAGGCTAAAAACCAAGGAATGTAAAAGCGGCTGAATTTAGACATTCATGCAGCATCACTTTGCGCAGCCACAGCAGTCTTCCAAAAAATGTAATGGCAGCAGTGGGATTCGACCCATGCCCGCGAAGAGATTGGAGCCTTAATACAGCTACTTGGACCACTGGGCCACGCTACCCGGTGTGCCTGTGCACTCCGGCTCGCTACGACCGGTGGAAAAGTTTCTTTCCATTCCTTTTTTCGCCTTCCACCTTCCGGAAATAGAGGCAACGCTACCACACTAAGCCCTTTTCAATGAGTAAAACTGGCTGTTTCCATCCTTTTGCCTACTAATTGCTTTCCAATGTTATTTTATTCAAGTGATTTTCCTGTTTTGAAGTAACTTCACTGTGATTGTAAACTATTGGTGTCCCTGCTTCAACACGGTGCATCTGTAAGAAAGGAGCAGAGGCCGTGAAAGGCTTTCAGCACCGACTAGGCTAAAAAGCAAGGAATTTAACAGCGGATGAATTTGGACGTTCATGCAGCATCACTTTGCGAAAACACAGCAGTCTTCCAAAAAGATACACTGGCAGTGGTGGGATTCGAACCCACGCCCCCGAAGAGACTGGAGCCTATAACCAGCGCCTTGGACCGCTCGGCCACGCTACCCTGTTTGCCTCCGTTCTCCGGCTCGCTACGACTGGTTGAAAAGTTTCTTTCCATTCTTTTTTTCGCCTTCCACCTTCCGGAAATAGAGGCAACGCTACCACACTAAGCCCTTTTCAATGAGTAAAACTGTCTGTTTCCAAACTTTTGCCTACTAATTGCTATCCACTGTTATTTGATTCAAGTGATTTTCCTGTTCTGAAGTAACTGCACTGTGATTGTAAACTATTGGTGTCCCTGCTTCAACACGGTGCATCTGTAAGAAAGGAGCAGAGGCCGTGAAAGGCTTTCAGCACCGACTAGGCTAAAAAGCAAGGAATGTTAAAGCGGCTGAATTTGGACGTTCACGCAGCATCACTTTGCACAGCCACAGCAGTCTTCCAAAAAGATCTATTGGCAGTGGTGGGATTCGAACCCACGCCCCCGAAGAGACTGGAGCCTAAATCCAGCGCATTGGACCGCTCGGCCACGCTACCCTGTGCTCCTGCGCTAACCGGCTCGCTACGACCGGTGGAAAAGTTTCTTTCCATTCCTTTTTTCGCCTTCCACATTCCGGAAATAGAGGCAACGCTACCACACTAAGCCCTTTTCAATGAGTAAAACTGGCTGTTTCCATCCTTTTGCCTACTTATTGCTTTCCAATGTTATTTTATTCAAGTGATTTTCCTGCTTTGAAGTAACTTCACTGTGATTGTAAACTATTGGTGTCCCTGCTTCAACACGGTGCATCTGTAAGAAAGGAGCAGAGGCCGTGAAGGACTTTCAGCACCGACTTGGCTAAAAAGCAAGGAATGTAAAAGCGGCTGAATTTGGACGTTCATGCAGCATCACTTTGCGCAGCCACAGCAGTCTTCCAAAAAAATGTACTGGCAGTGGTGGGATTCGAACCCACGCCCCCGAAGAGATTGGAGCATTAATACAGCGACTTGGACCACTCGGCCACACTACCCTGTGTGCCTACGCTCTCCGGCTCGGTACGACCGGTGGAAAAGTTTCTTTCCATTCCTTTTTTCGCCTTCCATCTTCCGGAAGTAGAGGCAACGCTACCACACTAAGCCCTTTTCAATGAGTAAATCTGTCTGTTACCATCCTTTTGCCTACTAATTGCTTTCCACTGTTATTTTATTCAAGTGATTTTCCTGTTTTGAAGTAACTTCACTGTGATTGTAAACTATTGGTGTCCCTGCTTCAACACGGTGCATCTGTAAGAAAGGAGCAGAGGCCGTGAAAGGCTTTCAGCACCGACTAGGCTAAAAAGCAAGAAATGTTAAAGCGGCTGAATTTGGACGTTCACGCAGGATCACTTTGCACAGCCACAGCAGTCTTCCAAAAAGATGTACTGGCAGCGGTGGGATTCTAACCCACACCCCCGAAGAGACTGGAGCCTTAATCCAGCGCCTAGGACTGCTCGGCCACGCTACCCTGTGTGCCTACGCTCTCCGGCTCGCTACGACCGGTGGAAAAGTTTCTTTCCATTCCTTTTTTCGCCTTCCACATTCCGGAAATAGAGGCAACACTACCACACTAAGCCCTTTTCAATGAGTAAAACTGTCTGTTTCCAACCTTTTGCCTACTAATTGCTTTCCACTGTTATTTGATTCAAGTGATTTTCCTGTTTTGAAGTAACTTCACTGTGATTGTAAACTATTGGTGTCCCTGCTTCAATACGGTGCATCTGTAAGAAAGGAGCAGAGGCCGTGACAGGCTTTCAGCACCGACTTGGCTAAAAAGCAAGGAATGTAAAAGCGGCTGAATTTGGACGTTCATGCAGCATCACTTTGCGCAGCCACAGCAGTCTTCCAAAAAGATGTACTGGCAGCGGTGGGATTCGAACCCACACCCCCGAAGAGACTGGAGCCTTAATCCAGCGCCTAGGACTGCTCGGCCACGCTACCCTGTGTGCCTACGCTCTCCGGCTCGCTATGACCGGTAAAAAAGTTTCTTTCCATTCCTTTTGTCGCCTTCCACCTTCCGGAAGTAGAGGCAACGCTCCCACACTAAGCCCTTTTCAATGAGTAAATCTGTCTGTTTCCATCCTTTTGCCTACTATTTGCTTTCCACTGTTATTTTATTCAAGTGATTTTCCTGTTTTGAAGTAACTTCACTGTGATTGTAAACTATTGGTGTCCCTGCTTCAACACGGTGCATCTGTAAGAAAGGAGCAGAGGCCGTGAAAGGCTTTCAGCACCGACTAGGCTAAAAAGCAAGGAATGTTAAAGCGGCTGAATTTGGACGTTCAAGCAGCATCACTTTGCACAGCCACAGCAGTCTTCCAAAAAGATCTATTGGCAGCGGTGGGATTCGAACCCACGCCCCCGAAGAGACTGGAGCCTAAATCCAGCGCCTTGGACTGCTCGGCCACACTACCCTGTGCTCCTGCGCTAACCGGTTCGCTACGACCGGTGGAAAAGTTTCTTTCCATTCCTTTTTTCGCCTTCCACATTCCGGAAATAGAGGCAACGCTACCACACTAAGCCCTTTTCAATGAGTAAAACTGTCTGTTTCCAACCTTTTGCCTACTAATTGCTTTCCACTGTTATTTGATTCAAGTGATTTTCCTGTACTGAAGTAACTTCACTGTGATTGTAAACTATTGGTGTCCCTGCTTCAACACGTTGCATCTGTAAGAAAGGAGCAGAGGCCGTGAAAGTCTTTCAGCACCGACTTGACTAAAAAGCAAGGAATGTAAAAGCGGCTGAATTTGGACGGTCATGCAGCATCACTTTGCGCAGCCACAGCTGTCTTCCAAAAAGATGTACTGGCAGCGGTGGGATTCAAACCCATGCACCCGAAGAGACTAGAGCCATAATACAGCGCCTTGGACCACTCGGCCACGCTACTCTGTGTGCCTACGCTCGCCGGCTCGATACGACCGGTGGAAAAGTTTCTTTCCATTCCTTTTTTCGCCTTCCACCTTCCGGAAGTAGAGGCAACGCTACCACACTAAGCCCTTTTCAATGAGTAAATCTGGCTGTTTCCATCCTTTTGCCTACTAATTGCTTTCCACTGTTATTTTATTCAAGTGATTTTCCTGTTTTGAAGTAACTTCACTTTGATTGTAAACTATTGGTGTCCCTGCTTCAACACGGTGCATCTGTAAGAAAGGAGCAGAGGCCGTGAAGGACTTTCAGCACCGACTAGGCTAAAAAGCAAGGAATGTTAAAGCGGCTGAATTTGGACGTTCACGCAGCATCACTTTGCACAGCCACAGCAGTCTTCCAAAAAGATCTATTGGCAGCGGTGGGATTCGAACCCTCGCCCCCGAAGAGACTGGAGCCTAAATCCAGCGCCTTGGACCGCTCAGCCACGCTACCCTGTGCTCCTGCGCTAACCGGCTCGCTACGACCAGTGGAAAAGTTTCTTTCCATTCCTTTTTTCGCCTTCCACATTCCGGAAATAGAGGCAACGCTACCACACTAAGCCCTTTTCAATGAGTAAAACTGTCTGTTTCCAACCTTTTGCCTACTAATTGCTTTCCACTGTTATTTGATTCAAGTGATTTTCCTGTTTTGAAGTAACTTCACTGTGATTGTAAACTATTGGTGTCCCTGCTTCAATACGGTGCATCTGTAAGAAAGGAGCAGAGGCCGTGACAGGCTTTCAGCACCGACTTGGCTAAAAAGCAAGGAATGTAAAAGCGGCTGAATTTGGACGTTCATGCAGCATCACTTTGCGCAGCCACAGCAGTCTTCCAAAAAGATGTACTGGCAGCGGTGGGATTCTAACCCACACCCCCGAAGAGACTGGAGCCTTAATCCAGCGCCTAGGACTGCTCGGCCACGCTACCCTGTGTGCCTACGCTCTCCGGCTCGCTACGACCGGTGAAAAAGTTTCTTTCCATTCCTTTTGTCGCCTTCCACCTTCCGGAAGTAGAGGCAACGCTACCACACTAAGCCCTTTTCAATGAGTAAATCTGTCTGTTTCCATCCTTTTGCCTACTATTTGCTTTCCACTGTTATTTTATTCAAGTGATTTTCCTGTTTTGAAGTAACTTCACTGTGATTGTAAACTATTGGTGTCCCTGCTTCAACACGGTGCATCTGTAAGAAAGGAGCAGAGGCCGTGAAAGGCTTTCAGCACCGACTAGGCTAAAGAGCAAGGAATGTTAAAGCGGCTGAATTTGGACGTTCAAGCAGCATCACTTTGCACAGCCACAGCAGTCTTCCAAAAAGATCTATTGGCAGCGGTGGAATTCGAACCCACGCCCCCGAAGAGACTGGAGCCTAAATCCAGCGCCTTGGACCGCTCGGCCACGCTACCCTGTGCTCCTGCGCTAACCGGTTCGCTACGACCGGTGGAAAAGTTTCTTTCCATTCCTTTTTTCGCCTTCCACATTCCGGAAATAGAGGCAACGCTACCACACTAAGCCCTTTTCAATGAGTAAAACGGTCTGTTTCCAACCTTTTGCCTTCTAATTGCTTTCCACTGTTATTTGATTCAAGTGATTTTCCTGTTTTGAAGTAACTTTACTGTGATTGTAAGCTATTGGTGTCTATTTACGTTCATGTCTATTGACTTTCCATTCCTTTTTTCGCCTTCTACCTTCCGGAAATAGAGGCAACGCTACCACACTAAGCCCTTTTCAATGAGTAAAACTGGCTGTTTCCATACTTTTGCCTACTAATTGCTTTCCAATGTTATTTTATTCAAGTGATTTTCCTGTTTTGAAGTAACTTCACTGTGATTGTAAACTATTGGTGTCCCTGCTTCAACACGGTGCATCTGTAAGAAAGGAGCAGAGGCCGTGAAGGACTTTCAGCACCGACTTGGCTAAAAAGCAAGTAATGTAAAAGCGGCTGAATTTGGACGTTCATGCAGCATCACTTTGCGGAGCCACAGCTGTCTTCCAAAAAGATGTACTGGCAGCGGTGGGATTCGAACCCACGCCCCCAAAGAGACTAGAGCCTTAATACAGCGCCTTGGACCGCTCAGCCACGCTACCCTGTGTGCCTGCACTCTCCGGCTCGATACGACTGGTTGAAAAGTTTCTTTCCATTCCTCTTTTCGCCTTCCACCTTCCGGAAATAGAGGCAACGCTACCACACTAAGCCCTTTTCAATTTGTAAAACTGGCTGTTTCCATCCTTTTGCCAACTAATTGCTTTCCAATGTTATTTTATTCAAGTGATTTTCCTGTTTTGAAGTAACTTCACTGTGATTGTAAACTATTGGTGTCCTTGCTTCAACTCGGTGCATCTGTAAGAAAGGAGCAGAGGCCGTGAAGGACTTTCAGCACCGACTTGGCTAAAAAGCAAGGAATGTAAAAGCGGCTGAATTTGGACGTTCATGCAGCATCACTTTGCGCAGCCACAGCAGTCTTCCAAAAAAATGTACTGGCAGTGGTGGGATTCGAACCCACGCCCCCGAAGAGATTGGAGCCTTAATACAGCGACTTGGACCGCTCGGCCACACTACCCTGTGTGCCTATGCTCTCCGGCTCGGTTCGACCGGTGGAAAAGTTTCTTTCCATTCCTTTTTTCGCCTTCCACCTTCCGGAAGTAGAGGCAACGCTACCACACTAAGCCCTTTTCAATGAGTAAATCTGTCTGTTTCCATCCTTTTGCCTACTAATTGCTTTCCACTGTTATTTTATTCAAGTGATTTTCCTGTTTGGAAGTAACTTCACTGTGATTGTAAACTATTGGTGTCCCTGCTTCAACACGGTGCATCTGTAAGAAAGGAGCAGAGGCCGTGAAGGACTTTCAGCACCGACTTGGCTAAAAACCAAGGAATGTAAAAGCGGCTGAATTTGGACGTTCATGCAGCATCACTTTGCGCAGCCACAGCAGCCTTCCAAAAAAATGTACTGGCAATGGTGGGATTCGAACCCACGCCCCCGAAGAGATTGGTGCCCTAATACAGCGACTTGGACCACTCGGCCACACTCCCCTGTGTGCCTACGCGCTCCGGCTCGCTACGACCGGTGAAAAAGTTTCTTTCCATTCCTTTTTTCGCCTTCCACCTTCCGGAAGTAGAGGCAACGCTACCACACTAAGCCCTTTTCAATGAGTAAATCTGTCTGTTTCCATCCTTTTGCCTACTAATTGCTTTCCACTGTTATTTTATTCAAGTGATTTTCCTGTTTTGAAGTAACTTCACTGTGATTGTAAACTACTGGTGTCCCTGCTTCAACACGGTGCATCTGTAAGAAAGGAGCAGAGGCTGTGAAAGGCTTTCAGCACCGACTAGGCTAAAAAGCAAGGAATGTTAAAGCGGCTGAATTTGGACGTTCACGCAGCATCACTTTGCACAGCCACAGCAGTCTTCCAAAAAGATCTATTGGCAGCGGTGGGATTCGAACCCACGCCCCCGAAGAGACTGGAGCCTAAATCCAGCGCCTTGGACCGCTCGGCCACGCTACCCTGTGCTCCTGCGCTAACCGGCTCGCTACGACCAGTGGAAAAGTTTCTTTCCATTCCTTTTTTCACCTTCCACATTCCGGAAATAGAGGCAACGCTACCACACTAAGCCCTTTTCAATGAGTAAAACTGTCTGTTTCCAACCTTTTGCCTACTAATTGCTTTCCACTGTTATTTGATTCAAGTGATTTTCCTGTTTTGAAGTAACTTCACTGTGATTGTAAACTATTGGTGTCCCTGCTTCAATACGGTGCATCTGTAAGAAAGGAGCAGAGGCCGTGACAGGCTTTCAGCACCGACTTGGCTAAAAAGCAAGGAATGTAAAAGCGGCTGAATTTGGACGTTCACGCAGCATCACTTTGCACAGCCACAGCAGTCTTCCAAAAAGATCTATTGGCAGCGGTGGGATTCGAACCCACGCCCCCGAAGAGACTGGAGCCTAAATCCAGCGCCTTGGACCGCTCGGCCACGCTACCCTGTGCTCCTGCGCTAACCGGCTCGCTACGACCAGTGGAAAAGTTTCTTTCCATTCCTTTTTTCGCCTTCCACATTCCGGAAATAGAGGCAACGCTACCACACTAAGCCCTTTTCAATGAGTAAAACTGTCTGTTTCCAACCTTTTGCCTACTAATTGCTTTCCACTGTTATTTGATTCAAGTGATTTTCCTGTTTTGAAGTAACTTCACTGTGATTGTAAACTATTGGTGTCCCTGCTTCAATACGGTGCATCTGTAAGAAAGGAGCAGAGGCCGTGACAGGCTTTCAGCACCGACTTGGCTAAAAAGCAAGGAATGTAAAAGCGGCTGAATTTGGACGTTCATGCAGCATCACTTTGCCCAGCCACAGCAGTCTTCCAAAAAGATGTACTGGCAGCGGTGGGATTCTAACCCACACCCCCGAAGAGACTGGAGCCTTAATCCAGCGCCTAGGACTGCTCGGCCACGCTACCCTGTGTGCCTACGCTCTCCGGCTCGCTACGACCGGTGAAAAAGTTTCTTTCCATTCCTTTTGTCGCCTTCCACCTTCCGGAAGTAGAGGCAACGCTACCACACTAAGCCCTTTTCAATGAGTAAATCTGTCTGTTTCCATCCTTTTGCCTACTATTTGCTTTCCACTGTTATTTTATTCAAGTGATTTTCCTGTTTTGAAGTAACTTCACTGTGATTGTAAACTATTGGTGTCCCTGCTTCAATACGGTGCATCTGTAAGAAAGGAGCAGAGGCCGTGAAAGGCTTTCAGCACCGACTAGGCTAAAAAGCAACGAATGTTAAAGCGGCTGAATTTGGACGTTCAAGCAGCATCACTTTGCACAGCCACAGCAGTCTTCCAAAAAGATCTATTGGCAGCGGTGGGATTCGAACCCACGCCCCCGAAGAGACTGGAGCCTAAATCCAGCGCCTTGGACCGCTCGGCCACGCTACCCTGTGCTCCTGCGCTAACCGGTTCGCTACGACCGGTGGAAAAGTTTCTTTCCATTCCTTTTTTCGCCTTCCACATTCCGGAAATAGAGGCAACGCTACCACACTAAGCCCTTTTCAATGAGTAAAACTGTCTGTTTCCAACCTTTTGCCTACTAATTGCTTTCCACTGTTATTTGATTCAAGTGATTTTCCTGTTTTGAAGTAACTTCACTGTGATTGTAAACTATTGGTGTCCCTGCTTCAACACAGTGCATCTGTAAGAAAGGAGCAGAGGCCGTGAAGGACTTTCAGCACCGACTTGGCTAAAAAGCAAGTAATGTAAAAGCGGCTGAATTTGGACGTTCATGCAGCATCACTTTGCACAGCCACAGCTGTCTTCAAAAAAGATGTACTGGCAGCGGTGGGATTCAAACCCATGCACCCGAAGAGACTAGAGCCTTAATACAGCGCCTTGGACCACTCGGCCACGCTACCCTGTGTGCCTACGCTCTCCGGCTCGATACGACCGGTGGAAAAGTTTCTTTCCATTCCTTTTTTCGCCTTCCACATTCCGGAAATAGAGGCCACGCTACCACACTAAGCCCTTTTCAATGAGTAAAACTGTCTGTTTCCAACCTTTTGCCTACTAATTGCTTTCCACTGTTATTTGATTCAAGTGATTTTCCTGTTTTGAAGTAACTTTACTGTGATTGTAAACTATTGGTGTCTATTTACGTTCATGTCTATTGACTTTCCATTCCTTTTTTCGCCTTCTACCTTCCGGAAATAGAGGCAACGCTACCACACTAAGCCCTTTTCAATGAGTAAAACTGGCTGTTTCCATACTTTTGCCTACTAATTGCTTTCCAATGTTATTTTATTCAAGTGATTTTCCTGTTTTGAAGTAACTTCACTGTGATTGTAAACTATTGGTGTCCCTGCTTCAACACGGTGCATCTGTAAGAAAGGAGCAGAGGCCGTGAAGGACTTTCAGCACCGACTTGGCTAAAAAGCAAGTAATGTAAAAGCGGCTGAATTTGGACGTCCATGCAGCATCACTTTGCGCAGCCACAGCTGTCTTCCAAAAAGATGTACTGGCAGCGGTGGGATTCGAACCCACGCCCCCAAAGAGACTAGAGCCTTAATACAGCGCCTTGGACCGCTCAGCCACGCTACCCTGTGTGCCTGCACTCTCCGGCTCGATACGACTGGTTGAAAAGTTTCTTTCCATTCCTCTTTTCGCCTTCCACCTTCCGGAAATAGAGGCAACGCTACCACACTAAGCCCTTTTCAATTTGTAAAACTGGCTGTTTCCATCCTTTTGCCAACTAATTGCTTTCCAATGTTATTTTATTCAAGTGATTTTCCTGTTTTGAAGTAACTTCACTGTGATTGTAAACTATTGGTGTCCTTGCTTCAACTCGGTGCATCTGTAAGAAAGGAGCAGAGGCCGTGAAGGACTTTCAGCACCGACTAGGCTAAAAAGCAAGGAATGTTAAAGCGGCTGAATTTTTTTACGTTCACGCAGCATCACTTTGCACAGCCACAGCAGTCTTCCAAAAAGATCTATTGGCAGCGGTGGGATTCGAACCCACGCCCCCGAAGAGACTGGAGCCTAAATCCAGCGCCTTGGACCGCTCGGCCACGCTACCCTGTGCTCCTGCGCTAACCGGCTCGCTACGACCAGTGGAAAAGTTTCTTTCCATTCCTTTTTTCGCCTTCCACATTCCGGAAATAGAGGCAACGCTACCACACTAAGCCCTTTTCAATGAGTAAAACTGTCTGTTTCCAACCTTTTGCCTACTAATTGCTTTCCACTGTTATTTGATTCAAGTGATTTTCCTGTTTTGAAGTAACTTCACTGTGATTGTAAACTATTGGTGTCCCTGCTTCAATACGGTGCATCTGTAAGAAAGGAGCAGAGGCCGTGACAGGCTTTCAGCACCAACTTGGCTAAAAAGCAAGGAATGTAAAAGCGGCTGAATTTGGACGTTCATGCAGCATCACTTTGCGCAGCCACAGCAGTCTTCCAAAAAGATGTACTGGCAGCGGTTGGATTCTAACCCACACCCCCGAAGAGACTGGAGCCTTAATCCAGCGCCTAGGACTGCTCGGCCACGCTACCCTGTGTGCCTACGCTCTCCGGCTCGCTACGACCGGTGAAAAAGTTTCTTTCCATTCCTTTTGTCTCCTTCCACCTTCCGGAAGTAGAGGCAACGCTACCACACTAAGCCCTTTTCAATGAGTAAATCTGTCTGTTTCCATCCTTTTGCCTACTATTTGCTTTCCACTGTTATTTTATTCAAGTGATTTTCCTGTTTTGAAGTAACTTCACTGTGATTGTAAACTATTGGTGTCCCTGCTTCAATACGGTGCATCTGTAAGAAAGGAGCAGAGGCCGTGAAAGGCTTTCAGCACCGACTAGGCTAAAAAGCAACGAATGTTAAAGCGGCTGAATTTGGACGTTCAAGCAGCATCACTTTGCACAGCCACAGCAGTCTTCCAAAAAGATCTATTGGCAGCGGTGGGATTCGAACCCACGCCCCCGAAGAGACTGGAGCCTAAATTTAGCGCCTTGGACCGCTCGGCCACGCTACCCTGTGCTCCTGCGCTAACCGGTTCGCTACGACCGGTGGAAAAGTTTCTTTCCATTCCTTTTTTCGCCTTCCACATTCCGGAAATAGAGGCAACGCTACCACACTAAGCCCTTTTCAATGAGTAAAACTGTCTGTTTCCAACCTTTTGCCTACTAATTGCTTTCCACTGTTATTTGATTCAAGTGATTTTCCTGTTTTGAAGTAACTTCACTGTGATTGTAAACTATTGGTGTCCCTGCTTCAACACAGTGCATCTGTAAGAAAGGAGCAGAGGCCGTGAAGGACTTTCAGCACCGACTTGGCTAAAAAGCAAGTAATGTAAAAGCGGCTGAATTTGGACGTTCATGCAGCATCACTTTGCGCAGCCACAGCTGTCTTCAAAAAAGATGTACTGGCAGCGGTGGGATTCAAACCCATGCACCCGAAGAGACTAGAGCCTTAATACAGCGCCTTGGACCACTCGGCCACGCTACCCTGTGTGCCTACGCTCTCCGGCTCGATACGACCGGTGGAAAAGTTTCTTTCCATTCCTTTTTTCGCCTTCCACATTCCGGAAATAGAGGCCACGCTACCACACTAAGCCCTTTTCAATGAGTAAAACTGTCTGTTTCCAACCTTTTGCCTACTAATTGCTTTCCACTGTTATTTGATTCAAGTGATTTTCCTGTTTTGAAGTAACTTTACTGTGATTGTAAACTATTGGTGTCTATTTACGTTCATGTCTATTGACTTTCCATTCCTTTTTTCGCCTTCTACCTTCCGGAAATAGAGGCAACGCTACCACACTAAGCCCTTTTCAATGAGTAAAACTGGCTGTTTCCATACTTTTGCCTACTAATTGCTTTCCAATGTTATTTTATTCAAGTGATTTTCCTGTTTTGAAGTAACTTCACTGTGATTGTAAACTATTGGTGTCCCTGCTTCAACACGGTGCATCTGTAAGAAAGGAGCAGAGGCCGTGAAGGACTTTCAGCACCGACTTGGCTAAAAAGCAAGTAATGTAAAAGCGGCTGAATTTGGACGTCCATGCAGCATCACTTTGCGCAGCCACAGCTGTCTTCCAAAAAGATCTACTGGCAGCGGTGGGATTCGAACCCACGCCCCCATAGAGACTAGAGCCTTAATACAGCGCCTTGGACCGCTCAGCCACGCTACCCTGTGTGCCTGCACTCTCCGGCTCGATACGACTGGTTGAAAAGTTTCTTTCCATTCCTCTTTTCGCCTTCCACCTTCCGGAAATAGAGGCAACGCTACCACACTAAGCCCTTTTCAATTTGTAAAACTGGCTGTTTCCATCCTTTTGCCAACTAATTGCTTTCCAATGTTATTTTATTCAAGTGATTTTCCTGTTTTGAAGTAACTTCACTGTGATTGTAAACTATTGGTGTCCTTGCTTCAACTCGGTGCATCTGTAAGAAAGGAGCAGAGGCCGTGAAGGACTTTCAGCACCGACTAGGCTAAAAAGCAAGGAATGTTAAAGCGGCTGAATTTTTTTACGTTCACGCAGCATCACTTTGCACAGCCACAGCAGTCTTCCAAAAAGATCTATTGGCAGCGGTGGGATTCGAACCCACGCCCCCGAAGAGACTGGAGCCTAAATCCAGCGCCTTGGACCGCTCGGCCACGCTACCCTGTGCTCCTGCGCTAACCGGCTCGCTACGACCAGTGGAAAAGTTTCTTTCCATTCCTTTTTTCGCCTTCCACATTCCGGAAATAGAGGCAACGCTACCACACTAAGCCCTTTTCAATGAGTAAAACTGTCTGTTTCCAACCTTTTGCCTACTAATTGCTTTCCACTGTTATTTGATTCAAGTGATTTTCCTGTTTTGAAGTAACTTCACTGTGATTGTAAACTATTGGTGTCCCTGCTTCAATACGGTGCATCTGTAAGAAAGGAGCAGAGGCCGTGACAGGCTTTCAGCACCGACTTGGCTAAAAAGCAAGGAATGTAAAAGCGGCTGAATTTGGACGTTCATGCAGCATCACTTTGCGCAGCCACAGCAGTCTTCCAAAAAGATGTACTGGCAGCGGTGGGATTCTAACCCACACCCCCGAAGAGACTGGAGCCTTAATCCAGCGCCTAGGACTGCTCGGCCACGCTACCCTGTGTGCCTACGCTCTCCGGCTCACTACGACCGGTGAAAAAGTTTCTTTCCATTCCTTTTGTCGCCTTCCACCTTCCGGAAGTAGAGGCAACGCTACCACACTAAGCCCTTTTCAATGAGTAAATCTGTCTGTTTCCATCCTTTTGCCTACTATTTGCTTTCCACTGTTATTTTATTCAAGTGATTTTCCTGTTTTGAAGTAACTTCACTGTGATTGTAAACTATTGGTGTCCCTGCTTCAATACGGTGCATCTGTAAGAAAGGAGCAGAGGCCGTGAAAGGCTTTCAGCACCGACTAGGCTAAAAAGCAACGAATGTTAAAGCGGCTGAATTTGGACGTTCAAGCAGCATCACTTTGCACAGCCACTGCAGTCTTCCAAAAAGATCTATTGGCAGCGGTGGGATTCGAACCCACGCCCCCGAAGAGACTGGAGCCTAAATCCAGCGCCTTGGACCGCTCGGCCACGCTACCCTGTGCTCCTGCGCTAACCGGTTCGCTACGACCGGTGGAAAAGTTTCTTTCCATTCCTTTTTTCGCCTTCCACATTCCGGAAATAGAGGCAACGCTACCACACTAAGCCCTATTCAATGAGTAAAACTGTCTGTTTCCAACCTTTTGCCTACTAATTGCTTTCCACTGTTATTTGATTCAAGTGATTTTCCTGTTTTGAAGTAACTTCACTGTGATTGTAAACTATTGGTGTCCCTGCTTCAACACAGTGCATCTGTAAGAAAGGAGCAGAGGCCGTGAAGGACTTTCAGCACCGACTTGGCTAAAAAGCAAGTAATGTAAAAGCGGCTGAATTTGGACGTTCATGCAGCATCACTTTGCGCAGCCACAGCTGTCTTCAAAAAAGATGTACTGGCAGCGGTGGGATTCAAACCCATGCACCCGAAGAGACTAGAGCCTTAATACAGCGCCTTGGACCACTCGGCCACGCTACCCTGTGTGCCTACGCTCTCCGGCTCGATACGACCGGTGGAAAAGTTTCTTTCCATTCCTTTTTTCGCCTTCCACATTCCGGAAATAGAGGCCACGCTACCACACTAAGCCCTTTTCAATGAGTAAAACTGTCTGTTTCCAACCTTTTGCCTACTAATTGCTTTCCACTGTTATTTGATTCAAGTGATTTTCCTGTTTTGAAGTAACTTTACTGTGATTGTAAACTATTGGTGTCTATTTACGTTCATGTCTATTGACTTTCCATTCCTTTTTTCGCCTTCTACCTTCCGGAAATAGAGGCAACGCTACCACACTAAGCCCTTTTCAATGAGTAAAACTGGCTGTTTCCATACTTTTGCCTACTAATTGCTTTCCAATGTTATTTTATTCAAGTGATTTTCCTGTTTTGAAGTAACTTCACTGTGATTGTAAACTATTGGTGTCCCTGCTTCAACACGGTGCATCTGTAAGAAAGGAGCAGAGGCCGTGAAGGACTTTCAGCACCGACTTGGCTAAAAAGCAAGTAATGTAAAAGCGGCTGAATTTGGACGTCCATGCAGCATCACTTTGCGCAGCCACAGCTGTCTTCCAAAAAGATGTACTGGCAGCGGTGGGATTCGAACCCACGCCCCCAAAGAGACTAGAGCCTTAATACAGCGCCTTGGACCGCTCAGCCACGCTACCCTGTGTGCCTGCACTCTCCGGCTCGATACGACTGGTTGAAAAGTTTCTTTCCATTCCTCTTTTCGCCTTCCACCTTCCGGAAATAGAGGCAACGCTACCACACTAAGCCCTTTTCAATTTGTAAAACTGGCTGTTTCCATCCTTTTGCCAACTAATTGCTTTCCAATGTTATTTTATTCAAGTGATTTTCCTGTTTTGAAGTAACTTCACTGTGATTGTAAACTATTGGTGTCCTTGCTTCAACTCGGTGCATCTGTAAGAAAGGAGCAGAGGCCGTGAAGGACTTTCAGCACCGATTAGGCTAAAAAGCAAGGAATGTTAAAGCGGCTGAATTTTTTTACGTTCACGCAGCATCACTTTGCACAGCCACAGCAGTCTTCCAAAAAGATCTATTGGCAGCAGTGGGATTCGAACCCACGCCCCCGAAGAGACTGGAGCCTAAATCCAGCGCCTTGGACCGCTCGGCCACGCTACCCTGTGCTCCTGCGCTAACCGGCTCGCTACGACCAGTGGAAAAGTTTCTTTCCATTCCTTTTTTAGCCTTCCACATTCCGGAAATAGAGGCAACGCTACCACACTAAGCCCTTTTCAATGAGTAAAACTGTCTGTTTCCAACCTTTTGCCTACTAATTGCTTTCCACTGTTATTTGATTCAAGTGATTTTCCTGTTTTGAAGTAACTTCACTGTGATTGTAAACTATTGGTGTCCCTGCTTCAATACGGTGCATCTGTAAGAAAGGAGCAGAGGCCGTGACAGGCTTTCAGGACCGACTTGGCTAAAAAGCAAGGAATGTAAAAGCGGCTGAATTTGGACGTTCATGCAGCATCACTTTGCGCAGCCACAGCAGTCTTCCAAAAAGATGTACTGGCAGCGGTGGGATTCTAACCCACACCCCCGAAGAGACTGGAGCCTTAATCCAGCGCCTAGGACTGCTCGGCCACGCTACCCTGTGTGCCTACGCTCTCCGGCTCGCTACGACCGGTGAAAAAGTTTCTTTCCATTCCTTTTGTCGCCTTCCACCTTCCGGAAGTAGAGGCAACGCTACCACACTAAGCCCTTTTTAATGAGTAAATCTGTCTGTTTCCATCCTTTTGCCTACTATTTGCTTTCCACTGTTATTTTATTCAAGTGATTTTCCTGTTTTGAAGTAACTTCACTGTGATTGTAAACTATTGGTGTCCCTGCTTCAACACGGTGCATCTGTAAGAAAGGAGCAGAGGCCGTGAAAGGCTTTCAGCACCGACTAAGCTAAAGAGCAAGGAATGTTAAAGCGGCTGAATTTGGACGTTCAAGCAGCATCACTTTGCACAGCCACAGCAGTCTTCCAAAAAGATCTATTGGCAGCGGTGGGATTCGAACCCACGCCCCCGAAGAGACTGGAGCCTAAATCCAGCGCCTTGGACCGCTCGGCCACTGTGCTCCTGCGCTAACCGGTTCGCTACGACCGGTGGAAAAGTTTCTTTCCATTCCTTTTTTCGCCTTCCACATTCCGGAAATAGAGGCAACGCTACCACACTAAGCCCTTTTCAATGAGTAAAACGGTCTGTTTCCAACCTTTTGCCTACTAATTGCTTTCCACTGTTATTTGATTCAAGTGATTTTCCTGTTTTGAAGTAACTTTACTGTGATTGTAAGCTATTGGTGTCTATTTACGTTCATGTCTATTGACTTTCCATTCCTTTTTTCGCCTTCTACCTTCCGGAAATAGAGGCAACGCTACCACACTAAGCCCTTTTCAATGAGTAAAACTGGCTGTTTCCATACTTTTGCCTACTAATTGCTTTCCAATGTTATTTTATTCAAGTGATTTTCCTGTTTTGAAGTAACTTCACTGTGATTGTAAACTATTGCTGTCCCTGCTTCAACACGGTGCATCTGTAAGAAAGGAGCAGAGGCCGTGAAGGACTTTCAGCACCGACTTGGCTAAAAAGCAAGTAATGTAAAAGTGGCTGAATTTGGACGTTCATGCAGCATCACTTTGCGGAGCCACAGCTGTCTTCCAAAAAGATGCACTGGCAGCGGTGGGATTCGAACCCACACCCCCGAAGAGACTGGAGCCTTAATCCAGCGCCTAGGACTGCTCGGCCACGCTACCCTGTGTGCCTACGCTCTCCGGCTCGCTACGACCGGTGAAAAAGTTTCTTTCCATTCCTTTTGTCTCCTTCCACCTTCCGGAAGTAGAGGCAACGCTACCACACTAAGCCCTTTTCAATGAGTAAATCTGTCTGTTTCCATCCTTTTGCCTACTATTTGCTTTCCACTGTTATTTTATTCAAGTGATTTTCCTGTTTTGAAGTAACTTCACTGTGATTGTAAACTATTGGTGTCCCTGCTTCAATACGGTGCATCTGTAAGAAAGGAGCAGAGGCCGTGAAAGGCTTTCAGCACCGACTAGGCTAAAAAGCAACGAATGTTAAAGCGGCTGAATTTGGACGTTCAAGCAGCATCACTTTGCACAGCCACAGCAGTCTTCCAAAAAGATCTATTGGCAGCGGTGGGATTCGAACCCACGCCCCCGAAGAGACTGGAGCCTAAATTTAGCGCCTTGGACCGCTCGGCCACGCTACCCTGTGCTCCTGCGCTAACCGGTTCGCTACGACCGGTGGAAAAGTTTCTTTCCATTCCTTTTTTCGCCTTCCACATTCCGGAAATAGAGGCAACGCTACCACACTAAGCCCTTTTCAATGAGTAAAACTGTCTGTTTCCAACCTTTTGCCTACTAATTGCTTTCCACTGTTATTTGATTCAAGTGATTTTCCTGTTTTGAAGTAACTTCACTGTGATTGTAAACTATTGGTGTCCCTGCTTCAACACAGTGCATCTGTAAGAAAGGAGCAGAGGCCGTGAAGGACTTTCAGCACCGACTTGGCTAAAAAGCAAGTAATGTAAAAGCGGCTGAATTTGGACGTTCATGCAGCATCACTTTGCGCAGCCACAGCTGTCTTCAAAAAAGATGTACTGGCAGCGGTGGGATTCAAACCCATGCACCCGAAGAGACTAGAGCCTTAATACAGCGCCTTGGACCACTCGGCCACGCTACCCTGTGTGCCTACGCTCTCCGGCTCGATACGACCGGTGGAAAAGTTTCTTTCCATTCCTTTTTTCGCCTTCCACATTCCGGAAATAGAGGCCACGCTACCACACTAAGCCCTTTTCAATGAGTAAAACTGTCTGTTTCCAACCTTTTGCCTACTAATTGCTTTCCACTGTTATTTGATTCAAGTGATTTTCCTGTTTTGAAGTAACTTTACTGTGATTGTAAACTATTGGTGTCTATTTACGTTCATGTCTATTGACTTTCCATTCCTTTTTTCGCCTTCTACCTTCCGGAAATAGAGGCAACGCTACCACACTAAGCCCTTTTCAATGAGTAAAACTGGCTGTTTCCATACTTTTGCCTACTAATTGCTTTCCAATGTTATTTTATTCAAGTGATTTTCCTGTTTTGAAGTAACTTCACTGTGATTGTAAACTATTGGTGTCCCTGCTTCAACACGGTGCATCTGTAAGAAAGGAGCAGAGGCCGTGAAGGACTTTCAGCACCGACTTGGCTAAAAAGCAAGTAATGTAAAAGCGGCTGAATTTGGACGTCCATGCAGCATCACTTTGCGCAGCCACAGCTGTCTTCCAAAAAGATGTACTGGCAGCGGTGGGATTCGAACCCACGCCCCCAAAGAGACTAGAGCCTTAATACAGCGCCTTGGACCGCTCAGCCACGCTACCCTGTGTGCCTGCACTCTCCGGCTCGATACGACTGGTTGAAAAGTTTCTTTCCATTCCTCTTTTCGCCTTCCACCTTCCGGAAATAGAGGCAACGCTACCACACTAAGCCCTTTTCAATTTGTAAAACTGGCTGTTTCCATCCTTTTGCCAACTAATTGCTTTCCAATGTTATTTTATTCAAGTGATTTTCCTGTTTTGAAGTAACTTCACTGTGATTGTAAACTATTGGTGTCCTTGCTTCAACTCGGTGCATCTGTAAGAAAGGAGCAGAGGCCGTGAAGGACTTTCAGCACCGACTAGGCTAAAAAGCAAGGAATGTTAAAGCGGCTGAATTTTTTTACGTTCACGCAGCATCACTTTGCACAGCCACAGCAGTCTTCCAAAAAGATCTATTGGCAGCGGTGGGATTCGAACCCACGCCCCCGAAGAGACTGGAGCCTAAATCCAGCGCCTTGGACCGCTCGGCCACGCTACCCTGTGCTCCTGCGCTAACCGGCTCGCTACGACCAGTGGAAAAGTTTCTTTCCATTCCTTTTTTCGCCTTCCACATTCCGGAAATAGAGGCAACGCTACCACACTAAGCCCTTTTCAATGAGTAAAACTGTCTGTTTCCAACCTTTTGCCTACTAATTGCTTTCCACTGTTATTTGATTCAAGTGATTTTCCTGTTTTGAAGTAACTTCACTGTGATTGTAAACTATTGGTGTCCCTGCTTCAATACGGTGCATCTGTAAGAAAGGAGCAGAGGCCGTGACAGGCTTTCAGCACCGACTTGGCTAAAAAGCAAGGAATGTAAAAGCGGCTGAATTTGGACGTTCATGCAGCATCACTTTGCGCAGCCACAGCAGTCTTCCAAAAAGATGTACTGGCAGCGGTGGGATTCTAACCCACACCCCCGAAGAGACTGGAGCCTTAATCCAGCGCCTAGGACTGCTCGGCCACGCTACCCTGTGTGCCTACGCTCTCCGGCTCGCTACGACCGGTGAAAAAGTTTCTTTCCATTCCTTTTGTCGCCTTCCACCTTCCGGAAGTAGAGGCAACGCTACCACACTAAGCCCTTTTCAATGAGTAAATCTGTCTGTTTCCATCCTTTTGCCTACTATTTGCTTTCCACTGTTATTTTATTCAAGTGATTTTCCTGTTTTGAAGTAACTTCACTGTGATTGTAAACTATTGGTGTCCCTGCTTCAATACGGTGCATCTGTAAGAAAGGAGCAGAGGCCGTGAAAGGCTTTCAGCACCGACTAGGCTAAAAAGCAACGAATGTTAAAGCGGCTGAATTTGGACGTTCAAGCAGCATCACTTTGCACAGCCACAGCAGTCTTCCAAAAAGATCTATTGGCAGCGGTGGGATTCGAACCCACGCCCCCGAAGAGACTGGAGCCTAAATTTAGCGCCTTGGACCGCTCGGCCACGCTACCCTGTGCTCCTGCGCTAACCAGTTCGCTACGACCGGTGGAAAAGTTTCTTTCCATTCCTTTTTTCGCCTTCCACATTCCGGAAATAGAGGCAACGCTACCACACTAAGCCCTTTTCAATGAGTAAAACTGTCTGTTTCCAACCTTTTGCCTACTAATTGCTTTCCACTGTTATTTGATTCAAGTGATTTTCCTGTTTTGAAGTAACTTCACTGTGATTGTAAACTATTGGTGTCCCTGCTTCAACACAGTGCATCTGTAAGAAAGGAGCAGAGGCCGTGAAGGACTTTCAGCACCGACTTGGCTAAAAAGCAAGTAATGTAAAAGCGGCTGAATTTGGACGTTCATGCAGCATCACTTTGCGCAGCCACAGCTGTCTTCAAAAAAGATGTACTGGCAGCGGTGGGATTCAAACCCATGCACCCGAAGAGACTAGAGCCTTAATACAGCGCCTTGGACCACTCGGCCACGCTACCCTGTGTGCCTACGCTCTCCGGCTCGATACGACCGGTGGAAAAGTTTCTTTCCATTCCTTTTTTCGCCTTCCACATTCCGGAAATAGAGGCCACGCTACCACACTAAGCCCTTTTCAATGAGTAAAACTGTCTGTTTCCAACCTTTTGCCTACTAATTGCTTTCCACTGTTATTTGATTCAAGTGATTTTCCTGTTTTGAAGTAACTTTACTGTGATTGTAAACTATTGGTGTCTATTTACGTTCATGTCTATTGACTTTCCATTCCTTTTTTCGCCTTCTACCTTCCGGAAATAGAGGCAACGCTACCACACTAAGCCCTTTTCAATGAGTAAAACTGGCTGTTTCCATACTTTTGCCTACTAATTGCTTTCCAATGTTATTTTATTCAAGTGATTTTCCTGTTTTGAAGTAACTTCACTGTGATTGTAAACTATTGGTGTCCCTGCTTCAACACGGTGCATCTGTAAGAAAGGAGCAGAGGCCGTGAAGGACTTTCAGCACCGACTTGGCTAAAAAGCAAGTAATGTAAAAGCGGCTGAATTTGGACGTCCATGCAGCATCACTTTGCGCAGCCACAGCTGTCTTCCAAAAAGATGTACTGGCAGCGGTGGGATTCGAACCCACGCCCCCAAAGAGACTAGAGCCTTAATACAGCGCCTTGGACCGCTCAGCCAGGCTACCCTGTGTGCCTGCACTCTCCGGCTCGATACGACTGGTTGAAAAGTTTCTTTCCATTCCTCTTTTCGCCTTCCACCTTCCGGAAATAGAGGCAACGCTACCACACTAAGCCCTTTTCAATTTGTAAAACTGTCTGTTTCCATCCTTTTGCCAACTAATTGCTTTCCACTGTTATTTGATTCAAGTGATTTTCCTGTTTTGAAGTAACTTCACTGTGATTGTAAACTATTGGTGTCCCTGCTTCAATACGGTGCATCTGTAAGAAAGGAGCAGAGGCCGTGACAGGCTTTCAGCACCGACTTGGCTAAAAAGCAAGGAATGTAAAAGCGGCTGAATTTGGACGTTCATGCAGCATAACTTTGCGCAGCCACAGCAGTCTTCCAAAAAGATGTACTGGCAGCGGTGGGATTCTAACCCACACCCCCGAAGAGACTGGAGCCTTAATCCAGCGCCTAGGACTGCTCGGCCACGCTACCCTGTGTGCCTACGCTCTCCGGCTCGCTACGACCGGTGAAAAAGTTTCTTTCCATTCCTTTTGTCGCCTTCCACCTTCCGGAAGTAGAGGCAACGCTACCACACTAAGCCCTTTTCAATGAGTAAATCTGTCTGTTTCCATCCTGTTGCCTACTATTTGCTTTCCACTGTTATTTTATTCAAGTGATTTTCCTGTTTTGAAGTAACTTCACTGTGATTGTAAACTATTGGTGTCCCTGCTTCAATACGGTGCATCTGTAAGAAAGGAGCAGAGGCCGTGAAAGGCTTTCAGCACCGACTAGGCTAAAAAGCAACGAATGTTAAAGCGGCTGAATTTGGACGTTCAAGCAGCATCACTTTGCACAGCCACAGCAGTCTTCCAAAAAGATCTATTGGCAGCGGTGGGATTCGAACCCACGCCCCCGAAGAGACTGGAGCCTAAATCCAGCGCCTTGGACCGCTCGGCCACGCTACCCTGTGCTCCTGCGCTAACCGGTTCGCTACGACCGGTGGAAAAGTTTCTTTCCATTCCTTTTTTCGCCTTCCACATTCCGGAAATAGAGGCAATGCTACCACACTAAGCCCTATTCAATGAGTAAAACTGTCTGTTTCCAACCTTTTGCCTACTAATTGCTTTCCACTGTTATTTGATTCAAGTGATTTTCCTGTTTTGAAGTAACTTCACTGTGATTGTAAACTATTGGTGTCCCTGCTTCAACACAGTGCATCTGTAAGAAAGGAGCAGAGGCCGTGAAGGACTTTCAGCACCGACTTGGCTAAAAAGCAAGTAATGTAAAAGCGGCTGAATTTGGACGTTCATGCAGCATCACTTTGCGCAGCCACAGCTGTCTTCAAAAAAGATGTACTGGCAGCGGTGGGATTCAAACCCATGCACCCGAAGAGACTAGAGCCTTAATACAGCGCCTTGGACCACTCGGCCACGCTACCCTGTGTGCCTACGCTCTCCGGCTCGATACGACCGGTGGAAAAGTTTCTTTCCATTCCTTTTTTCGCCTTCCACATTCCGGAAATAGAGGCCACGCTACCACACTAAGCCCTTTTCAATGAGTAAAACTGTCTGTTTCCAACCTTTTGCCTACTAATTGCTTTCCACTGTTATTTGATTCAAGTGATTTTCCTGTTTTGAAGTAACTTTACTGTGATTGTAAACTATTGGTGTCTATTTACGTTCATGTCTATTGACTTTCCATTCCTTTTTTCGCCTTCTACCTTCCGGAAATAGAGGCAACGCTACCACACTAAGCCCTTTTCAATGAGTAAAACTGGCTGTTTCCATACTTTTGCCTACTAATTGCTTTCCAATGTTATTTTATTCAAGTGATTTTCCTGTTTTGAAGTAACTTCACTGTGATTGTAAACTATTGGTGTCCCTGCTTCAACACGGTGCATCTGTAAGAAAGGAGCAGAGGCCGTGAAGGACTTTCAGCACCGACTTGGCTAAAAAGCAAGTAATGTAAAAGCGGCTGAATTTGGACGTCCATGCAGCATCACTTTGCGCAGCCACAGCTGTCTTCCAAAAAGATGTACTGGCAGCGGTGGGATTCGAACCCACGCCCCCAAAGAGACTAGAGCCTTAATACAGCGCCTTGGACCGCTCAGCCACGCTACCCTGTGTGCCTGCACTCTCCGGCTCGATACGACTGGTTGAAAAGTTTCTTTCCATTCCTCTTTTCGCCTTCCACCTTCCGGAAATAGAGGCAACGCTACCACACTAAGCCCTTTTCAATTTGTAAAACTGGCTGTTTCCATCCTTTTGCCAACTATTTGCTTTCCAATGTTATTTTATTCAAGTGATTTTCCTGTTTTGAAGTAACTTCACTGTGATTGTAAACTATTGGTGTCCTTGCTTCAACTCGGTGCATCTGTAAGAAAGGAGCAGAGGCCGTGAAGGACTTTCAGCACCGATTAGGCTAAAAAGCAAGGAATGTTAAAGCGGCTGAATTTTTTTACGTTCACGCAGCATCACTTTGCACAGCCACAGCAGTCTTCCAAAAAGATCTATTGGCAGCAGTGGGATTCGAACCCACGCCCCCGAAGAGACTGGAGCCTAAATCCAGCGCCTTGGACCGCTCGGCCACGCTACCCTGTGCTCCTGCGCTAACCGGCTCGCTACGACCAGTGGAAAAGTTTCTTTCCATTCCTTTTTTAGCCTTCCACATTCCGGAAATAGAGGCAACGCTACCACACTAAGCCCTTTTCAATGAGTAAAACTGTCTGTTTCCAACCTTTTGCCTACTAATTGCTTTCCACTGTTATTTGATTCAAGTGATTTTCCTGTTTTGAAGTAACTTCACTGTGATTGTAAACTATTGGTGTCCCTGCTTCAATACGGTGCATCTGTAAGAAAGGAGCAGAGGCCGTGACAGGCTTTCAGGACCGACTTGGCTAAAAAGCAAGGAATGTAAAAGCGGCTGAATTTGGACGTTCATGCAGCATCACTTTGCGCAGCCACAGCAGTCTTCCAAAAAGATGTACTGGCAGCGGTGGGATTCTAACCCACACCCCCGAAGAGACTGGAGCCTTAATCCAGCGCCTAGGACTGCTCGGCCACGCTACCCTGTGTGCCTACGCTCTCCGGCTCGCTACGACCGGTGAAAAAGTTTCTTTCCATTCCTTTTGTCGCCTTCCACCTTCCGGAAGTAGAGGCAACGCTACCACACTAAGCCCTTTTCAATGAGTAAATCTGTCTGTTTCCATCCTTTTGCCTACTATTTGCTTTCCACTGTTATTTTATTCAAGTGATTTTCCTGTTTTGAAGTAACTTCACTGTGATTGTAAACTATTGGTGTCCCTGCTTCAACACGGTGCATCTGTAAGAAAGGAGCAGAGGCCGTGAAAGGCTTTCAGCACCGACTAGGCTAAAGAGCAAGGAATGTTAAAGCGGCTGAATTTGGACGTTCAAGCAGCATCACTTTGCACAGCCACAGCAGTCTTCCAAAAAGATCTATTGGCAGCGGTGGGATTCGAACCCACGCCCCCGAAGAGACTGGAGCCTAAATCCAGCGCTTTGGACCGCTCGGCCACGCTACCCTGTGCTCCTGCGCTAACCGGTTCGCTACGACCGGTGGAAAAGTTTCTTTCCATTCCTTTTTTCGCCTTCCACATTCCGGAAATAGAGGCAACGCTACCACACTAAGCCCTTTTCAATGAGTAAAACGGTCTGTTTCCAACCTTTTGCCTACTAATTGCTTTCCACTGTTATTTGATTCAAGTGATTTTCCTGTTTTGAAGTAACTTTACTGTGATTGTAAGCTATTGGTGTCTATTTACGTTCATGTCTATTGACTTTCCATTCCTTTTTTCGCCTTCTACCTTCCGGAAATAGAGGCAACGCTACCACACTAAGCCCTTTTCAATGAGTAAAACTGGCTGTTTCCATACTTTTGCCTACTAATTGCTTTCCAATGTTATTTTATTCAAGTGATTTTCCTGTTTTGAAGTAACTTCACTGTGATTGTAAACTATTGCTGTCCCTGCTTCAACACGGTGCATCTGTAAGAAAGGAGCAGAGGCCGTGAAGGACTTTCAGCACCGACTTGGCTAAAAAGCAAGTAATGTAAAAGCGGCTGAATTTGGACGTTCATGCAGCATCACTTTGCGGAGCCACAGCTGTCTTCCAAAAAGATGCACTGGCAGCGGTGGGATTCGAACCCACACCCCCGAAGAGACTGGAGCCTTAATCCAGCGCCTAGGACTGCTCGGCCACGCTACCCTGTGTGCCTACGCTCTCCGGCTCGCTACGACCGGTGAAAAAGTTTCTTTCCATTCCTTTTGTCTCCTTCCACCTTCCGGAAGTAGAGGCAACGCTACCACACTAAGCCCTTTTCAATGAGTAAATCTGTCTGTTTCCATCCTTTTGCCTACTATTTGCTTTCCACTGTTATTTTATTCAAGTGATTTTCCTGTTTTGAAGTAACTTCACTGTGATTGTAAACTATTGGTGTCCCTGCTTCAATACGGTGCATCTGTAAGAAAGGAGCAGAGGCCGTGAAAGGCTTTCAGCACCGACTAGGCTAAAAAGCAACGAATGTTAAAGCGGCTGAATTTGGACGTTCAAGCAGCATCACTTTGCACAGCCACAGCAGTCTTCCAAAAAGATCTATTGGCAGCGGTGGGATTCGAACCCACGCCCCCGAAGAGACTGGAGCCTAAATTTAGCGCCTTGGACCGCTCGGCCACGCTACCCTGTGCTCCTGCGCTAACCGGTTCGCTACGACCGGTGGAAAAGTTTCTTTCCATTCCTTTTTTCGCCTTCCACATTCCGGAAATAGAGGCAACGCTACCACACTAAGCCCTTTTCAATGAGTAAAACTGTCTGTTTCCAACCTTTTGCCTACTAATTGCTTTCCACTGTTATTTGATTCAAGTGATTTTCCTGTTTTGAAGTAACTTCACTGTGATTGTAAACTATTGGTGTCCCTGCTTCAACACAGTGCATCTGTAAGAAAGGAGCAGAGGCCGTGAAGGACTTTCAGCACCGACTTGGCTAAAAAGCAAGTAATGTAAAAGCGGCTGAATTTGGACGTTCATGCAGCATCACTTTGCGCAGCCACAGCTGTCTTCAAAAAAGATGTACTGGCAGCGGTGGGATTCCAACTCATGCACCCGAAGAGACTAGAGCCTTAATACAGCGCCTTGGACCACTCGGCCACGCTACCCTGTGTGCCTACGCTCTCCGGCTCGATACGACCGGTGGAAAAGTTTCTTTCCATTCCTTTTTTCGCCTTCCACATTCCGGAAATAGAGGCCACGCTACCACACTAAGCCCTTTTCAATGAGTAAAACAGTCTGTTTCCAACCTTTTGCCTACTAATTGCTTTCCACTGTTATTTGATTCAAGTGATTTTCCTGTTTTGAAGTAACTTTACTGTGATTGTAAACTATTGGTGTCTATTTACGTTCATGTCTATTGACTTTCCATTCCTTTTTTCGCCTTCTACCTTCCGGAAATAGAGGCAACGCTACCACACTAAGCCCTTTTCAATGAGTAAAACTGGCTGTTTCCATACTTTTGCCTACTAATTGCTTTCCAATGTTATTTTATTCAAGTGATTTTCCTGTTTTGAAGTAACTTCACTGTGATTGTAAACTATTGGTGTCCCTGCTTCAACACGGTGCATCTGTAAGAAAGGAGCAGAGGCCGTGAAGGACTTTCAGCACCGACTTGGCTAAAAAGCAAGTAATGTAAAAGCGGCTGAATTTGGACGTCCATGCAGCATCACTTTGCGCAGCCACAGCTGTCTTCCAAAAAGATGTACTGGCAGCGGTGGGATTCGAACCCACGCCCCCAAAGAGACTAGAGCCTTAATACAGCGCCTTGGACCGCTCAGCCACGCTACCCTGTGTGCCTGCACTCTCCGGCTCGATACGACTGGTTGAAAAGTTTCTTTCCATTCCTCTTTTCGCCTTCCACCTTCCGGAAATAGAGGCAACGCTACCACACTAAGCCCTTTTCAATTTGTAAAACTGGCTGTTTCCATCCTTTTGCCAACTAATTGCTTTCCAATGTTATTTTATTCAAGTGATTTTCCTGTTTTGAAGTAACTTCACTGTGATTGTAAACTATTGGTGTCCTTGCTTCAACTCGGTGCATCTGTAAGAAAGGAGCAGAGGCCGTGAAGGACTTTCAGCACCGACTAGGCTAAAAAGCAAGGAATGTTAAAGCGGCTGAATTTTTTTACGTTCACGCAGCATCACTTTGCACAGCCACAGCAGTCTTCCAAAAAGATCTATTGGCAGCGGTGGGATTCGAACCCACGCCCCCAAAGAGACTGGAGCCTAAATCCAGCGCCTTGGACCGCTCGGCCACGCTACCCTGTGCTCCTGCGCTAACCGGCTCGCTACGACCAGTGGAAAAGTTTCTTTCCATTCCTTTTTTCGCCTTCCACATTCCGGAAATAGAGGCAACGCTACCACACTAAGCCCTTTTCAATGAGTAAAACTGTCTGTTTCCAACCTTTTGCCTACTAATTGCTTTCCACTGTTATTTGATTCAAGTGATTTTCCTGTTTTGAAGTAACTTCACTGTGATTGTAAACTATTGGTGTCCCTGCTTCAATACGGTGCATCTGTAAGAAAGGAGCAGAGGCCGTGACAGGCTTTCAGCACCGACTTGGCTAAAAAGCAAGGAATGTAAAAGCGGCTGAATTTGGACGTTCATGCAGCATCACTTTGCGCAGCCACAGCAGTCTTCCAAAAAGATGTACTGGCAGCGGTGGGATTCTAACCCACACCCCCGAAGAGACTGGAGCCTTAATCCAGCGCCTAGGACTGCTCGGCCACGCTACCCTGTGTGCCTACGCTCTCCGGCTCGCTACGACCGGTGAAAAAGTTTCTTTCCATTCCTTTTGTCGCCTTCCACCTTCCGGAAGTAGAGGCAACGCTACCACACTAAGCCCTTTTCAATGAGTAAATCTGTCTGTTTCCATCCTTTTGCCTACTATTTGCTTTCCACTGTTATTTTATTCAAGTGATTTTCCTGTTTTGAAGTAACTTCACTGTGATTGTAAACTATTGGTGTCCCTGCTTCAATACGGTGCATCTGTAAGAAAGGAGCAGAGGCCGTGAAAGGCTTTCAGCACCGACTAGGCTAAAAAGCAACGAATGTTAAAGCGGCTGAATTTGGACGTTCAAGCAGCATCACTTTGCACAGCCACAGCAGTCTTCCAAAAAGATCTATTGGCAGCGGTGGGATTCGAACCCACGCCCCCGAAGAGACTGGAGCCTAAATCCAGCGCCTTAGACCGCTCGGCCACGCTACCCTGTGCTCCTGCGCTAACCGGTTCGCTACGACCGGTGGAAAAGTTTCTTTCCATTCCTTTTTTCGCCTTCCACATTCCGGAAATAGAGGCAACGCTACCACACTAAGCCCTATTCAATGAGTAAAACTGTCTGTTTCCAACCTTTTGCCTACTAATTGCTTTCCACTGTTATTTGATTCAAGTGATTTTCCTGTTTTGAAGTAACTTCACTGTGATTGTAAACTATTGGTGTCCCTGCTTCAACACAGTGCATCTGTAAGAAAGGAGCAGAGGCCGTGAAGGACTTTCAGCACCGACTTGGCTAAAAAGCAAGTAATGTAAAAGCGGCTGAATTTGGACGTTCATGCAGCATCACTTTGCGCAGCCACAGCTGTCTTCAAAAAAGATGTACTGGCAGCGGTGGGATTCAAACCCATGCACCCGAAGAGACTAGAGCCTTAATACAGCGCCTTGGACCACTCGGCCACGCTACCCTGTGTGCCTACGCTCTCCGGCTCGATACGACCGGTGGAAAAGTTTCTTTCCATTCCTTTTTTCGCCTTCCACATTCCGGAAATAGAGGCCACGCTACCACACTAAGCCCTTTTCAATGAGTAAAACTGTCTGTTTCCAACCTTTTGCCTACTAATTGCTTTCCACTGTTATTTGATTCAAGTGATTTTCCTGTTTTGAAGTAACTTTACTGTGATTGTAAACTATTGGTGTCTATTTACGTTCATGTCTATTGACTTTCCATTCCTTTTTTCGCCTTCTACCTTCCGGAAATAGAGGCAACGCTACCACACTAAGCCCTTTTCAATGAGTAAAACTGGCTGTTTCCATACTTTTGCCTACTAATTGCTTTCCAATGTTATTTTATTCAAGTGATTTTCCTGTTTTGAAGTAACTTCACTGTGATTGTAAACTATTGGTGTCCCTGCTTCAACACGGTGCATCTGTAAGAAAGGAGCAGAGGCCGTGAAGGACTTTCAGCACCGACTTGGCTAAAAAGCAAGTAATGTAAAAGCGGCTGAATTTGGACGTCCATGCAGCATCACTTTGCGCAGCCACAGCTGTCTTCCAAAAAGATGTACTGGCAGCGGTGGGATTCGAACCCACGCCCCCGAAGAGACTGGAGCCTAAATCCAGCGCCTTGGACCGCTCGGCCACGCTACCCTGTGCTCCAGCGCTAACCGGCTCGCTACGACCAGTGGAAAAGTTTCTTTCCATTCCTTTTTTAGCCTTCCACATTCCGGAAATAGAGGCAACGCTACCACACTAAGCCCTTTTCAATGAGTAAAACTGTCTGTTTCCAACCTTTTGCCTACTAATTGCTTTCCACTGTTATTTGATTCAAGTGATTTTCCTGTTTTGAAGTAACTTCACTGTGATTGTAAACTATTGGTGTCCCTGCTTCAATACGGTGCATCTGTAAGAAAGGAGCAGAGGCCGTGACAGGCTTTCAGGACCGACTTGGCTAAAAAGCAAGGAATGTAAAAGCGGCTGAATTTGGACGTTCATGCAGCATCACTTTGCGCAGCCACAGCAGTCTTCCAAAAAGATGTACTGGCAGCGGTGGGATTCTAACCCACACCCCCGAAGAGACTGGAGCCTTAATCCAGCGCCTAGGACTGCTCGGCCACGCTACCCTGTGTGCCTACGCTCTCCGGCTCGCTACGACCGGTGAAAAAGTTTCTTTCCATTCCTTTTGTCGCCTTCCACCTTCCGGAAGTAGAGGCAACGCTACCACACTAAGCCCTTTTCAATGAGTAAATCTGTCTGTTTCCATCCTTTTGCCTACTATTTGCTTTCCACTGTTATTTTATTCAAGTGATTTTCCTGTTTTGAAGTAACTTCACTGTGATTGTAAACTATTGGTGTCCCTGCTTCAACACGGTGCATCTGTAAGAAAGGAGCAGAGGCCGTGAAAGGCTTTCAGCACCGACTAGGCTAAAGAGCAAGGAATGTTAAAGCGGCTGAATTTGGACGTTCAAGCAGCATCACTTTGCACAGCCACAGCAGTCTTCCAAAAAGATCTATTGGCAGCGGTGGGATTCGAACCCACGCCCCCGAAGAGACTGGAGCCTAAATCCAGCGCCTTGGACCGCTCGGCCACGCTACCCTGTGCTCCTGGGCTAACCGGTTCGCTACGACCGGTGGAAAAGTTTCTTTCCATTCCTTTTTTCGCCTTCCACATTCCGGAAATAGAGGCAACGCTACCACACTAAGCCCTTTTCAATGAGTAAAACGGTCTGTTTCCAACCTTTTGCCTACTAATTGCTTTCCACTGTTATTTGATTCAAGTGATTTTCCTGTTTTGAAGTAACTTTACTGTGATTGTAAGCTATTGGTGTCTATTTACGTTCATGTCTATTGACTTTCCATTCCTTTTTTCGCCTTCTACCTTCCGGAAATAGAGGCAACGCTACCACACTAAGCCCTTTTCAATGAGTAAAACTGGCTGTTTCCATACTTTTGCCTACTAATTGCTTTCCAATGTTATTTTATTCAAGTGATTTTCCTGTTTTGAAGTAACTTCACTGTGATTGTAAACTATTGCTGTCCCTGCTTCAACACGGTGCATCTGTAAGAAAGGAGCAGAGGCCGTGAAGGACTTTCAGCACCGACTTGGCTAAAAAGCAAGTAATGTAAAAGCGGCTGAATTTGGACGTTCATGCAGCATCACTTTGCGGAGCCACAGCTGTCTTCCAAAAAGATGCACTGGCAGCGGTGGGATTCGAACCCACACCCCCGAAGAGACTGGAGCCTTAATCCAGCGCCTAGGACTGCTCGGCCACGCTACCCTGTGTGCCTACGCTCTCCGGCTCGCTACGACCGGTGAAAAAGTTTCTTTCCATTCCTTTTGTCTCCTTCCACCTTCCGGAAGTAGAGGCAACGCTACCACACTAAGCCCTTTTCAATGAGTAAATCTGTCTGTTTCCATCCTTTTGCCTACTATTTGCTTTCCACTGTTATTTTATTCAAGTGATTTTCCTGTTTTGAAGTAACTTCACTGTGATTGTAAACTATTGGTGTCCCTGCTTCAATACGGTGCATCTGTAAGAAAGGAGCAGAGGCCGTGAAAGGCTTTCAGCACCGACTAGGCTAAAAAGCAACGAATGTTAAAGCGGCTGAATTTGGACGTTCAAGCAGCATCACTTTGCACAGCCACAGCAGTCTTCCAAAAAGATCTATTGGCAGCGGTGGGATTCGAACCCACGCCCCCGAAGAGACTGGAGCCTAAATTTAGCGCCTTGGACCGCTCGGCCACGCTACCCTGTGCTCCTGCGCTAACCGGTTCGCTACGACCGGTGGAAAAGTTTCTTTCCATTCCTTTTTTCGCCTTCCACATTCCGGAAATAGAGGCAACGCTACCACACTAAGCCCTTTTCAATGAGTAAAACTGTCTGTTTCCAACCTTTTGCCTACTAATTGCTTTCCACTGTTATTTGATCCAAGTGATTTTCCTGTTTTGAAGTAACTTCACTGTGATTGTAAACTATTGGTGTCCCTGCTTCAACACAGTGCATCTGTAAGAAAGGAGCAGAGGCCGTGAAGGACTTTCAGCACCGACTTGGCTAAAAAGCAAGTAATGTAAAAGCGGCTGAATTTGGACGTTCATGCAGCATCACTTTGCGCAGCCACAGCTGTCTTCAAAAAAGATGTACTGGCAGCGGTGGGATTCCAACTCATGCACCCGAAGAGACTAGAGCCTTAATACAGCGCCTTGGACCACTCGGCCACGCTACCCTGTGTGCCTACGCTCTCCGGCTCGATACGACCGGTGGAAAAGTTTCTTTCCATTCCTTTTTTCGCCTTCCACATTCCGGAAATAGAGGCCACGCTACCACACTAAGCCCTTTTCAATGAGTAAAACTGTCTGTTTCCAACCTTTTGCCTACTAATTGCTTTCCACTGTTATTTGATTCAAGTGATTTTCCTGTTTTGAAGTAACTTTACTGTGATTGTAAACTATTGGTGTCTATTTACGTTCATGTCTATTGACTTTCCATTCCTTTTTTCGCCTTCTACCTTCCGGAAATAGAGGCAACGCTACCACACTAAGCCCTTTTCAATGAGTAAAACTGGCTGTTTCCATACTTTTGCCTACTAATTGCTTTCCAATGTTATTTTATTCAAGTGATTTTCCTGTTTTGAAGTAACTTCACTGTGATTGTAAACTATTGGTGTCCCTGCTTCAACACGGTGCATCTGTAAGAAAGGAGCAGAGGCCGTGAAGGACTTTCAGCACCGACTTGGCTAAAAAGCAAGTAATGTAAAAGCGGCTGAATTTGGACGTCCATGCAGCATCACTTTGCGCAACCACAGCTGTCTTCCAAAAAGATGTACTGGCAGCGGTGGGATTCGAACCCACGCCCCCAAAGAGACTAGAGCCTTAATACAGCGCCTTGGACCGCTCAGCCACGCTACCCTGTGTGCCTGCACTCTCCGGCTCGATACGACTGGTTGAAAAGTTTCTTTCCATTCCTCTTTTCGCCTTCCACCTTCCGGAAATAGAGGCAACGCTACCACACTAAGCCCTTTTCAATTTGTAAAACTGGCTGTTTCCATCCTTTTGCCAACTAATTGCTTTCCAATGTTATTTTATTCAAGTGATTTTCCTGTTTTGAAGTAACTTCACTGTGATTGTAAACTATTGGTGTCCTTGCTTCAACTCGGTGCATCTGTAAGAAAGGAGCAGAGGCCGTGAAGGACTTTCAGCACCGACTAGGCTAAAAAGCAAGGAATGTTAAAGCGGCTGAATTTTTTTACGTTCACGCAGCATCACTTTGCACAGCCACAGCAGTCTTCCAAAAAGATCTATTGGCAGCGGTGGGATTCGAACCCACGCCCCCGAAGAGACTGGAGCCTAAATCCAGCGCCTTGGACCGCTCGGCCACGCTACCCTGTGCTCCTGCGCTAACCGGCTCGCTACGACCAGTGGAAAAGTTTCTTTCCATTCCTTTTTTCGCCTTCCACATTCCGGAAATAGAGGCAACGCTACCACACTAAGCCCTTTTCAATGAGTAAAACTGTCTGTTTCCAACCTTTTGCCTACTAATTGCTTTCCACTGTTATTTGATTCAAGTGATTTTCCTGTTTTGAAGTAACTTCACTGTGATTGTAAACTATTGGTGTCCCTGCTTCAATACGGTGCATCTGTAAGAAAGGAGCAGAGGCCGTGACAGGCTTTCAGCACCGACTTGGCTAAAAAGCAAGGAATGTAAAAGCGGCTGAATTTGGACGTTCATGCAGCATCACTTTGCGCAGCCACAGCAGTCTTCCAAAAAGATGTACTGGCAGCGGTGGGATTCTAACCCACACCCCCGAAGAGACTGGAGCCTTAATCCAGCGCCTAGGACTGCTCGGCCACGCTACCCTGTGTGCCTACGCTCTCCGGCTCGCTACGACCGGTGAAAAAGTTTCTTTCCATTCCTTTTGTCGCCTTCCACCTTCCGGAAGTAGAGGCAACGCTACCACACTAAGCCCTTTTCAATGAGTAAATCTGTCTGTTTCCATCCTTTTGCCTACTATTTGCTTTCCACTGTTATTTTATTCAAGTGATTTTCCTGTTTTGAAGTAACTTCACTGTGATTGTAAACTATTGGTGTCCCTGCTTCAATACGGTGCATCTGTAAGAAAGGAGCAGAGGCCGTGAAAGGCTTTCAGCACCGACTAGGCTAAAAAGCAACGAATGTTAAAGCGGCTGAATTTGGACGTTCAAGCAGCATCACTTTGCACAGCCACAGCAGTCTTCCAAAAAGATCTATTGGCAGCGGTGGGATTCGAACCCACGCCCCCGAAGAGACTGGAGCCTAAATCCAGCGCCTTGGACCGCTCGGCCACGCTACCCTGTGCTCCTGCGCTAACCGGTTCGCTACGACCGGTGGAAAAGTTTCTTTCCATTCCTTTTTTCGCCTTCCACATTCCGGAAATAGAGGCAACGCTACCACACTAAGCCCTATTCAATGAGTAAAACTGTCTGTTTCCAACCTTTTGCCTACTAATTGCTTTCCACTGTTATTTGATTCAAGTGATTTTCCTGTTTTGAAGTAACTTCACTGTGATTGTAAACTATTGGTGTCCCTGCTTCAACACAGTGCATCTGTAAGAAAGGAGCAGAGGCCGTGAAGGACTTTCAGCACCGACTTGGCTAAAAAGCAAGTAATGTAAAAGCGGCTGAATTTGGACGTTCATGCAGCATCACTTTGCGCAGCCACAGCTGTCTTCAAAAAAGATGTACTGGCAGCGGTGGGATTCAAACCCATGCACCCGAAGAGACTAGAGCCTTAATACAGCGCCTTGGACCACTCGGCCACGCTACCCTGTGTGCCTACGCTCTCCGGCTCGATACGACCGGTGGAAAAGTTTCTTTCCATTCCTTTTTTCGCCTTCCACATTCCGGAAATAGAGGCCACGCTACCACACTAAGCCCTTTTCAATGAGTAAAACTGTCTGTTTCCAACCTTTTGCCTACTAATTGCTTTCCACTGTTATTTGATTCAAGTGATTTTCCTGTTTTGAAGTAACTTTACTGTGATTGTAAACTATTGGTGTCTATTTACGTTCATGTCTATTGACTTTCCATTCCTTTTTTCGCCTTCTACCTTCCGGAAATAGAGGCAACGCTACCACACTAAGCCCTTTTCAATGAGTAAAACTGGCTGTTTCCATACTTTTGCCTACTAATTGCTTTCCAATGTTATTTTATTCAAGTGATTTTCCTGTTTTGAAGTAACTTCACTGTGATTGTAAACTATTGGTGTCCCTGCTTCAACACGGTGCATCTGTAAGAAAGGAGCAGAGGCCGTGAAGGACTTTCAGCACCGACTTGGCTAAAAAGCAAGTAATGTAAAAGCGGCTGAATTTGGACGTCCATGCAGCATCACTTTGCGCAGCCACAGCTGTCTTCCAAAAAGATGTACTGGCAGCGGTGGGATTCGAACCCACGCCCCCAAAGAGACTAGAGCCTTAATACAGCGCCTTGGACCGCTCAGCCACGCTACCCTGTGTGCCTGCACTCTCCGGCTCGATACACTGGTTGAAAAGTTTCTTTCCATTCCTCTTTTCGCCTTCCACCTTCCGGAAATAGAGGCAACGCTACCACACTAAGCCCTTTTCAATTTGTAAAACTGGCTGTTTCCATCCTTTTGCCAACTAATTGCTTTCCAATGTTATTTTATTCAAGTGATTTTCCTGTTTTGAAGTAACTTCACTGTGATTGTAAACTATTGGTGTCCCTGCTTCAATACGGTGCATCTGTAAGAAAGGAGCAGAGGCCGTGACAGGCTTTCAGGACCGACTTGGCTAAAAAGCAAGGAATGTAAAAGCGGCTGAATTTGGACGTTCATGCAGCATCACTTTGCGCAGCCACAGCAGTCTTCCAAAAAGATGTACTGGCAGCGGTGGGATTCTAACCCACACCCCCGAAGAGACTGGAGCCTTAATCCAGCGCCTAGGACTGCTCGGCCACGCTACCCTGTGTGCCTACGCTCTCCGGCTCGCTACGACCGGTGAAAAAGTTTCTTTCCATTCCTTTTGTCGCCTTCCACCTTCCGGAAGTAGAGGCAACGCTACCACACTAAGCCCTTTTCAATGAGTAAATCTGTCTGTTTCCATCCTTTTGCCTACTATTTGCTTTCCACTGTTATTTTATTCAAGTGATTTTCCTGTTTTGAAGTAACTTCACTGTGATTGTAAACTATTGGTGTCCCTGCTTCAACACGGTGCATCTGTAAGAAAGGAGCAGAGGCCGTGAAGGACTTTCAGCACCGACTTGGCTAAAAAGCAAGGGATGTAAAAGCGGCTGAATTTGGACGTTCATGCAGCATCACTTTGCACAGCCACAGCAGTCTTCCAAAAAATGTACTGGCAGTGGTGGGATTCGAACCCACGCCCCCGAAGAGATTGGTGCCCTAATACAGCGACTTGGACCACTCGGCCACACTACCCTGTGTGCCTACGCTCTCCGGCTCGGTACGACCGGTGGAAAAGTTTCTTTCCATTCCTTTTTTCGCCTTCCACCTTCCGGAAGTAGAGGCAACGCTACCACACTAAGCCCTTTTCAATGAGTAAATCTGTCTGTTTCCAACCTTTTGCCTACTAATTGCTTTCCACTGTTATTTGATTCAAGTGATTTTCCTGTTTTGAAGTAACTTCACTGTGATTGTAAACTATTGGTGTCCCTGCTTCAATACGGTGCATCTGTAAGAAAGGAGCAGAGGCCGTGACAGGCTTTCAGCACCGACTTGGCTAAAAAGCAAGGAATGTAAAAGCGGCTGAATTTGGACGTTCATGCAGCATCACTTTGCGCAGCCACAGCAGTCTTCCAAAAAGATGTACTGGCAGCGGTGGGATTCTAACCCACACCCCCGAAGAGACTGGAGCCTTAATCCAGCGCCTAGGACTGCTCGGCCACGCTACCCTGTGTGCCTACGCTCTCCGGCTCGCTACGACCGGTGAAAAAGTTTCTTTCCATTTCTTTTGTCGCCTTCCACCTTCCGGAAGTAGAGGCAACGCTACCACACTAAGCCCTTTTCAATGAGTAAATCTGTCTGTTTCCATCCTTTTGCCTACTATTTGCTTTCCACTGTTATTTTATTCAAGTGATTTTCCTGTTTTGAAGTAACTTCACTGTGATTGTAAACTATTGGTGTCCCTGCTTCAACACGTTGCATCTGTAAGAAAGGAGCAGAGGCCGTGAAAGGCTTTCAGCACCGACTAGGCTAAAAAGCAAGAAATGTTAAAGCGGCTGAATTTGGACGTTTACGCAGCATCACTTTGCACAGCCACAGCAGTCTTCCAAAAAGATCTAATGGCAGCAGTAGGATTCGAACCCACGCCCCCGAAGAGATTGGAACCTTAATACAGCGCCTTGGACCACTCGGCCACGCTACCCTGTGTTCCTACGCTCTCCGGCTCGGTACGACTGGTGGAAAAGTTTCTTTCCATTCCTTTTTTCGCCTTCCACCTTCCGGAAGTAGAGGCAACGCTACCACACTAAGCCCTTTTCAATGAGTAAATCTGTCTGTTTCCATCCTTTTGCCTACTAATTGCTTTCCACTGTTAATTTATTCAAGTGATTTTCCTGTTTTGAAGTAACTTCACTGTGATTGTAAACTATTGGTGTCCCTGCTTCAACACGGTGCATCTGTAAGAAAGGAGCAGAGGCTGTGAAAGGCTTTCAGCACCGACTAGGCTAAAAAGCAAGGAATGTTAAAGCGGCTTAATTTGGACGTTCACGCAGCATCACTTTGCACAGCCACAGCAGTCTTCCAAAAAGATCTATTGGCAGCGGTGGGATTCGAACCCATGCCCCCGAAGAGACTGGAGCCTAAATCCAGTGCCTTGGATCGCTCGGCCACGCTACCCTGTGCTCCGGCGCTAACCGGCTCGCTATGACCTGTGGAAAAGTTTCTTTCCATTTCTTTTTTCGCCTTCCACATTCCGGAAATAGAGGCAACGCTACCACACTAAGCCCTTTTCAATGAGTAAAACTGTCTGTTTCCAACCTTTTGCCTACTAATTGCTTTCCACTGTTATTTGATTCAAGTGATTTTCCTGTTTTGAAGTAACTTCACTGTGATTGTAAACTATTGGTGTTCCTGCTTCAATACGGTGCATCTGTAAGAAAGGAGCAGAGGCCGTGACAGGCTTTCAGCACCGACTTGGCTAAAAAGCAAGGAATGTAAAAGCGGCTGAATTTGGACGTTCATGCAGCATCACTTTGCGCAGCCACAGCAGTCTTCCAAAAAGATGTACTGGCAGCGGTGGGATTCTAACACACACCCCCGAAGAGACTGGAGCCTTAATCCAGCGCCTAGGACTGCTCGGCCACGCTACCCTGTGTGCCTAGGCTCTCCGGCTCGCTACGACCGGTGAAAAAGTTTCTTTCCATTCCTTTTGTCGCCTTCCACCTTCCGGAAGTAGAGGCAACGCTACCACACTAAGCCCTTTTCAATGAGTAAATCTGTCTGTTTCCATCCTTTTGCCTACTATTTGCTTTCCACTGTTATTTTATTCAAGTGATTTTCCTGTTTTGAAGTAACTTCACTGTGATTGTAAACTATTGGTGTCCCTGCTTCAACACGGTGCATCTGTAAGAAAGGAGCAGAGGCCGTGAAAGGCTTTCAGCACCGACTAGGCTAAAAAGCAAGGAATGTTAAAGCGGCTGAATTTGGACGTTCAAGCAGCATCACTTTGCACAGCCACAGCAGTCTTCCAAAAAGATCTATTGGCAGCGGTGGGATTCGAACCCACGCCCCCGAAGAAACTGGAGCCTAAATCCAGTGCCTTGGACCGCTCGGCCACGCTACCCTGTGCACCTGCGCTAACCGGTTCGCTACGACCGGTGGAAAAGTTTCTTTCCATTCCTTTTTTCGCCTTCCACATTCCGGAAATAGAGGCAACGCTACCACACTAAGCCCTTTTCAATGAGTAAAACTGTCTGTTTCCAACCTTTTGCCTACTAATTGCTTTCCACTGTTATTTGATTCAAGTGATTTTCCTGTTCTGAAGTAACTTCACTGTGATTGTAAACTATTGGTGTCCCTGCTTCAACACGTTGCATCTGTAAGAAAGGAGCAGAGGCCGTGAAAGGCTTTCAGCACCGACTTGACTAAAAAGCAAGGAATGTAAAAGCGGCTGAATTTGGATGTTCATGCAGCATCACTTTGCGCAGCCACAGCAGTCTTCCAAAAAGATGTACTGGCAGCGTTGGGATTCAAACCCACGCACCCGAAGAGACTAGAGCCTTAATACAGCGCCTTGGACCACTCAGCCACGCTACCCTGTGTGCCTACGCTCTCCGGCTCGATACGACCGGTGGAAAAGTTTCTTTCCATTCCTTTTTTCGCCTTCCACCTTCCGGAAGTAGAGGCAACGCTACCACACTAAGCCCTTTTCAATGAGTAAATCTGGCTGTTTCCATCCTTTTGCCTACTAATTGCTTTCCAATGTTATTTTATTTAAGTGATTTTCCTGTTTTGAAGTAACTTCACTGTGATTGTAAACTATTGGTGTCCCTGCTTCAACACGGTGCATCTGTAAGAAAGGAGCAGAGGCCGTGAAAGGCTTTCAGCACCGACTAGGCTAAAAAGCAAGAAATGTTAAAGCAGCTGAATTTGGACGTTCACGCAGCATCACTTTGCACAGCCACAGCAGTCTTCCAAAAAGATCTAATGGCAGCAGTGGGATTCTAACCCACGCCCCCGAAGAGATTGGAGCCTTAATAAAGCGACTTGGACCGCTCACCCACGCCACCCTGTGTGCCTGCGCTCTCCGGCTCACTACGACCGGTGGAAAAGTTTCTTTCCATTCCTTTTTTCGCCTTCCACCTTCCGGAAGTAGAGGCAACGCTACCACACTAAGCCCTTTTCAATGAGTAAAACTGGCTGTTTCCATCCTTTTGCCTACTAATTGCTTTCCAATGTTATTTTATTCAAGTGATTTTCCTGTTTTGAAGTAACTTCACTGTGATTGTAAACTATTGGTGTCCCTGCTTCAACACGGTGCATCTGTAAGAAAGGAGCAGAGGCCGTGAAAGTCTTTCAGCACCGACTAGGCTAAAAACCAAGGAATGTAACAGCGGCTGAATTTGGACGTTCATGCAGCATCACTTTGCGAAGCCACAGCAGTCTTCCAAAAAGATATACTGGCAGCGGTGGGATTTGAACCCACACCCCCGAAGAGACTGGAGCCTAAATCCAGCGCCTTGGACAGCTCGGCCACGCTACCCTGTGCTCCTGTGCTAACCGGTTCGCTACGACCGGTGGAAAAGTTTCTTTCCATTCCTTTTTTCGCCTTCCACATTCCGGAAATAGAGGCAACGCTACCACACTAAGCCCTTTTCAATGAGTAAAACTGTCTGTTTCCAACCTTTTGCCTACTAATTGCTTTCCACTGTTATTTGATTCAAGTGATTTTCCTGTTCTGAAGTAACTTCACTGTGATTGTAAACTATTGGTGTCCCTGCTTCAACACGTTGCATCTGTAAGAAAGGAGCAGAGGCCGTGAAAGTCTTTCAGCACCGACTAGGTTAAAAAGCAAGGAATGTAAAAGCGGCTGAATTTGGACGTTCATGCAGCATCACTTTGCGCAGCCACAGCTGTCTTCCAAAAAGATGTACTGGCAGCGGTGGGATTCAAACCCATGCACCCGAAGAGACTAGAGCCTTAATACAGCGCCTTGGACCACTCGGCCACGCTACCCTGTGTGCCTACGCTCTCCGGCTCGATACGACCGGTGGAAAAGTTTCTTTCCATTCCTTTTTTCGCCTTTCACATTCCGGAAATAGAGGCAACGCTACCACACTAAGCCCTTTTCAATTAGTAAAACTGTCTGTTTCCAACCTTTTGCCTACTAATTGCTTTCCACTGTTACTTGATTCAAGTGATTTTCCTGTCTTGAAGTAACTTCACTGTGATTGTAAACTATTGGTGTCCCTGCTTCAACACGGTGCATCTGTAAGAAAGGAGCCGAGGCCGTGAAAGGCTTTCAGCACCGACTAGGCTAAAAAGCAAGGAATGTTAAAGCGGCTGAATTTGGACGTTCACGCAGCATCACTTTGCACAGCCACAGCAGTCTTCCAAAAGATCTATTGGCATTGGTGGGATTCGAACCCACGCCCCCGAAGAGACTGGAGCCTAAATCCAGCACCTTGGACCGCTCAGCCACGCTAACCTGTGCTCCTGTGCTAACCGGCTCGCTACGACCGGTGGAAAAGTTTCTTTCCATTCCTTTTTTCGCCTTCCACCTACCGGAAGTAAAGGCAACGCTACCACACTAAGCCCTTTTCAATGAGTAAATCTGTCTGTTTCCATCCTTTTGCCTACTAATTGCTTTCCACTGTTATTTTATTCAAGTGATTTTCCTGTTTTGAAGTAACTTCACTGTGATTGTAAACTATTGGTGTCCCTGCTTCAACACGGTGCATCTGTAAGAAAGGAGCAGAGGCCGTGAAAGGCTTTCAGCACCGACTAGGCTAAAAAGCAAGGAATGTTAAAGCGGCTGAATTTGGACGTTCACGCAGCATCACTTTGCACAGCCACAGCAGTCTTCCAAAAAGATCTATTGGCAGCGGTGGGATTCGAACCCACGCACCCGAAGAGACTGGAGCCTAAATCCAGCGCCTTGGACCGCTCGGCCACGCTACCCTGTGTTCCTGTGCTAACCGGCTCGGTACGACTGGTGGAAAAGTTTCTTTCCATTCCTTTTTTCGCCTTCCACATTCCGGAAATAGAGGCAACGCTACCACACTAAGCCCTTTTCAATGAGTAAAACTGTCTGTTTCCAACCTTTTGCCTACTAATTGCTTTCCACTGTTATTTGATTCAAGTGATTTTCCTGTTTTGAAGTAACTTCACTGTGATTGTAAACTATTGGTGTCTATTGACGTTCATGTCTGTTGACTTTCCATTCCTTTTTTCGCCTTCCACCTTCAGGAAATAGAGGCAACGCTACCACACTAAGCCCTTTTCAATGAGTAAAACTGGCTGTTTCCATCCTTTTGCCTACTAATTGCTTTCCAATGTTATTTTATTCAAGTGATTTTCCTGTTTTGAAGTAACTTCACTGTGATTGTAAACTATTGGTGTCCCTGCTTCAACACGGTGCATCTGTAAGAAAGGAGCAGAGGCCGTGAAGGACTTTCAGCACCGACTTGGCTAAAAAGCAAGGAATGTAAAAGCGGCTGAATTTGGACGTTCATGCAGCATCACTTTGCACAGCCACAGCAGTCTTCCAAAAAAATCTACTGGCAGTGGTGGGATTCGAACCCACGCCCCCGAAGAGATTGGTGCCCTAATACAGCGATTTGGACCACTCGGCCACACTACCCTGTGTGCCTACGCTCTCCGGCTCGGTACGACCGGTGGAAAAGTTTCTTTCCATTCCTTTTTTCGCCTTCCACCTTCCGGAAGTAGAGGCAACGCTACCACACTAAGCCCTTTTCAATGAGTAAATCTGTCTGTTTCCATCCTTTTGCCTACTAATTGCTTTCCACTGTTATTTTATTCAAGTTATTTTCCTGTTTTGAAGTAACTTCACTGTGATTGTAAACTATTGGTGTCCCTGCTTCAACACGGTGCATCTGTAAGAAAGGAGCAGAGGCTGTGAAAGGCTTTCAGCACCGACTAGGCTAAAAAGCAAGGAATGTTAAAGCGGCTGAATTTGGACGTTCACGCAGCATCACTTTGCACAGCCACAGCAGTCTTCCAAAAAGATCTATTGGCAGCGGTGGGATTCGAACCCACGGCCCCGAAGAGACTGGAGCCTAAATCCAGCGCCTTGGACCGCTCGGCCACGCTACCCTGTGCTCCTGCGCTAACCGGCTCGCTACGACCAGTGGAAAAGTTTCTTTCCATTCCTTTTTTCGCCTTCCACATTCCGGAAATAAAGGCAACGCTACCACACTAAGCCCTTTTCAATGAGTAAAACTGTCTGTTTCCAACCTTTTGCCTACTAATTGCTTTCCACTGTTATTTGATTCAAGTGATTTTCCTGTTTTGAAGTAACTTCACTGTGATTGTAAACTATTGGTGTCCCTGCTTCAATACGGTGCATCTGTAAGAAAGGAGCAGAGGCCGTGACAGGCTTTCAGCACCGACTTGGCTAAAAAGCAAGGAATGTAAAAGCGGCTGAATTTGAACGTTCATGCAGCATCACTTTGCGCAGCCACAGCAGTCTTCCAAAAAGATGTACTGGCAGCGGTGGGATTCTAACCCACACCCCCGAAGAGACTGGAGCCTTAATCCAGCGCCTAGGACTGCTCGGCCACGCTACCCTGTGTGCCTACGCTCTCCGGCTCGCTACGACCGGTGAAAAAGTTTCTTTCCATTTCTTTTGTCGCCTTCCACCTTCCGGAAGTAGAGGCAACGCTACCACACTAAGCCCTTTTCAATGAGTAAATCTGTCTGTTTCCATCCTTTTGCCTACTATTTGCTTTCCACTGTTATTTTATTCAAGTGATTTTCCTGTTTTGAAGTAACTTCACTGTGATTGTAAACTATTGGTGTCCCTGCTTCAACACGGTGCATCTGTAAGAAAGGAGCAGAGGCCGTGAAAGGCTTTCAGCACCGACTAGGCTAAAAAGCAAGGAATGTTAAAGCGGCTGAATTTGGACGTTCAAGCAGCATCACTTTGCACAGCCACAGCAGTCTTCCAAAAAGATCTATTGGCAGCGGTGGGATTCGAACCCACGCCCCCGAAGAGACTGGAGCTAGAAATCCAGCGCCTTGGACCGCTCGGCCACGCTACCCTGTGCTCCTGCGCTAACCGGTTCACTACGACCGGTGGAAAAGTTTCTTTCCATTCCTTTTTTCGCCTTCCACATTCCGGAAATAGAGGCAACGCTACCACTCTAAACCCTTTTCAAAGAGTAAAACTGTCTGTTTCCAACCTTTTGCCTACTAATTGCATTCCACTGTTATTTGATTCAAGTGATTTTCCTGTTTTGAAGTAACTTCACTGTGATTGTAAACTATTGGTGTCTATTGACGTTCATGTCTATTGACTTTCCATTCCTTTTTTCGCCTTCTACCTTCCAGAAATAGAGGCAACGCTACCACACTAAGCCCTTTTCAATGAGTAAAACTGGCTGTTTCCATCCTTTTGCCTACTAATTGCTTTCCAATGTTATTTTATTCAAGTGATTTTCCTGTTTTTAAGTAACTTCACTGTGATTGTAAACTATTGGTGTCCCTGCTTCAACACGGTGCATCTGTAAGAAAGGAGCAGAGGCCGTGAAGGACTTTCAGCACCGACTTGGCTAAAAAGCAAGGAATGTAAAAGCGGCTGAATTTGGACGTTCATGCAGCATCACTTTGCGCAGCCACAGCAGTCTTTCAAAAAAATGTACTGGCAGTGGTGGGATTCAAACCCACACCTCCGAAGAGATTGGAGCCTTAATACAGCGACTTGAACCACTCGGCCACACTACCCTGTGTGCCTACGCTCTCCGGCTCGGTACGACCGGTGGAAAAGTTTCTTTCAATTCCTTTTTTCGCCTTCCACCTTCCGGAAGTAGAGGCAACGCTACCACACTAAGCCCTTTTCAATGAGTAAATCTGTCTGTTTCCATCCTTTTGCCTACTAATTGCTTTCCACTGTTATTTTATTCAAGTGATTTTCCTGTTTTGAAGTAACTTCACTGTGATTGTAAACTATTGGTGTCCCTGCTTCAACACGTTGCATCTGTAAGAAAGGAGCAGAGGCCGTGAAAGGCTTTCAGCACCGACTAGGCTAAAAAGCAAGAAATGTTAAAGCGGCTGAATTTGGACGTTTACGCAGCATCACTTTGCACAGCCACAGCAGTCTTCCAAAAAGATCTAATGGCAGCAGTAGGATTCGAACCCACGCCCCCGAAGAGATTGGAACCTTAATACAGCGCCTTGGACCACTCGGCCACGCTACCCTGTGTTCCTACGCTCTCCGGCTCGGTACGATTGGTGGAAAAGTTTCTTTCCATTCCTTTTTTCGCCTTCCACCTTCCGGAAGTAGAGGCAACGCTACCACACTAAGCCCTTTTCAATGAGTAAATCTGTCTGTTTCCATCCTTTTGCCTACTAATTGCTTTCCACTGTTAATTTATTCAAGTGATTTTCCTGTTTTGAAGTAACTTCACTGTGATTGTAAACTATTGGTGTCCCTGCTTCAACACGGTGCATCTGTAAGAAAGGAGCAGAGGCTGTGAAAGGCTTTCAGCACCGACTAGGCTAAAAAGCAAGGAATGTTAATGCGGCTTAATTTGGACGTTCACGCAGCATCACTTTGCACAGCCACAGCAGTCTTCCAAAAAGATCTATTGGCAGCGGTGGGATTCGAACCCACGCCCCCGAAGAGACTGGAGCCTAAATCCAGTGCCTTGGATCGCTCGGCCACGCTACCCTGTGCTCCGGCGCTAACCGGCTCGCTATGACCTGTGGAAAAGTTTCTTTCCATTTCTTTTTTCGCCTTCCACATTCCGGAAATAGAGGCAACGCTACCACACTAAGCCCTTTTCAATGAGTAAAACTGTCTGTTTCCAACCTTTTGCCTACTAATTGCTTTCCACTGTTATTTGATTCAAGTGATTTTCCTGTTTTGAAGTAACTTCACTGTGATTGTAAACTATTGGTGTTCCTGCTTCAATACGGTGCATCTGTAAGAAAGGAGCAGAGGCCGTGACAGGCTTTCAGCACCGACTTGGCTAAAAAGCAAGGAATGTAAAAGCGGCTGAATTTGGACGTTCCTGCAGCATCACTTTGCGCAGCCACAGCAGTCTTCCAAAAAGATGTACTGGCAGCGGTGGGATTCTAACACACACCCCCGAAGAGACTGGAGCCTTAATCCAGCGCCTAGGACTGCTCGGCCACGCTACCCTGTGTGCCTAGGCTCTCCGGCTCGCTACGACCGGTGAAAAAGTTTCTTTCCATTCCTTTTGTCGCCTTCCACCTTCCGGAAGTAGAGGCAACGCTACCACACTAAGCCCTTTTCAATGAGTAAATCTGTCTGTTTCCATCCTTTTGCCTACTATTTGCTTTCCACTGTTATTTTATTCAAGTGATTTTCCTGTTTTGAAGTAACTTCACTGTGATTGTAAACTATTGGTGTCCCTGCTTCAACACGGTGCATCTGTAAGAAAGGAGCAGAGGCCGTGAAAGGCTTTCAGCACCGACTAGGCTAAAAAGCAAGGAATGTTAAAGCGGCTGAATTTGGACGTTCAAGCAGCATCACTTTGCACAGCCACAGCAGTCTTCCAAAAAGATCTATTGGCAGCGGTGGGATTCGAACCCACGCCCCCGAAGAAACTGGAGCCTAAATCCAGTGCCTTGGACCGCTCGGCCACGCTACCCTGTGCACCTGCGCTAACCGGTTCGCTACGACCGGTGGAAAAGTTTCTTTCCATTCCTTTTTTCGCCTTCCACATTCCGGAAATAGAGGCAACGCTACCACACTAAGCCCTTTTCAATGAGTAAAACTGTCTGTTTCCAACCTTTTGCCTACTAATTGCTTTCCACTGTTATTTGATTCAAGTGATTTTCCTGTTCTGAAGTAACTTCACTGTGATTGTAAACTATTGGTGTCCCTGCTTCAACACGTTGCATCTGTAAGAAAGGAGCAGAGGCCGTGAAAGGCTTTCAGCACCGACTTGACTAAAAAGCAAGGAATGTAAAAGCGGCTGAATTTGGACGTTCATGCAGCATCACTTTGCGCAGCCACAGCAGTCTTCCAAAAAGATGTACTGGCAGCGTTGGGATTCAAACCCACGCACCAGAAGAGACTAGAGCCTTAATACAGCGCCTTGGACCACTCAGCCACGCTACCCTGTGTGCCTACGCTCTCCGGCTCGATACGACCGGTGGAAAAGTTTCTTTCCATTCCTTTTTTCGCCTTCCACCTTCCGGAAGTAGAGGCAACGCTACCACACTAAGCCCTTTTCAATGAGTAAATCTGGCTGTTTCCATCCTTTTGCCTACTAATTGCTTTCCAATGTTATTTTATTCAAGTGATTTTCCTGTTTTGAAGTAACTTCACTGTGATTGTAAACTATTGGTGTCCCTGCTTCAACACGGTGCATCTGTAAGAAAGGAGCAGAGGCCGTGAAAGGCTTTCAGCACCGACTAGGCTAAAAAGCAAGGAATGTTAAAGCGGCTGAATTTGGACGTTCAAGCAGCATCACTTTGCACAGCCACAGCAGTCTTCCAAAAAGATCTATTGGCAGCGGTGGGATTCGAACCCACGCCCCCGAAGAGACTGGAGCTAGAAATCCAGCGCCTTGGACCGCTCGGCCACGCTACCCTGTGCTCCTGCGCTAACCGGTTCACTACGACCGGTGGAAAAGTTTCTTTCCATTCCTTTTTTCGCCTTCCACATTCCGGAAATAGAGGCAACGCTACCACTCTAAACCCTTTTCAAAGAGTAAAACTGTCTGTTTCCAACCTTTTGCCTACTAATTGCATTCCACTGTTATTTGATTCAAGTGATTTTCCTGTTTTGAAGTAACTTCACTGTGATTGTAAACTATTGGTGTCTATTGACGTTCATGTCTATTGACTTTCCATTCCTTTTTTCGCCTTCTACCTTCCAGAAATAGAGGCAACGCTACCACACTAAGCCCTTTTCAATGAGTAAAACTGGCTGTTTCCATCCTTTTGCCTACTAATTGCTTTCCAATGTTATTTTATTCAAGTGATTTTCCTGTTTTTAAGTAACTTCACTGTGATTGTAAACTATTGGTGTCCCTGCTTCAACACGGTGCATCTGTAAGAAAGGAGCAGAGGCCGTGAAGGACTTTCAGCACCGACTTGGCTAAAAAGCAAGGAATGTAAAAGCGGCTGAATTTGGACGTTCATGCAGCATCACTTTGCGCAGCCACAGCAGTCTTTCAAAAAAATGTACTGGCAGTGGTGGGATTCAAACCCACACCTCCGAAGAGATTGGAGCCTTAATACAGCGACTTGAACCACTCGGCCACACTACCCTGTGTGCCTACGCTCTCCGGCTCGGTACGACCGGTGGAAAAGTTTCTTTCAATTCCTTTTTTCGCCTTCCACCTTCCGGAAGTAGAGGCAACGCTACCACACTAAGCCCTTTTTAATGAGTAAATCTGTCTGTTTCCATCCTTTTGCCTACTAATTGCTTTCCACTGTTATTTTATTCAAGTGATTTTCCTGTTTTGAAGTAACTTCACTGTGATTGTAAACTATTGGTGTCCCTGCTTCAACACGTTGCATCTGTAAGAAAGGAGCAGAGGCCGTGAAAGGCTTTCAGCACGGACTAGGCTAAAAAGCAAGAAATGTTAAAGCGGCTGAATTTGGACGTTTACGCAGCATCACTTTGCACAGCCACAGCAGTCTTCCAAAAAGATCTAATGGCAGCAGTAGGATTCGAACCCACGCCCCCGAAGAGATTGGAACCTCAATACAGCGCCTTGGACCACTCGGCCACGCTACCCTGTGTTCCTACGCTCTCCGGCTCGGTACGACTGGTGGAAAAGTTTCTTTCCATTCCTTTTTTCGCCTTCCACCTTCCGGAAGTAGAGGCAACGCTACCACACTAAGCCCTTTTCAATGAGTAAATCTGTCTGTTTCCATCCTTTTGCCTACTAATTGCTTTCCACTGTTAATTTATTCAAGTGATTTTCCTGTTTTGAAGTAACTTCACTGTGATTGTAAACTATTGGTGTCCCTGCTTCAACACGGTGCATCTGTAAGAAAGGAGCAGAGGCTGTGAAAGGCTTTCAGCACCGACTAGGCTAAAAAGCAAGGAATGTTAATGCGGCTTAATTTGGACGTTCACGCAGCATCACTTTGCACAGCCACAGCAGTCTTCCAAAAAGATCTATTGGCAGCGGTGGGATTCGAACCCACGCCCCCGAAGAGACTGGAGCCTAAATCCAGTGCCTTGGATCGCTCGGCCACGCTACCCTGTGCTCCGGCGCTAACCGGCTCGCTATGACCTGTGGAAAAGTTTCTTTCCATTTCTTTTTTCGCCTTCCACATTCCGGAAATAGAGGCAACGCTACCACACTAAGCCCTTTTCAATGAGTAAAACTGTCTGTTTCCAACCTTTTGCCTACTAATTGCTTTCCACTGTTATTTGATTCAAGTGATTTTCCTGTTTTGAAGTAACTTCACTGTGATTGTAAACTATTGGTGTTCCTGCTTCAATACGGTGCATCTGTAAGAAAGGAGCAGAGGCCGTGACAGGCTTTCAGCACCGACTTGGCTAAAAAGCAAGGAATGTAAAAGCGGCTGAATTTGGACGTTCCTGCAGCATCACTTTGCGCAGCCACAGCAGTCTTCCAAAAAGATGTACTGGCAGCGGTGGGATTCTAACACACACCCCCGAAGAGACTGGAGCCTTAATCCAGCGCCTAGGACTGCTCGGCCACGCTACCCTGTGTGCCTAGGCTCTCCGGCTCGCTACGACCGGTGAAAAAGTTTCTTTCCATTCCTTTTGTCGCCTTCCACCTTCCGGAAGTAGAGGCAACGCTACCACACTAAGCCCTTTTCAATGAGTAAATCTGTCTGTTTCCATCCTTTTGCCTACTATTTGCTTTCCACTGTTATTTTATTCAAGTGATTTTCCTGTTTTGAAGTAACTTCACTGTGATTGTAAACTATTGGTGTCCCTGCTTCAACACGGTGCATCTGTAAGAAAGGAGCAGAGGCCGTGAAAGGCTTTCAGCACCGACTAGGCTAAAAAGCAAGGAATGTTAAAGCGGCTGAATTTGGACGTTCAAGCAGCATCACTTTGCACAGCCACAGCAGTCTTCCAAAAAGATCTATTGGCAGCGGTGGGATTCGAACCCACGCCCCCGAAGAAACTGGAGCCTAAATCCAGTGCCTTGGACCGCTCGGCCACGCTACCCTGTGCACCTGCGCTAACCGGTTCGCTACGACCGGTGGAAAAGTTTCTTTCCATTCCTTTTTTCGCCTTCCACATTCCGGAAATAGAGGCAACGCTACCACACTAAGCCCTTTTCAATGAGTAAAACTGTCTGTTTCCAACCTTTTGCCTACTAATTGCTTTCCACTGTTATTTGATTCAAGTGATTTTCCTGTTCTGAAGTAACTTCACTGTGATTGTAAACTATTGGTGTCCCTGCTTCAACACGTTGCATCTGTAAGAAAGGAGCAGAGGCCGTGAAAGGCTTTCAGCACCGACTTGACTAAAAAGCAAGGAATGTAAAAGCGGCTGAATTTGGACGTTCATGCAGCATCACTTTGCGCAGCCACAGCAGTCTTCCAAAAAGATGTACTGGCAGCGTTGGGATTCAAACCCACGCACCCGAAGAGACTAGAGCCTTAATACAGCGCCTTGGACCACTCAGCCACGCTACCCTGTGTGCCTACGCTCTCCGGCTCGATACGACCGGTGGAAAAGTTTCTTTCCATTCCTTTTTTCGCCTTCCACCTTCCGGAAGTAGAGGCAACGCTACCACACTAAGCCCTTTTCAATGAGTAAATCTGGCTGTTTCCATCCTTTTGCCTACTAATTGCTTTCCAATGTTATTTTATTCAAGTGATTTTCCTGTTTTGAAGTAACTTCACTGTGATTGTAAACTATTGGTGTCCCTGCTTCAACACGGTGCATCTGTAAGAAAGGAGCAGAGGCTGTGAAAGGCTTTTAGCACCGACTAGGCTAAAAACCAAGGAATGTAAAAGCGGCTGAATTTGGACGTTCATGCAGCATCACTTTGCGCAGCAACAGCAGTCTTCCAAAAAAATGTACTGGCAGTGGTGGGATTCGAACCCACACCCCCAAAGAGATTGGAGCCTTAATACAGCGACTTGGACCGCTCGGCCACGCTACCCTGTATGCTTGCACTCTCCGGCTCGCTACGACCGGTTGAAAAGTTTCTTTCCATTCCTCTTTTCGCCTTCCACCTTCCGGAAATAGAGGCAACGCTACCACACTAAGCCCTTTTCAATTTGTAAAACTGGCTGTTTCCATCCTTTTGCCTACTAATTGCTTTCCAATGTTATTTTATTCAAGTGATTTTCCTGTTTTGAAGTATCTTCACTGTGATTGTAAACTATTGGTGTCCCTGCTTCAACACGGTGCATCTGTAAGAAAGGAGCAGAGGCCGTGAAAGGCTTTCAGCACCGACTAGGCTAAAAAGCAAGAAATGTTAAAGCGGCTGAATTTGGACGTTCACGCAGCATCACTTTGCACAGCCACAGCAGTCTTCCAAAAAGATCTAATGGCAGCAGTGGGATTCGAACCCACGCCCCCGAAGAGATTGGAGCCTTAATAAAGCGACTTGGACCGCTCACCCACGCCACCCTGTGTGCCTGCGTTCTCCGGCTCACTACGACCGGTGGAAAAGTTTCTTTCCATTCCTTTTTTCGCCTTCCACCTTCCGGAAGTAGAGGCAACGCTACCACACTAAGCCCTTTTCAATGAGTAAAACTGGCTGTTTCCATCCTTTTGCCTACTAATTGCTTTCCAATGTTATTTTATTCAAGTGATTTTCCTGTTTTGAAGTAACTTCACTGTGATTGTAAACTATTGGTGTCCCTGCTTCAACACGGTGCATCTGTAAGAAAGGAGCAGAGGCCGTGAAAGGCTTTCAGCACCGACTAGGCTAAAAACCAAGGAATGTAACAGCGGCTGAATTTGGACGTTCATGCAGCATCACTTTGCGAAGCCACAGCAGTCTTCCAAAAAGATATACTGGCAGCGGTGGGATTTGAACCCACACCCCCGAAGAGACTGGAGCCTAAATCCAGCGCCTTGGACAGCTCGGCCACGCTACCCTGTGCTCCTGTGCTAACCGGTTCGCAACGACCGGTGGAAAAGTTTCTTTCCATTCCTTTTTTCGCCTTCCACATTCCGGAAATAGAGGCAACGCTACCACACTAAGCCCTTTTCAATGAGTAAAACTGTCTGTTTCCAACCTTTTGCCTACTAATTGCTTTCCACTGTTATTTGATTCAAGTGATTTTCCTGTTCTGAAGTAACTTCACTGTGATTGTAAACTATTGGTGTCCCTGCTTCAACACGTTGCATCTGTAAGAAAGGAGCAGAGGCCGTGAAAGTCTTTCAGCACCGACTAGGTTAAAAAGCAAGGAATGTAAAAGCGGCTGAATTTGGACGTTCATGCAGCATCACTTTGCGCAGCCACAGCTGTCTTCCAAAAAGATGTACTGGCAGCGGTGGGATTCAAACCCATGCACCCGAAGAGACCAGAGCCTTAATACAGCGCCTTGGACCACTCGGCCACGCTACCCTGTGTGCCTACGCTCTCCGGCTCGATACGACCGGTGGAAAAGTTTCTTTCCATTCCTTTTTTCGCCTTCCACCTACCGGAAGTAAAGGCAACGCTACCACACTAAGCCCTTTTCAATGAGTAAATCTGTCTGTTTCCATCCTTTTGCCTACTAATTGCTTTCCACTGTTATTTTATTCAAGTGATTTTCCTGTTTTGAAGTAACTTCACTGTGATTGTAAACTATTGGTGTCCCTGCTTCAACACGGTGCATCTGTAAGAAAGGAGCAGAGGCCGTGAAAGGCTTTCAGCACCGACTAGGCTAAAAAGCAAGGAATGTTAAAGCGGCTGAATTTGGACGTTCACGCAGCATCACTTTGCACAGCCACAGCAGTCTTCCAAAAAGATCTATTGGCAGCGGTGGGATTCGAACCCACGCCCCCGAAGAGACTGGAGCCTAAATCCAGCGCCTTGGACCGCTCGGCCACGCTACCCTGTGTTCCTGTGCTATCCGGCTCGGTACGACCGGTGGAAAAGTTTCTTTCCATTCCTTTTTTCGCCTTCCACATTCCGGAAATAGAGGCAACGCTACCACACTAAGCCCTTTTCAATGAGTAAAACTGTCTGTTTCCAACCTTTTGCCTACTAATTGCTTTCCACTGTTATTTGATTCAAGTGATTTTCCTGTTTTGAAGTAACTTCACTGTGATTGTAAACTATTGGTGTCTATTGACGTTCATGTCTGTTGACTTTCCATTCCTTTTTTCGCCTTCCACCTTCAGGAAATAGAGGCAACGCTACCACACTAAGCCCTTTTCAATGAGTAAAACTGGCTGTTTCCATCCTTTTGCCTACTAATTGCTTTCCAATGTTATTTTATTCAAGTGATTTTCCTGTTTTGAAGTAACTTCACTGTGATTGTAAACTATTGGTGTCCCTGCTTCAACACGGTGCATCTGTAAGAAAGGAGCAGAGGCCGTGAAGGACTTTCAGCACCGACTTGGCTAAAAAGCAAGGAATGTAAAAGCGGCTGAATTTGGACGTTCATGCAGCATCACTTTGCACAGCCACAGCAGTTTTCCAAAAAAAATGTACTGGCAGTGGTGGGATTCGAACCCACGCCCCCGAAGAGATTGGTGCCCTAATACAGCGACTTGGACCACTCGGCCACACTACCCTGTGTGCCTACGCTCTCCGGCTCGGTACGACCGGTGGAAAAGTTTCTTTCCATTCCTTTTTTCGCCTTCCACCTTCCGGAAGTAGAGGCAACGCTACCACACTAAGCCCTTTTCAATGAGTAAATCTGTCTGTTTCCATCCTTTTGCCTACTAATTGCTTTCCACTGTTATTTTATTCAAGTGATTTTCCTGTTTTGAAGTAACTTCACTGTGATTGTAAACTATTGGTGTCCCTGCTTCAACACGGTGCATCTGTAAGAAAGGAGCAGAGGCTGTGAAAGGCTTTCAGCACCGACTAGGCTAAAAAGCAAGGAATGTTAAAGCGGCTGAATTTGGACGTTCACGCAGCATCACTTTGCACAGCCACAGCAGTCTTCCAAAAAGATCTATTGGCAGCGGTGGGATTCGAACCCACGCCCCCGAAGAGACTGGAGCCTAAATCCAGCGCCTTGGACCACTCGGCCACGCTACCCTGTGCTCCTGCGCTAACCGGCTCGCTACGACCAGTGGAAAAGTTTCTTTCCATTCCTTTTTTCGCCTTCCACATTCCGGAAATAGAGGCAACGCTACCACACTAAGCCCTTTTCAATGAGTAAAACTGTCTGTTTCCAACCTTTTGCCTACTAATTGCTTTCCACTGTTATTTGATTCAAGTGATTTTCCTGTTTTGAAGTAACTTCACTGTGATTGTAAACTATTGGTGTCCCTGCTTCAATACGGTGCATCTGTAAGAAAGGAGCAGAGGCCGTGACAGGCTTTCAGCACCGACTTGGCTAAAAAGCAAGGAATGTAAAAGCGGCTGAATTTGGACGTTCATGCAGCATCACTTTGCGCAGCCACAGCAGTCTTCCAAAAAGATGTACTGGCAGCGGTGGGATTCTAACCCACACCCCCGAAGAGACTGGAGCCTTAATCCAGCGCCTAGGACTGCTCGGCCACGCTACCCTGTGTGCCTACGCTCTCCGGCTCGCTACGACCGGTGAAAAAGTTTCTTTCCATTTCTTTTGTCGCCTTCCACCTTCCGGAAGTAGAGGCAACGCTACCACACTAAGCCCTTTTCAATGAGTAAATCTGTCTGTTTCCATCCTTTTGCCTACTATTTGCTTTCCACTGTTATTTTATTCAAGTGATTTTCCTGTTTTGAAGTAACTTCACTGTGATTGTAAACTATTGGTGTCCCTGCTTCAACACGGTGCATCTGTAAGAAAGGAGCAGAGGCCGTGAAAGGCTTTCAGCACCGACTAGGCTAAAAAGCAAGGAATGTTAAAGCGGCTGAATTTGGACGTTCAAGCAGCATCACTTTGCACAGCCACAGCAGTCTTCCAAAAAGATCTATTGGCAGCGGTGGGATTCGAACCCACGCCCCCGAAGAGACTGGAGCTAGAAATCCAGCGCCTTGGACCGCTCGGCCACGCTACCCTGTGCTCCTGCGCTAACCGGTTCACTACGACCGGTGGAAAAGTTTCTTTCCATTCCTTTTTTCGCCTTCCACATTCCGGAAATAGAGGCAACGCTACCACACTAAACCCTTTTCAAAGAGTAAAACTGTCTGTTTCCAACCTTTTGCCTACTAATTGCATTCCACTGTTATTTGATTCAAGTGATTTTCCTGTTTTGAAGTAACTTCACTGTGATTGTAAACTATTGGTGTCTATTGACGTTCATGTCTATTGACTTTCCATTCCTTTTTTCGCCTTCTACCTTCCAGAAATAGAGGCAACGCTACCACACTAAGCCCTTTTCAATGAGTAAAACTGGCTGTTTCCATCCTTTTGCCTACTAATTGCTTTCCAATGTTATTTTATTCAAGTGATTTTCCTGTTTTTAAGTAACTTCACTGTGATTGTAAACTATTGGTGTCCCTGCTTCAACACGGTGCATCTGTAAGAAAGGAGCAGAGGCCGTGAAGGACTTTCAGCACTGACTTGGCTAAAAAGCAAGGAATGTAAAAGCGGCTGAATTTGGACGTTCATGCAGCATCACTTTGCGCAGCCACAGCAGTCTTCCAAAAAAATGTACTGGCAGTGGTGGGATTCAAACCCACGCCTCCGAAGAGATTGGAGCCTTAATACAGCGACTTGAACCACTCGGCCACACTACCCTGTGTGCCTACGCTCTCCGGCTCGGTACGACCGGTGGAAAAGTTTCTTTCAATTCCTTTTTTCGCCTTCCACCTTCCGGAAGTAGAGGCAACGCTACCACACTAAGCCCTTTTCAATGAGTAAATCTGTCTGTTTCCATCCTTTTGCCTACTAATTGCTTTCCACTGTTATTTTATTCAAGTGATTTTCCTGTTTTGAAGTAACTTCACTGTGATTGTAAACTATTGGTGTCCCTGCTTCAACACGTTGCATCTGTAAGAAAGGAGCAGAGGCCGTGAAAGGCTTTCAGCACCGACTAGGCTAAAAAGCAAGAAATGTTAAAGCGGCGGAATTTGGACGTTTACGCAGCATCACTTTGCACAGCCACAGCAGTCTTCCAAAAAGATCTAATGGCAGCAGTAGGATTCGAACCCACGCCCCCGAAGAGATTGGAACCTTAATACAGCGCCTTGGACCACTCGGCCACGCTACCCTGTGTGCCTACGCTCTCCGGCTCGGTACGACTGGTGGAAAAGTTTCTTTCCATTCCTTTTTTCGCCTTCCACCTTCCGGAAGTAGAGGCAACGCTACCACACTAAGCCCTTTTCAATGAGTAAATCTGTCTGTTTCCATCCTTTTGCCTACTAATTGCTTTCCACTGTTAATTTATTCAAGTGATTTTCCTGTTTTGAAGTAACTTCACTGTGATTATAAACTATTGGTGTCCCTGCTTCAACACGGTGCATCTGTAAGAAAGGAGCAGAGGCTGTGAAAGGCTTTCAGCACCGACTAGGCTAAAAAGCAAGGAATGTTAAAGCGGCTGAATTTGGACGTTCACGCAGCATCACTTTGCACAGCCACAGCAGTCTTCCAAAAAGATCTATTGGCAGCGGTGGGATTCGAACCCACGCCCCCGAAGAGACTGGAGCCTAAATCCAGTGCCTTGGATCGCTCGGCCACGCTACCCTGTGCTCCGGCGCTAACCGGCTCGCTATGACCTGTGGAAAAGTTTCTTTCCATTTCTTTTTTCGCCTTCCACATTCCGGAAATAGAGGCAACGCTACCACACTAAGCCCTTTTCAATGAGTAAAACTGTCTGTTTCCAACCTTTTGCCTACTAATTGCTTTCCACTGTTATTTGATTCAAGTGATTTTCCTGTTTTGAAGTAACTTCACTGTGATGGTAAACTATTGGTGTTCCTGCTTCAATACGGTGCATCTGTAAGAAAGGAGCAGAGGCCGTGACAGGCTTTCAGCACCGACTTGGCTAAAAAGCAAGGAATGTAAAAGCGGCTGAATTTGGACGTTCATGCAGCATCACTTTGCGCAGCCACAGCAGTCTTCCAAAAAGATGTACTGGCAGCGGTGGGATTCTAACACACACCCCCGAAGAGACTGGAGCCTTAATCCAGCGCCTAGGACTGCTCGGCCACGCTACCCTGTGTGCCTAGGCTCTCCGGCTCGCTACGACCGGTGAAAAAGTTTCTTTCCATTCCTTTTGTCGCCTTCCACCTTCCGGAAGTAGAGGCAACGCTACCACACTAAGCCCTTTTCAATGAGTAAATCTGTCTGTTTCCATCCTTTTGCCTACTATTTGCTTTCCACTGTTATTTTATTCAAGTGATTTTCCTGTTTTTGAAGTAACTTCACTGTGATTGTAAACTATTGGTGTCCCTGCTTCAACACGGTGCATCTGTAAGAAAGGAGCAGAGGCCGTGAAAGGCTTTCAGCACCGACTAGGCTAAAAAGCAAGGAATGTTAAAGCGGCTGAATTTGGACGTTCAAGCAGCATCACTTTGCACAGCCACAGCAGTCTTCCAAAAAGATCTATTGGCAGCGGTGGGATTCGAACCCACGCCCCCGAAGAAACTGGAGCCTAAATCCAGTGCCTTGGACCGCTCGGCCACGCTACCCTGTGCACCTGCGCTAACCGGTTCGCTACGACCGGTGGAAAAGTTTCTTTCCATTCCTTTTTTCGCCTTCCACATTCCGGAAATAGAGGCAACGCTACCACACTAAGCCCTTTTCAATGAGTAAAACTGTCTGTTTCCAACCTTTTGCCTACTAATTGCTTTCCACTGTTATTTGATTCAAGTGATTTTCCTGTTCTGAAGTAACTTCACTGTGATTGTAAACTATTGGTGTCCCTGCTTCAACACGTTGCATCTGTAAGAAAGGAGCAGAGGCCGTGAAAGGCTTTCAGCACCGACTTGACTAAAAAGCAAGGAATGTAAAAGCGGCTGAATTTGGACGTTCATGCAGCATCACTTTGCGCAGCCACAGCAGTCTTCCAAAAAGATGTACTGGCAGCGTTGGGATTCAAACCCACGCACCCGAAGAGACTAGACCCTTAATACAGCGCCTTGGACCACTCAGCCACGCTACCCTGTGTGCCTATGCTCTCCGGCTCGATACGACCGGTGGAAAAGTTTCTTTCCATTCCTTTTTTCGCCTTCCACCTTCCGGAAGTAGAGGCAACGCTACCACACTAAGCCCTTTTCAATGAGTAAATCTGGCTGTTTCCATCCTTTTGCCTACTAATTGCTTTCCAATGTTATTTTATTCAAGTGATTTTCCTGTTTTGAAGTAACTTCACTGTGATTGTAAACTATTGGTGTCCCTGCTTCAACACGGTGCATCTGTAAGAAAGGAGCAGAGGCTGTGAAAGGCTTTTAGCACCGACTAGGCTAAAAACCAAGGAATGTAAAAGCGGCTGAATTTGGACGTTCATGCAGCATCACTTTGCGCAGCAACAGCAGTCTTCCAAAATAATGTACTGGCAGTGGTGGGATTCGAACCCACACCCCCAAAGAGATTGGAGCCTTAATACACGACTTGGACCGCTCGGCCACGCTACCCTGTGTGCTTGCACTCTCCGGCTCGCTACGACCGGTTGAAAAGTTTCTTTCCATTCCTCTTTTCGCCTTCCACCTTCCGGAAATAGAGGCAACGCTACCACACTAAGCCCTTTTCAATTTGTAAAACTGGCTGTTTCCATCCTTTTGCCTACTAATTGCTTTCCAATGTTATTTTATTCAAGTGATTTTCCTGTTTTGAAGTAACTTCACTGTGATTGTAAACTATTGGTGTCCCTGCTTCAACACGGTGCATCTGTAAGAAAGGAGCAGAGGCCGTGAAAGGCTTTCAGCACCGACTAGGCTAAAAAGCAAGAAATGTTAAAGCGGCTGAATTTGGACGTTCACGCAGCATCACTTTGCACAGCCACAGCAGTCTTCCAAAAAGATCTAATGGCAGCAGTGGGATTCGAACCCACGCCCCCGAAGAGATTGGAGCCTTAATAAAGCGACTTGGACCGCTCACCCACGCCACCCTGTGTGCCTGCGCTCTCCGGCTCACTACGACCGGTGGAAAAGTTTCTTTCCATTCCTTTTTTCGCCTTCCACCTTCCGGAAGTAGAGGCAACGCTACCACACTAAGCCCTTTTCAATGAGTAAAACTGGCTGTTTCCATCCTTTTGCCTACTAATTGCTTTCCAATGTTATTTTATTCAAGTGATTTTCCTGTTTTGAAGTAACTTCACTGTGATTGTAAACTATTGGTGTCCCTGCTTCAACACGGTGCATCTGTAAGAAAGGAGCAGAGGCCGTGAAAGGCTTTCAGCACCGACTAGGCTAAAAACCAAGGAATGTAACAGCGGCTGAATTTGGACGTTCATGCAGCATCACTTTGCGAAGCCACAGCAGTCTTCCAAAAAAGATATACTGGCAGCGGTGGGATTTGAACCCACACCCCCGAAGAGACTGGAGCCTAAATCCAGCGCCTTGGACAGCTCGGCCACGCTACCCTGTGCTCCTGTGCTAACCGGTTCGCTACGACCGGTGTAAAAGTTTCTTTCCATTCCTTTTTTCGCCTTCCACATTCCGGAAATAGAGGCAACGCTACCACACTAAGCCCTTTTCAATGAGTAAAACTGTCTGTTTCCAACCTTTTGCCTACTAATTGCTTTCCACTGTTATTTGATTCAAGTGATTTTCCTGTTCTGAAGTAACTTCACTGTGATTGTAAACTATTGGTGTCCCTGCTTCAACACGTTGCATCTGTAAGAAAGGAGCAGAGGCCGTGAAAGTCTTTCAGCACCGACTAGGTTAAAAAGCAAGGAATGTAAAAGCGGCTGAATTTGGACGTTCATGCAGCATCACTTTGCGCAGCCACAGCTGTCTTCCAAAAAGATGTACTGGCAGCGGTGGGATTCAAACCCATGCACCCGAAGAGACTAGAGCCTTAATACAGCGCCTTGGACCACTCGGCCACGCTACCCTGTGTGCCTACGCTCTCCGGCTCGATACGACCGGTGGAAAAGTTTCTTTCCATTCCTTTTTTCGCCTTCCACATTCCGGAAATAGAGGCAACGCTACCACACTAAGCCCTTTTCAATGAGTAAAACTGTCTGTTTCCAACCTTTTGCCTACTAATTGCTTTCCACTGTTATTTGATTCAAGGGATTTTCCTGTCTTGAAGTAACTTCACTGTGATTGTAAACTATTGGTGTCCCTGCTTCAACACGGTGCATCTGTAAGAAAGGAGCCGAGGCCGTGAAAGGCTTTCAGCACCGACTAGGCTAAAAAGCAAGGAATGTTAAAGCGGCTGAATTTGGACGTTCACGCAGCATCACTTTGCACAGCCACAGCAGTCTTCCAAAAGATCTATTGGCATTGGTGGGATTCGAACCCACGCCCCCGAAGAGACTGGAGCCTAAATCCAGCGCCTTGGACCGCTCGGCCACGCTAACCTGTGCTCCTGTGCTAACCGGCTCGCTACGACCGGTGGAAAAGTTTCTTTCCATTCCTTTTTTGCCTTCCACATTCCGGAAATAGAGGCAACGCTACCACACTAAGCCCTTTTCAATGAGTAAAACTGTCTGTTTCCAAACTTTTGCCTACTAATTGCTTTCCACTGTTATTTGATTCAAGTGATTTTCCTGTTCTGAAGTAACTTCACTGTGATTGTAAACTATTGGTGTCACTGCTTCAACACGTTGCATCTGTAAGAAAGGAGCAGAGGCCGTGAAAGGCTTTCAGCACCGACTTGGCTAAAAAGCAAGGAATGTAAAAGCGGCTGAATTTGGACGTTCATGCAGCATCACTTTGCGCAGCCACAGCAGTCTTCCAAAAAAATGTACTGGCAGCGGTGGGATTCGAACCCACGGACCCGAAGAGACTAGAGCCTTAATACAGCGCCTTGGACCACTCGGCCACGCTACCCTGAGTGCCTACGCTCTCCGGCTCGATACGACCGGTGGAAAAAGTTTCTTTCCAGTCCTTTTTTCCCCTTCCACATTCCGGAAATAGAGGCAACGCTACCACACTAAGCCCTTTTCAATGAGTAAAACGGTCTGTTTCCAACCTTTTGCCTACTAATTGCTTTCCACTGTTATTTGATTCAAGTGATTTTCCTGTTTTGAAGTAACTTTACTGTGATGGTAAACTATTGGTGTCTATTTACGTTCATGTCTATTGACTTTCCATTCCTTTTTTCGCCTTCTACCTTCCGGAAATAGAGGCAACGCTACCACACTAAGCCCTTTTCAATGAGTAAAACTGGCTGTTTCCATACTTTTGCCTACTAATTGCTTTCCAATGTTATTTTATTCAAGTGATTTTCCTGTTTTGAAGTAACTTCACTGTGATTGTAAACTATTGGTGTCCCTGCTTCAACACGGTGCATCTGTAAGAAAGGAGCAGAGGCCGTGAAGGACTTTCAGCACCGACTTGGCTAAAAAGCAAGTAATGTAAAAGCGGCTGAATTTGGACGTTCATGCAGCATCACTTTGCGCAACCACAGCTGTCTTCCAAAAAGATGTACTGGCAGCGGTGGGATTCGAACCCACGCCCCCAAATAGACTAGAGCCTTAATACAGCGCCTTGGACCGCTCAGCCACGCTACCCTGTGTGCCTGCACTCTCCGGCTCGATACGACTGGTTGAAAAGTTTCTTTCCATTCCTCTTTTCGCCTTCCACTTTCCGGAAATAGAGGCAACGCTACCACACTAAGCCCTTTTCAATTTGTAAAACTGGCTGTTTCCAACCTTTTGCCTACTAATTGCTTTCCACTGTTATTTGATTCAAGTGATTTTCCTGTTTTGAAGTAACTTCACTGTGATTGTAAACTATTGGTGTCCCTGCTTCAATACGGTGCATCTGTAAGAAAGGAGCAGAGGCCGTGACAGGCTTTCAGCACCGACTTGGCTAAAAAGCAAGGAATGTAAAAGCGGCTGAATTTGGACGTTCATGCAGCATCACTTTGCGCAGCCACAGCAGTCTTCCAAAAAGATGTACTGGCAGCGGTGGGATTCTAACACACACCCCAGAAGAGACTAGAGCCTTAATACAGCGCCTTGGACCACTCGGCCACGCTATCCTGTGTGCCTACGCTCTCCGGCTCGATACGACCGGTGGAAAAGTTTCTTTCCATTCCTTTTTTCGCCTTCCACATTCCGGAAATAGAGGCAACGCTACCACACTAAGCCCTTTTCAATGAGTAAAACTGTCTGTTTCCAACCTTTTGCCTACTAATTGCTTTCCACTGTTATTTGATTCAAGTGATTTTCCTGTTTTGAAGTAACTTCACTGTGATTGTAAACTATTGGTGTCCCTGCTTCAACACGTTGCATCTGTAAGAAAGGAGCAGAGGCCGTGAAAGGCTTTCAGCACCGACTTGGCTAAAAAGCAAGGAATGTAAAAGCGGCTGAATTTGGACGTTCATGCAGCATCACTTTGCGCAGCCACAGCTGTCTTCCAAAATGATGTACTGGCAGCGGTGGGATTCTAACACACACCCCCGAAGAGACTAGAGCCTTAATACAGCGCCTTGGACAACTCGGCCACGCTACCCTGTGTGCCTACGCTCTCCGGCTCGATACGACCGGTGGAAAAGTTTCTTTCCATTCCTTTTTTCGCCTTCCACATTCCGGAAATAGAGGCAACTCTACCACACTAAGCCCTTTTCAATGAGTAAAACTGTCTGTTTCCAACCTTTTGCCTACTAATTGCTTTCCACTGTTATTTGATTCAAGTGATTTTCCTGTTTTGAAGTAACTTTACTGTGATTGTAAACTATTGGTGTCTATTTGAGTTCATGTCTATTGACTTTCCATTCCTTTTTTCGCCTTCTACCTTCCGGAAATAGAGGCAATGCTACCACACTAAGCCCTTTTCAATGAGTAAATCTGGCTGTTTCCATCCTTTTGCCTACTAATTGCTTTCCAATGTTATTTTATTCAAGTGATTTTCCTGTTTTGAAGTAACTTCACTGTGATTGTAAACTATTGGTGTCCCTGCTTCAACACGGTGCATCTGTAAGAAAGGAGCAGAGGCCGTGAAGGACTTTCAGCACCGACTTGGCTAAAAAGCAAGTAATGTAAAAGCGGCTGAATTTGGACGTTCATGCAGCATCACTTTGCGCAGCCACAGCTGTCTTCCAAAAAGATGTACTGGCAGCGGTGGGATTCAAACCCATGCACCCGAAGAGACTAGAGCCTTAATACAGCGCCTTGGACCACTCGGCCACGCTACCCTGTGTGCCTACGCTCTCCGGCTCGCTACGACCGGTGGAAAAGTTTCTTTCCATTCCTTTTTTCGCCTTCCACATTCCGGAAATAGAGGCAACGCTACCACACTAAGCCCTTTTCAATGAGTAAAACTGTCTGTTTCCAACCTTTTGCCTACTAATTGCTTTCCACTGTTATTTGATTCAAGTGATTTTCCTGTTCTGAAGTAACTTCACTGTGATTGTAAACTATTGGTGTTCCTGCTTCAACACGTTGCATCTGTAAGAAAGGAGCAGAGGCCGTGAAAGTCTTTCAGCACCGACTTGACTAAAAAGCAAGGAATGTAAAAGCGGCTGAATTTGGACGTTCATGCAGCATCACTTTGCGCAGCCACAGCTGTCTTCCAAAAAGATGTACTGGCAGCGGTGGGATTCAAACCCATGCACCCGAAGAGACTAGAGCCTTAATACAGCACCTTGGACCACTCGGCCATGCTACCCTGTGTGCCTACGCTCTCCGGCTCGATACGACCGGTGGAAAAGTTTCTTTCCATTCCTTTTTTCGCCTTCCACCTTCCGGAAGTAGAGGCAACGCTACCACACTAAGCCCTTTTCAATGAGTAAATCTGGCTGTTTCCATCCTTTTGCCTACTAATTGCTTTCCACTGTTATTTTATTCAAGTGATTTTCCTGTTTTGAAGTAACTTCACTGTGATTGTAAACTATTGGTGTCCCTGCTTCAACACGGTGCATCTGTAAGAAAGGAGCAGAGGCCATGAAAGGCTTTCAGCACCGACTAGGTTAAAAAGCAAGAAATGTTAAAGCGGCTGAATTTGGATGTTCACGCAGCATCACTTTGCACAGCCACAGCAGTCTTCCAAAAAGATCTATTGGCAGCAGTGGGATTCGAATCCATGCCCCCGAAGAGACTGGAGCGTAAATCCAGCGCCTTGGACCGCTCGACCACGCTACCCTGTGCTCCTGCGCTAACCGGCTCGCTACGACCGGTGGAAAAGTTTCTTTCCATTCCTTTTTTCGCCTTCCACATTCCGGAAATAGAGGCAACGCTACCACACTAAGCCCTTTTCAATGAGTAAAACTGTCTGTTTCCAACCTTTTGCCTACTAATTGCTTTCCACTGTTATTTGATTCAAGTGATTTTCCTGTTTTGAAGTAACTTCACTGTGATTGTAAACTATTGGTGTCTATTGACGTTCATGTCTATTGACTTTCCATTCCTTTTTTCGCCTTCTACCTTCCGGAAATAGAGGCAACGCTACCACACTAAGCCCTTTTCAATGAGTAAAACTGGCTATTTCCATCCTTTTGCCTACTAATTGCTTTCCAATGTTATTTTATTCAAGTGATTTTCCTGTTTTGAAGTAACTTCACTGTGATTGTAAACTATTGGTGTCCCTGCTTCAACACGGTGCATCTGTAAGAAAGGAGCAGAGGCCGTGAAGGACTTTCAGCACCGACTTGGCTAAAAAGCAAGTAATGTAAAAGCGGCTGAATTTGGACGTTCATGCAGCATCACTTTGCGCAGCCACAGCAGTCTTCCAAAAAAATGTACTGGCAGTGGTGGGATTCAAACCCACGCCTCCGAAGAGATTGGAGCCTTAATACAGCGACTTGGACCACTCGGCCACACTACCCTGTGTGCCTACGCTCTCCGGCTTGGTACGACCGGTGGAAAAGTTTCTTTCCATTCCTTTTTTCGCCTTCCACCTTCCGGAAGTAGAGGCAACGCTACCACACTAAGCCCTTTTCAATGAGTAAATCTGTCTGTTTCCATCCTTTTGCCTACTAATTGCTTTCCACTGTTATTTTATTCAAGTGATTTTCCTGTTTTGAAGTAACTTCACTGTGATTGTAAACTATTGGTGTCCCTGCTTCAACACGGTGCATCTGTAAGAAAGGAGCAGAGGCTGTGAAAGGCTTTCAGCACCGACTAGGCTAAAAAGCAAGGAATGTTAAAGCGGCTGAATTTGGACGTTCACGCAGCATCACTTTGCACAGCCACAGCAGTCTTCCAAAAAGATCTATTGGCAGCGGTGGGTTTCGAACCCACGCCCCCGAAGAGACTGGAGCCTAAATCCAGCGCCTTGGACCGCTCGGCCACGCTACCCTGTGCTCCTGTGCTAACCGGCTCGCTGTGACGGGTGGAAAAGTTTCTTTCCATTCCTTTTTTCGCCTTCCACATTCCGGAAATAGAGGCAACGCTACCACACTAAGCCCTTTTCAATGAGTAAAACTGTCTGTTTCCAACCTTTTGCCTACTAATTGCTTTCCACCGTTATTTGATTCAAGTGATTTTCCTGTTTTGAAGTAACTTCACTGTGATTGTAAACTATTGGTGTCCCTGCTTCAATACGGTGCATCTGTAAGAAAGGAGCAGAGGCCATGACAGGCTTTCAGCACCGACTTGGCTAAAAAGCAAGGAATGTAAAAGCGGCTGAATTTGGACGTTCATGCAGCATCACTTTGCGCAGCCACAGCAGTCTTCCAAAAAGATGTACTGGCAGCGGTGGGATTCGAACCCACACCCCCAAAGAGACTGGAGCCTTAATCCAGCGCCTAGGACTGCTCGGCCACGCTACCCTGTGTGCCCACGCTCTCCGGCTCGCTATGACTGGTGAAAAAGTTTCTTTCCATTCCTTTTTTCGCCTTCCACCTTCCGGAAGTAGAGGCAACGCTACCACACTAAGCCCTTTTCAATGAGTAAATCTGTCTGTTTCCATCCTTTTGCCTACTAATTGCTTTCCACTGTTATTTTATTCAAGTGATTTTCCTGTTTTGAAGTAACTTCACTGTGATTGTAAACTATTGGTGTCCCTGCTTCAACACGGTGCATCTGTAAGAAAGGAGCAGAGGCTGTGAAAGGCTTTCAGCACCGACTAGGCTAAAAAGCAAGGAACGTTAAAGCGGCTGAATTTGGACGTTCACGCAGCATCACTTTGCACAGCCACAGCAGTCTTCCAAAAAGATCTATTGGCAGCGGTGGGATTCGAACCCACGCCCCCGAAGAGACTGGAGCCTAAATCCAGCGCCTTGGACCGCTCGGCCACGCTACCCTGTGCTCCTGCGCTAACCGGTTCGCTACGACCGGTGGAAAAGTTTCTTTCCATTCCTTTTTTCGCCTTCCACATTCCGGAAATAGAGGCAACGCTACCACACTAAGCCCTTTTCAATGAGTAAAACTGTCTGTTTCCAACCTTTTGCCTACTAATTGCTTTCCACTGTTATTTGATTCAAGTGATTTTCCTGTTCTGAAGTAACTTCACTGTGATTGTAAACTATTGGTGTCCCTGCTTCAACACGTTGCATCTGTAAGAAAGGAGCAGAGGCCGTGAAAGTCTTTCAGCACCGACTAGGTTAAAAAGCAAGGAATGTAAAAGCGGCTGAATTTGGACGTTCATGCAGCATCACTTTGCGCAGCCACAGCTGTCTTCCAAAAAGATGTACTGGCAGCGGTGGGATTCAAACCCATGCACCCGAAGAGACTAGAGCCTTAATACAGCGCCTTGGACCACTCGGCCACGCTACCCTATGTGCCTACGCTCTCCGGCTCGATACGACCGGTGGAAAAGTTTCTTTCCATTCCTTTTTTCGCCTTCCACATTCCGGAAATAGAGGCAACGCTACCACACTAAGCCCTTTTCAATGAGTAAAACTGTCTGTTTCCAACCTTTTGCCTACTAATTGCTTTCCACTGTTATTTGATTCAAGTGATTTTCCTGTTTTGAAGTAACTTCACTGTGATTGTAAACTATTGGTGTCCCTGCTTCAACACGGTGCATCTGTAAGAAAGGAGCAGAGGCCGTGAAGGACTTTCAGCACCGACTTGGCTAAAAAGCAAGTAATGTAAAAGCGGCTGAATTTGGACGTTCATGCAGCATCACTTTGCGCAGCCACAGCAGTCTTCCAAAAAAATGTACTGGCAGTGGTGGGATTCAAACCCACGCCTCCGAAGAGATTGGAGCCTTAATACAGCGACTTGGACCACTCGGCCACACTACCCTGTGTGCCTACGCTCTCCGGCTCGGTACGACCGGTGGAAAAGTTTCTTTCCATTCCTTTTTTCGCCTTCCACCTTCCGGAAGTAGAGGCAACGCTACCACACTAAGCCCTTTTCAATGAGTAAATCTGTCTGTTTCCATCCTTTTGCCTACTAATTGCTTTCCACTGTTATTTTATTCAAGTGATTTTCCTGTTTTGAAGTAACTTCACTGTGATTGTAAACTATTGGTGTCCCTGCTTCAACACGGTGCATCTGTAAGAAAGGAGCAGAGGCTGTGAAAGGCTTTCAGCACCGACTAGGCTAAAAAGCAAGGAATGTTAAAGCGGCTGAATTTGGACGTTCACGCAGCATCACTTTGCACAGCCACAGCAGTCTTCCAAAAAGATCTATTGGCAGCGGTGGGTTTCGAACCCACGCCCCCGAAGAGACTGGAGCCTAAATCCAGCGCCTTGGACCGCTCGGCCACGCTACCCTGTGCTCCTGTGCTAACCGGCTCGCTGTGACGGGTGGAAAAGTTTCTTTCCATTCCTTTTTTCGCCTTCCACATTCCGGAAATAGAGGCAACGCTACCACACTAAGCCCTTTTCAATGAGTAAAACTGTCTGTTTCCAACCTTTTGCCTACTAATTGCTTTCCACCGTTATTTGATTCAAGTGATTTTCCTGTTTTGAAGTAACTTCACTGTGATTGTAAACTATTGGTGTCCCTGCTTCAATACGGTGCATCTGTAAGAAAGGAGCAGAGGCCATGACAGGCTTTCAGCACCGACTTGGCTAAAAAGCAAGGAATGTAAAAGCGGCTGAATTTGGACGTTCATGCAGCATCACTTTGCGCAGCCACAGCAGTCTTCCAAAAAGATGTACTGGCAGCGGTGGGATTCGAACCCACACCCCCAAAGAGACTGGAGCCTTAATCCAGCGCCTAGGACTGCTCGGCCACGCTACCCTGTGTGCCCACGCTCTCCGGCTCGCTATGACTGGTGAAAAAGTTTCTTTCCATTCCTTTTTTCGCCTTCCACCTTCCGGAAGTAGAGGCAACGCTACCACACTAAGCCCTTTTCAATGAGTAAATCTGTCTGTTTCCATCCTTTTGCCTACTAATTGCTTTCCACTGTTATTTTATTCAAGTGATTTTCCTGTTTTGAAGTAACTTCACTGTGATTGTAAACTATTGGTGTCCCTGCTTCAACACGGTGCATCTGTAAGAAAGGAGCAGAGGCTGTGAAAGGCTTTCAGCACCGACTAGGCTAAAAAGCAAGGAACGTTAAAGCGGCTGAATTTGGACGTTCACGCAGCATCACTTTGCACAGCCACAGCAGTCTTCCAAAAAGATCTATTGGCAGCGGTGGGATTCGAACCCACGCCCCCGAAGAGACTGGAGCCTAAATCCAGCGCCTTGGACCGCTCGGCCACGCTACCCTGTGCTCCTGCGCTAACCGGTTCGCTACGACCGGTGGAAAAGTTTCTTTCCATTCCTTTTTTCGCCTTCCACATTCCGGAAATAGAGGCAACGCTACCACACTAAGCCCTTTTCAATGAGTAAAACTGTCTGTTTCCAACCTTTTGCCTACTAATTGCTTTCCACTGTTATTTGATTCAAGTGATTTTCCTGTTCTGAAGTAACTTCACTGTGATTGTAAACTATTGGTGTCCCTGCTTCAACACGTTGCATCTGTAAGAAAGGAGCAGAGGCCGTGAAAGTCTTTCAGCACCGACTAGGTTAAAAAGCAAGGAATGTAAAAGCGGCTGAATTTGGACGTTCATGCAGCATCACTTTGCGCAGCCACAGCTGTCTTCCAAAAAGATGTACTGGCAGCGGTGGGATTCAAACCCATGCACCCGAAGAGACTAGAGCCTTAATACAGCGCCTTGGACCACTCGGCCACGCTACCCTATGTGCCTACGCTCTCCGGCTCGATACGACCGGTGGAAAAGTTTCTTTCCATTCCTTTTTTCGCCTTCCACATTCCGGAAATAGAGGCAACGCTACCACACTAAGCCCTTTTCAATGAGTAAAACTGTCTGTTTCCAACCTTTTGCCTACTAATTGCTTTCCACTGTTATTTGATTCAAGTGATTTTCCTGTTTTGAAGTAACTTTACTGTGATTGTAATCTATTGGTGTCTATTTACGTTCATGTCTATTGACTTTCCATTCCTTTTTTCGCCTTCTACCTTCCGGAAATAGAGGCAACGCTACCACACTAAGCCCTTTTCAATGAGTAAAACTGGCTGTTTCCATCCTTTTGCCTACTAATTGCTTTCCAATATTATTTTATTCAAGTGATTTTCCTGTTTTGAAGTAACTTCACTGTGATTGTAAACTATTGGTGTCCCTGCTTCAACACTGTGCATCTGTAAGAAAGGAGCAGAGGCCGTGAAGGACTTTCAGCACCGACTTGGCTAAAAAGCAAGTAATGTAAATGCGGCTGAATTTGGACGTTCATGCAGCATCACTTTGCGCAGCCACAGCTGTCTTCCAAAAAGATGTACTGGCAGCAGTGGGATTCAAGCCCATGCACCCGAAGAGACTAGAGCCTTAATACAGCGCCTTGGACCACTCGGCCACGCTACCCTATGTGCCTATGCTCTCCGGCTCGATACGACCGGTGGAAAAGTTTCTTTCCATTCCTTTTTTCGCCTTCCACATTCCGGAAATAGAGGCAACGCTACCACACTAAGCCCTTTTCAATGAGTAAAACTGTCTGTTTCCAACCTTTTGCCTACTAATTGCTTTCCACTGTTATTTGATTCAAGTGATTTTCCTGTTTTGAAGTAACTTTACTGTGATTGTAAACTATTGGTGTCTATTTACGTTCATGTCTATTGACTTTCCATTCCTTTTTTCGCCTTCTACCTTCCGGAAATAGAGGCAACGCTACCACACTAAGCCCTTTTCAATGAGTAAAACTGGCTGTTTCCATCCTTTTGCCTACTAATTGCTTTCCAATGTTATTTTATTCAAGTGATTTTCCTGTTTTGAAGTAACTTCACTGTGATTGTAAACTATTGGTGTCCCTGCTTCAACACGGTGCATCTGTAAGAAAGGAGCAGAGGCCGTGAAGGACTTTCAGCACCGACTTGGCTAAAAAGCAAGTAATGTAAAAGCGGCTGAATTTGGACGTTCATGCAGCATCACTTTGCGCAGCCACAGCAGTCTTCCAAAAAAATTTACTGGCAGTGGTGGGATTCAAACCCACGCCCCGAAGAGATTGGAGCCTTAATACAGCGACTTGGACCACTCGGCCACACTACCCTGTGTGCCTACGCTCTCCGGCTCGGTACGACCGGTGGAAAAGTTTCTTTCCATTCCTTTTTTCGCCTTCCACCTTCCGGAAGTAGAGGCAACGCTACCACACTAAGCCCTTTTCAATGAGTAAATCTGTCTGTTTCCATCCTTTTGCCTACTAATTGCTTTCCACTGTTATTTTATTCAAGTGATTTTCCTGTTTTGAAGTAACTTCACTGTGATTGTAAACTATTGGTGTCCCTGCTTCAACACGGTGCATCTGTAAGAAAGGAGCAGAGGCTGTGAAAGGCTTTCAGCACCGACTAGGCTAAAAAGCAAGGAATGTTAAAGCGGCTGAATTTGGACGTTCACGCAGCATCACTTTGCACAGCCACAGCAGTCTTCCAAAAAGATCTATTGGCAGCGGTGGGATTCGAACCCACGCCCCCGAAGAGACTGGAGCCTAAATCCAGCGCCTTGGACCGCTCGGCCACGCTACCCTGTGCTCCTGCGCTAACCGGTTCGCTACGACCGGTGGAAAAGTTTCTTTCCATTCCTTTTTTCGCCTTCCACATTCCGGAAATAGAGGCAACGCTACCACACTAAGCCCTTTTCAATGAGTAAAACTGTCTGTTTCCAACCTTTTGCCTACTAATTGCTTTCCACTGTTATTTGATTCAAGTGATTTTCCTGTTCTGAAGTAACTTCACTGTGATTGTAAACTATTGGTGTCCCTGCTTCAACACGTTGCATCTGTAAGAAAGGAGCAGAGGCCGTGAAAGTCTTTCAGCACCGACTAGGTTAAAAAGCAAGGAATGTAAAAGCGGCTGAATTTGGACGTTCATGCAGCATCACTTTGCGCAGCCACAGCTGTCTTCCAAAAAGATGTACTGGCAGCGGTGGGATTCAAACCCATGCACCCGAAGAGACTAGAGCCTTAATACAGCGCCTTGGACCACTCGGCCACGCTACCCTATGTGCCTACGCTCTCCGGCTCGATACGACCGGTGGAAAAGTTTCTTTCCATTCCTTTTTTCGCCTTCCACATTCCGGAAATAGAGGCAACGCTACCACACTAAGCCCTTTTCAATGAGTAAAACTGTCTGTTTCCAACCTTTTGCCTACTAATTGCTTTCCACTGTTATTTGATTCAAGTGATTTTCCTGTTTTGAAGTAACTTTACTGTGATTGTAATCTATTGGTGTCTATTTACGTTCATGTCTATTGACTTTCCATTCCTTTTTTCGCCTTCTACCTTCCGGAAATAGAGGCAACGCTACCACACTAAGCCCTTTTCAATGAGTAAAACTGGCTGTTTCCATCCTTTTGCCTACTAATTGCTTTCCAATGTTATTTTATTCAAGTGATTTTCCTGTTTTGAAGTAACTTCACTGTGATTGTAAACTATTGGTGTCCCTGCTTCAACACTGTGCATCTGTAAGAAAGGAGCAGAGGCCGTGAAGGACTTTCAGCACCGACTTGGCTAAAAAGCAAGTAATGTAAATGCGGCTGAATTTGGACGTTCATGCAGCATCACTTTGCGCAGCCACAGCTGTCTTCCAAAAAGATGTACTGGCAGCAGTGGGATTCAAGCCCATGCACCCGAAGAGACTAGAGCCTTAATACAGCGCCTTGGACCACTCGGCCACGCTACCCTATGTGCCTATGCTCTCCGGCTCGATACGACCGGTGGAAAAGTTTCTTTCCATTCCTTTTTTCGCCTTCCACATTCCGGAAATAGAGGCAACGCTACCACACTAAGCCCTTTTCAATGAGTAAAACTGTCTGTTTCCAACCTTTTGCCTACTAATTGCTTTCCACTGTTATTTGATTCAAGTGATTTTCCTGTTTTGAAGTAACTTTACTGTGATTGTAAACTATTGGTGTCTATTTACGTTCATGTCTATTGACTTTCCATTCCTTTTTTCGCCTTCTACCTTCCGGAAATAGAGGCAACGCTACCACACTAAGCCCTTTTCAATGAGTAAAACTGGCTGTTTCCATCCTTTTGCCTACTAATTGCTTTCCAATGTTATTTTATTCAAGTGATTTTCCTGTTTTGAAGTAACTTCACTGTGATTGTAAACTATTGGTGTCCCTGCTTCAACACGGTGCATCTGTAAGAAAGGAGCAGAGGCCGTGAAGGACTTTCAGCACCGACTTGGCTAAAAAGCAAGTAATGTAAAAGCGGCTGAATTTGGACGTTCATGCAGCATCACTTTGCGCAGCCACAGCAGTCTTCCAAAAAAATTTACTGGCAGTGGTGGGATTCAAACCCACGCCCCGAAGAGATTGGAGCCTTAATACAGCGACTTGGACCACTCGGCCACACTACCCTGTGTGCCTACGCTCCATTCCTTTTTTCGCCTTCCACCTTCCGGAAGTAGAGGCAACGCTACCACACTAAGCCCTTTTCAATGAGTAAATCTGTCTGTTTCCATCCTTTTGCCTACTAATTGCTTTCCACTGTTATTTTATTCAAGTGATTTTCCTGTTTTGAAGTAACTTCACTGTGATTGTAAACTATTGGTGTCCCTGCTTCAACACGGTGCATCTGTAAGAAAGGAGCAGAGGCTGTGAAAGGCTTTCAGCACCGACTAGGCTAAAAAGCAAGGAATGTTAAAGCGGCTGAATTTGGACGTTCACGCAGCATCACTTTGCACAGCCACAGCAGTCTTCCAAAAAGATCTATTGGCAGCGGTGGGATTCGAACCCACGCCCCCGAAGAGACTGGAGCCTAAATCCAGCGCCTTGGACCGCTCGGCCACGCTACCCTGTGCTCCTGCGCTAACCGGTTCGCTACGACCGGTGGAAAAGTTTCTTTCCATTCCTTTTTTCGCCTTCCACATTCCGGAAATAGAGGCAACGCTACCACACTAAGCCCTTTTCAATGAGTAAAACTGTCTGTTTCCAACCTTTTGCCTACTAATTGCTTTCCAATGTTATTTGATTCAAGTGATTATCCTGTTCTGAAGTAACTTCACTGTGATTGTAAACTATTGGTGTCCCTGCTTCAACACGTTGCATCTGTAAGAAAGGAGCAGAGGCCGTGAAAGTCTTTCAGCACCGACTAGGTTAAAAAGCAAGGAATGTAAAAGCGGCTGAATTTGGACGTTCATGCAGCATCACTTTGCGCAGCCACAGCTGTCTTCCAAAAAGATGTACTGGCAGCGGTGGGATTCAAACCCATGCACCCGAAGAGACTAGAGCCTTAATACAGCGCCTTGGACCACTCGGCCACGCTACCCTATGTGCCTACGCTCTCTGGCTCGATACGACCGGTGGAAAAGTTTCTTTCCATTCCTTTTTTCGCCTTCCACATTCCGGAAATAGAGGCAACGCTACCACACTAAGCCCTTTTCAATGAGTAAAACTGTCTGTTTCCAACCTTTTGCCTACTAATTGCTTTCCACTGTTATTTGATTCAAGTGATTTTCCTGTTTTGAAGTAACTTTACTGTGATTGTAATCTATTGGTGTCTATTTACGTTCATGTCTATTGACTTTCCATTCCTTTTTTCGCCTTCTACCTTCCGGAAATAGAGCCAACGCTACCACACTAAGCCCTTTTCAATGAGTAAAACTGGCTGTTTCCATCCTTTTGCCTACTAATTGCTTTCCAATGTTATTTTATTCAAGTGATTTTCCTGTTTTGAAGTAACTTCACTGTGATTGTAAACTATTGGTGTCCCTGCTTCAACACTGTGCATCTGTAAGAAAGGAGCAGAGGCCGTGAAGGACTTTCAGCACCGACTTGGCTAAAAAGCAAGTAATGTAAATGCGGCTGAATTTGGACGTTCATGCAGCATCACTTTGCGCAGCCACAGCTGTCTTCCAAAAAGATGTACTGGCAGCAGTGGGATTCAAGCCCATGCACCCGAAGAGACTAGAGCCTTAATACAGCGCCTTGGACCACTCGGCCACGCTACCCTGTGTGCCTATGCTCTCCGGCTCGATACGACCGGTGGAAAAGTTTCTTTCCATTCCTTTTTTCGCCTTCCACATTCCGGAAATAGAGGCAACGCTACCACACTAAGCCCTTTTCAATGAGTAAAACTGTCTGTTTCCAACCTTTTGCCTACTAATTGCTTTCCACTGTTATTTGATTCAAGTGATTTTCCTGTTTTGAAGTAACTTTACTGTGATTGTAAACTATTGGTGTCTATTTACGTTCATGTCTATTGACTTTCCATTCCTTTTTTCGCCTTCTACCTTCCGGAAATAGAGGCAACGCTACCACACTAAGCCCTTTTCAATGAGTAAAACTGGCTGTTTCCATCCTTTTGCCTACTAATTGCTTTCCAATGTTATTTTATTCAAGTGATTTTCCTGTTTTGAAGTAACTTCACTGTGATTGTAAACTATTGGTGTCCCTGCTTCAACACGGTGCATCTGTAAGAAAGGAGCAGAGGCCGTGAAGGACTTTCAGCACCGACTTGGCTAAAAAGCAAGTAATGTAAAAGCGGCTGAATTTGGACGTTCATGCAGCATCACTTTGCGCAGCCACAGCAGTCTTCCAAAAAAATTTACTGGCAGTGGTGGGATTCAAACCCACACCCCGAAGAGATTGGAGCCTTAATACAGCGACTTGGACCACTCGGCCACACTACCCTGTGTGCCTACGCTCTCCGGCTCGGTACGACCGGTGGAAAAGTTTCTTTCCATTCCTTTTTTCGCCTTCCACCTTCCGGAAGTAGAGGCAACGCTACCACACTAAGCCCTTTTCAATGAGTAAATCTGTCTGTTTCCATCCTTTTGCCTACTAATTGCTTTCCACTGTTATTTTATTCAAGTGATTTTCCTGTTTTGAAGTAACTTCACTGTGATTGTAAACTATTGGTGTCCCTGCTTCAACACGGTGCATCTGTAAGAAAGGAGCAGAGGCTGTGAAAGGCTTTCAGCACCGACTAGGCTAAAAAGCAAGGAATGTTAAAGCGGCTGAATTTGGACGTTCACGCAGCATCACTTTGCACAGCCACAGCAGTCTTCCAAAAAGATCTTTTGGCAGCGGTGGGATTCGAACCCACGCCCCCGAAGAGACTGGAGCCTAAATCCAGCGCCTTGGACCGCTCGGCCACGCTACCCTGTGCTCCTGCGCTAACCGATTCGCTACGACCGGTGAAAAAGTTTCTTTCCATTCCTTTTTTCGCCTTCCACATTCCGGAAATAGAGGCAACGCTACCACACTAAGCCCTTTTCAATGAGTAAAACTGTCTGTTTCCAACCTTTTGCCTACTAATTGCTTTCCACTGTTATTTGATTCAAGTGATTTTCCTGTTCTGAAGTAACTTCACTGTGATTGTAAACTATTGGTGTCCCTGCTTCAACACGTTGCATCTGTAAGAAAGGAGCAGAGGCCGTGAAAGTCTTTCAGCACCGACTAGGTTAAAAAGCAAGGAATGTAAAAGCGGCTGAATTTGGACGTTCATGCAGCATCACTTTGCGCAGCCACAGCTGTCTTCCAAAAAGATGTACTGGCAGCGGTGGGATTCAAACCCATGCACCCGAAGAGACTAGAGCCGTAATACAGCGCCTTGGACCACTCAGCCACGCTACCCTGTGTGCCTACGCTCTCCGGCTCGATACGACCGGTGGAAAAGTTTCTTTCCATTCCTTTTTTCGCCTTCCACATTCCGGAAATAGAGGCAACGCTACCACACTAAGCCCTTTTCAATGAGTAAAACTGTCTGTTTCCAACCTTTTGCCTACTAATTGCTTTCCACTGTTATTTGATTCAAGTGATTTTCCTGTTTTGAAGTAACTTTACTGTGATTGTAAACTATTGGTGTCTATTTACGTTCATGTCTATTGACTTTCCATTCCTTTTTTCGCCTTATACCTTCCGGAAATAGAGGCAACGGTACCACACTAAGCCCTTTTCAATGAGTAAAACTGGCTGTTTCCATCCTTTTGCCTACTAATTGCTTTCCAATGTTATTTTATTCAAGTGATTTTCCTGTTTTGAAGTAACTTCACTGTGATTGTAAACTATTGGTGTCCCTGCTTCAACACGGTGCATCTGTAAGGAAGGAGCAGAGGCCGTGAAGGACTTTCAGCACCGACTTGGCTAAAAAGCAAGTAATGTAAATGCGGCTGAATTTGGACGTTCATGCAGCATCACTTTGCGCAGCCACAGCTGTCTTCCAAAAAGATGTACTGGCAGCGGTGGGATTCAAGCCCATGCACCCGAAGAGACTAGAGCCTTAATACAGCACCTTGGACCACTCGGCCACGCTACCCTGTGTGCCTATGCTCTCCGGCTCGATACGACCGGTGGAAAAGTTTCTTTCCATTCCTTTTTTCGCCTTCCACATTCCGGAAATAGAGGCAACGCTACCACACTAAGCCCTTTTCAATGAGTAAAACTGTCTGTTTCCAACCTTTTGCCTACTAATTGCTTTCCACTGTTATTTGATTCAAGTGATTTTCCTGTTTTGAAGTAACTTTACTGTGATTGTAAACTATTGGTGTCTATTTACGTTCATGTCTATTGACTTTCCATTCCTTTTTTCGCCTTCTACCTTCAGGAAATAGAGGCAACGCTACCACACTAAGCCCTTTTCAATGAGTAAAACTGGCTGTTTCCATCCTTTTGCCTACTAATTGCTTTCCAATGTTATTTTATTCAAGTGATTTTCCTGTTTTGAAGTAACTTCACTGTGATTGTAAACTATTGGTGTCCCTGCTTCAACACGGTGCATCTGTAAGAAAGGAGCAGAGGCTGTGAAAGGCTTTCAGCACCGACTAGGCTAAAAAGCAAGGAATGTTAAAGCGGCTGAATTTGGACGTTCACGCAGCATCACTTTGCACAGCCACAGCAGTCTTCCAAAAAGATCTTTTGGCAGCGGTGGGATTCGAACACACGCCCCCGAAGAGACTGGAGCCTAAATCCAGCGCCTTGGACCGCTCGGCCACGCTACCCTGTGCTCCTGCGCTAACCGATTCGCTACGACCGGTGAAAAAGTTTCTTTCCATTCCTTTTTTCGCCTTCCACATTCCGGAAATAGAGGCAACGCTACCACACTAAGCCCTTTTCAATGAGTAAAACTGTCTGTTTCCAACCTTTTGCCTACTAATTGCTTTCCACTGTTATTTGATTCAAGTGATTTTCCTGTTCTGAAGTAACTTCACTGTGATTGTAAACTATTGGTGTCCCTGCTTCAACACGTTGCATCTGTAAGAAAGGAGCAGAGGCCGTGAAAGTCTTTCAGCACCGACTAGGTTAAAAAGCAAGGAATGTAAAAGCGGCTGAATTTGGACGTTCATGCAGCATCACTTTGCGCAGCCACAGCTGTCTTCCAAAAAGATGTACTGGCAGCGGTGGGATTCAAACCCATGCACCCGAAGAGACTAGAGCCTTAATACAGCGCCTTGGACCACTCGGCCACGCTACCCTGTGTGCCTACGCTCTCCGGCTCGATACGACCGGTGGAAAAGTTTCTTTCCATTCCTTTTTTCGCCTTCCACATTCCGGAAATAGAGGCAACGCTACCACACTAAGCCCTTTTCAATGAGTAAAACTGTCTGTTTCCAACCTTTTGCCTACTAATTGCTTTCCACTGTTATTTGATTCAAGTGATTTTCCTGTTTTGAAGTAACTTTACTGTGATTGTAAACTATTGGTGTCTATTTACGTTCATGTCTATTGACTTTCCATTCCTTTTTTCGCCTTATACCTTCCGGAAATAGAGGCAACGCTACCACACTAAGCCCTTTTCAATGAGTAAAACTGGCTGTTTCCATCCTTTTGCCTACTAATTGCTTTCCAATGTTATTTTATTCAAGTGATTTTCCTGTTTTGAAGTAACTTCACTGTGATTGTAAACTATTGGTGTCCCTGCTTCAACACGGTGCATCTGTAAGAAAGGAGCAGAGGCCGTGAAGGACTTTCAGCACCGACTTGGCTAAAAAGCAAGTAATGTAAAAGCGGCTGAATTTGGACGTTCATGCAGCATCACTTTGCGCAGCCACAGCAGTCTTCCAAAAAAATGTACTGGCAGTGGTGGGTTTCAAACCCACGACCCCGAAGAGATTGGAGCCTTAATACAGCAACTTGGACCACTCGGCCACACTACCCTGTGTGCCTACGCTCTCCTGCTCGGTACGACCGGTGAAAAAGTTTCTTTCCATTCCTTTTTTCGCCTTCCACCTTCCGGAAGTAGAGGCAACGCTACCACACTAAGCCCTTTGCAGTGTAAAACTGGCTGTTTCCAACCTTTTGCCTACTAATTGCTTTCCACTGTTATTTGATTCAAGTGATTTTCCTGTTTTGAAGTAACTTCACTGTGATTGTAAACTATCGGTGTCCCTGCTTCAATACGGTGCATCTGTAAGAAAGGAGCAGAGGCCGTGACAGGCTTTCAGCACCGACTTGGCTAAAAAGCAAGGAATGTAAAAGCGGCTGAATTTGGACGTTCATGCAGCATCACTTTACGCAGCCACAGCAGTCTTCCAAAAAGATGTACTGGCAGCGATGGGATTCTAACACACACCCCCGAAGAGACTGGAGCCTTAATCCAGCGCCTAGGACTGCTCGGCCACGCTACCCTGTGTGCCTAGGCTCTCCGGCTCGCTACAACCGGTGAAAAAGTTTCTTTCCATTCCTTTTGTCGCCTTCCACCTTCCGGAAGTAGAGGCAACGCTACCACACTAAGCCCTTTTCAATGAGTAAATCTGTCTGTTTCCATCCTTTTGACTACTATTTGCTTTCCACTGTTATTTTATTCAAGTGATTTTCCTGTTTTGAAGTAACTTCACTGTGATTGTAAACTATTGGTGTCTCTGCTTCAACACGGTGCATCTGTAAGAAAGGAGCAGAGGCCGTGAAAGGCTTTCAGCACCGACTAGGCTAAAAAGCAAGGAATGTTAAAGCGGCTGAATTTGGACGTTCAAGCAGCATCACTTTGCACAGCCACAGCAGTCTTCCAAACAGATCAATTGGCAGCAGTGGGATTCGAACCCACGCCCCGAAGAGACTGGAGCCTAAATCCAGCGCCTTGGACCACTCGGCCACGCTACCCTGTGCTCCTGCGCTAACCGGTTCGCTAGGACCGGTGGAAAAGTTTCTTTCCATTCCTTTTTTCGCCTTCCACATTCCGGAAATAGAGGCAACGCTACCACACTAAGCCCTTTTCAATGAGTAAAACTGTCTGTTTCCAACCTTTTGCCTACTAATTGCTTTCCACTGTTATTTGATTCAAGTGATTTTCCTGTTCTGAAGTAACTTCACTGTGATTGTAAACTATTGGTGTTCCTGCTTCAACACGTTGCATCTGTAAGAAAGGAGCAGAGGCCATGACAGGCTTTCAGCACCGACTTGGCTAAAAAGCAAGGAATGTAAAAGCGGCTGAATTTGGACGTTCATGCAGCATCACTTTGCGCAGCCACAGCAGTCTTCCAAAAAGATGTACTGGCAGCGGTGGGATTCGAACCCACACCCCCGAAGAGACTGGAGCCTTAATCCAGCGCCTAGGACTGCTCGGCCACGCTACCCTTTGTGCCCACGCTCTCCGGCTCGCTACGACTGGTGAAAAAGTTTCTTTCCATTCCTTTTTTCGCCTTCCACCTTCCGGAAGTAGAGGCAACGCTACCACACTAAGCCCTTTTCAATGAGTAAATCTGTCTGTTTCCATCCTTTTGCCTACTATTTACTTTCCACTGTTATTTTATTCAAGTGATTTTCCTGTTTTGAAGTAACTTCACTGTGATTGTAAACTATTGGTGTCCCTACTTCAACACGTTGCATCTGTAAGAAAGGAGCAGAGGCCGTGAAAGGCTTTCAGCACCGACTAGGCTAAAAACCAAGGAATGTAAAAGCGGCTGAATTTGGACATTCATGCAGCATCACTTTGCGCAGCCACAGCAGTCTTCCAAAAAATGTAATGGCAGCGGTGGGATTCGACCCATGCCCGCGAAGAGATTGGAGCCTTAATACAGCTACTTGGACCACTGGGCCACGCTACCCTGTGTGCCTGCGCACTCCGGCTCGCTACGACCGGTGGAAAAGTTTCTTTCCATTCCTTTTTTCGCCTTCCACCTTCCGGAAATAGAGGCAACGCTACCACACTAAGCCCTTTTCAATGAGTAAAACTGTCTGTTTCCAACCTTTTGCCTACTAATTGCTTTCCACTGTTATTTGATTCAAGTGATTTTCCTGTTCTGAAGTAACTTCACTGTGATTGTAAACTATTGGTGTTCCTGCTTCAACACGTTGCATCTGTAAGAAAGGAGCAGAGGCCGTGAAAGTCTTTCAGCACCGACTTGACTAAAAAGCAAGGAATGTAAAAGCGGCTGAATTTGGACGTTCATGCAGCATCACTTTGCGCAGCCACAGCTGTCTTCCAAAAAGATGTACTGGCAGCGGTGGGATTCAAACCCATGCACCCGAAGAGACTAGAGCCTTAATACAGCACCTTGGACCACTCGGCCATGCTACCCTGTGTGCCTACGCTCTCCGGCTCGATACGACCGGTGGAAAAGTTTCTTTCCATTCCTTTTTTCGCCTTCCACCTTCCGGAAGTAGAGGCAACGCTACCACACTAAGCCCTTTTCAATGAGTAAATCTGGCTGTTTCCATCCTTTTGCCTACTAATTGCTTTCCACTGTTATTTTATTCAAGTGATTTTCCTGTTTTGAAGTAACTTCACTGTGATTGTAAACTATTGGTGTCCCTGCTTCAACACGGTGCATCTGTAAGAAAGGAGCAGAGGCCATGAAAGGCTTTCAGCACCGACTAGGTTAAAAAGCAAGAAATGTTAAAGCGGCTGAATTTGGACGTTCACGCAGCATCACTTTGCACAGCAACAGCAGTCTTCCAAAAAGATCTATTGGCAGCAGTGGGATTCGAACCCATGCCACCGAAGAGACTGGAGCCTAAATCCAGCGCCTTGGACCGCTCGACCACGCTACCCTGTGCTCCTGCGCTAACCGGCTCGCTACGACCGGTGGAAAAGTTTCTTTCCATTCCTTTTTTCGCCTTCCACATTCCGGAAATAGAGGCAACGCTACCACACTAAGCCCTTTTCAATGAGTAAAACTGTCTGTTTCCAACCTTTTGCCTACTAATTGCTTTCCACTGTTATTTGATTCAAGTGATTTTCCTGTTTTGAAGTAACTTCACTGTGATTGTAAACTATTGGTGTCTATTGACGTTCATGTCTATTGACTTTCCATTCCTTTTTTCGCCTTCTACCTTCCGGAAATAGAGGCAACGCTACCACACTAAGCCCTTTTCAATGAGTAAAACTGGCTGTTTCCATCCTTTTGCCTACTAATTGCTTTCCAATGTTATTTTATTCAAGTGATTTTCCTGTTTTGAAGTAACTTCACTGTGATTGTAAACTATTGGTGTCCCTGCTTCAACACGGTGCATCTGTAAGAAAGGAGCAGAGGCCGTGAAGGACTTTCAGCACCGACTTGGCTAAAATGCAAGTAATGTAAAAGCGGCTGAATTTGGACGTTCATGCAGCATCACTTTGCGCAGCCAGAGCAGTCTTCCAAAAAAATGTACTGGCAGTGGTGGGATTCAAACACAAGCCCCCGAAGAGATTGGAGCCTTAATACAGCGACTTGGACCACTCGGCCACACTACCCTGTGTGCCCACGCTCTCCGGCTCGGTACGACCGGTGGAAAAGTTTCTTTCCATTCCTTTTTTCGCCTTCCACCTTCCGGAAGTAGAGGCAACGCTACCACACTAAGCCCTTTTCAATGAGTAAATCTGTCTGTTTCCATCCTTTTGCCTACTAATTGCTTTCCACTGTTATTTTATTCAAGTGATTTTCCTGTTTTGAAGTAACTTCACTGTGATTGTAAACTATTGGTGTCCCTGCTTCAACACGGTGCATCTGTAAGAAAGGAGCAGAGGCTGTGAAAGGCTTTCAGCACCGACTAGGCTAAAAAGCAAGGAATGTTAAAGCGGCTGAATTTGGACGTTCACGCAGCATCACTTTGCACAGCCACAGCAGTCTTCCAAAAAGATCTATTGGCAGCGGTGGGATTCGAACCCACGCCCCCGAAGAGACTGGAGCCTAAATCCAGCGCCTTGGACCGCTCGGCCACACTACCCTGTGCTCCTGTGCTAACCGGCTCGCTGCGACGGGTGGAAAAGTTTCTTTCCATTCCTTTTTTCGCCGTCCACATTCCGGAAATAGAGGCAACGCTACCACACTAAGCCCTTTTCAATGAGTAAAACTGTCTGTTTCCAACCTTTTGCCTACTAATTGCTTTCCACCGTTATTTGATTCAAGTGATTTTCCTGTTTTGAAGTAACTTCACTGTGATTGTAAACTATTGGTGTCCCTGCTTCAATACGGTGCATCTGTAAGAAAGGAGCAGAGGCCATGACAGGCTTTCAGCACCGACTTGGCTAAAAAGCAAGGAATGTAAAAGCGGCTGAATTTGGACGTTCATGCAGCATCACTTTGCGCAGCCACAGCAGTCTTCCAAAAAGATGTACTGGCAGCGGTGGGATTCGAACCCACACCCCCGAAGAGACTGGAGCCTTAATCCAGCGCCTAGGACTGCTCGGCCACGCTACCCTGTGTGCCCACGCTCTCCGGCTCGCTACGACTGGTGAAAAAGTTTCTTTCCATTCCTTTTTTCGCCTTCCACCTTCCGGAAGTAGAGGCAACGCTACCACACTAAGCCCTTTTCAATGAGTAAATCTGTCTGTTTCCATCCTTTTGCCTACTATTTGCTTTCCACTGTTATTTTATTCAAGTGATTTTCCTGTTTTGAAGTAACTTCACTGTGATTGTAAACTATTGGTGTCCCTGCTTCAACACGGTGCATCTGTAAGAAAGGAGCAGAGGCCGTGAAAGGCTTTCAGCACCGACTAGGCTAAAAACCAAGGAATGTAAAAGCGGCTGAATTTGGACGTTCATGCAGCATCACTTTGCGCAGCCACAGCAGTCTTCCAAAAAAATGTACTGGCAGTGGTGGGTTTCAAACCCACGCCCCCGAAGAGATTGGAGCCTTAATACAGCAACTTGGACCACTCGGCCACACTACCCTGTGTGCCTACGCTCTCCTGCTCGGTACGACCGGTGAAAAAGTTTCTTTCCATTCCTTTTTTCGCCTTCCACCTTCCGGAAGTAGAGGCAACGCTACCACACTAAGCCCTTTGCAGTGTAAAACTGGCTGTTTCCAACCTTTTGCCTACTAATTGCTTTCCACTGTTATTTGATTCAAGTGATTTTCCTGTTTTGAAGTAACTTCACTGTGATTGTAAACTATCGGTGTCCCTGCTTCAATACGGTGCATCTGTAAGAAAGGAGCAGAGGCCGTGACAGGCTTTCAGCACCGACTTGGCTAAAAAGCAAGGAATGTAAAAGCGGCTGAATTTGGACGTTCATGCAGCATCACTTTACGCAGCCACAGCAGTCTTCCAAAAAGATGTACTGGCAGCGATGGGATTCTAACACACACCCCCGAAGAGACTGGAGCCTTAATCCAGCGCCTAGGACTGCTCGGCCACGCTACCCTGTGTGCCTAGGCTCTCCGGCTCGCTACAACCGGTGAAAAAGTTTCTTTCCATTCCTTTTGTCGCCTTCCACCTTCCGGAAGTAGAGGCAACGCTACCACACTAAGCCCTTTTCAATGAGTAAATCTGTCTGTTTCCATCCTTTTGACTACTATTTGCTTTCCACTGTTATTTTATTCAAGTGATTTTCCTGTTTTGAAGTAACTTCACTGTGATTGTAAACTATTGGTGTCTCTGCTTCAACACGGTGCATCTGTAAGAAAGGAGCAGAGGCCGTGAAAGGCTTTCAGCACCGACTAGGCTAAAAAGCAAGGAATGTTAAAGCGGCTGAATTTGGACGTTCAAGCAGCATCACTTTGCACAGCCACAGCAGTCTTCCAAACAGATCAATTGGCAGCAGTGGGATTCGAACCCACGCCCCGAAGAGACTGGAGCCTAAATCCAGCGCCTTGGACCACTCGGCCACGCTACCCTGTGCTCCTGCGCTAACCGGTTCGCTAGGACCGGTGGAAAAGTTTCTTTCCATTCCTTTTTTCGCCTTCCACATTCCGGAAATAGAGGCAACGCTACCACACTAAGCCCTTTTCAATGAGTAAAACTGTCTGTTTCCAACCTTTTGCCTACTAATTGCTTTCCACTGTTATTTGATTCAAGTGATTTTCCTGTTCTGAAGTAACTTCACTGTGATTGTAAACTATTGGTGTTCCTGCTTCAACACGTTGCATCTGTAAGAAAGGAGCAGAGGCCATGACAGGCTTTCAGCACCGACTTGGCTAAAAAGCAAGGAATGTAAAAGCGGCTGAATTTGGACGTTCATGCAGCATCACTTTGCGCAGCCACAGCAGTCTTCCAAAAAGATGTACTGGCAGCGGTGGGATTCGAACCCACACCCCCGAAGAGACTGGAGCCTTAATCCAGCGCCTAGGACTGCTCGGCCACGCTACCCTGTGTGCCCATGCTCTCCGGCTCGCTACGACTGGTGAAAAAGTTTCTTTCCATTCCTTTTTTCGCCTTCCACCTTCCGGAAGTAGAGGCAACGCTACCACACTAAGCCCTTTTCAATGAGTAAATCTGTCTGTTTCCATCCTTTTGCCTACTATTTACTTTCCACTGTTATTTTATTCAAGTGATTTTCCTGTTTTGAAGTAACTTCACTGTGATTGTAAACTATTGGTGTCCCTACTTCAACACGTTGCATCTGTAAGAAAGGAGCAGAGGCCGTGAAAGGCTTTCAGCACCGACTAGGCTAAAAACCAAGGAATGTAAAAGCGGCTGAATTTGGACATTCATGCAGCATCACTTTGCGCAGCCACAGCAGTCTTCCAAAAAATGTAATGGCAGCGGTGGGATTCGACCCATGCCCGCGAAGAGATTGGAGCCTTAATACAGCTACTTGGACCACTGGGCCACGCTACCCTGTATGCCTGCGCACTCCGGCTCGCTACGACCGGTGGAAAAGTTTCTTTCCATTCCTTTTTTCGCCTTCCACCTTCCGGAAATAGAGGCAACGCTACCACACTAAGCCCTTTTCAATGAGTAAAACTGTCTGTTTCCAACCTTTTGCCTACTAATTGCTTTCCACTGTTATTTGATTCAAGTGATTTTCCTGTTCTGAAGTAACTTCACTGTGATTGTAAACTATTGGTGTTCCTGCTTCAACACGTTGCATCTGTAAGAAAGGAGCAGAGGCCGTGAAAGTCTTTCAGCACCGACTTGACTAAAAAGCAAGGAATGTAAAAGCGGCTGAATTTGGACGTTCATGCAGCATCACTTTGCGCAGCCACAGCTGTCTTCCAAAAAGATGTACTGGCAGCGGTGGGATTCAAACCCATGCACCCGAAGAGACTAGAGCCTTAATACAGCACCTTGGACCACTCGGCCATGCTACCCTGTGTGCCTACGCTCTCCGGCTCGATACGACCGGTGGAAAAGTTTCTTTCCATTCCTTTTTTCGCCTTCCACCTTCCGGAAGTAGAGGCAACGCTACCACACTAAGCCCTTTTCAATGAGTAAATCTGGCTGTTTCCATCCTTTTGCCTACTAATTGCTTTCCACTGTTATTTTATTCAAGTGATTTTCCTGTTTTGAAGTAACTTCACTGTGATTGTAAACTATTGGTGTCCCTGCTTCAACACGGTGCATCTGTAAGAAAGGAGCAGAGGCCATGAAAGGCTTTCAGCACCGACTAGGTTAAAAAGCAAGAAATGTTAAAGCGGCTGAATTTGGACGTTCACGTAGCATCACTTTGCACAGCCACAGCAGTCTTCCAAAAAGATCTATTGGCAGCGGTGGGATTCGAACCCACGCCCCCGAAGAGACTGGAGCCTAAATCCAGCGCCTTGGACCGCTCGGCCACGCTACCCTGTGCTCCTGTGCTAACCGGCTCGCTGCGACGGGTGGAAAAGTTTCTTTCCATTCCTTTTTTCGCCGTCCACATTCCGGAAATAGAGGCAACGCTACCACACTAAGCCCTTTTCAATGAGTAAAACTGTCTGTTTCCAACCTTTTGCCTACTAATTGCTTTCCACCGTTATTTGATTCAAGTGATTTTCCTGTTTTGAAGTAACTTCACTGTGATTGTAAACTATTGGTGTCCCTGCTTCAATACGGTGCATCTGTAAGAAAGGAGCAGAGGCCATGACAGGCTTTCAGCACCGACTTGGCTAAAAAGCAAGGAATGTAAAAGCGGCTGAATTTGGACGTTCATGCAGCATCACTTTGCGCAGCCACAGCAGTCTTCCAAAAAGATGTACTGGCAGCGGTGGGATTCGAACCCACACCCCCGAAGAGACTGGAGCCTTAATCCAGCGCCTAGGACTGCTCGGCCACGCTACCCTGTGTGCCCACGCTCTCCGGCTCGCTACGACTGGTGAAAAAGTTTCTTTCCATTCCTTTTTTCGCCTTCCACCTTCCGGAAGTAGAGGCAACGCTACCACACTAAGCCCTTTTCAATGAGTAAATCTGTCTGTTTCCATCCTTTTGCCTACTATTTGCTTTCCACTGTTATTTTATTCAAGTGATTTTCCTGTTTTGAAGTAACTTCACTGTGATTGTAAACTATTGGTGTCCCTGCTTCAACACGGTGCATCTGTAAGAAAGGAGCAGAGGCCGTGAAAGGCTTTCAGCACCGACTAGGCTAAAAACCAAGGAATGTAAAAGCGGCTGAATTTGGACATTCATGCAGCATCACTTTGCGCAGCCACAGCAGTCTTCCAAAAAATGTAATGGCAGCGGTGGGATTCGACCCATGCCCGCGAAGAGATTGGAGCCTTAATACAGCTACTTGGACCACTGGGCCACGCTACCCTGTATGCCTGCGCACTCCGGCTCGCTACGACCGGTGGAAAAGTTTCTTTCCATTCCTTTTTTCGCCTTCCACCTTCCGGAAATAGAGGCAACGCTACCACACTAAGCCCTTTTCAATGAGTAAAACTGGCTGTTTCCATCCTTTTGCCTACTAATTGCTTTCCAATGTTATTTTATTCAAGTGATTTTCCTGTTTTGAAGTAACTTCACTGTGATTGTAAACTATTGGTGTCCCTGCTTCAACACGGTGCATCTGTAAGAAAGGAGCAGAGGCTGTGACAGGCTTTCAGCACCGACTTGACTAAAAAGCAAGGAATGTAAAAGCGGCTGAATTTGGACGTTCATGCAGCATCACTTTGCGCAGCCACAGCAGTCTTCCAAAAATATGTACTGGCAGCGGTGGGATTCAAACCCACGCACCCGAAGAGACTAGAGCCTTAATACAGCGCCTTGGACCACTCAGCCACGCTACCCTGTGTGCCTACGCTCTCCGGCTCGATACGACCGGTGGAAAAGTTTCTTTCCATTCCTTTTTTCGCCTTCCACCTTCCGGAAGTAGAGGCAACGCTACCACACTAAGCCCTTTTCAATGAGTAAATCTGGCTGTTTCCATCCTTTTGCCTACTATTTGCTTTCCACTGTTATTTTATTCAAGTGATTTTCCTGTTTTGAAGTAACTTCACTGTGATTGTAAACTATTGGTGTCCCTGCTTCAACACGGTGCATCTGTAAGAAAGGAGCAGAGGCCGTGAAAGGCTTTCAGCACCGACTAGGCTAAAAACCAAGGAATGTAAAAGCGGCTGAATTTGGACGTTCAAGCAGCATCACTTTGCACAGCCACAGCAATCTTCCAAAAAGATCTATTGGCAGCGGTGGGATTCGAACGCACGCCCCCGAAAAGACTGGAGCCTAAATCCAGCGCCTTGGACCCGCCTCGGCCACGCTACCCTGTGCTCCTGTGCTAACCGGCTCGCTGCGACGGGTGGAAAAGTTTCTTTCCATTCCTTTTTTCGCCGTCCACATTCCGGAAATAGAGGCAACGCTACCACACTAAGCCCTTTTCAATGAGTAAAACTGTCTGTTTCCAACCTTTTGCCTACTAATTGCTTTCCACCGTTATTTGATTCAAGTGATTTTCCTGTTTTGAAGTAACTTCACTGTGATTGTAAACTATTGGTGTCCCTGCTTCAATACGGTGCATCTGTAAGAAAGGAGCAGAGGCCATGACAGGCTTTCAGCACCGACTTGGCTAAAAAGCAAGGAATGTAAAAGCGGCTGAATTTGGACGTTCATGCAGCATCACTTTGCGCAGCCACAGCAGTCTTCCAAAAAGATGTACTGGCAGCGGTGGGATTCGAACCCACACCCCCGAAGAGACTGGAGCCTTAATCCAGCGCCTAGGACTGCTCGGCCACGCTACCCTGTGTGCCCACGCTCTCCGGCTCGCTACGACTGGTGAAAAAGTTTCTTTCCATTCCTTTTTTCGCCTTCCACCTTCCGGAAGTAGAGGCAACGCTACCACACTAAGCCCTTTTCAATGAGTAAATCTGTCTGTTTCCATCCTTTTGCCTACTATTTGCTTTCCACTGTTATTTTATTCAAGTGATTTTCCTGTTTTGAAGTAACTTCACTGTGATTGTAAACTATTGGTGTCCCTGCTTCAACACGGTGCATCTGTAAGAAAGGAGCAGAGGCCGTGAAAGGCTTTCAGCACCGACTAGGCTAAAAACCAAGGAATGTAAAAGCGGCTGAATTTGGACATTCATGCAGCATCACTTTGCGCAGCCACAGCAGTCTTCCAAAAAATGTAATGGCAGCGGTGGGATTCGACCCATGCCCGCGAAGAGATTGGAGCCTTAATACAGCTACTTGGACCACTGGGCCACGCTACCCTGTATGCCTGCGCACTCCGGCTCGCTACGACCGGTGGAAAAGTTTCTTTCCATTCCTTTTTTCGCCTTCCACCTTCCGGAAATAGAGGCAACGCTACCACACTAAGCCCTTTTCAATGAGTAAAACTGGCTGTTTCCATCCTTTTGCCTACTAATTGCTTTCCAATGTTATTTTATTCAAGTGATTTTCCTGTTTTGAAGTAACTTCACTGTGATTGTAAACTATTGGTGTCCCTGCTTCAACACGGTGCATCTGTAAGAAAGGAGCAGAGGCTGTGACAGGCTTTCAGCACCGACTTGACTAAAAAGCAAGGAATGTAAAAGCGGCTGAATTTGGACGTTCATGCAGCATCACTTTGCGCAGCCACAGCAGTCTTCCAAAAATATGTACTGGCAGCGGTGGGATTCAAACCCACGCACCCGAAGAGACTAGAGCCTTAATACAGCGCCTTGGACCTCTCAGCCACGCTACCCTGTGTGCCTACGCTCTCCGGCTCGATACGACCGGTGGAAAAGTTTCTTTCCATTCCTTTTTTCGCCTTCCACCTTCTGGAAGTAGAGGCAACGCTACCACACTAAGCCCTTTTCAATGAGTAAATCTGGCTGTTTCCATCCTTTTGCCTACTATTTGCTATCCACTGTTATTTTATTCAAGTGATTTTCCTGTTTTGAAGTAACTTCACTGTGATTGTAAACTATTGGTGTCCCTGCTTCAACACGGTGCATCTGTAAGAAAGGAGCAGAGGCCGTGAAAGGCTTTCAGCACCGACTAGGCTAAAAACCAAGGAATGTAAAAGCGGCTGAATTTGGACGTTCAAGCAGCATCACTTTGCACAGCCACAGCAATCTTCCAAAAAGATCTATTGGCAGCGGTGGGATTCGAACGCACGCCCCCGAAAAGACTGGAGCCTAAATCCAGCGCCTTGGACCGCTCGGCCACGCTACCCTGTGCTCCTGCGCTAACCGGTTCGCCACGACCGGTGGAAAAGTTTCTTTCCATTCCTTTTTTCGCCTTCCACATTCCGGAAATAGAGGCAACGCTACCACACTAAGCCCTTTTCAATGAGTAAAACTGTCTGTTTCCAACCTTTTGCCTACTAATTGCTTTCCACTGTTATTTGATTCAAGTGATTTTCCTGTTCTGAAGTAACTTCACTGTGATTGTAAACTATTGGTGTCCCTGCTTCAACACGTTGCATCTGTAAGAAAGGAGCAGAGGCCGTGAAAGTCTTTCAGCACCGACTTGACTAAAAAGCAAGGAATGTAAAAGCGGCTGAATTTGGACGTTCATGCAGCATCACTTTGCGCAGCCACAGCTGTCTTCCAAAAAGATGTACTGGCAGCGGTGGGATTCAAACCCATGCACCCGAAGAGACTAGAGCCTTAATACAGCGCCTTGGACCACTCGGCCACGCTACCCTGTGTGCCTACGCTCTCCGGCTCGATACGACCGGTGGAAAAGTTTCTTTCCATTCCTTTTTTTGCCTTCCACCTTCCGGAAGTAGAGGCAACGCTACCACACTAAGCCCTTTTCAATGAGTAAATCTGGCTGTTTCCATCCTTTTGCCTACTAATTGCTTTCCACTGTTATTTTATTCAAGTGATTTTCCTGTTTTGAAGTAACTTCACTGTGATTGTAAACTATTGGTGTCCCTGCTTCAACACGGTGCATCTGTAAGAAAGGAGCAGAGGCCGTGAAAGGCTTTCAGCACCGACTAGGTTAAAAAGCAAGAAATGTTAAAGCGGCTGAATTTGGACGTTCACGCAGCATCACTTTGCACAGCCACAGCAGTCTTCCAAAAAGATCTATTGGCAGCGGTGGGATTCGAACCCATGCCCCCGAAGAGACTGGAGCCTAAATCCAGCGCCTTGGACCGCTCGACCACGCTACCCTGTGCTCCTGCGCTAACCGGCTCGCTACGACCGGTGGAAAAGTTTCTTTCCATTCCTTTTTTCGCCTTCCACATTCCGGAAATAGAGGCAACGCTACCACACTAAGCCCTTTTCAATGAGTAAAACTGTCTGTTTCCAACCATTTGCCTACAAATTGCTTTCCACTGTTATTTGATTCAAGTGATTTTCCTGTTTTGAAGTAACTTCACTGTGATTGTAAACTATTGGTGTCTATTGACGTTCATGTCTATTGACTTTCCATTCCTTTTTTCGCCTTCTACCTTCCGGAAATAGAGGAAACGCTACCACACTAAGCCCTTTTTAATGAGTAAAACTGGCTGTTTCCATCCTTTTGCCTACTAATTGCTTTCCAATGTTATTTTATTCAAGTGATTTTCCTGTTTTGAAGTAACTTCACTGTGATTGTAAACTATTGGTGTCCCTGCTTCAACACGGTGCATCTGTAAGAAAGGAGCAGAGGCCGTGACGGACTTTCAGCACTGACTTGGCTAAAAAGCAAGTAATGTAAAAGCGGCTGAATTTGGACGTTCATGCAGCATCACTTTGCGCAGCCACAGCAGTCTTCCAAAAAAATTTACTGGCAGTGGTGGGATTCAAACCCACGCCCCTGAAGAGATTGGAGCCTTAATACAGCGACTTGGACCACTCGGCCACACTACCCTGTGTGCCTACGCTCTCAGGCTCGGTACGACCGGTGGAAAAGTTTCTTTCCATTCCTTTTTTCGCCTTCCACCTTCCGGAAGTAGAGTGTAACGGTGGCTGCCCCAAATCAAATTTGACTTAATAAAATTTAAATTGTTCGGGCGCCAGACAAGTAAAACTTGTCAAGTAAAAAAAAAAATATATATATATGTAATGAAGTTCAATTTCCCCGAAGATAACTCAAACCACCGTTACACAAAAAACGAAAATAAATTCCTTCAAATACCCACAATAATGTAGAATAGGGCTTAAATGACACACAGTCAGAAATTGAAGGGTTTGGTCAAAAATATGTATATTTTAAGAAAACATTTTTGCAAAGAAATAAAATAAAATAAACTACACAAAGTTAAATTTTCGCAGAGTTTTTTTTCTTTACCTCACATGACAAATAACAAAATATTTAAGGCAAACAGTTCTTTTTTTCAAACTCAGTTTGTGTTCAATTTTCAGCCAAAATAAAGAAATGAAGGGGGAAAAAAAAAACACACACAAAAAAAACACTTCAAACGAGTGTTTGTGTATGGGTGTGTGCGTGTACAATGAGCGTGTATGTGTGTGTGTGTGGTGGTGGCTGCGTGAAGCAGTCTGTGTAGCGGCCGCAAATCCTGGGCCGGAGAAAGAGTTTGGAGACTTGGCGAGAGTTTGGCGTGAGTTTAGAAACTCTTGGCGTGAGGTTAAAAGATGATGGACATCACCACTAGTACCTGAGGCAGGCGAACGAACCAGGCTGGATTATGTTGCACCAGGCAGGCGAACGAACCATGCAGACGCAGTAGAACAATTTCTCCGTCACTTTGGCGATCGCACCCAGTCAGCGCATGCACAGAGATTCCAGCAAAGAATAGTACGACCTTCAGCTTCAGGTAGCGTATGTCCCACTCCAATAATAACCTACAGGTGTGTTTTGTTTTTTACTCGCGCCCCAACTTCCGTTTCTAGCGCTCTTTTATTCTAAATTTCCTCATTGGTTTCCGCCCATCAGAAAAAATGAAAAGCTGATATGGATTTCTTCCATATCGCTACACTCTCCCTCCCTGGAGAAGACAACCTATGGTTGTGGAAATGTGAATCATAATTAAAATCCAATGAATTCCTCTTCATCAGAAGATTCATTGAATATCTGGCAGAGCCTTTTCTTCTCCTGGCATTCCAGCTCTTCAGCCGTGGGAAAGCATGGTTTCAGGTTGCACACATGCACTATGCGAACATCTTCGCCAGTGGACTCTAGCGCTATTCGATAGTTCAATGGACCCACCTGTTTTATGACACGGTAAGGGCCTTTCCATTTTTGAGCCAATTTTGCAGTGAAGTGATGTTGTGCACTAGACTGGGGAAAGGTTCTCATCCACACACGATCATTTTCCTTGTATGTGACATCTCGTCTTCTTTTCCGGTAAGTATTGGTCCCATTTTCTGTGATTGTTGTCCACATAGGCAGAAATCATGCATTTGAGCGTACGGTTAACCCTCTCGGTCATATTTGTTTGTGGATGGTATGATGTTGTCAATTTAGGTTTGATACTCCACTTTTGACAGAGTTCTCTGAACAGTGATGACACAAATTGTGTACCTCTATCCGACAGAATGAAGTCTGGCACCCCCCAACGGGTTAGAATTTCCTTCCGAAGAAGTAACGCAACAGTCTCAGCTTTAGCATTGCGCATGGGGAAAAATTCCACCCACCGGGAGTAGTAATCTACAAAGACTAAGAGGTACTCATTTTGCTGTGTGCTGCGTGGCATTGGCCCCATAATGTCCACTCCAAGCATCTCATTGGGACGGGTGGTGGTGACTTGCTGTAGTTTGCCCACAGGTTTCTGATTTTCTCCCTTAAGAGTCTGGCATTTGACACATTTTTTGACGTGGTGTTTTATGTCAGTCCACATTCCAGGCCAGAATGCAACATCATGGATACGCTTGTAGGTCTTATAAATACCTACATGACCGCTCCAGGGATTAGAGTGGTAGTGGTGTAGAATGGACGACACAAGGCTGGTAGGAATGTAGACTCTGTAATGAACTTGATTGTTCGGCAGGTGAGTTTTGTGATAGAGTTTATCTTCCACTATCTCATACTGATCTTTAAAAGAGGAATCATTTTCTGCAAGTGCTTTAAGTGTGTTGGTGATGACAGGGTCTTTGTGCTGTTCCTCCCAGATTGTGGCTGGAGATATCGGAAACTCAGCATTCTCCTGTTGGTGTTGGTTGGTGTACAGGTTACAACTGGTGTGAATCCGAGACAGAGCATCAGGTGCCATATTTAGTTTTCCTTTGCGATATTCAATGATAAAATCAAATCTCTGTAGTCGCAAGGCCCACCGGATGAGGCGACTCGTGGTTTTTGTGGAAGACATTACCCATTGTAACGCTGAGTGGTCTGTGATGACAGTGAACAGTTTGTGCTCTAGGTAGTGCTGCCATTTTTCCAGGGCCCAAATTACAGCCAAACACTCTTTTTCAGTGGCTGTGTAATTGGTCTCTGCTTTGTTCAGGGTTCTGCTGGCATAAGCAATAACTTGTTCCAATCCCTGTTCCTTGCGCTGGGTCAGCACAGCACCCAGACCAGTGTTACTGGCATCCGTATAGACAGTAAAAGGCAGTTGAAGGTCAGGATGGCCAAGAATGGGAGGAGAGGTAAGACAGCATTTTAAATGTTCAAAGGCTTGTTGACATTGTTGTGACCAGAGGAATGAACATCCTTTTTTTTTCAGTGCATTGATGGGTTCAGCGATCCTGGAGAAGTTTGGTACAAACCGGTGGTACCACCCGGCTAACCCCAGGAAGCGCTGGACCTCCTTGATGCTGGTGGGCACAGGGTATTCACGTATAGCCTCCACTTTACTTGGGTCTGCAGCTATGCCTTGGACGCTGACAACATGTCCCAGAAAAGTTATTTTCTGAAGACAGAACTTGCTCTTTTTTAAATTAATGGTGAGGCCAGCCATTTGCAGTTTATAAAAAACAGCTTGGAGGTCGGAGAAGTGCTGGGCTACAGATGGTGAGTAAATAATGATGTCGTCAATGTAGACAAAGCAGATGTTTCCACGCAATTCTCCTAGAACGTTCTCCATTAGTCTTTGGAAGGTTGCTGGGGCATTTTTTAACCCAAATGGCATAACATTAAACTGAAACAGTCCTGATGAAGTTGTGAAAGCTGTCTTTGGTTTACTTTCTTGATCCATGTTTACCTGCCAGTAGCCACTGTTAAGGTCAATGGTGGAAAAGATGGCCGCTCCAGATAGTGACTCCAAGATCTCAGTGATGTTGGGTAATGGGTAAGCATCATTCTCTGTAATGGCATTAACTTTTCTGTAGTCCACACAAAACCTAAGGCTTCCGTCTTTTTTAGGGACCAAGACGACAGGTGAGGCCCATCCAGAGTGTGATGGTTCTACGATGCCGGCAGTCAACATCTCTTCCAGTTGCTCTGTAATGACAGCTTGTTTGGCAGGTGTTGTGCGGTACGGTCTTTGTTTTATAGGTACTTGGTGGGTAGTATATATGTGATGCTGTGTAACTTCAGTACGTCCTGGACGAAGGGTACAAACTTGAGGGTTTGACTCGAGGATCTGCCGTAACTGTTGCTTGCCTTCCGGAGGTAAGTGGGCATCCTGTACAGCAGTGTTAATTAGTGTCTTCTCATCCAGGCAGGCTGGTTGAAACATGTTAAGTTGAGGAGGAGGAACAGAAGATAGTAAGGAGAGGCTGTTGGGATTTTTATTTCCCATCTTTCCCCTTGGATGTTGGGAACTGATAACTGGTACACTGGCATTTGTTGGCTGGAAAGGATAATACTCTTTAGGATTGGACTGAAATGAATACTTTTGATCTGCCACATTGATCTGCAGCCCACTGGAGAAGATGAAGTCCAGTCCTAATACGACTGCATAGGCCAGGGCTTTGGCTGATAGAACAACAGCAGGTATGGTGAATACTTTTTGATGTAGGGTGATTGGCATGTTTATCCAACCTAAAGGAATTTCTGCTTCCCCATTTGCTAGGTAGAGCGGACCCTGGGTCCATGGATGGAGTTTTTGTGAAGTGAGCTCCTTCCAGAGATTCTCATGTAGAAGGGTGTAGCTAGCCCCAGTATCAACAATGGCTTTTCCCTTCCAGGTACCAATGCAAAGTGGTATCACTAATTGTTGTGGAACAATTGCAGCAGGTGGTGGTTTCTTACCAGTTGTTGATGAATTGTGGGGAAAGGTGGCAGACACAGAGCGATTGCCAGATGGACCAGTACCTTTAGAAGATGGAAATGTTGTCCGCTTGTTATTGGAGGAAGGGTGTTGGCTGGTGGACTGAGGTGACTGGGACTGAGAAGAGACAAAGTGAGGACAGCTGCCAGGTGAGTGATGGCCTTTACATCGCCAGCATTGCACTAAAGGCTTCTCTGCCGGGCGGTTGGGAATAGGTCTTTGAGGCATGGATAGGGGTTGCTTAGAACTCACACGTTTTTCATATTGCAGTTGTTGTTCGTAGTCTTTTTCCAGCTGTTGGCCCAATTTCACAAGCTCATCGACTGTGTTCACCCGACTGCGAATCTGGCTTGCAAGGTAAGGATTCATATTTTTCAAAATCATTTTCACCAACTCACTGTCGGTCAAGGTGGGCTTCCACCTTTTGCAGAGAGCTCTGTATGTAAATGCAAAGTCCCTAATGCTCTCTCTTTCTCCCTGTGTTCTTGTCCTTACCCTTTCAGCCAGCTCGTCTTCATAATCCTCTGAGAGGAAAGCAGAGAGGAAAGCAGCTTCAAACTCTTCCCACGTGGTTATTGAGGATCGTGCAACTTCCCACCAGTCCCGGGCAGTACCATAAAGGACAGTGCGGAAAGTGGCCAGGATGTCAGCATTAGTAAGAGGATGTAACGCCAAGAAATCCTGACATCGAGTTAGATAGAGCAAGGGGTCCAAGTCATCTGACTGTCTCCCAAAAGTAGGAAATGTAATCTTAAGATGATCACTCTTTACAACAGGAGTAGGAAACATTGGAGGTGTCACTGGTGATGTAGGTGAAACTGCAGTGGTCAGAGGCAAGGGTGAGTAATCTCTTGTCTGCAGGTCAATCATTTGTTTCTCTTGCTTTTCGAGTCTTTTCTCAAGTTCAGTTTGTAAGCTTTTTACAGTTGCACACAGGGTGTTGGTGGTTTGGGTGCACTGGGTGAGTTCTGTTGACAACTGGTCATAATTTTTTTGATGGGTTACCAGGTAGGTTTTGATGTCCTGCTGAAGCTCCACTTGAAGTTGGTCAATCATGAACCGTACTTCAGACACATACGTAGTCTTAGCTTTGTGAAGTTCATCAGACATCATGACTTTAAGTGACTTAGTGAGTTGATCAGTCTCTTCCTTCACATGCTTCTTACTTTCAGAAATGTGGGTGAGCATTTCTTGTTGGTTTTGCTTGAGTTTATCAGCAAGGTTAGAAATCAGGCTGTCGTGATGTGCAGTCATGGTTTTAAGTTCTTTGGCAAGTTCACCAATGTTTTTTTCATGGGTTTGCATATGCTGTGTCAACGTGTCCCAGTTTCCTTTAACTTGAGTGAGTTGATGCATTCCTTTTCCAGGAGTTGACAGGATGCCAGGCAAGCCCTGCTGTGCCACTGAAGATAAAGATGAAGGCCCAGGTGATGTACATATCTGCATGGAGTCGCCATTCGGTTCCTGCTCCCAGGTGAAGGGTTGAACAGGAGTACTGCCAGCTAGTGGTGAAGTTGCAAACCGCACATGGGTTCCTGGGAAGTCAGTGGTGCTGGCTTGAGTAGGAGTGAAGTGGAAAGGAGCACGAAGAGGTCCAGTTGAAGAAAGTAGAGGACGGGGTGCTGGAGGCCAGACTGGGGTAGCAACATCTGGTGCTGGTGGTTCTATCTCCACAAAAGTGGATGGAGACAGAGGAGTGGCAGCCATGTTTGATTGTCAGTGTATGTATAGTCAGTCAGTGTAAAAATGTAGTGAAATGCAAGTTGAGTGAAAAAAAAACAATGTATAAATGTTTGAAAAAATAAATTGCAGCAGAATACTCTTAACAGTTCAGTGTGAAGTGTCTGTCCAATTGTCCAATTCACCAATTCACACTTCAATTCACTTAACTTCACAAATCAATAATTAGATTTTTAGATTTCAATAACACAAATGGGTGTTTCCACAACTTTCACATAATTGGGTCAGTTTGGCAGCAAGACAACTAAGGGGTAACACAATTATATATTTAACAACGTGCAAGTTCACAAACAAAAAGTATCTTCCCACAAAACCATTAAGTAAAGGAAAAAACTGTTTCAATTCAGTATGTATATACACCACAATTTCACAAACACAAAAAAATATAGGCAGTGACAGCCAACCTTTAAGTAATCGTTTAGGGAAACTCAAATTCAAAGCTCAAATGACCAGTTTAAGTGGTCATGGTTTACGTGCTTAAATGTTTAAGTTTCAAGTTGTCAAGGTTTAAGTGTTTAAGTTTCAAGTCATCAAGGTTTAAGTGTTTAAGTTTCAAGTTTCATGTCTCAAGTTTCAAGTTTCAAGTCCCTGTTCGGGTGCCACTTCTGTAACGGTGGCTGCCCCAAATCAAATTTGACTTAATAAAATTTAAATTGTTCGGGCGCCAGACAAGTAAAACTTGTCAAGTAAAAAAAAAAATATATATATATGTAATGAAGTTCAATTTCCCCGAAGATAACTCAAACCACCGTTACACAAAAAATGAAAATAAATTCCTTCAAATACCCACAATAATGTAGAATAGGGCTTAAATGACACACAGTCAGAAATTGAAGGGTTTGGTCAAAAATATGTATATTTTAAGAAAACATTTTTGCAAAGAAATAAAATAAAATAAACTACACAAAGTTAAATTTTCGCAGAGTTTTTTTTCTTTACCTCACATGACAAATAACAAAATATTTAAGGCAAACAGTTCTTTTTTTCAAACTCAGTTTGTGTTCAATTTTCAGCCAAAATAAAGAAATGAAGGGGGAAAAAAAAAACACACACAAAAAAAACACTTCAAACGAGTGTTTGTGTATGGGTGTGTGCGTGTACAATGAGCGTGTATGTGTGTGTGTGTGGTGGTGGCTGCGTGAAGCAGTCTGTGTAGCGGCCGCAAATCCTGGGCCGGAGAAAGAGTTTGGAGACTTGGCGAGAGTTTGGCGTGAGTTTAGAAACTCTTGGCGTGAGGTTAAAAGATGATGGACATCACCACTAGTACCTGAGGCAGGCGAACGAACCAGGCTGGATTATGTTGCACCAGGCAGGCGAACGAACCATGCAGACGCAGTAGAACAATTTCTCCGTCACTTTGGCGATCGCACCCAGTCAGCGCATGCACAGAGATTCCAGCAAAGAATACTACGACCTTCAGCTTCAGGTAGCGTGTGTCCCACTCCAATAATAACCTACAGGTGTGTTTTGTTTTTTACTCGCGCCCCAACTTCCGTTTCTAGCGCTCTTTTATTCTAAATTTCCTCATTGGTTTCCGCCCATCAGAAAAAATGAAAAGCTGATATGGATTTCTTCCATATCGCTACAAGAGGCAACGCTACCACACTAAGCCCTTTTCAATGAGTAAATCTGTCTGTTTCCATCCTTTTGCCTACTAATTGCTTTCCACTGTTATTTTATTCAAGTGATTTTCCTGTTTTGAAGTAACTTCACTGTGATTGTAAACTATTGGTGTCCCTGCTTCAACACGGTGCATCTGTAAGAAAGGAGCAGAGGCTGTGAAAGGCTTTCAGCACCGACTAGGCTAAAAAGCAAGGCATGTTAAAGCGGCTGAATTTGGACGTTCACGCAGCATCACTTTGCACAGCCACAGCAGTCTTTCAAAAAGATCTATTGGTAGCGGTGGGATTCGAACCCACGCCTCCCCGAAGAAACTGGAGCCTAAATCCAGTGCCTTGGACCGCTCGGCCACGCTACCCTGTGCTCCTGCGCTAACCGGCTCGCTACGACCGGTGGAAAAGTTTCTTTCCATTTCTTTTTTTGCCTTACACATTCCGGAAATAGAGGCAACGCTACCACACTAAGCCCTTTTCAATGAGTAAAACTGTCTGTTTCCAACCTTTTGCCTACTAATTGCTTTCCACTGTTATTTGATTCAAGTGATTTTCCTGTTTTGAAGTAACTTCACTGTGATTGTAAACTATCGGTGTCCCTGCTTCAATACGGTGCATCTGTAAGAAAGGAGCAGAGGCCGTGACAGGCTTTCAGCACCGACCTGGCTAAAAAGCAAGGAATGTAAAAGCGGCTGAATTTGGACGTTCATGCAGCATCACTTTGCGCAGCCACAGCAGTCTTCCAAAAAGATGTACTGGCAGCGGTGGGATTCTAACACACACCCCCGAAGAGACTGGAGCCTTAATCCAGCGCCTAGGACTGCTCGGCCACGCTACCCTGTGTGCCTAGGCTCTCCGGCTCGCTACGACCGGTGAAAAAGTTTCTTTCCATTCCTTTTGTCGCCTTCCACCTTCCGGAAGTAGAGGCAACGCTACCACACTAAGCCCTTTTCAATGAGTAAATGTGTCTGTTTCCATCCTTTTGCCTACTATTTGCTTTCCACTGTTATTTTATTCAAGTGATTTTCCTGTTTTGAAGTAACTTCACTGTGATTGTAAACTATTGGTGTCCCTGCTTCAACACGGTGCATCTGTAAGAAAGGAGCAGAGGCCGTGAAAGGCTTTCAGCACCGACTAGGCTAAAAAGCAAGGAATGTTAAAGCGGCTGAATTTGGACGTTCAAGCAGCATCACTTTGCACAGCCACAGCAGTCTTCCAAAAAGATCTATTGGCAGCGGTGGGATTCGAACCCACGCCCCCGAAGAGACTGGAGCTTAAATCCAGCGCCTTGGACCGCTCGGCCACGCTACCCTGTGCTCCTGCGCTAACCGGTTCGCTACGACCGGTGGAAAAGTTTCTTTCCATTCCTTTTTTCGCCTTCCACATTCCGGAAATAGAGGCAACGCAACCACACTAAGCCCTTTTCAATGAGTAAAACTGTCTGTTTCCAACCTTTTGCCTACTAATTGCTTTCCACTGTTATTTGATTCAAGTGATTTTCCTGTTCTGAAGTAACTTCACTGTGATTGTAAACTATTGGTGTCCCTGCTTCAACACGTTGCATCTGTAAGAAAGGAGCAGAGGCCGTGAAAGTCTTTCAGCACCGACTTGACTAAAAAACAAGGAATGTAAAAGCGGCTGAATTTGGACGTTCATGCAGCATCACTTTGCGCAGCCACAGCTGTCTTCCAAAAAGATGTACTGGCAGCGGTGGGATTCAAACCCATGCACCCGAAGAGACTAGAGCCTTAATACAGCGCCTTGGACCACTCGGCCACGCTACCCTGTGTGCCTATGCTCTCCGGCTCGATACGACCGGTGGAAAAGTCTCTTTCCATTCCTTTTTTCGCCTTCCACCTTCCGGAAGTAGAGGCAACGCTACCACACTAAGCCCTTTTCAATGAGTAAATCTGGCTGTTTCCATCCTTTTGCCTACTAATTGCTTTCCACTGTTATTTTATTCAAGTGATTTTCCTGTTTTGAAGTAACTTCACTGTGATTGTAAACTATTGGTGTCCCTGCTTCAACATGGTGCATCTGTAAGAAAGGAGCAGAGGCCGTGAAAGGCTTTCAGCACCGACTAGGTTAAAAAGCAAGAAATGTTAAAGCGGCTGAATTTGGACGTTCACGCAGCATCACTTTGCACAGCCACAGCAGTCTTCCAAAAAGATCTATTGGCAGCGGTGGGATTCGAACCCATGCCCCCGAAGAGACTGGAGCCTAAATCCAGCGCCTTGGACCGCTCGACCACGCTACCCTGTGCTCCTGCGCTAACCGGCTCGCTTCGACCGGTGGAAAAGTTTCTTTCCATTCCTTTTTTCGCCTTCCACATTCCGGAAATAGAGGCAACGCTGCCACACTAAGCCCTTTTCAATTTGTAAAACTGGCTGTTTCCATCCTTTTGCCTACTAATTGCTTTCCAATGTTATTTTATTCAAGTGATTTTCCTGTTTTGAAGTAACTTCACTGTGATTGTAAACTATTGGTGTCCTTGCTTCAACACGGTGCATCTGTAAGAAAGGAGCAGAGGCCGTGAAGGACTTTCAGCACCGACTTGGCTAAAAAGCAAGGAATTTAAAAGCGGCTGAATTTGGACGTTCATGCAGCATCACTTTGCGCAGCCACAGCAGTCTTCCAAAAAAATGTACTGGCAGTGGTGGGATTCGAACCCACGCCCCCAAAGAGATTGGAGCCTTAATACAGCGACTTGGACCACTCGGCCACACTACCCTGTGTGCCTACGCTCTCCGGCTCGGTACGACCGGTGGAAAAGTTTCTTTCCATTCCTTTTTTCGCCTTCCACCTTCCGGAAGTAGAGGCAACGCTACCACACTAAGCCCTTTTCAATGAGTAAATCTGTCTGTTTCCATCCTTTTGCCTACTAATTGCTTTCCACTGTTATTTTATTCAAGTGATTTTCCTGTTTTGAAGTAACTTCACTCTGATTGTAAACTATTGGTGTCCCTGCTTCAACACGGTGCATCTGTAAGAAAGGAGCAGAGGCCGTGAAAGGCTTTCAGCACCGACTAGGCTAAAAAGCAAGAAATGTTAAAGCGGCTGAATTTGGACGTTCACGCAGCATCACTTTGCACAGCCACAGCAGTCTTCCAAAAAGATTTAATGGCAGCAGTGGGATTCGAACCCACGCCCCCGAAGAGATTGGAGCCTTAATACAGCGACTTGGACCGCTCGCCCACGCTACCCTGTGTGCCTGCGCTCTCCGGCTCACTACGACCGGTGGAAAAGTTTCTTTCCATTCCTTTTTTCGCCTTTCACCTTCCGGAAGTAGAGGCAACGCTACCACACTAAGCCCTTTTCAATGAGTAAATCTGTCTGTTTCCATCCTTTTGCCTACTAATTGCTTTCCAATGTTATTTTATTCAAGTGATTTTCCTGTTTTGAAGTAACTTCACTGTGATTGTAAACTATTGGTGTCTCTGCTTCAATACGGTGCATCTGTAAGAAAGGAGCAGAGGCTGTGAAAGGCTTTCATCACCGACTAGGCTAAAAAGCAAGGAATGTTAAAGCGGCTGAATTTGGACGTTCACGCAGCATCACTTTGCACAGCCACAGCAGTCTTCCAAAAAGATCTATTGGCAGCGGTGGGATTCGAAACCACGCCCCCGAAGAGACTGGAGCCTAAATCCAGCGTCTTGGACCGCTCGGCCACGCTACCCTGTGCTCCTGCGCTAACCGGCTCGCTACGACCGGTGGAAAAGTTTCTTTCCATTCCTTTTTTCGCCTTCCACATTCCGGAAATAGAGGCAACGCTACCACACTAAGCCCTTTTCAATGAGTAAAACTGTTTGTTTCCAACCTTTTGCCTACTAATTGCTTTCCACTGTTATTTGATTCAAGTGATTTTCCTGTTTTGAAGTAACTTCACTGTGATTGTAAACTATTGGTGTCCCTGCTTCAATACGGTGCATCTGTAAGAAAGGAGCAGAGGCCGTGACAGGCTTTCAGCACCGACTTGGCTAAAAAGCAAGGAATGTAAAAGCGGCTGAATTTGGACGTACATGCAGCATCACTTTGCGCAGCCACAGCAGTCTTCCAAAAAGATGTACTGGCAGCGGTGGGATTCTAACCCACACCCCCGAAGAGACTGGAGCCTTAATCCAGCGCCTAGGACTGCTCGGCCACGCTACCCTGTGTGCCTACGCTCTCCGGCTCGCTACGACCGGTGAAAAAGTTTCTTTCCATTCCTTTTGTCGCCTTCCAGCTTCCGGAAGTAGAGGCAACGCTACCACACTAAGCCCTTTTCAATGAGTAAATCTGTCTGTTTCCATCCTTTTGCCTACTATTTGCTTTCCACTGTTATTTTATTCAAGTGATTTTCCTGTTTTGAAGTAACTTCACTGTGATTGTAAACTATTGGTGTCCCTGCTTCCACACGGTGCATCTGTAAGAAAGGAGCAGAGGCCGTGAAAGGCTTTCAGCACCGACTAGGCTAAAAAGCAAGGAATGTTAAAGCGGCTGAATTTGGACGTTCAAGCAGCATCACTTTGCACAGCCACAGCAGTCTTCCAAAAAGATCTATTGGCAGCGGTGGGATTCGAACCCACGCCCCCGAAGAGACTGGAGCCTAAATCCAGCGCCTTGGACCGCTCGGCCACGCTAACCTGTGCTCCTGCGCTAACCGGTTCGCTACGACCGGTGGAAAAGTTTCTTTCCATTCCTTTTTTCGCCTTCCACATTCCGGAAATAGAGGCAACGCTACCACACTAAGCCCTTTTCAATGAGTAAAACTGTCTGTTTCCAACCTTTTGCCTACTAATTGCTTTCCACTGTTATTTGATTCAAGTGATTTTCCTGTTCTGAAGTAACTTCACTGTGATTGTAAACTATTGGTGTCCCTGCTTCAACACGTTGCATCTGTAAGAAAGGAACAGAGGCCGTGAAAGGCTTTCAGCACCGACTTGACTAAAAAGCAAGGAATGTAAAAGCGGCTGAATTTGGACGTTCATGCAGCATCACTTTGCGCAGCCACAGCAGTCTTCCAAAAAGATGTACTGGCAGCGGTGGGATTCTAACACACCCCCAAAGAGACTGGAGCCTTAATCCAGCGCCTTGGACCACTCGGCCACGCTACCCTGTGTGCCTACGCTCTCCGGCTCGCTACGAACGGTGAAAAAGTTTCTTTCCATTCCTTTTTTCGCCTTCCACATTCCGGAAATAGAGGCAACGCTACCACACTAAGCCCTTTTCAATGAGTAAAACTGTCTGTTTCCAACCTTTTGCCTACTAATTGCTTTCCACTGTTATTTGATTCAAGTGATGTTCCTGTTCTGAAGTAACTTCACTGTGATTGTAAACTATTGATGTCCCTGCTTCAACACGTTGCATCTGTAAGAAAGGAGCAGAGGCCGTGAAAGGCTTTCAGCACCGACTTGACTAAAAAGCAAGGAATGTAAAAGCAGCTGAATTTGGACGTTCATGCAGCATCACTTTGCGCAGCCACAGCAGTCTTCCAGAAAGATGTACTGGCAGCAGTGGGATTCGAACCCACGCACCCAAAGAGACTAGAGCCTTAATACAGCGACTTGGACCGCTCGCCCATGCTACCCTGTGTGCCTGCGCTCTCCGGCTCACTACGACCGGTGGAAAAGTTTCTTTCCATTCCTTTTTTCGCCTTTCACCTTCCGGAAGTAGAGGCAACGCTACCACACTAAGCCCTTTTCAATGAGTAAATCTGTCTGTTTCCATCCTTTTGCCTACTAATTGCTTTCCAATGTTATTTTATTCAAGTGATTTTCCTGTTTTGAAGTAACTTCACTGTGATTGTAAACTATTGGTGTCCCTGCTTCAACACGGTGCATCTGTAAGAAAGGAGCAGAGGCTGTGAAAGGCTTTCAGCACCGACTAGGCTAAAAAGCAAGGAATGTTAAAGCGGCTGAATTTGGACGTTCACGCAGCATCACTTTGCACAGCCACAGCAGTCTTCCAAAAAGATCTATTGGCAGCGGTGGGATTCGAAACCACGCCCCCGAAGAGACTGGAGCCTAAATCCAGCGTCTTGGACCGCTCGGCCACGCTACCCTGTGCTCCTGCGCTAACCGGCTCGCTACGACCGGTGGAAAAGTTTCTTTCCATTCCTTTTTTCGCCTTCCACATTCCGGAAATAGAGGCAACGCTACCACACTAAGCCCTTTTCAATGAGTAAAACTGTTTGTTTCCAACCTTTTGCCTACTAATTGCTTTCCACTGTTATTTGATTCAAGTGATTTTCCTGTTTTGAAGTAACTTCACTGTGATTGTAAACTATTGGTGTCCCTGCTTTAATACGGTGCATCTGTAAGAAAGGAGCAGAGGCCGTGACAGGCTTTCAGCACCGACTTGGCTAAAAAGCAAGGAATGTAAAAGCGGCTGAATTTGGACGTACATGCAGCATCACTTTGCGCAGCCACAGCAGTCTTCCAAAAAGATGTACTGGCAGCGGTGGGATTCTAACCCACACCCCCGAAGAGACTGGAGCCTTAATCCAGCGTCTAGGACTGCTCGGCCACGCTACCCTGTGTGCCTACGCTCTCCGGCTCGCTACGACCGGTGAAAAAGTTTCTTTCCATTCCTTTTGTCGCCTTCCACCTTCCGGAAGAAGAGGCAACGCTACCACACTAAGCCCTTTTCAATGAGTAAATCTGTCTGTTTCCATCCTTTTGCCTACTATTTGCTTTCCACTGTTATTTTATTCAAGTGATTTTCCTGTTTTGAAGTAACTTCACTGTGATTGTAAACTATTGGTGTCCCTGCTTCCACACGGTGCATCTGTAAGAAAGGAGCAGAGGCCGTGAAAGGCTTTCAGCACCGACTAGGCTAAAAAGCAAGGAATGTTAAAGCGGCTGAATTTGGACGTTCAAGCAGCATCACTTTGCACAGCCACAGCAGTCTTCCAAAAAGATCTATTGGCAGCGGTGGGATTCGAACCCACTCCCCCGAAGAGACTGGAGCCTAAATCCAGCGCCTTGGACCGCTCGGCCACGCTAACCTGTGCTCCTGCGCTAACCGGTTCGCTACGACCGGTGGAAAAGTTTCTTTCCATTCCTTTTTTCGCCTTCCACATTCCGGAAATAGAGGCAACGCTACCACACTAAGCCCTTTTCAATGAGTAAAACTGTCTGTTTCCAACCTTTTGCCTACTAATTGCTTTCCACTGTTATTTGATTCAAGTGATTTTCCTGTTCTGAAGTAACTTCACTGTGATTGTAAACTATTGGTGTCCCTGCTTCAACACGTTGCATCTGTAAGAAAGGAACAGAGGCCGTGAAAGGCTTTCAGCACCGACTTGACTAAAAAGCAAGGAATTTAAAAGCGGCTGAATTTGGACGTTCATGCAGCATCACTTTGCGCAGCCACAGCAGTCTTCCAAAAAGATGTACTGGCAGCGGTGGGATTCTAACACGCCCCCAAAGAGACTGGAGCCTTAATCCAGCGCCTTGGACCACTCGGCCACGCTACCCTGTGTGCCTACGCTCTCCGGCTCGCTACGAACGGTGAAAAAGTTTCTTTCCATTCCTTTTTTCGCCTTCCACATTCCGGAAATAGAGGCAACGCTACCACACTAAGCCCTTTTCAATGAGTAAAACTGTCTGTTTCCAACCTTTTGCCTACTAATTGCTTTCCACTGTTATTTGATTCAAGTGATGTTCCTGTTCTGAAGTAACTTCACTGTGATTGTAAACTATTGATGTCCCTGCTTCAACACGTTGCATCTGTAAGAAAGGAGCAGAGGCCGTGAAAGGCTTTCAGCACCGACTTGACTAAAAAGCAAGGAATGTAAAAGCAGCTGAATTTGGACGTTCATGCAGCATCACTTTGCGCAGCCACAGCAGTCTTCCAGAAAGATGTACTGGCAGCAGTGGGATTCGAACCCACGCACCCGAAGAGACTAGAGCCTTAATACAGCGCCTTGGACCACTCGGCCACGATACCCTGTGTGCCTACGCTCTCCGGCTCGGTACGACCGGTGGAAAAGTTTCTTTCCGTTCCTTTTTTCGCCTTCCACCTTCCGGAAGTAGAGGCAACGCTACCACACTAAGCCCTTTTCAATGAGTAAATCTGTCTGTTTCCATCCTTTTGCCTACTAATTGCTTTCCACTGTTATTTTATTCAAGTGATTTTCCTGTTTTGAAGTACCTTCACTGTGATTGTAAACTATTGGTGTCCCTGCTTCAACACGGTGCATCTGTAAGAAAGGAGCAGAGGCCGTGAAAGGCTTTCAGCACCGATCAGGCTAAAAAGCAAGGAATGTTAAAGCGGCTGAATTTGGACGTTCACGCAGCATCACTTTGCACAGCCACAGCAGTCTTCCAAAAAGATCTATTGGCAGCGGTGGGATTCGAACCCACGCCCCCGAAGAGACTGGAGCCTAAATCCAGCGCCTTGGACCGCTCGGCCACGCTACCCTGTGCTCCTGTGCTAACCGGCTCGCTGCGACCGGTGGAAAAGTTTCTTTCCATTCCTTTCTTCGCCTTCCACATTCCGGAAATAGAGGCAACGCTACCACACTAAGCCCTTTTCAATGAGTAAAACTGTCTGTTTCCAAACTTTTGCCTACTAATTGCTGTCCACCGTTATTTGATTCAAGTGATTTTCCTGTTTTGAAGTAACTTCACTGTGATTGTAAACTATTGGTGTCCCTGCTTCAATACGGTGCATCTGTAAGAAAGGAGCAGAGGCCATGAAAGGGCTTTCAGCACCGACTTGGCTAAAAAGCAAGGAATGTAAAAGCGGCTGAATTTGGACGTTCATGCAGCATCACTTTGCGCAGCCACAGCAGTCTTCCAAAAAGATGTAGTGGCAGCGGTGGGATTCGAACCCACACCCCCGAAGAGACTGGAGCCTATATCCAGCGCCTTGGACCGCTCGGCCACGCTACACTGTGTGCCTGCGCCCTCCGGCTCGCTACGACTGTTTGAAAAGTTTCTTTCCATTCCTTTTTTCGCCTTCCACCTTCCGGAAATAGAGGCAACGCTACCACACTAAGCCCTTTTCAATTAGTAAAACTGGCTGTTTCCATCCTTCTGCCTACTAATTGCTTTCCACTGTTATTTTATTCAAGTGATTTTCCTGTTTTGAAGTAACTTCACTGTGATTGTAAACTATTGGTGTCCCTGCTTCAACACGGTGCATCTGTAAGAAAGGAGCAGAGGCTGTGAAAGGCTTTCAGCACCGACTAGGCTAAAAAGCAAGGAATGTAAAAGCGGCTGAATTTGGACGTTCACGCAGCATCACTTTGCACAGCCACAGCAGTCTTCCAAAAAGATCTAATGGCAGCAGTGGGATTCGAACCCACGCCCCCGAAGAGATTGGAGCCTTAATACAGCGACTTGGACCGCTCGCCCACGCTACCCTGTGTGCCTGCGCTCTCCGGCTCACTACGACCGGTGGAAAAGTTTCTTTCCATTCCTTTTTTCGCCTTTCACCTTCCGGAAGTAGAGGCAACGCTACCACACTAAGCCCTTTTCAATGAGTAAATCTGTCTGTTTCCATCCTTTTGCCTACTAATTGCTTTCCAATGTTATTTTATTCAAGTGATTTTCCTGTTTTGAAGTAACTTCACTGTGATTGTAAACTATTGGTGTCCCTGCTTCAACACGGTGCATCTGTAAGAAAGGAGCAGAGGCTGTGAAAGGCTTTCATCACCGACTAGGCTAAAAAGCAAGGAATGTTAAAGCGGCTGAATTTGGACGTTCACGCAGCATCACTTTGCACAGCCACAGCAGTCTTCCAAAAAGATCTATTGGCAGCGGTGGGATTCGAAACCACGCCCCCGAAGAGACTGGAGCCTAAATCCAGCGTCTTGGACCGCTCGGCCACGCTACCCTGTGCTCCTGCGCTAACCGGCTCGCTACGACCGGTGGAAAAGTTTCTTTCCATTCCTTTTTTCGCCTTCCACATTCCGGAAATAGAGGCAACGCTACCACACTAAGCCCTTTTCAATGAGTAAAACTGTTTGTTTCCAACCTTTTGCCTACTAATTGCTTTCCACTGTTATTTGATTCAAGTGATTTTCCTGTTTTGAAGTAACTTCACTGTGATTGTAAACTATTGGTGTCCCTGCTTCAATACGGTGCATCTGTAAGAAAGGAGCAGAGGCCGTGACAGGCTTTCAGCACCGACTTGGCTAAAAAGCAAGGAATGTAAAAGCGGCTGAATTTGGACGTACATGCAGCATCACTTTGCGCAGCCACAGCAGTCTTCCAAAAAGATGTACTGGCAGCGGTGGGATTCTAACCCACACCCCCGAAGAGACTGGAGCCTTAATCCAGCGCCTAGGACTGCTCGGCCACGCTACCCTGTGTGCCTACGCTCTCCGGCTCGCTACGACCGGTGAAAAAGTTTCTTTCCATTCCTTTTGTCGCCTTCCACCTTCCGGAAGTAGAGGCAACGCTACCACACTAAGCCCTTTTCAATGAGTAAAACTGTCTGTTTCCATCCTTTTGCCTACTATTTGCTTTCCACTGTTATTTTATTCAAGTGATTTTCCTGTTCTGAAGTAACTTCACTGTGATTGTAAACTATTGGTGTCCCTGCTTCAACACGTTGCATCTGTAAGAAAGGAACAGAGGCCGTGAAAGGCTTTCAGCACCGACTAGGCTAAAAAGCAAGGAATGTTAAAGCGGCTGAATTTGGACGTTCAAGCAGCATCACTTTGCACAGCCACAGCAGTCTTCCAAAAAGATGTACTGGCAGCGGTGGGATTCTAACACACCCCCAAAGAGACTGGAGCCTTAATCCAGCGCCTTGGACCACTCGGCCACGCTACCCTGTGTGCCTACGCTCTCCGGCTCGCTACGAACGGTGAAAAAGTTTCTTTCCATTCCTTTTTTCGCCTTCCACATTCCGGAAATAGAGGCAACGCTACCACACTAAGCCCTTTTCAATGAGTAAAACTGTCTGTTTCCAACCTTTTGCCTACTAATTGCTTTCCACTGTTATTTGATTCAAGTGATGTTCCTGTTCTGAAGTAACTTCACTGTGATTGTAAACTATTGATGTCCCTGCTTCAACACGTTGCATCTGTAAGAAAGGAGCAGAGGCCGTGAAAGGCTTTCAGCACCGACTTGACTAAAAAGCAAGGAATGTAAAAGCAGCTGAATTTGGACGTTCATGCAGCATCACTTTGCGCAGCCACAGCAGTCTTCCAGAAAGATGTACTGGCAGCAGTGGGATTCGAACCCACGCACCCAAAGAGACTAGAGCCTTAATACAGCGACTTGGACCGCTCGCCCATGCTACCCTGTGTGCCTGCGCTCTCCGGCTCACTACGACCGGTGGAAAAGTTTCTTTCCATTCCTTTTTTCGCCTTTCACCTTCCGGAAGTAGAGGCAACGCTACCACACTAAGCCCTTTTCAATGAGTAAATCTGTCTGTTTCCATCCTTTTGCCTACTAATTGCTTTCCAATGTTATTTTATTCAAGTGATTTTCCTGTTTTGAAGTAACTTCACTGTGATTGTAAACTATTGGTGTCCCTGCTTCAACACGGTGCATCTGTAAGAAAGGAGCAGAGGCTGTGAAAGGCTTTCAGCACCGACTAGGCTAAAAAGCAAGGAATGTTAAAGCGGCTGAATTTGGACGTTCACGCAGCATCACTTTGCACAGCCACAGCAGTCTTCCAAAAAGATCTATTGGCAGCGGTGGGATTCGAAACCACGCCCCCGAAGAGACTGGAGCCTAAATCCAGCGTCTTGGACCGCTCGGCCACGCTACCCTGTGCTCCTGCGCTAACCGGCTCGCTACGACCGGTGGAAAAGTTTCTTTCCATTCCTTTTTTCGCCTTCCACATTCCGGAAATAGAGGCAACGCTACCACACTAAGCCCTTTTCAATGAGTAAAACTGTTTGTTTCCAACCTTTTGCCTACTAATTGCTTTCCACTGTTATTTGATTCAAGTGATTTTCCTGTTTTGCAGTAACTTCACTGTGATTGTAAACTATTGGTGTCCCTGCTTTAATACGGTGCATCTGTAAGAAAGGAGCAGAGGCCGTGACAGGCTTTCAGCACCGACTTGGCTAAAAAGCAAGGAATGTAAAAGCGGCTGAATTTGGACGTACATGCAGCATCACTTTGCGCAGCCACAGCAGTCTTCCAAAAAGATGTACTGGCAGCGGTGGGATTCTAACCCACACCCCCGAAGAGACTGGAGCCTTAATCCAGCGTCTAGGACTGCTCGGCCACGCTACCCTGTGTGCCTACGCTCTCCGGCTCGCTACGACCGGTGAAAAAGTTTCTTTCCATTCCTTTTGTCGCCTTCCACCTTCCGGAAGAAGAGGCAACGCTACCACACTAAGCCCTTTTCAATGAGTAAATCTGTCTGTTTCCATCCTTTTGCCTACTATTTGCTTTCCACTGTTATTTTATTCAAGTGATTTTCCTGTTTTGAAGTAACTTCACTGTGATTGTAAACTATTGGTGTCCCTGCTTCCACACGGTGCATCTGTAAGAAAGGAGCAGAGGCCGTGAAAGGCTTTCAGCACCGACTAGGCTAAAAAGCAAGGAATGTTAAAGCGGCTGAATTTGGACGTTCAAGCAGCATCACTTTGCACAGCCACAGCAGTCTTCCAAAAAGATCTATTGGCAGCGGTGGGATTCGAACCCACTCCCCCGAAGAGACTGGAGCCTAAATCCAGCGCCTTGGACCGCTCGGCCACGCTAACCTGTGCTCCTGCGCTAACCGGTTCGCTACGACCGGTGGAAAAGTTTCTTTCCATTCCTTTTTTCGCCTTCCACATTCCGGAAATAGAGGCAACGCTACCACACTAAGCCCTTTTCAATGAGTAAAACTGTCTGTTTCCAACCTTTTGCCTACTAATTGATTTCCACTGTTATTTGATTCAAGTGATTTTCCTGTTCTGAAGTAACTTCACTGTGATTGTAAACTATTGGTGTCCCTGCTTCAACACGTTGCATCTGTAAGAAAGGAACAGAGGCCGTGAAAGGCTTTCAGCACCGACTTGAGTAAAAAGCAAGGAATTTAAAAGCGGCTGAATTTGGACGTTCATGCAGCATCACTTTGCGCAGCCACAGCAGTCTTCCAAAAAGATGTACTGGCAGCGGTGGGATTCTAACACGCCCCCAAAGAGACTGGAGCCTTAATCCAGCGCCTTGGACCACTCGGCCACGCTACCCTGTGTGCCTACGCTCTCCGGCTCGCTACGAACGGTGAAAAAGTGTCTTTCCATTCCTTTTTTCGCCTTCCACATTCCGGAAATAGAGGCAACGCTACCACACTAAGCCCTTTTCAATGAGTAAAACTGTCTGTTTCCAACCTTTTGCCTACTAATTGCTTTCCACTGTTATTTGATTCAAGTGATGTTCCTGTTCTGAAGTAACTTCACTGTGATTGTAAACTATTGATGTCCCTGCTTCAACACGTTGCATCTGTAAGAAAGGAGCAGAGGCCGTGAAAGGCTTTCAGCACCGACTTGACTAAAAAGCAAGGAATGTAAAAGCAGCTGAATTTGGACGTTCATGCAGCATCACTTTGCGCAGCCACAGCAGTCTTCCAGAAAGATGTACTGGCAGCAGTGGGATTCGAACCCACGCACCCGAAGAGACTAGAGCCTTAATACAGCGCCTTGGACCACTCGGCCACGATACCCTGTGTGCCTACGCTCTCTGGCTCGGTACGACCGGTGGAAAAGTTTCTTTCCGTTCCTTTTTTCGCCTTCCACCTTCCGGAAGTAGAGGCAACGCTACCACACTAAGCCCTTTTCAATGAGTAAATCTGTCTGTTTCCATCCTTTTGCCTACTAATTGCTTTCCACTGTTATTTTATTCAAGTGATTTTCCTGTTTTGAAGTACCTTCACTGTGATTGTAAACTATTGGTGTCCCTGCTTCAACACGGTGCATCTGTAAGAAAGGAGCAGAGGCCGTGAAAGGCTTTCAGCACCGATCAGGCTAAAAAGCAAGGAATGTTAAAGCGGCTGAATTTGGACGTTCACGCAGCATCACTTTGCACAGCCACAGCAGTCTTCCAAAAAGATCTATTGGCAGCGGTGGGATTCGAACCCACGCCCCCGAAGAGACTGGAGCCTAAATCCAGCGCCTTGGACCGCTCGGCCACGCTACCCTGTGCTCCTGTGCTAACCGGCTCGCTGCGACCGGTGGAAAAGTTTCTTTCCATTCCTTTCTTCGCCTTCCACATTCCGGAAATAGAGGCAACGCTACCACACTAAGCCCTTTTCAATGAGTAAAACTGTCTGTTTCCAAACTTTTGCCTACTAATTGCTGTCCACCGTTATTTGATTCAAGTGATTTTCCTGTTTTGAAGTAACTTCACTGTGATTGTAAACTATTGGTGTCCCTGCTTCAATACGGTGCATCTGTAAGAAAGGAGCAGAGGCCATGAAAGGGCTTTCAGCACCGACTTGGCTAAAAAGCAAGGAATGTAAAAGCGGCTGAATTTGGACGTTCATGCAGCATCACTTTGCGCAGCCACAGCAGTCTTCCAAAAAGATGTAGTGGCAGCGGTGGGATTCGAACCCACACCCCCGAAGAGACTGGAGCCTATATCCAGCGCCTTGGACCGCTCGGCCACGCTACCCTGTGTGCCTGCGCCCTCCGGCTCGCTACGACTGTTTGAAAAGTTTCTTTCCATTCCTTTTTTCGCCTTCCACCTTCCGGAAATAGAGGCAACGCTACCACACTAAGCCCTTTTCAATTAGTAAAACTGGCTGTTTCCATCCTTCTGCCTACTAATTGCTTTCCACTGTTATTTTATTCAAGTGATTTTCCTGTTTTGAAGTAACTTCACTGTGATTGTAAACTATTGGTGTCCCTGCTTCAACACGGTGCATCTGTAAGAAAGGAGCAGAGGCTGTGAAAGGCTTTCAGCACCGACTAGGCTAAAAAGCAAGGAATGTTAAAGCGGCTGAATTTGGACGTTCACGCAGCATCACTTTGCACAGCCACAGCAGTCTTCCAAAAAGATCTATTGGCAGCGGTGGGATTCGAACTCACGCCCCAGAAGAGACTGGAGCCTATATCCAGCGCCTTGGACCGCTCGGCCACGCTACCCTGTGTGCCTGCACTCTCCGGCTCGCTACGACTGGTTGAAAAGTTTCTTTCCATTCCTTTTTTCGCCTTCCACCTTCCGGAAATAGAGGCAACGCTACCACACTAAGCCCTTTTCAATGAGTAAAACTGGCTGTTTCCATCCTTCTGCCTACTAATTGCTTTCCACTGTTATTTTATTCAAGTGATTTTCCTGTTTTGAAGTAACTTCACTGTGATTGTAAACTATTGGCGTCCCTGCTTCAACACGGTGCATCTGTAAGAAAGGAGAAGAGGCTGTGAAAGGCTTTCAGCACCGACTAGGCTAAAAAGCAAGGAATGTTAAAGCGGCTGAATTTGGACGTTCACGCAGCATCACTTTGCACAGCCACAGCAGTCTTCCAAAAAGATCTATTGGCAGCGGTGGGATTCGAACCCACACCCCTGAAGAGACTGGAGCCTAAATCCAGCGCCTTGGACCGCTCGGCCATGCTACCCTGTGCTCCTGTGCTAACCGGCTCGCTACGACCGGTGGAAAAGTTTCTTTCCATTCCTTTTTTCGCCATCCACATTCCGGAAATAGAGGCAACGCTACCACACTAAGCCCTTTTCAATGAGTAAAACTGTCTGTTTCCAACCTTTTGCCTACTAATTGCTTTCCACTGTTATTTGATTCAAGTGATTTTCCTGTTTTGAAGTAACTTCACTGTGATTGTAAACTATTGGTGTCCCTGCTTCAATACGGTGCATCTGTAAGAAAGGAGCAGAGGCCGTGACAGGCTTTCAGCACAGACTTGGCTAAAAAGCAAGGAATGTAAAAGCGGCTGAATTTGGATGTTCATGCAGCATCACTTTGCGCAGCCACAGCAGTCTTCCAAAAAGATGTACTGGCAGCGGTGGGATTCTAACCCACACCCCCGAAGAGACTAGAGCCTTAATCCAGCGCCTAGGACTGCTCCGCCACGCTACCCTGTGTGCCTACGCTCTCCAGCTCACTACGACCGGTGAAAAAGTTTCTTTCCATTCCTTTTGTCGCCTTGAGGCAACGCTACCACACTAAGCCCTTTTCAATGAGTAAATCTGTCTGTTTCCATCCTTTTGCCTACTATTTGCTTTCCACTGTTATTTTATTCAAGTGATTTTCCTGTTTTGAAGTAACTTCACTGTGATTGTAAACTATTGGTGTCCCTGCTTCAACACGGTGCATCTGTAAGAAAGGAGCAGAGGCCGTGAAAGGCTTTCAGCACCGACTAGGCTAAAAAGCATGGAATGTTAAAGCGGCTGAATTTGGACGTTCAAGCAGCATCACTTTGCACAGCCACAGCAGTCTTCCAAAAAGATCTATTGGCAGTGGTGGGATTCGAACCCACGCCCCCGAAGAGACTGGAGCCTAAATCCAGCGCCCTTGACCGCTCGGCCACGCTACCCTGTGCTCCTGCGCTAACCGGTTCGGTACGACCGGTGGAAAAGTTTCTTTCCATTCCTTTTTTCGCCTTCCACATTCCGGAAATAGAGGCAACGCTACCACACTAAGCCCTTTTCAATGAGTAAAACTGTCTGTTTCCAACCTTTTGCCTACTAATTGCTTTCCACTGTTATTTGATTCAAGTGATTTTCCTGTTCTGAAGTAACTTCACTGTGATTGTAAACTATTGGTGTCCCTGCTTCAACACGTTGCATCTGTAAGAAAGGAGCAGAGGCCGTGAAAGGCTTTCAGCACCGACTTGACTAAAAAGCAAGGAATGTAAAAGTGGCTGAATTTGGACGTTCATGCAGCATCACTTTGCGCAGCCACAGCAGTCTTCCAAAAAGATGTACTGGCAGCGGTGGGATTCGAACACACGCCCCCGAAGAGACTGGAGCCTTAATCCAGCGCCTTGGACCACTCGGCCACGCTACCCTGTGTGCCTGCGCTCTCCGGCTCGCTACGACCGGTGAAAAAGTTTCTTTCCATTCCTTTTTTCGCCTTCCACCTTCCGGAAGTAGAGGCAACGCTACCACACTAAGCCCTTTTCAATGAGTAAATCTGTCTGTTTCCATCCTTTTGCCTACTATTTGCTTTCCACTGTTATTTTATTCAAGTGATTTTCCTGTTTTGAAGTAACTTCACTTTGATTGTAAACTATTGATGGCCCTGCTTCAACACGTTGCATCTGTAAGAAAGGAGCAGAGGCCGTAAAAGGCTTTCAGCACCGACTTGACTAAAAAGCAAGGAATGTAAAAGCGGCTGAATTTGGACGTTCATGCAGCATCACTTTGCGCAGCCACAGCAGTCTTCCAGAAAGATGTACTGGCAGCAGTGGGATTCGAACCCATGCACCCGAAGAGACTAGAGCCTTAATACAGCGCCTTGGACCACTCGGCCACGATACCCTGTGTGCCTACGCTCTCCGGCTCGGTACGACCGGTGGAAAAGTTTCTTTCCATTCCTTTTTTCGCCTTCCACCTTCCGGAAGTAGAGGCAACGCTACCACACTAAGCCCTTTTCAATGAGTAAATCTGTCTGTTTCCATCCTTTTGCCTACTAATTGCTTTCCACTGTTATTTTATTCAAGTGATTTTCCTGTTTTGAAGTAACTTCACTGTGATTGTAAACTATTGGTGTCCCTGCTTCAACACGGTGCATCTGTAAGAAAGGAGCAGAGGCTGTGAAAGGCTTTCAGCACCGACTAGGCTAAAAAGCAAGGAATGTTAAAGCGGCTGAATTTGGACGTTCACGCAGCATCACTTTGCACAGCCACAGCAGTCTTCCAAAAAGATCTATTGGCAGCGTTGGGATTCGAACCCACGCCCCCGAAGAGACTGGAGCCTAAATCCAGCGCCTTGGACCGCTCGGCCACGCTACCCTGTGCTCCTGTGCTAACCGGCTCGCTGCGACCGGTGGAAAAGTTTCTTTCCATTCCTTTTTTCGCCTTCCACATTCCGGAAATAGAGGCAACGCTACCACACTAAGCCCTTTTCAATGAGTAAAACTGTCTGTTTCCAACCTTTTGCCTACTAATTGCTTTCCACCGTTATTTGATTCAAGTGATTTTCCTGTTTTGAAGTAACTTCACTGTGATTGTAAACTATTGGTGTCCCTGCTTCAATACGGTGCATCTGTAAGAAAGGAGCAGAGGCCATGACAGGCTTTCAACACCGACTTGGCTAAAAAGCAAGGAATGTAAAAGCGGCTGAATTTGAACGTTCATGCAGCATCACTTTGCGCAGCCTTCCATAAAGATGTACTGGCAGCGGTGGGATTCGAACCCACACCCCCGAAGAGACTGGAGCCTTAATCCAGCACCTAGGACTGCTCGGCCACGCTACCCTGTGTGCCTACGCTCTCCGGCTCGCTACGACCGGTGAAAAAGTTTCTTTCCATTCCTTTTTTCGCCTTCCACCTTCCGGAAGTAGAGGCAACGCTACCACACTAAGCCCTTTTCAATAAGTAAATCTGTCTGTTTCCATCCTTTTGCCTACTATTTGCTTTCCACTGTTATTTTATTCAAGTGATTTTCCTGTTTTGAAGTAACTTCACTGTGATTGTAAACTATTGGTGTCCCTGCTTCAACACGGTGCATCTGTAGGAAAGGAGCAGAGGCCGTGAAAGGCTTTCAGCACCGACTAGGCTAAAAAGCAAGGAATGTTAAAGCGGCTGAATTCGGACGTTCACGCAGCATCACTTTGCACAGCCACAGCAGTCTTCCAAAAAGATCTATTGGCAGCGGTGGGATTCGAACCCACACCCCCGAAGAGACTGGAGCCTAAATCCAGCACCTTGGACCACTCGGCCACGCTACCCTGTGCTCCTGCGCTAACTGGCTCGCTACGACCGGTGGAAAAGTTTCTTTCCATTGCTTTTTTCGCCCTACCACATTCCGGAAATAGAGGCAACGCTACCACACTAAGCCCTTTTCAATGAGTAAAACTGTCTGTTTCCAACCTTTTGCCTACTAATTGCTTTCCACTGTTATTTGATTCAAGTGATTTTCCTGTTTTGAAGTAACTTTACTGTGATTGTAAACTATTGGTGTCCCTGCTTCAATACGGTGCATCTGTAAGAAAGGAGCAGAGGCCGTGACAGGCTTTCAGCACCGACTTGGCTAAAAAGCAAGGAATGTAAAAGCAGCTGAATTTGGACGTTCATGCAGCATCACTTTGCAAGCCACAGCAGTCTTCCAAAAAAATGTACTGGCAGCGCTGAGATTCGAACCCACACACCCGAAGAGACTAGAGCCTTAATACAGCGCCTTGGACCACTCGGCCACGCTACCCTGTGTGCCTACGCTCTCCGGCTCGGTACGACCAGTGGAAAAGTTTCTTTCCATTCCTTTTTTCGCCTTCCACCTTCCGGAAGTAGAGGCAACGCTACCACACTAAGCCCTTTTCAATGAGTAAATCTGTCTGTTTCCATCCTTTTGCCTACTATTTGCTTTCCACTGTTATTTTATTCAAGTGATTTTCCTGTTTTGAAGTAACTTCACTGTGATTGTAAACTATTGGTGTCCCTGCTTCAACACGGTGCATCTGTAAGAAAGGAGCAGAGGCCGTGAAAGGCTTTCAGCACCGACTAGGCTAAAAAGCAAGGAATGTTAAAGCGGCTGAATTTGGACGTTCAAGCAGCATCACTTTGCACAGCCACAGCAGTCTTCCAAAAAGATCTATTGGCAGCGGTGGGATTCGAACCCACGCCCCCGAAGAGACTGGAGCCTAAATCCAGCGCCCTTAACCGCTCGGCCACGCTACCCTGTGCTCATGCGCTAACCGGTTCGGTACGACCGGTGGAAAAGTTTCTTTCCATTCCTTTTTTCGCCTTCCACATTCCGGAAATAGAGGCAACGCTACCACACTAAGCCCTTTTCAATGAGTAAAACTGTCTGTTTCCAACCTTTTGCCTACTAATTGCTTTCCACTGTTATTTGATTCAAGTGATTTTCCTGTTCTGAAGTAACTTCACTGTGATTGTAAACTATTGGTGTCCCTGCTTCAACACGTTGCATCTGTAAGAAAGGAGCAGAGGCCGTGAAAGGCTTTCAGCACCGACTTGACTAAAAAGCAAGGAATGTAAAAGTGGCTGAATTTGGACGTTGATGCAGCATCACTTTGCGCAGCCACAGCAGTCTTCCAAAAAGATGTACTGGCAGCGGTGGGATTCGAACACACGCCCCCGAAGAGACTGGAGCCTTAATCCAGCGCCTTGGACCACTCGGCCACGCTACCCTGTGTGCCTGCGCTCTCCGGCTCACTACGACCGGTGAAAAAGTTTCTTTCCATTCCTTTTTTCGCCTTCCACCTTCCGGAAGTAGTGGCAACGCTACCACACTAAGCCCTTTTCAATGAGTAAATCTGTCTGTTTCCATCCTTTTGCCTACTATTTGCTTTCCACTGTTATTTTATTCAAGTGATTTTCCTGTTTTGAAGTAACTTCACTTTGATTGTAAACTATTGATGTCCCTGCTTCAACACGTTGCATCTGTAAGAAAGGAGCAGAGGCCGTAAAAGGCTTTCAGCACCGACTTGACTAAAAAGCAAGGAATGTAAAAGCGGCTGAATTTGGACGTTCATGCAGCATCACTTTGCGCAGCCACAGCAGTCTTCCAGAAAGATGTACTGGCAGCAGTGGGATTCGAACCCATGCACCCGAAGAGACTAGAGCCTTAATACAGCGCCTTGGACCACTCGGCCACGATACCCTGTGTGCCTACGCTCTCCGGCTCGGTACGACCGGTGGAAAAGTTTCTTTCCATTCCTTTTTTCGCCTTCCACCTTCCGGAAGTAGAGGCAACGCTACCACACTAAGCCCTTTTCAATGAGTAAATCTGTCTGTTTCCATCCTTTTGCCTACTAATTGCTTTCCACTGTTATTTTATTCAAGTGATTTTCCTGTTTTGAAGTAACTTCACTGTGATTGTAAACTATTGGTGTCCCTGCTTCAACACGGTGCATCTGTAAGAAAGGAGCAGAGGCTGTGAAAGGCTTTCAGCACCGACTAGGCTAAAAAGCAAGGAATGTTAAAGCGGCTGAATTTGGACGTTCACGCAGCATCACTTTGCACAGCCACAGCAGTCTTCCAAAAAGATCTATTGGCAGCGTTGGGATTCGAATCCACGCCCCCGAAGAGACTGGAGCCTAAATCCAGCGCCTTGGACCGCTCGGCCACGCTACCCTGTGCTCCTGTGCTAACCGGCTCGCTGCGACCGGTGGAAAAGTTTCTTTCCATTCCTTTTTTCGCCTTCCACATTCCGGAAATAGAGGCAACGCTACCACACTAAGCCCTTTTCAATGAGTAAAACTGTCTGTTTCCAACCTTTTGCCTACTAATTGCTTTCCACCGTTATTTGATTCAAGTGATTTTCCTGTTTTGAAGTAACTTCACTGTGATTGTAAACTATTGGTGTCCCTGCTTCAATACGGTGCATCTGTAAGAAAGGAGCAGAGGCCATGACAGGCTTTCAGCACCGACTTGGCTAAAAAGCAAGGAATGTAAAAGCGGCTGAATTTGGACGTTCATGCAGCATCACTTTGCGCAGCCTTCCAAAAAGATGTACTGGCAGCGGTGGGATTCGAACCCACACCCCCGAAGAGACTGGAGCCTTAATCCAGCACCTAGGACTGCTCGGCCACGCTACCCTGTGTGCCTACGCTCTCCGGCTCGCTACGACCGGTGAAAAAGTTTCTTTCCATTCCTTTTTTCGCCTTCCACCTTCCGGAAGTAGAGGCAACGCTACCACACTAAGCCCTTTTCAATAAGAAAATCTGTCTGTTTCCATCCTTTTGCCTACTATTTGCTTTCCACTGTTATTTTATTCAAGTGATTTTCCTGTTTTGAAGTAACTTCACTGTGATTGTAAACTATTGGTGTCCCTGCTTCAACACGGTGCATCTGTAGGAAAGGAGCAGAGGCCGTGAAAGGCTTTCAGCACCGACTAGGCTAAAAAGCAAGGAATGTTAAAGCGGCTGAATTTGGACGTTCACGCAGCATCACTTTGCACAGCCACAGCAGTCTTCCAAAAAGATCTATTGGCAGCGGTGGGATTCGAACCCACGCCCCCGAAGAGACTGGAGCCTAAATCCAGCGCCTTGGACCACTCGGCCACGCTACCCTGTGCTCCTGTGCTAACTGGCTCGCTACGACCGGTGGAAAAGTTTCTTTCCATTGCTTTTTTCGCCTACCACATTCCGGAAATAGAGGCAACGCTACCACACTAAGCCCTTTTCAATGAGTAAAACTGTCTGTTTCCAACCTTTTGCCTACTAATTGCTTTCCACTGTTATTTGATTCAAGTGATTTTCCTGTTTTGAAGTAACTTTACTGTGATTGTAAACTATTGGTGTCCCTGCTTCAATACGGTGCATCTGTAAGAAAGGAGCAGAGGCCGTGACAGGCTTTCAGCACCGACTTGGCTAAAAAGCAAGGAATGTAAAAGCGGCTGAATTTGGACGTACATGCAGCATCACTTTGCGCAGCCACAGCAGTCTTCCAAAAAGATGTACTGGCAGCGGTGGGATTCTAACCCACACCCCCGAAGAGACTGGAGCCTTAATCCAGCGCCTAGGACTGCTCGGCCACGCTACCCTGTGTGCCTACGCTCTCCGGCTCGCTACGACCGGTGAAAAAGTTTCTTTCCATTCCTTTTGTCGCCTTCCACCTTCCGGAAGTAGAGGCAACGCTACCACACTAAGCCCTTTTCAATGAGTAAATCTGTCTGTTTCCATCCTTTTGCCTACTATTTGCTTTCCACTGTTATTTTATTCAAGTGATTTTCCTGTTTTGAAGTAACTTCACTGTGATTGTAAACTATTGGTGTCCCTGCTTCCACACGGTGCATCTGTAAGAAAGGAGCAGAGGCCGTGAAAGGCTTTCAGCACCGACTAGGCTAAAAAGCAAGGAATGTTAAAGCGGCTGAATTTGGACGTTCAAGCAGCATCACTTTGCACAGCCACAGCAGTCTTCCAAAAAGATCTATTGGCAGCGGTGGGATTCGAACCCACGCCCCCGAAGAGACTGGAGCCTAAATCCAGCGCCTTGGACCGCTCGGCCACGCTAACCTGTGCTCCTGCGCTAACCGGTTCGCTACGACCGGTGGAAAAGTTTCTTTCCATTCCTTTTTTCGCCTTCCACATTCCGGAAATAGAGGCAACGCTACCACACTAAGCCCTTTTCAATGAGTAAAACTGTCTGTTTCCAACCTTTTGCCTACTAATTGCTTTCCACTGTTATTTGATTCAAGTGATTTTCCTGTTCTGAAGTAACTTCACTGTGATTGTAAACTATTGGTGTCCCTGCTTCAACACGTTGCATCTGTAAGAAAGGAACAGAGGCCGTGAAAGGCTTTCAGCACCGACTTGACTAAAAAGCAAGGAATGTAAAAGCGGCTGAATTTGGACGTTCATGCAGCATCACTTTGCGCAGCCAAAGCAGTCTTCCAAAAAGATGTACTGGCAGCGGTGGGATTCTAACACACCCCCAAAGAGACTGGAGCCATAATCCAGCGCCTTGGACCACTCGGCCACGCTACCCTGTGTGCCTACGCTCTCCGGCTCGCTACGAACGGTGAAAAAGTTTCTTTCCATTCCTTTTTTCGCCTTCCACATTCCGGAAATAGAGGCAACGCTACCACACTAAGTCCTTTTCAATGAGTAAAACTGTCTGTTTCCAACCTTTTGCCTACTAATTGCTTTCCACTGTTATTTGATTCAAGTGATGTTCCTGTTCTGAAGTAACTTCACTGTGATTGTAAACTATTGATGTCCCTGCTTCAACACGTTGCATCTGTAAGAAAGGAGCAGAGGCCGTGAAAGGCTTTCAGCACCGACTTGACTAAAAAGCAAGGAATGTAAAAGCAGCTGAATTTGGACGTTCATGCAGCATCACTTTGCGCAGCCACAGCAGTCTTCCAGAAAGATGTACTGGCAGCAGTGGGATTCGAACCCACGCACCCAAAGAGACTAGAGCCTTAATACAGCGACTTGGACCGCTCGCCCATGCTACCCTGTGTGCCTGCGCTCTCCGGCTCACTACGACCGGTGGAAAAGTTTCTTTCCATTCCTTCTTTCGCCTTTCACCTTCCGGAAGTAGAGGCAACGCTACCACACTAAGCCCTTTTCAATGAGTAAATCTGTCTGTTTCCATCCTTTTGCCTACTAATTGCTTTCCAATGTTATTTTATTCAAGTGATTTTCCTGTTTTGAAGTAACTTCACTGTGATTGTAAACTATTGGTGTCCCTGCTTCAACACGGTCCATCTGTAAGAAAGGAGCAGAGGCTGTGAAAGGCTTTCAGGACCGACTAGGCTAAAAAGCAAGGAATGTTAAAGCGGCTGAATTTGGACGTTCACACAGCATCACTTTGCACAGCCACAGCAGTCTTCCAAAAAGATCTATTGGCAGCGGTGGGATTCGAAACCACGCCCCCGAAGAGACTGGAGCCTAAATCCAGCGTCTTGGACCGCTCGGCCACGCTACCCTGTGCTCCTGCGCTAACCGGCTCACTACGACCGGTGGAAAAGTTTCTTTCCATTCCTTTTTTCGCCTTCCACATTCCGGAAATAGAGGCAACGCTACCACACTAAGCCCTTTTCAATGAGTAAAACTGTTTGTTTCCAACCTTTTGCCTACTAATTGCTTTCCACTGTTATTTGATTCAAGTGATTTTCCTGTTTTGAAGTAACTTCACTGTGATTGTAAACTATTGGTGTCCCTGCTTCAATACGGTACATCTGTAAGAAAGGAGCAGAGGCCGTGACAGGCTTTCAGCACCGACTTGGCTAAAAAGCAAGGAATGTAAAAGCGGCTGAATTTGGACGTACATGCAGCATCACTTTGCGCAGCCACAGCAGTCTTCCAAAAAGATGTACTGGCAGCGGTGGGATTCTAACCCACACCCCCGAAGAGACTGGAGCCTTAATCCAGCGTCTAGGACTGCTCGGCCACGCTACCCTGTGTGCCTACGCTCTCCGGCTCGCTACGACCGGTGAAAAAGTTTCTTTCCATTCCTTTTGTCGCCTTCCACCTTCCGGAAGAAGAGGCAACGCTACCACACTAAGCCCTTTTCAATGAGTAAATCTGTCTGTTTCCATCCTTTTGCCTACTATTTGCTTTCCACTGTTATTTTATTCAAGTGATTTTCCTGTTTTGAAGTAACTTCACTGTGATTGTAAACTATTGGTGTCCCTGCTTCCACACGGTGCATCTGTAAGAAAGGAGCAGAGGCCGTGAAAGGCTTTCAGCACCGACTAGGCTAAAAAGCAAGGAATGTTAAAGCGGCTGAATTTGGACGTTCAAGCAGCATCACTTTGCACAGCCACAGCAGTCTTCCAAAAAGATCTATTGGCAGCGGTGGGATTCAAACCCACTCCCCCGAAGAGACTGGAGCCTAAATCCAGCGCCTTGGACCGCTCGGCCACGCTAACCTGTGCTCCTGCGCTAACCGGTTCGCTACGACCGGTGGAAAAGTTTCTTTCCATTCCTTTTTTCGCCTTCCACATTCCGGAAATAGAGGCAACGCTACCACACTAAGCCCTTTTCAATGAGTAAAACTGTCTGTTTCCAACCTTTTGCCTACTAATTGCTTTCCACTGTTATTTGATTCAAGTGATTTTCCTGTTCTGAAGTAACTTCACTGTGATTGTAAACTATTGGTGTCCCTGCTTCAACACGTTGCATCTGTAAGAAAGGAACAGAGGCCGTGAAAGGCTTTCAGCACCGACTTGACTAAAAAGCAAGGAATGTAAAAGCGGCTGAATTTGGACGTTCATGCAGCATCACTTTGCGCAGCCACAGCAGTCTTCCAAAAAGATGTACTGGCAGCGGTGGGATTCTAACACGCCCCCAAAGAGACTGGAGCCTTAATCCAGCGCCTTGGACCACTCGGCCACGCTACCCTGTGTGCCTACGCTCTGCGGCTCGCTACGAACGGTGAAAAAGTTTCTTTCCATTCCTTTTTTCGCCTTCCACATTCCGGAAATAGAGGCAACGCTACCACACTAAGCCCTTTTCAATGAGTAAAACTGTCTGTTTCCAACCTTTTGCCTACTAATTGCTTTCCACTGTTATTTGATTCAAGTGATGTTCCTGTTCTGAAGTAACTTCACTGTGATTGTAAACTATTGATGTCCCTGCTTCAACACGTTGCATCTGTAAGAAAGGAGCAGAGGCCGTGAAAGGCTTTCAGCACCGACTTGACTAAAAAGCAAGGAATGTAAAAGCAGCTGAATTTGGACGTTCATGCAGCATCACTTTGCGCAGCCACAGCAGTCTTCCAGAAAGATGTACTGGCAGCAGTGGGATTCGAACCCACGCACCCGAAGAGACTAGAGCCTTAATACAGCGCCTTGGACCACTCGGCCACGATACCCTGTGTGCCTACGCTCTCCGGCTCGGTACGACCGGTGGAAAAGTTTCTTTCCGTTCCTTTTTTCGCCTTCCACCTTCCGGAAGTAGAGGCAACGCTACCACACTAAGCCCTTTTCAATGAGTAAATCTGTCTGTTTCCATCCTTTTGCCTACTAATTGCTTTCCACTGTTATTTTATTCAAGTGATTTTCCTGTTTTGAAGTACCTTCACTGTGATTGTAAACTATTGGTGTCCCTGCTTCAACACGGTGCATCTGTAAGAAAGGAGCAGAGGCCGTGAAAGGCTTTCAGCACCGATCAGGCTAAAAAGCAAGGAATGTTAAAGCGGCTGAATTTGGACGTTCACGCAGCATCACTTTGCACAGCCACAGCAGTCTTCCAAAAAGATCTTTTGGCAGCGGTGGGATTCGAACCCACGCCCCCGAAGAGACTGGAGCCTAAATCCAGCGCCTTGGACCGCTCGGCCACGCTACCCTGTGCTCCTGTGCTAACCGGCTCGCTGCGACCGGTGGAAAAGTTTCTTTCCATTCCTTTCTTCGCCTTCCACATTCCGGAAATAGAGGCAACGCTACCACACTAAGCCCTTTTCAATGAGTAAAACTGTCTGTTTCCAAACTTTTGCCTACTAATTGCTGTCCACCGTTATTTGATTCAAGTGATTTTCCTGTTTTGAAGTAACTTCACTGTGATTGTAAACTATTGGTGTCCCTGCTTCAATACGGTGCATCTGTAAGAAAGGAGCAGAGGCCATGAAAGGGCTTTCAGCACCGACTTGGCTAAAAAGCAAGGAATGTAAAAGCAGCTGAATTTGGACGTTCATGCAGCATCACTTTGCGCAGCCACAGCAGTCTTCCAGAAAGATGTACTGGCAGCAGTGGGATTCGAACCCACGCACCCAAAGAGACTAGAGCCTTAATACAGCGACTTGGACCGCTCGCCCATGCTACCCTGTGTGCCTGCGCTCTCCGGCTCACTACGACCGGTGGAAAAGTTTCTTTCCATTCCTTCTTTCGCCTTTCACCTTCCGGAAGTAGAGGCAACGCTACCACACTAAGCCCTTTTCAATGAGTAAATCTGTCTGTTTCCATCCTTTTGCCTACTAATTGCTTTCCAATGTTATTTTATTCAAGTGATTTTCCTGTTTTGAAGTAACTTCACTGTGATTGTAAACTATTGGTGTCCCTGCTTCAACACGGTCCATCTGTAAGAAAGGAGCAGAGGCTGTGAAAGGCTTTCAGGACCGACTAGGCTAAAAAGCAAGGAATGTTAAAGCGGCTGAATTTGGACGTTCACACAGCATCACTTTGCACAGCCACAGCAGTCTTCCAAAAAGATCTATTGGCAGCGGTGGGATTCGAAACCACGCCCCCGAAGAGACTGGAGCCTAAATCCAGCGTCTTGGACCGCTCGGCCACGCTACCCTGTGCTCCTGCGCTAACCGGCTCGCTACGATCGGTGGAAAAGTTTCTTTCCATTCCTTTTTTCGCCTTCCACATTCCGGAAATAGAGGCAACGCTACCACACTAAGCCCTTTTCAATGAGTAAAACTGTTTGTTTCCAACCTTTTGCCTACTAATTGCTTTCCACTGTTATTTGATTCAAGTGATTTTCCTGTTTTGAAGTAACTTCACTGTGATTGTAAACTATTGGTGTCCCTGCTTCAATACGGTACATCTGTAAGAAAGGAGCAGAGGCCGTGACAGGCTTTCAGCACCGACTTGGCTAAAAAGCAAGGAATGTAAAAGCGGCTGAATTTGGACGTACATGCAGCATCACTTTGCGCAGCCACAGCAGTCTTCCAAAAAGATGTACTGGCAGCGGTGGGATTCTAACCCACACCCCCGAAGAGACTGGAGCCTTAATCCAGCGTCTAGGACTGCTCGGCCACGCTACCCTGTGTGCCTACGCTCTCCGGCTCGCTACGACCGGTGAAAAAGTTTCTTTCCATTCCTTTTGTCGCCTTCCACCTTCCGGAAGAAGAGGCAACGCTACCACACTAAGCCCTTTTCAATGAGTAAATCTGTCTGTTTCCATCCTTTTGCCTACTATTTGCTTTCCACTGTTATTTTATTCAAGTGATTTTCCTGTTTTGAAGTAACTTCACTGTGATTGTAAACTATTGGTGTCCCTGCTTCCACACGGTGCATCTGTAAGAAAGGAGCAGAGGCCGTGAAAGGCTTTCAGCACCGACTAGGCTAAAAAGCAAGGAATGTTAAAGCGGCTGAATTTGGACGTTCAAGCAGCATCACTTTGCACAGCCACAGCAGTCTTCCAAAAAGATCTATTGGCAGCGGTGGGATTCAAACCCACTCCCCCGAAGAGACTGGAGCCTAAATCCAGCGCCTTGGACCGCTCGGCCACGCTAACCTGTGCTCCTGCGCTAACCGGTTCGCTACGACCGGTGGAAAAGTTTCTTTCCATTCCTTTTTTCGCCTTCCACATTCCGGAAATAGAGGCAACGCTACCACACTAAGCCCTTTTCAATGAGTAAAACTGTCTGTTTCCAACCTTTTGCCTACTAATTGCTTTCCACTGTTATTTGATTCAAGTGATTTTCCTGTTCTGAAGTAACTTCACTGTGATTGTAAACTATTGGTGTCCCTGCTTCAACACGTTGCATCTGTAAGAAAGGAACAGAGGCCGTGAAAGGCTTTCAGCACCGACTTGACTAAAAAGCAAGGAATGTAAAAGCGGCTGAATTTGGACGTTCATGCAGCATCACTTTGCGCAGCCACAGCAGTCTTCCAAAAAGATGTACTGGCAGCGGTGGGATTCTAACACGCCCCCAAAGAGACTGGAGCCTTAATCCAGCGCCTTGGACCACTCGGCCACGCTACCCTGTGTGCCTACGCTCTGCGGCTCGCTACGAACGGTGAAAAAGTTTCTTTCCATTCCTTTTTTCGCCTTCCACATTCCGGAAATAGAGGCAACGCTACCACACTAAGCCCTTTTCAATGAGTAAAACTGTCTGTTTCCAACCTTTTGCCTACTAATTGCTTTCCACTGTTATTTGATTCAAGTGATGTTCCTGTTCTGAAGTAACTTCACTGTGATTGTAAACTATTGATGTCCCTGCTTCAACACGTTGCATCTGTAAGAAAGGAGCAGAGGCCGTGAAAGGCTTTCAGCACCGACTTGACTAAAAAGCAAGGAATGTAAAAGCAGCTGAATTTGGACGTTCATGCAGCATCACTTTGCGCAGCCACAGCAGTCTTCCAGAAAGATGTACTGGCAGCAGTGGGATTCGAACCCACGCACCCGAAGAGACTAGAGCCTTAATACAGCGCCTTGGACCACTCGGCCACGATACCCTGTGTGCCTACGCTCTCCGGCTCGGTACGACCGGTGGAAAAGTTTCTTTCCGTTCCTTTTTTCGCCTTCCACCTTCCGGAAGTAGAGGCAACGCTACCACACTAAGCCCTTTTCAATGAGTAAATCTGTCTGTTTCCATCCTTTTGCCTACTAATTGCTTTCCACTGTTATTTTATTCAAGTGATTTTCCTGTTTTGAAGTACCTTCACTGTGATTGTAAACTATTGGTGTCCCTGCTTCAACACGGTGCATCTGTAAGAAAGGAGCAGAGGCCGTGAAAGGCTTTCAGCACCGATCAGGCTAAAAAGCAAGGAATGTTAAAGCGGCTGAATTTGGACGTTCACGCAGCATCACTTTGCACAGCCACAGCAGTCTTCCAAAAAGATCTATTGGCAGCGGTGGGATTCGAACCCACGCCCCCGAAGAGACTGGAGCCTAAATCCAGCGCCTTGGACCGCTCGGCCACGCTACCCTGTGCTCCTGTGCTAACCGGCTCGCTGCGGCCGGTGGAAAAGTTTCTTTCCATTCCTTTCTTCGCCTTCCACATTCCGGAAATAGAGGCAACGCTACCACACTAAGCCCTTTTCAATGAGTAAAACTGTCTGTTTCCAAACTTTTGCCTACTAATTGCTGTCCACCGTTATTTGATTCAAGTGATTTTCCTGTTTTGAAGTAACTTCACTGTGATTGTAAACAATTGGTGTCCCTGCTTCAATACGGTGCATCTGTAAGAAAGGAGCAGAGGCCATGAAAGGGCTTTCAGCACCGACTTGGCTAAAAAGCAAGGAATGTAAAAGCGGCTGAATTTGGACGTTCATGCAGCATCACTTTGCGCAGCCACAGCAGTCTTCCAAAAAGATGTAGTGGCAGCGGTGGGATTCGAACCCACACCCCCGAAGAGACTGGAGCCTATATCCAGCGCCTTGGACCGCTCGGCCACGCTACCCTGTGTGCCTGCGCCCTCCGGCTCGCTACGACTGTTTGAAAAGTTTCTTTCCATTCCTTTTTTCGCCTTCCACCTTCCGGAAATAGAGGCAACGCTACCACACTAAGCCCTTTTCAATTAGTAAAACTGGCTGTTTCCATCCTTCTGCCTACTAATTGCTTTCCACTGTTATTTTATTCAAGTGATTTTCCTGTTTTGAAGTAACTTCACTGTGATTGTAAACTATTGGTGTCCCTGCTTCAACACGGTGCATCTGTAAGAAAGGAGCAGAGGCTGTGAAAGGCTTTCAGCACCGACTAGGCTAAAAAGCAAGGAATGTTAAAGCGGCTGAATTTGGACGTTCACGCAGCATCACTTTGCACAGCCACAGCAGTCTTCCAAAAAGATCTATTGGCAGCGGTGGGATTCGAACTCACGCCCCAGAAGAGACTGGAGCCTATATCCAGCGCCTTGGACCGCTCGGCCACGCTACCCTGTGTGCCTGCACTCTCCGGCTCGCTACGACTGGTTGAAAAGTTTCTTTCCATTCCTTTTTTCGCCTTCCACCTTCCGGAAATAGAGGCAACGCTACCACACTAAGCCCTTTTCAATGAGTAAAACTGGCTGTTTCCATCCTTCTGCCTACTAATTGCTTTCCACTGTTATTTTATTCAAGTGATTTTCCTGTTTTGAAGTAACTTCACTGTGATTGTAAACTATTGGTGTCCCTGCTTCAACACGGTGCATCTGTAAGAAAGGAGAAGAGGCTGTGAAAGGCTTTCAGCACCGACTAGGCTAAAAAGCAAGGAATGTTAAAGCGGCTGAATTTGGACGTTCACGCAGCATCACTTTGCACAGCCACAGCAGTCTTCCAAAAAGATCTATTGGCAGCGGTGGGATTCGAACCCAAACCCCTGAAGAGACTGGAGCCTAAATCCAGCGCCTTGGACCGCTCGGCCATGCTACCCTGTGCTCCTGTGCTAACCGGCTCGCTACGACCGGTGGAAAAGTTTCTTTCCATTCCTTTTTTCGCCATCCACATTCCGGAAATAGAGGCAACGCTACCACACTAAGCCCTTTTCAATGAGTAAAACTGTCTGTTTCCAACCTTTTGCCTACTAATTGCTTTCCACTGTTATTTGATTCAAGTGATTTTCCTGTTTTGAAGTAACTTCACTGTGATTGTAAACTATTGGTGTCCCTGCTTCAATACGGTGCATCTGTAAGAAAGGAGCAGAGGCCGTGACAGGCTTTCAGCACAGACTTGGCTAAAAAGCAAGGAATGTAAAAGCGGCTGAATTTGGATGTTCATGCAGCATCACTTTGCGCAGCCACAGCAGTCTTCCAAAAAGATGTACTGGCAGCGGTGGGATTCTAACCCACACCCCCGAAGAGACTGGAGCCTTAATCCAGCGCCTAGGACTGCTCCGCCACGCTACCCTGTGTGCCTACGCTCTCCGGCTCGCTACGACCGGTGAAAAAGTTTCTTTCCATTCCTTTTGTCGCCTTGAGGCAACGCTACCACACTAAGCCCTTTTCAATGAGTAAATCTGTCTGTTTCCATCCTTTTGCCTACTATTTGCTTTCCACTGTTATTTTATTCAAGTGATTTTCCTGTTTTGAAGTAACTTCACTGTGATTGTAAACTATTGGTGTCCCTGCTTCAACACGGTGCATCTGTAAGAAAGGAGCAGAGGCCGTGAAAGGCTTTCAGCACCGACTAGGCTAAAAAATATGGAATGTTAAAGCGGCTGAATTTGGACGTTCAAGCAGCATCACTTTGCACAGCCACAGCAGTCTTCCAAAAAGATCTATTGGCAGCGGTGGGATTCGAACCCACGCCCCCGAAGAGACTGGAGCCTAAATCCAGCGCCCTTGACCGCTCGGCCACGCTACCCTGTGCTCCTGCGCTAACCGGTTCGGTACGACCGGTGGAAAAGTTTCTTTCCATTCCTTTTTTCGCCTTCCACATTCCGGAAATAGAGGCAACGCTACCACACTAAGCCCTTTTCAATGAGTAAAACTGTCTGTTTCCAACCTTTTGCCTACTAATTGCTTTCCACTGTTATTTGATTCAAGTGATTTTCCTGTTCTGAAGTAACTTCACTGTGATTGTAAACTATTGGTGTCCCTGCTTCAACACGTTGCATCTGTAAGAAAGGAGCAGAGGCCGTGAAAGGCTTTCAGCACCGACTTGACTAAAAAGCAAGGAATGTAAAAGTGGCTGAATTTGGACGTTCATGCAGCATCACTTTGCGCAGCCACAGCAGTCTTCCAAAAAGATGTACTGGCAGCGGTGGGATTCGAACACACGCCCCCGAAGAGACTGGAGCCTTAATCCAGCGCCTTGGACCACTCGGCCACGCTACCCTGTGTGCCTGCGCTCTCCGGCTCGCTACGACCGGTGAAAAAGTTTCTTTCCATTCCTTTTTTCGCCTTCCACCTTCCGGAAGTAGAGGCAACGCTACCACACTAAGCCCTTTTCAATGAGTAAATCTGTCTGTTTCCATCCTTTTGCCTACTATTTGCTTTCCACTGTTATTTTATTCAAGTGATTTTCCTGTTTTGAAGTAACTTCACTTTGATTGTAAACTATTGATGTCCCTGCTTCAACACGTTGCATCTGTAAGAAAGGAGCAGAGGCCGTAAAAGGCTTTCAGCACCGACTTGACTAAAAAGCAAGGAATGTAAAAGCAGCTGAATTTGGACGTTCATGCAGCATCACTTTGCGCAGCCACAGCAGTCTTCCAGAAAGATGTACTGGCAGCAGTGGGATTCGAACCCATGCACCCGAAGAGACTAGAGCCTTAATACAGCGCCTTGGACCACTCGGCCACGATACCCTGTGTGCCTACGCTCTCCGGCTCGGTACGACCGGTGGAAAAGTTTCTTTCCATTCCTTTTTTCGCCTTCCACCTTCCGGAAGTAGAGGCAACGCTACCACACTAAGCCCTTTTCAATGAGTAAATCTGTCTGTTTCCATCCTTTTGCCTACTAATTGCTTTCCACTGTTATTTTATTCAAGTGATTTTCCTGTTTTGAAGTAACTTCACTGTGATTGTAAACTATTGGTGTCCCTGCTTCAACACGGTGCATCTGTAAGAAAGGAGCAGAGGCTGTGAAAGGCTTTCAGCACCGACTAGGCTAAAAAGCAAGGAATGTTAAAGCGGCTGAATTTGGACGTTCACGCAGCATCACTTTGCACAGCCACAGCAGTCTTCCAAAAAGATCTATTGGCAGCGTTGGGATTCGAACCCACGCCCCCGAAGAGACTGGAGCCTAAATCCAGCGCCTTGGACCGCTCGGCCACGCTACCCTGTGCTCCTGTGCTAACCGGCTCGCTGCGACCGGTGGAAAAGTTTCTTTCCATTCCTTTTTTCGCCTTCCACATTCCGGAAATAGAGGCAACGCTACCACACTAAGCCCTTTTCAATGAGTAAAACTGTCTGTTTCCAACCTTTTGCCTACTAATTGCTTTCCACCGTTATTTGATTCAAGTGATTTTCCTGTCTTGAAGTAACTTCACTGTGATTGTAAACTATTGGTGTCCCTGCTTCAATACGGTGCATCTGTAAGAAAGGAGCAGAGGCCATGACAGGCTTTCAGCACCGACTTGGCTAAAAAGCAAGGAATGTAAAAGCGGCTGAATTTGGACGTTCATGCAGCATCACTTTGCGCAGCCTTCCAAAAAGATGTACTGGCAGCGGTGGGATTCGAACCCACACCCCCGAAGAGACTGGAGCCTTAATCCAGCACCTAGGACTGCTCGGCCACGCTACCCTGTGTGCCTACGCTCTCCGGCTCGCTACGACCGGTGAAAAAGTTTCTTTCCATTCCTTTTTTCGCCTTCCACCTTCCGGAAGTAGAGGCAACGCTACCACACTAAGCCCTTTTCAATAAGTAAATCTGTCTGTTTCCATCCTTTTGCCTACTATTTGCTTTCCACTGTTATTTTATTCAAGTGATTTTCCTGTTTTGAAGTAACTTCACTGTGATTGTAAACTATTGGTGTCCCTGCTTCAACACGGTGCATCTGTAGGAAAGGAGCAGAGGCCGTGAAAGGCTTTCAGCACCGACTAGGCTAAAAAGCAAGGAATGTTAAAGCGGCTGAATTTGGACGTTCACGCAGCATCACTTTGCACAGCCACAGCAGTCTTCCAAAAAGATCTATTGGCAGCGGTGGGATTCGAAACCACACCCCCGAAGAGACTGGAGCCTAAATCCAGCGCCTTGGACCACTCGGCCACGCTACCCTGTGCTCCTGCGCTAACTGGCTCGCTACGACCGGTGGAAAAGTTTCTTTCCATTGCTTTTTTCGCCTACCACATTCCGGAAATAGAGGCAACGCTACCACACTAAGCCCTTTTCAATGAGTAAAACTGTCTGTTTCCAACCTTTTGCCTACTAATTGCTTTCCACTGTTATTTGATTCAAGTGATTTTCCTGTTTTGAAGTAACTTTACTGTGATTGTAAACTATTGGTGTCCCTGCTTCAATACGGTGCATCTGTAAGAAAGGAGCAGAGGCCGTGACAGGCTTTCAGCACCGACTTGGCTAAAAAGCAAGGAATGTAAAAGCAGCTGAATTTGGACGTTCATGCAGCATCACTTTGCGCAGCCACAGCAGTCTTCCAAAAAAATGTAATGGCAGCGCTGAGATTCGAACCCACACACCCGAAGAGACTAGAGCCTTAATACAGCGCCTTGGACCACTCGGCCACGCTACCCTGTGTGCCTACGCTCTCCGGCTCGGTACGACCGGTGGAAAAGTTTCTTTCCATTCCTTTTTTCGCCTTCCACATTCCGGAAATAGAGGCAACGCTACCACACTAAGCCCTTTTCAATGAGTAAAACTGTCTGTTTCCAACCTTTTGCCTACTAATTGCTTTCCACCGTTATTTGATTCAAGTGATTTTCCTGTTTTGAAGTAACTTCACTGTGATTGTAAACTATTGGTGTCCCTGCTTCAATACGGTGCATCTGTAAGAAAGGAGTAGAGGCCATGACAGGCTTTCAGCACCGACTTGGCTAAAAAGCAAGGAATGTAAAAGCGGCTGAATTTGGACGTTCATGCAGCATCACTTTGCGCAGCCTTCCAAAAAGATGTACTGGCAGCGGTGGGATTCGAACCCACACCCCCGAAGAGACTGGAGCCTTAATCCAGCACCTAGGACTGCTCGGCCACGCTACCCTGTGTGCCTACGCTCTCCGGCTCGCTACGACCGGTGAAAAAGTTTCTTTCCATTCCTTTTTTCGCCTTCCACCTTCCGGAAGTAGAGGCAACGCTACCACACTAAGCCCTTTTCAATAAGTAAATCTGTCTGTTTCCATCCTTTTGCCTACTATTTGCTTTCCACTGTTATTTTATTCAAGTGATTTTCCTGTTTTGAAGTAACTTCACTGTGATTGTAAACTATTGGTGTCCCTGCTTCAACACGGTGCATCTGTAGGAAAGGAGCAGAGGCCGTGAAAGGCTTTCAGCACCGACTAGGCTAAAAAGCAAGGAATGTTAAAGCGGCTGAATTTGGACGTTCACGCAGCATCACTTTGCACAGCCACAGCAGTCTTCCAAAAAGATCTATTGGCAGCGGTGGGATTCGAACCCACGCCCCCGAAGAGACTGGAGCCTAAATCCAGCGCCTTGGACCACTCGGCCACGCTACCCTGTGCTCCTGCGCTAACTGGCTCGCTACGACCGGTGGAAAAGTTTCTTTCCATTGCTTTTTTCGCCTACCACATTCCGGAAATAGAGGCAACGCTACCACACTAAGCCCTTTTCAATGAGTAAAACTGTCTGTTTCCAACCTTTTGCCTACTAATTGCTTTCCACTGTTATTTGATTCAAGTGATTTTCCTGTTTTGAAGTAACTTTACTGTGATTGTAAACTATTGGTGTCCCTGCTTCAATACGGTGCATCTGTAAGAAAGGAGCAGAGGCCGTGACAGGCTTTCAGCACCGACTTGGCTAAAAAGCAAGGAATGTAAAAGCGGCTGAATTTGGACGTACATGCAGCATCACTTTGCGCAGCCACAGCAGTCTTCCAAAAAGATGTACTGGCAGCGGTGGGATTCTAACCCACACCCCCGAAGAGACTGGAGCCTTAATCCAGCGCCTAGGACTGCTCGGCCACGCTACCCTGTGTGCCTACGCTCTCCGGCTCGCTACGACCGGTGAAAAAGTTTCTTTCCATTCCTTTTGTCGCCTTCCACCTTCCGGAAGTAGAGGCAACGCTACCACACTAAGCCCTTTTCAATGAGTAAATCTGTCTGTTTCCATCCTTTTGCCTACTATTTGCTTTCCACTGTTATTTTATTCAAGTGATTTTCCTGTTTTGAAGTAACTTCACTTTGATTGTAAACTATTGATGTCCCTGCTTCAACACGTTGCATCTGTAAGAAAGGAGCAGAGGCCGTGACAGGCTTTCAGCACCGACTTGGCTAAAAAGCAAGGAATGTAAAAGCAGCTGAATTTGGACGTTCATGCAGCATCACTTTGCGCAGCCACAGCAGTCTTCCAAAAAAATGTAATGGCAGCGCTGAGATTCGAACCCACACACCCGAAGAGACTAGAGCCTTAATACAGCGCCTTGGACCACTCGGCCACGCTACCCTGTGTGCCTACGCTCTCCGGCTCGGTACGACCGGTGGAAAAGTTTCTTTCCATTCCTTTTTTCGCCTTCCACATTCCGGAAATAGAGGCAACGCTACCACACTAAGCCCTTTTCAATGAGTAAAACTGTCTGTTTCCAACCTTTTGCCTACTAATTGCTTTCCACCGTTATTTGATTCAAGTGATTTTCCTGTTTTGAAGTAACTTCACTGTGATTGTAAACTATTGGTGTCCCTGCTTCAATACGGTGCATCTGTAAGAAAGGAGCAGAGGCCATGACAGGCTTTCAGCACCGACTTGGCTAAAAAGCAAGGAATGTAAAAGCGGCTGAATTTGGACGTTCATGCAGCATCACTTTGCGCAGCCTTCCAAAAAGATGTACTGGCAGCGGTGGGATTCGAACCCACACCCCCGAAGAGACTGGAGCCTTAATCCAGCACCTAGGACTGCTCGGCCACGCTACCCTGTGTGCCTACGCTCTCCGGCTCGCTACGACCGGTGAAAAAGTTTCTTTCCATTCCTTTTTTCGCCTTCCACCTTCCGGAAGTAGAGGCAACGCTACCACACTAAGCCCTTTTCAATAAGTAAATCTGTCTGTTTCCATCCTTTTGCCTACTATTTGCTTTCCACTGTTATTTTATTCAAGTGATTTTCCTGTTTTGAAGTAACTTCACTGTGATTGTAAACTATTGGTGTCCCTGCTTCAACACGGTGCATCTGTAGGAAAGGAGCAGAGGCCGTGAAAGGCTTTCAGCACCGACTAGGCTAAAAAGCAAGGAATGTTAAAGCGGCTGAATTTGGACGTTCACGCAGCATCACTTTGCACAGCCACAGCAGTCTTCCAAAAAGATCTATTGGCAGCGGTGGGATTCGAACCCACGCCCCCGAAGAGACTGGAGCCTAAATCCAGCACCTTGGACCACTCGGCCACGCTACCCTGTGCTCCTGCGCTAACTGGCTCGCTACGACCGGTGGAAAAGTTTCTTTCCATTGCTTTTTTCGCCTACCACATTCCGGAAATAGAGGCAACGCTACCACACTAAGCCCTTTTCAATGAGTAAAACTGTCTGTTTCCAACCTTTTGCCTACTAATTGCTTTCCACTGTTATTTGATTCAAGTGATTTTCCTGTTTTGAAGTAACTTTACTGTGATTGTAAACTATTGGTGTCCCTGCTTCAATACGGTGCATCTGTAAGAAAGGAGCAGAGGCCGTGACAGGCTTTCAGCACCGACTTGGCTAAAAAGCAAGGAATGTAAAAGCGGCTGAATTTGGACGTACATGCAGCATCACTTTGCGCAGCCACAGCAGTCTTCCAAAAAGATGTACTGGCAGCGGTGGGATTCTAACCCACACCCCCGAAGAGACTGGAGCCTTAATCCAGCGCCTAGGACTGCTCGGCCACGCTACCCTGTGTGCCTACGCTCTCCGGCTCGCTACGACCGGTGAAAAAGTTTCTTTCCATTCCTTTTGTCGCCTTCCACCTTCCGGAAGTAGAGGCAACGCTACCACACTAAGCCCTTTTCAATGAGTAAATCTGTCTGTTTCCATCCTTTTGCCTACTATTTGCTTTCCACTGTTATTTTATTCAAGTGATTTTCCTGTTTTGAAGTAACTTCACTTTGATTGTAAACTATTGATGTCCCTGCTTCAACACGTTGCATCTGTAAGAAAGGAGCAGAGGCCGTAAAAGGCTTTCAGCACCGACTTGACTAAAAAGCAAGGAATGTAAAAGCGGCTGAATTTGGACGTTCATGCAGCATCACTTTGCGCAGCCACAGCAGTCTTCCAGAAAGATGTACTGAAAGCAGTGGGATTCGAACCCATGCACCCGAAGAGACTAGAGCCTTAATACAGCGCCTTGGACCACTCGGCCACGATACCCTGTGTGCCTACGCTCTCCGGCTCGGTACGACCGGTGGAAAAGTTTCTTTCCATTCCTTTTTTCGCCTTCCACCTTCCGGAAGTAGAGGCAACGCTACCACACTAAGCCCTTTTCAATGAGTAAATCTGTCTGTTTCCATCCTTTTGCCTACTAATTGCTTTCCACTGTTATTTTATTCAAGTGATTTTCCTGTTTTGAAGTAACTTCACTGTGATTGTAAACTATTGGTGTCCCTGCTTCAACACGGTGCATCTGTAAGAAAGGAGCAGAGGATGTGAAAGGCTTTCAGCACTGACTAGGCTAAAAAGCAAGGAATGTTAAAGCGGCTGAATTTGGACGTTCACGCAGCATCACTTTGCACAGCCACAGCAGTCTTCCAAAAAGATCTATTGGCAGCGGTGGGATTCGAACCCACGCCCCCGAAGAGACTGGAGCCTAAATCCAGCGCCTTGGACCGCTCGGCCACGCTACCCTGTGCTCCTGTGCTAATCGGCTCGCTGCGACCGGTGGAAAAGTTTCTTTCCATTCCTTTTTTCGCCTTCCACCTTCCGGAAGTAGAGGCAACGCTACCACACTAAGCCCTTTTCAATAAGTAAATCTGTCTGTTTCCATCCTTTTGCCTACTATTTGCTTTCCACTGTTATTTTATTCAAGTGATTTTCCTGTTCTGAAGTAACTTCACTGTGATTGTAAACTATTGATGTCCCTGCTTCAACACGTTGCATCTGTAAGAAAGGAGCAGAGGCCGTGAAAGGCTTTCAGCACCGACTTGACTAAAAAGCAAGGAATGTAAAAGCGGCTGAATTTGGACGTTCATGCAGCATCACTTTGCGCAGCCACAGCAGTCTTCCAGAAAGATGTACTGGCAGCGGTGGGATTCGAACCCACGCACCCGAAGGGACTAGAGCCTTAATACAGCGCCTTGGACCACTCGGCCACGATACCCTGTGTGCCTACGCTCTCCGGCTCGGTACGACCGGTGGAAAAGTTTCTTTCCATTCCTTTTTTCGCCTTCCACCTTCCGGAAGTAGAGGCAACGCTACCACACTAAGCCCTTTTCAATGAGTAAATCTGTCTGTTTCCATCCTTTTGCCTACTATTTGCTTTCCACTGTTATTTTATTCAAGTGATTTTCCTGTTTTGAAGTAACTTCACTTTGATTGTAAACTATTGATGTCCCTGCTTCAACACGTTGCATCTGTAAGAAAGGAGCAGAGGCCGTAAAAGGCTTTCAGCACCGACTTGACTAAAAAGCAAGGAATGTAAAAGCGGCTGAATTTGGACGTTCATGCAGCATCACTTTGCGCAGCCACAGCAGTCTTCCAGAAAGATGTACTGAAAGCAGTGGGATTCGAACCCATGCACCCGAAGAGACTAGAGCCTTAATACAGCGCCTTGGACCACTCGGCCACGATACCCTGTGTGCCTACGCTCTCCGGCTCGGTACGACCGGTGGAAAAGTTTCTTTCCATTCCTTTTTTCGCCTTCCACCTTCCGGAAGTAGAGGCAATGCTACCACACTAAGCCCTTTTCAATGAGTAAATCTGTCTGTTTCCATCCTTTTGCCTACTAATTGCTTTCCACTGTTATTTTATTCAAGTGATTTTCCTGTTTTGAAGTAACTTCACTGTGATTGTAAACTATTGGTGTCCCTGCTTCAACACGGTGCATCTGTAAGAAAGGAGCAGAGGATGTGAAAGGCTTTCAGCACTGACTAGGCTAAAAAGCAAGGAATGTTAAAGCGGCTGAATTTGGACGTTCACGCAGCATCACTTTGCACAGCCACAGCAGTCTTCCAAAAAGATCTATTGGCAGCGGTGGGATTCGAACCCACGCCCCCGAAGAGACTGGAGCCTAAATCCAGCGCCTTGGACCGCTCGGCCACGCTACCCTGTGCTCCTGTGCTAATCGGCTCGCTGCGACCGGTGGAAAAGTTTCTTTCCATTCCTTTTTTCGCCTTCCACCTTCCGGAAGTAGAGGCAACGCTACCACACTAAGCCCTTTTCAATAAGTAAATCTGTCTGTTTCCATCCTTTTGCCTACTATTTGCTTTCCACTGTTATTTTATTCAAGTGATTTTCCTGTTCTGAAGTAACTTCACTGTGATTGTAAACTATTGATGTCCCTGCTTCAACACGTTGCATCTGTAAGAAAGGAGCAGAGGCCGTGAAAGGCTTTCAGCACCGACTTGACTAAAAAGCAAGGAATGTAAAAGCGGCTGAATTTGGACGTTCATGCAGCATCACTTTGCGCAGCCACAGCAGTCTTCCAGAAAGATGTACTGGCAGCGGTGGGATTCGAACCCACGCACCCGAAGGGACTAGAGCCTTAATACAGCGCCTTGGACCACTCGGCCACGATACCCTGTGTGCCTACGCTCTCCGGCTCGGTACGACCGGTGGAAAAGTTTCTTTCCATTCCTTTTTTCGCCTTCCACCTTCCGGAAGTAGAGGCAACGCTACCACACTAAGCCCTTTTCAATGAGTAAATCTGTCTGTTTCCATCCTTTTGCCTACTAATTGCTTTCCACTGTTATTTTATTCAAGTGATTTTCCTGTTTTGAAGTAACTTCACTGTGATTGTAAACTATTGGTGTCCCTGCTTCAACACGGTGCATCAGTAAGAAAGGAGCAGAGGCTGTGAAAAGCTTTCAGCACCGACTAGGCTAAAAAGCAAGGAATGTTAAAGCGGCTGAATTTGGACGTTCACGCAGCATCACTTTGCACAGCCACAGCAGTCTTCCAAAAAGATCTATTGGCAGCGGTGGGATTCGAACCCACGCCCCCGAAGAGACTGGAGCCTAAATCCAGCGCCTTGGACCGCTCGGCCACACTACCCTGTGCTCCTGTGCTAATCGGCTCGCTGCGACCGGTGGAAAAGTTTCTTTCCATTCCTTTTTTCGCCTTCCACCTTCCGGAAATAGAGGCAACGCTACCACACTAAGCCCTTTTCAATGAGTAAAACTGTCTGTTTCCAACCTTTTGCCTACTAATTGCTGTCCACCGTTATTTGATTCAAGTGATTTTCCTGTTTTGAAGTAACTTCACTGTGATTGTAAACTATTGGTGTCCCTGCTTCAACACGGTGCATCTGTAAGAAAGGAGCAGAGGCTGTGAAAGGCTTTCAGCACCGACTAGGCTAAAAAGCAAGGAATGTTAAAGCGGCTGAATTTGGACGTTCACGCAGCATCACTTTGCACAGCCACAGCAGTCTTCCAAAAAGATCTATTGGCAGCGGTGGGATTTGAACCCACGCCCCCGAAGAGACTGGAGCCTAAATCCAGCGCCTTGGACCGCTCGGCCACGCTACCCTGTGCTCCTGCGCTAACTGGCTCGCTACGACCGGTGGAAAAGTTTCTTTCCATTCCTTTTTTCGCCTTCCACATTCCGGAAATAGAGGCAACGCTACCACACTAAGCCCTTTTCAATGAGTAAAACTGTCTGTTTCCAACCTTTTGCCTACTAATTGCTTTCCACTGTTATTTGATTCAAGTGATTTTCCTGTTTTGAAGTAACTTCACTGTGATTGTAAACTATTGGTGTCCCTGCTTCAATACGGTGCATCTGTAAGAAAGGAGCAGAGGCCGTGACAGGCTTTCAGCACCGACTTGGCTAAAAAGCAAGGAATGTAAAAGCGGCTGAATTTGGACGTTCATGCAGCATCACTTTGCGCAGCCACAGCAGTCTTCCAAAAGATGCACTGGCAGCGGTGGGATTCGAACCCACGCCCCCGAAGAGACTGGAGCCTTAATCCAGCGCCTTGGACCGCTCGGCCACGCTACCCTGTGTACCTACGCTCTCCGGCTCGCTACGACCGGTGGAAAAGTTTCTTTCCATTCCTTTTTTCGCCTTCCACCTTCCGGAAGGAGAAGCAACGCTACCACACTAAGCCCTTTTCAATGAGTTAATCTGGCTGTTTCCATCCTTTTGCCTACTAATTGCTTTCCACTGTTATTTTATTCAAGTGATTTTCCTGTTTTGAAGTAACTTCACTGTGATTGTAAACTATTGGTGTCCCTGCTTCAACACGGTGCATCTGTAAGAAAGGAGCAGAGGCTGTGACAGGCTTTCAGCACCGACTTGGCTAGAAAGCAAGGAATGTAAAAGCGGCTGAATTTGGACATTCATGCAGCATCACTTTGCGCAGCCACAGCAGTCTTCCAAAATTATCTACCTGCAGCGGTGGGATTCAAACCTACACCCCCGAAGAGACTGGAGCCTTAATCCAGCGCCTTGGACCGCTCGGCCATGCTAACCTGTGTGCCTATGCTCTCCGGCTTGCTACGACCGGTGGAAAAGTTTCTTTCCATTACTTTTTTCGCCTTCCACCTTCCGGAAGTAGAAGCAATGCTACCACTCTAAGCCCTTTTCAATGAGTAAATCTGGCTGTTTCCATCCTTTTGCCTACTAAATGCTTTCCAATGTTATTTTATTTTATTCAAGTGATTTTCCTGTTTTGAAGTAACTTCATTGTGATTGTAAACTATTGGTGTCCCTGCTTCAACACGGTGCATCTGTAAGAAAGGAGCAGAGGCCGTGACAGGCTTTCAGCACCGACTTGGCTAAAAAGCAAGGAATGTAAAAGTGGCTGAATTTGGACGTTCATGCAGCATCACTTTGCGCAGCCACAACAGTCTTCCAAAAAGATGTACTGGCAGCAGTGGGATTCGAACCCACGCCCCCAAAAAGAGACTGGAGCCTTAATCCAGCGCATTGGACCGCTCGGCCATGCTACCCTGTGTGCCTAAACTCTCCGGCTGGCTACGACCGGTGGAAAAGTTTCTTTCCATTCCTTTTTTTGCCTTCCACCTTCCGGAAGTAGAAGCAACGCTACCACACTAAGCCCTTTTCAATGAGTAAATCTGGCTGTTTCCATCCTTTTGCCTACTAATTGCTTTCCACCATTATTTTATTCAAGTGATTTCCCTGTTTTGAAGTAACTTCACTGTGATTGTACACTATTGGTGTCCCTGCTTCAACACGGTGCATCTGTAAGAAAGGAGCAGAGGCCGTGACAGGCTTTCAGCACCGACTTGGCTAAAAAGCAAGGAATGTAAAAGCGGCTGAATTTGGACGTTCATGCAGCATCACTTTGTGCAGCCACAGCAGTCTTCCAAAAAGATGTACTGGTGGCAGTGGGATTCGAACCGACGGCCCCGAAGAGACCGGAGCCTTAATCCAGCGCCTTGGACCGCTCGGCCATGCTAGCCTGTATGCCTACGCTCTCCGGCTCGCTATGACCGGTGGAAAAGTTTCTTTCCATTCCTTTTTTCGCCTTCCACCTTCCGGAAGTAGAAGCAACGCTACCACACTAAGCCCTTTTCAATGAGTAAATCTGGCTGTTTCCATCCTTTTGCCTACTAAATGCTTTCCAATGTTATTTTATTGTATTCAAGTGATTTTCCTGTTTTGAAGTAACTTCACTGTGATTGTAAACTATTGGTGTCCCTGCTTCAACACGGTGCATCTGTAAGAAAGGAGCAGAGTCCGTGACAGGCTTTCAGCACCGACTTGGCTAAAAAGCAAGGAATGTAAAAGCGGCTGAATTTGGACGTTCATGCAGCATCACTTTGCGCAGCCACAGCAGTCTTCCAAAAAGATGTACTGGCAGCAGTGGGATTCAAACCAACGCCCCCGAAGAGACTGGAGCCTTAATCCAGCGCCTTGGACCGCTCGGCCATGCTACCCTGTGTGCCTATGCTCTCCGGCTCGCTACGACCGGTGGAAAAGTTTCTTTCCATTCCTTTTTTCGCCTTCCACCTTCCGGAAGTAGAAGCAACGCTACCACACTAAGCCCTTTTCAATGAGTAAATCTGGCTGTTTCCATCCTTTTGCCTACTAATTGCTTTCCACTGTTATTTTATTCAAGTGATTTCCCTGTTTTGAAGTAACTTCACTGTGATTGTAAACTATTGGTGTCCCTGCTTCAACACGGTGCATCTGTAAGAAAGGAGCAGAGGCCGTGACAGGCTTTCAGCACCGACTTGGCAAAAAAGCAAGGAATGTAAAAGCGGCTGAATTTGGACGTTCATGCAGCATCACTTTGCGCAGCCACAGCAGTCTTCCAAAAAGATGTACTGGCAGCAGTGTGATTCGAACCCACGCCCCCGAAGAGACTGGAGCCTTAATCCAGCGCCTTGGACCGCTCGGCCATGCTACCCTGTGTGCCTACGCTCTCCGGCTGGCTACGACCGGTGGAAAAGTTTCTTTTCATTCCTTTTTTCGCCTTCCACCTTCCGGAAGTAGAGGCAACGCTACCACACTAAGCCCTTTTCAATGAGTAAATCTGTCTGTTTCCATCCTTTTGCCTACTAATTGCTTTCCACTGTTATTTTATTCAAGTGATTTTCCTGTTTTGAAGTAACTTCACTGTGATTGTAAACTATTGGTGTCCCTGCTTCAACACGGTGCATCTGTAAGAAAGGATCAGAGGCTGTGAAAGGCTTTCAGCACCGACTAGGCTAAAAATCAAGGAATGTTAAAGCGGCTGAATTTGGACGTTCACGCAGCATCACTTTGCACAGCCACAGCAGTCTTCCAAAAAGATCTATTGGCAGCGGTGGGATTCGAACCCACGCCCCCGAAGAGACTGGAGCCTAAATCCAGCGCCCTGGACCGCTCGGCCACGCTACCCTGTGCTCCTGTGCTAATCGGCTCGCTGCGACCGGTGGAAAAGTTTCTTTCCATTCCTTTTTTCGCCTTCCACATTCCGGAAATAGAGGCAACGCTACCACACTAAGCCCTTTTCAATGAGTAAAACTGTCTGTTTCCAACCTTTTGCCTACTAATTGCTGTCCACCGTTATTTGATTCAAGTGATTTTACTGTTTTGAAGTAACTTCACTGTGATTGTAAACTATTGGTGTCCCTGCTTCAATACGGTGCATCTGTAAGAAAGGAGCAGAGGCCATGACAGGCTTTCAGCACCGACTTGGCTAAAAAGCAAGGAATGTAAAAGCGGCTGAATTTGGACGTTCATGCAGCATCACTTTGCGCAGCCACAGCAGTCTTCCAAAAAGATGTACTGGCAGCGGTGGGATTCGAACCCACATCCCCGAAGAGACTGGAGCCTATATCCAGCGCCTTGGACCGCTCGGCCACGCTACCCTGTGTGCCTGTGCTCTCCGGCTCGCTACGACTGGTTGAAAAGTTTCTTTCCATTCCTTTTTTCGCCTTCCACCTTCCGGAAATAGAGGCAACGCTACCACACTAAGCCGTTTTCAATGAGTAAAACTGGCTGTTTCCATCCTTCTGCCTACTAATTGCTTTCCACTGTTATTTTATTCAAGTGATTTTCCTGTTTTGAAGTAACTTCACTGTGATTGTAAACTATTGGTGTCCCTGCTTCAACACGGTGCATCTGTAAGAAAGGAGCAGAGGCTGTGAAAGGCTTTCAGCACCGACTAGGCTAAAAAGCAAGGAATGTTAAAGCGGCTGAATTTGGACGTTCACGCAGCATCACTTTGCACAGCCACAGCAGTCTTCCAAAAAGATCTATTGGCAGCGGTGGGATTTGAACCCACGCCCCCGAAGAGACTGGAGCCTAAATCCAGCGCCTTGGACCGCTCGGCCACGCTACCCTGTGCTCCTGCGCTAACTGGCTCGCTACGACCGGTGGAAAAGTTTCTTTCCATTCCTTTTTTCGCCTTCCACATTCCGGAAATAGAGGCAACGCTACCACACTAAGCCCTTTTCAATGAGTAAAACTGTCTGTTTCCAACCTTTTGCCTACTAATTGCTTTCCACTGTTATTTGATTCAAGTGATTTTCCTGTTTTGAAGTAACTTCACTGTGATTGTAAACTATTGGTGTCCCTGCTTCAATACGGTGCATCTGTAAGAAAGGAGCAGAGGCCGTGACAGGCTTTCAGCACCGACTTGGCTAAAAAGCAAGGAATGTAAAAGCGGCTGAATTTGGACGTTCATGCAGCATCACTTTGCGCAGCCACAGCAGTCTTCCAAAAAAATGTACTGGCAGCGCTGAGATTCGAACCCACACACCCGAAGAGACTAGAGCCTTAATACAGCGCCTTGGACCACTCGGCCATGCTACCCTGTGTGCCTACGCTCTCCGGCTCGGTACGACCGGTGGGAAAGTTTCTTTCCATTCCTTTTTTCGCCTTCCACCTTCCGGAAGTAGAGGCAACGCTACCACACTAAGCCCTTTTCAATGAGTAAATCTGTCTGTTTCCATCCTTTTGCCTACTATTTGCTTTCCACTGTTATTTTATTCAAGTGATTTTCCTGTTTTGAAGTAACTTCACTGTGATTGTAAACTATTGGTGTCCCTGCTTCAACACGGTGCATCTGTAAGAAAGGAGCAGAGGCCGTGAAAGGCTTTCAGCACCGACTAGGCTAAAAAGCAAGGAATGTTAAAGTGGCTGAATTTGGAAGTTCACGCAGCATCACTTTGCACAGCCACAGCAGTCTTCCAAAACATCTATTGGCAGCGGTGGGATTCGAACCCACGCCCCCGAAGAGACTGGAGCCTAAATCCAGCACCTTGGACCGCTCGGCCATGCTACCCTGTGCTCCTGCGCTAACCGGTTCGCTACGACCGGTGGAAAAGTTTCTTTCCATTCCTTTTTTCGCCTTCCACATTCCGGAAGTAGAGGCAACGCTACCACACTAAGCCCTTTTCAATGAGTAAATCTGTCTGTTTCCATCCTTTTGCCTACTATTTGCTTTCCACTGTTATTTTATTCAAGTGATTTTCCTGTTTTGAAGTAACTTCACTGTGATTGTAAACTATTGGTGTCCCTGCTTCAACACGGTGCATCTGTAAGAAAGGAGCAGAGGCTGTGAAAGGCTTTCAGCACCGACTAGGCTAAAAAGCAAGGAATGTTAAAGCGGCTGAATTTGGACGTTCGCGCAGCATCACTTTGCACAGCCAAAGCAGTCTTCCAAAACGATCTATTGGCAGCGGTGGGATTCGAACCCACGCCCCCGAAGAAACTGGAGCCTAAATCCAGCGCCTTGGACCGCTCGGCCATGCTACCCTGTGCTCCTGCGCTAACCGGTTCGCTACGACCGGTGGAAAACTTTCTTTCCATTCCTTTTTTCGCCTTCCACATTCCGGAAATAGAGGCAACGCTACCACACTAAGCCCTTTTCAATGAGTAAAACTGTCTGTTTCCAACCTTTTGCCTACTAATTGCTTTCCACTGTTATTTGATTCAAGTGATTTTCCTGTTCTGAAGTAACTTCACTGTGATTGTAAACTATTGATGTCCCTGCTTCAACACGTTGCATCTGTAAGAAAGGAGCAGAGGCCGTGAAAGGCTTTCAGCACCGACTTGAATAAAAAGCAAGGAATGTAAAAGCGGCTGAATTTGGACGTTCATGCAGCATCACTTTGCGCAGCCACAGCAGTCTTCCAGAAAGATGTACTGGCAGCGGTGGGATTCGAACCCACGCACCCAAAGAGACTAGAGCCTTAATACAGCGCCTTGGACCACTCGGCCACGATACCCTGTGTGCCTACGCTCTCCGGCTCGGTACGACCGGTGGAAAAGTTTCTTTCCATTCCTTTTTTTGCCTTCCACCTTCCGGAAGTAGAGGCAACGCTACCACACTAAGCCCTTTTCAATGAGTAAATCTGTCTTTTTCCATCCTTTTGCCTACTAATTGCTTTCCACTGTTATTTTATTCAAGTGATTTTCCTGTTTTGAAGTAACTTCACTGTGATTGTAAACTATTGGTGTCCCTGCTTCAACACGGTGCATCTGTAAGAAAGGAGCAGAGGCTGTGAAAGGCTTTCAGCACCGACTAGGCTAAAAAGCAAGGAATGTTAAAGCGGCTGAATTTGGACGTTCACGCAGCATCACTTTGCACAGCCACAGCAGTCTTCCAAAAAGATCTATTGGCAGCGGTGGGATTCGAACCCACGCCCCCGAAGAGACTGGAGCCTAAATCCAGCGCCTTGGACCGCTCGGCCACGCTACCCTGTGCTCCTGTGCTAATCGGCTCGCTGCGACCGGTGGAAAAGTTTCTTTCCATTCCTTTTTTCGCCTTCCACCTTCCGGAAATAGAGGCAACGCTACCACACTAAGCCCTTTTCAATGAGTAAAACTGTCTGTTTCCAACCTTTTGCCTACTAATTGCTGTCCACCGTTATTTGATTCAAGTGATTTTCCTGTTTTGAAGTAACTTCACTGTGATTGTAAACTATTGGTGTCCCTGCTTCAACACGGTGCATCTGTAAGAAAGGAGCAGAGGCTGTGAAAGGCTTTCAGCACCGACTAGGCTAAAAAGCAAGGAATGTTAAAGCGGCTGAATTTGGACGTTCACGCAGCATCACTTTGCACAGCCACAGCAGTCTTCCAAAAAGATTTATTGGCAGCGGTGGGATTTGAACCCACGCCCCCGAAGAGACTGGAGCCTAAATCCAGCGCCTTGGACCGCTCGGCCACGCTACCCTGTGCTCCTGCGCTAACTGGCTCGCTACGACCGGTGGAAAAGTTTCTTTCCATTCCTTTTTTCGCCTTCCACATTCCGGAAATAGAGGCAACGCTACCACACTAAGCCCTTTTCAATGAGTAAAACTGTCTGTTTCCAACCTTTTGCCTACTAATTGCTTTCCACTGTTATTTTATTCAAGTGATTTTCCTGTTTTGAAGTAACTTCACTGTGATTGTAAACTATTGGTGTCCCTGCTTCAACACGGTGCATCTGTAAGAAAGGAGCAGAGGCTGTGACAGGCTTTCAGCACCGACTTGGCTAGAAAGCAAGGAATGTAAAAGCGGCTGAATTTGGACATTCATGCAGCATCACTTTGCGCAGCCACAGCAGTCTTCCAAAATTATCTACCTGCAGCGGTGGGATTCAAACCTACACCCCCGAAGAGACTGGAGCCTTAATCCAGCGCCTTGGACCGCTCGGCCATGCTAACCTGTGTGCCTATGCTCTCCGGCTTGCTACGACCGGTGGAAAAGTTTCTTTCCATTACTTTTTTCGCCTTCCACCTTCCGGAAGTAGAAGCAATGCTACCACTCTAAGCCCTTTTCAATGAGTAAATCTGGCTGTTTCCATCCTTTTGCCTACTAAATGCTTTCCAATGTTATTTTATTTTATTCAAGTGATTTTCCTGTTTTGAAGTAACTTCATTGTGATTGTAAACTATTGGTGTCCCTGCTTCAACACGGTGCATCTGTAAGAAAGGAGCAGAGGCCGTGACAGGCTTTCAGCACCGACTTGGCTAAAAAGCAAGGAATGTAAAAGTGGCTGAATTTGGACGTTCATGCAGCATCACTTTGCGCAGCCACAACAGTCTTCCAAAAAGATGTACTGGCAGCAGTGGGATTCGAATCCACGCCCCCAAAGAGACTGGAGCCTTAATCCAGCGCCTTGGACCGCTCGGCCATGCTACCCTGTGTGCCTACACTCTCCGGCTGGCTACGACCGGTGGAAAAGTTTCTTTCCATTCCTTTTTTCGCCTTCCACCTTCCGGAAGTAGAAGCAACGCTACCACACTAAGCCCTTTTCAATGAGTAAATCTGGCTGTTTCCATCCTTTTGCCTACTAATTGCTTTCCACCATTATTTTATTCAAGTGATTTCCCTGTTTTGAAGTATCTTCACTGTGATTGTACACTATTGGTGTCCCTGCTTCAACACGGTGCATCTGTAAGAAAGGAGCAGAGGCCGTGACAGGCTTTCAGCACCGACTTGGCTAAAAAGCAAGGAATGTAAAAGCGGCTGAATTTGGACGTTCATGCAGCATCACTTTGTGCAGCCACAGCAGTCTTCCAAAAAGATGTACTGGTGGCAGTGGGATTTGAACCGACGGCCCCGAAGAGACCGGAGCCTTAATCCAGCGCCTTGGACCGCTCGGCCATGCTAGCCTGTGTGCCTACGCTCTCCGGCTCGCTATGACCGGTGGAAAAGTTTCTTTCCATTCCTTTTTTCGCCTTCCACCTTCCGGAAGTAGAAGCAACGCTACCACACTAAGCCCTTTTCAATGAGTAAATCTGGCTGTTTCCATCCTTTTGCCTACTAAATGCTTTCCAATGTTATTTTATTGTATTCAAGTGATTTTCCTGTTTTGAAGTAACTTCACTGTGATTGTAAACTATTGGTGTCCCTGCTTCAACACGGTGCATCTGTAAGAAAGGAGCAGAGGCCGTGACAGGCTTTCAGCACCGACTTGGCTAAAAAGCAAGGAATGTAAAAGCGGCTGAATTTGGACGTTCATGCAGCATCACTTTGCGCAGCCACAGCAGTCTTCCAAAAAGATGTACTGGCAGCAGTGGGATTCGAACCAACGCCCCCGAAGAGACTGGAGCCTTAATCCAGCACCTTGGACCGCTCGGCCATGCTACCCTGTGTGCCTATGCTCTCCGGCTCGCTACGACCGGTGGAAAAGTTTCTTTCCATTCCTTTTTTCGCCTTCCACCTTCCGGAAGTAGAAGCAACGCTACCACACTAAGCCCTTTTCAATGAGTAAATCTGGCTGTTTCCATCCTTTTGCCTACTAATTGCTTTCCACTGTTATTTTATTCAAGTGATTTCCCTGTTTTGAAGTAACTTCACTGTGATTATAAACTATTGGTGTCCCTGCTTCAACACGGTGCATCTGTAAGAAAGGAGCAGAGGCCGTGACAGGCTTTCAGCACCGACTTGGCAAAAAAGCAAGGAATGTAAAAGCGGCTGAATTTGGACGTTCATGCAGCATCACTTTGCGCAGCCACAGCAGTCTTCCAAAAAGATGTACTGGCAGCAGTGGGATTCGAACCCACGCCCCCGAAGAGACTGGAGCCTTAATCCAGCGCCTTGGACCGCTCGGCAATGCTACCCTGTGTGCCTACGCTCTCCGGCTGGCTACGACCGGTGGAAAAGTTTCTTTTCATTCCTTTTTTCGCCTTCCACCTTCCGGAAGTAGAAGCAACGCTACAACACTAAGCCCTTTTCAATGAGTAAATCTGGCTGTTTCCATCCTTTTGCCTACTAATTGCTTTCCACTGTTATTTTATTCAAGTGATTTCCCTGTTTTGAAGTAACTTCACTGTGATTGTAAACTATTGGTGTCCCTGCTTCAACACGGTGCATCTGTAAGAAAGGAGCAGAGGCGGTGACAGACTTTCAGCACCGACTTGGCCAAAAAGCAAGGAATGTAAAAGCAGCTGAATTTGGACGTTCATGCAGCATCACTTTGCGCAGCCACAGCAGTCTTCCAAAAAGATGTACTGGCAGCAGTGGGATTCGAACCCACGCCCCCGAAGAGACTGGAGCCTTAATCCAGCGCCTTGGACCGCTCTGCCATGCTACCCTGTGTAACTAAGCTCTCCGGCTCGCTACGACCAGTGGAAAAGTTTCTTTCCATTCCTTTTTTCGCCTTCCACTTTCCGGAAGTAGAAGCAACGCTACCACACTAAGCCCTTTTCAATGAGTAAATCTGGCTGTTTCCATCCTTTTGCCTACTAAATGCTTTCCAATGTTATTTTATTTTATTCAAGTGATTTTCCTGTTTTGAAGTAACTTCACTGTGATTGTAAACTATTGGTGTCCCTGCTTCAACACGGTGCATCTGTAAGAAAGGAGCAGAGGCTGTGACAGGCTTTCAGCACCGACTTGGCTAGAAAGCAATGAATGTAAAAGCGGCTGAATTTGGACATTCATGAAGCATTATTTTGCGCAGCCAAAGCAGTCTTCCAAAATTATCTACCTGCAGCGGTGGGATTCGAACCTACGCCCCTAAAGAGACTGGAGCCTTAATCCAGCACCTTGGACCGCTCGGCCATGCTACCCTGTGTGCCTACGCTCTCCGGCTGGCTACGACCGGTGGAAAAGTTTCTTTCCATTCCTTTTTTCGCCTTCCACCTTCCGGAAATAGAGGCAACGCTACCACACTAAGCCCTTTTCAATGAGTAAAACTGTCTGTTTCCATTATTTTGCCTACTAAATGCTTTCCAATGTTATTTTATTCAAGTGATTTTCCTGTTTTGAAGTAACTTCACTGTGATTGTAAACTATTGGTGTCCCGGCTTCAACACGGTGCATCTGTAAGAAAGGAGCAGAGGCTGTGAAAGGCTTTCAGCACCGACTAGGCTAAAAAGCAAGGAATGTTAAAGCGGCTGAATTTGGACGTTCACGCAGCATCACTTTGCGCAGCCACAGCAGTCTTCCAAAAAGATCTATTGGCAGCGGTGGGATTCGAACCCACACCCCCGAAGAGACTGGAGCCTAAATCCAGCGCCTTGGACCGCTCGGCCATGCTACCCTGTGCTCCTGCGCTAACCGGTTCACTACGACCGGTGGAAAACTTTCTTTCCATTCCTTTTTTCGCCTTCCACATTCCGGAAATAGAGGCAACGCTACCACACTAAGCCCTTTTCAATGAGTAAAACTGTCTGTTTCCAACCTTTTGCCTACTAATTGCTGTCCACCGTTATTTGATTCAAGTGATTTTACTGTTTTGAAGTAACTTCACTGTGATTGTAAACTATTGGTGTCCCTGCTTCAATACGGTGCATCTGTAAGAAAGGAGCAGAGGCCATGACAGGCTTTCAGCACCAACTTGGCTAAAAAGCAAGGAATGTAAAAGCGGCTGAATTTGGACGTTCATGCAGCATCACTTTGCGCAGCCACAGCAGTCTTCCAAAAAGATGTACTGGCAGCGGTGGGATTCGAACCCACACCCCCGAAAAGACTGGAGCCTATATCCAGCGCCTTGGACCGCTCGGCCACGCTACCCTGTGTGCCTGTGCTCTCCGGCTCGCTACGACTGGTTGAAAAGTTTCTTTCCATTCCTTTTTTCGCCTTCCACCTTCCGGAAATAGAGGCAACGCTACCACACTAAGCCGTTTTCAATGAGTAAAACTGGCTGTTTCCATCCTTCTGCCTACTAATTGCTTTCCACTGTTATTTTATTCAAGTGATTTTCCTGTTTTGAAGTAACTTCACTGTGATTGTAAACTATTGGTGTCCCTGCTTCAACACGGTGCATCTGTAAGAAAGGAGCAGAGGCTGTGAAAGGCTTTCAGCACCGACTAGGCTAAAAAGCAAGGAATGTTAAAGCGGCTGAATTTGGACGTTCACGCAGCATCACTTTGCACAGCCACAGCAGTCTTCCAAAAAGATGTATTGGCAGCGGTGGGATTTGAACCCACGCCCCCGAAGAGACTGGAGCCTAAATCCAGCGCCTTGGACCGCTCGGCCACGCTACCCTGTGCTCCTGCGCTAACTGGCTCGCTACGACCGGTGGAAAAGTTTCTTTCCATTCCTTTTTTCGCCTTCCACATTCCGGAAATAGAGGCAACGCTACCACACTAAGCCCTTTTCAATGAGTAAAACTGTCTGTTTCCAACCTTTTGCCTACTAATTGCTTTCCACTGTTATTTGATTCAAGTGATTTTCCTGTTTTGAAGTAACTTCACTGTGATTGTAAACTATTGGTGTCCCTGCTTCAATACGGTGCATCTGTAAGAAAGGAGCAGAGGCCGTGACAGGCTTTCAGCACCGACTTGGCTAAAAAGCAAGGAATGTAAAAGCGGCTGAATTTGGACGTTCATGCAGCATCACTTTGCGCAGCCACAGCAGTCTTCCAAAAAAATGTACTGGCAGCGCTGAGATTCGAACCCACACACCCGAAGAGACTAGAGCCTTAATACAGCGCCTTGGACCACTCGGCCACGCTACCCTGTGTGCCTACGCTCTCCGGCTCGGTACGACCGGTGGGAAAGTTTCTTTCCATTCCTTTTTTCGCCTTCCACCTTCCGGAAGTAGAGGCAACGCTACCACACTAAGCCCTTTTCAATGAGTAAATCTGTCTGTTTCCATCCTTTTGCCTACTATTTGCTTTCCACTGTTATTTTATTCAAGTGATTTTCCTGTTTTGAAGTAACTTCACTTTGATTGTAAACTATTGATGTCCCTGCTTCAACACGTTGCATCTGTAAGAAAGGAGCAGAGGCCGTAAAAGGCTTTCAGCACCGACTTGACTAAAAAGCAAGGAATGTAAAAGCGGCTGAATTTGGACGTTCATGCAGCATCACTTTGCGCAGCCACAGCAGTCTTCCAGAAAGATGTACTGGCAGCAGTGGGATTCGAACCCATGCACCCGAAGAGACTAGAGCCTTAATACAGCGCCTTGGACCACTCGGCCACGATACCCTGTGTGCCTACGCTCTCCGGCTCGGTACGACCGGTGGAAAAGTTTCTTTCCATTCCTTTTTTCGCCTTCCACCTTCCGGAAGTAGAGGCAACGCTACCACACTAAGCCCTTTTCAATGAGTAAATCTGTCTGTTTCCATCCTTTTGCCTACTAATTGCTTTCCACTGTTATTTTATTCAAGTGATTTTCCTGTTTTGAAGTAACTTCACTGTGATTGTAAACTATTGGTGTCCCTGCTTCAACACGGTGCATCTGTAAGAAAGGAGCAGAGGCTGTGAAAGGCTTTCAGCACCGACTAGGCTAAAAAGCAAGGAATGTTAAAGCGGCTGAATTTGGACGTTCACGCAGCATCACTTTGCACAGCCACAGCAGTCTTCCAAAAAGATCTATTGGCAGCGTTGGGATTCGAACCCACGCCCCCGAAGAGACTGGAGCCTAAATCCAGCGCCTTGGACCGCTCGGCCACGCTACCCTGTGCTCCTGTGCTAACCGGCTCGCTGCGACCGGTGGAAAAGTTTCTTTCCATTCCTTTTTTCGCCTTCCACATTCCGGAAATAGAGGCAACGCTACCACACTAAGCCCTTTTCAATGAGTAAAACTGTCTGTTTCCAACCTTTTGCCTACTAATTGCTTTCCACCGTTATTTGATTCAAGTGATTTTCCTGTTTTGAAGTAACTTCACTGTGATTGTAAACTATTGGTGTCCCTGCTTCAATACGGTGCATCTGTAAGAAAGGAGCAGAGGCCATGACAGGCTTTCAGCACCGACTTGGCTAAAAAGCAAGGAATGTAAAAGCGGCTGAATTTGGACGTTCATGCAGCATCACTTTGCGCAGCCTTCCAAAAAGATGTACTGGCAGCGTTGGGATTCGAACCCACGCCCCCGAAGAGACTGGAGCCTTAATCCAGCGACTTGGACCGCTCGGCCTTGCTACCCTGTGTGCCTACGCTCTCCGGCTCGCTACGCCCGGTGGAAAAGTTTCTTTCCATTTCTTTTTTCGCCTTCCACCTTCCGGAAGTAGAAGCAACGCTACCACACTAAGCCCTTTTCAATGAGTAAATCTGGCTGTTTCCATCCTTTTGCCTACTAATTGCTTTCCACTTTTATTTTATTCAAGTGATTTTCCTGTTTTGAAGTAACTTCACTGTGATTGTAAACTATTGGTGTCCCTGCTTCAACACGGTGCATCTGGAAGAAAGGAGTAGAGGCCGTGACAGGCTTTCAGCACCGACTTGGCTAAAAAGCAAGGAATGTAAAAGCGGCTGAATTTGGACGTTCATGCAGCATCACTTTGCGCAGCCACAGCAGTCTTCCAAAAAGAAAAGCTGGCAGCAGTGGGATTCGAACCCACGCCCCCGAAGAGACTGGAGTCTTAATCCAGCACCTTGGACCGCTCGGCCATGCTACCCTGTGTGCCTACGCTCTCCGGCTGGCAACGACCGGTGGAAAAGTTTCTTTCCATTCCTTTTTCGCCTTCCAACTTCCGGAAGTAGAAGCAACGCTACCACACTAAGCCCTTTTCAATGAGTAAATCTGTCTGTTTCCATCCTTTTGCCTACTAATTGCTTTCCACTGTTATTTTATTCAAGTGATTTCCCTGTTTTGAAGTAACTTCACTGTGATTGTAAACTATTGGTGTCCCTGCTTCAACACAGTGCATCTGTAAGAAAGGAGCAGAGGCCGTGACAGGCTTTCAGCACCGACTTGGCTAAAAAGCAAGGAATGTAAAAGCGGCTGAATTTGGACGTTCATGCAGCATCACTATTGCGCAGCCACAGCAGTCTTCTAAAAAGATGTACTGGCAGCAGTGGGATTCGAACCCACGCCCCCGAAGAGACTGGAGCCTTAATCCAGCGCCTTGGACCGCTCGGCCATGCTACCCTGTGTGCCTATGCTCTCCGGGTCGCTACCACCGGTGGAAAAGTTTCTTTCCATTCCTTTTTTCGCCTTCCACCTTCCGGAAGTAGAAGCAACGCTACCACACTAAGCCCTTTTCAATGAGTAAATCTGGCTGTTTCCATCCTTTTGCCTACTAAATGCTTTCCAATATTATTTTATTTTATTCAAGTGATTTTCCTGTTTTGAAGTAACTTCACTGTGATTGTAAATTATTGGTGTCCCTGCTTCAACACGGTGCATCTGTAAAAAAAGGAGCAGAGGCTGTGACAGGCTTTCAGCACCGACTTGGCTAGAAAGCAAGGAATGTAAAAGCGGCTGAATTTGGACATTCATGCAGCATCACTTTGCGCAGCCACAGCAGTCTTCCAAAATTATCTACCTGCAGCGGTGGGATTCAAACCTACGCCCCCGAAGAGACTGGAGCCTTAATCCAGCGCCTTGGACCGCTCGGCCATGCTAGCCTGTGTGCCTGCGCTCTCCGGCTGGCTACGACCGGTGGAAAAGTTTCTTTCCATTCTTTTTTTCGCCTTCCACCTTCCGGAAGTAGAAGCAACGCTACCACACTAAGCCCTTTTCAATGAGTAAATCTGGCTGTTTCCATCCTTTTGCCTACTAAATGCTTTCCAATGTTATTTTATTTTATTCAAGTGATTTTCCTGTTTTGAAGTAACTTCACTGTGATTGTAAACTATTGGCGTCCCTGCTTCAACACGGTGCATCTGTAAGAAAGGAGCAGAGGCCATGACAGGCTTTCAGCACCGACTTGGCTAAAAAGCAAGGAATGTAAAAGTGGCTGAATTTGGACGTCCATGCAGCATCACTTTGCGCAGCCACAGCAGTCTTCCAAAAAGATGTACTGGCAGCAGTGGGATTCGAACCCACGCCCCCGAAGAGACTGGAGCCTTAATCCAGCGCCTTGGACCGCTCGGCCATGCTACCCTGTGTGACTACACTCTCTGGCTGGCTACGACCGGTGGAAAAGTTTCTTTCCATTACTTTTTTCGCCTTCCACCTTCCGGAAGTAGAAGCAACGCTACCACACTAAGCCCTTTTCAATGAGTAAATCTGGCTGTTTCCATCCTTTTGCCTACTAATTGCTTTCCACTGTTATTTTATTCAAGTGATTTCCCTGTTTTGAAGTAACTTCACTGTGATTGTAATCTATTGGTGTCCCTGCTTCAACACGGTGCATCTGTAAGAAAGGAGCAGAGGCCGTGACAGGCTTTCAGCACCGACTTGGCTAAAAAGCAAGGAATGTGAAAGCGGCTGAATTTGGACGTTCATGCAGCATCACTTTGCACAGCCACAGCAGTCTTCTAAAAAGATGTACTGGCAGCAGTGGGATTCGAACCCACGCCCCCGAAGAGACTGGAGCCTTAATCCAGCGCCTTGGACCGCTCGGCCATGCTACCCTGTGTGCTTACGCTCTCCGGCTCGCTACCACCGGTGGAAAAGTTTCTTTCCATTCCTTTTTTCGCCTTCCACCTTCCTGAAGTAGAAGCAACGCTACCACACTAAGCCCTTTTCAATGAGTAAATCTGGCTGTTTCCATCCTTTTGCCTACTAAATGCTTTCCAATATTATTTTATTTTATTCAAGTGATTTTCCTGTTTTGAAGTAACTTCACTGTGATTGTAAATTATTGGTGTCCCTGCTTCAACACGGTGCATCTGTAAAAAAGGAGCAGAGGCTGTGACAGGCTTTCAGCACCGACTTGGCTAAAAAGCAAGGAATGTAAAAGCGGCTTAATTTGGACGTTCATGCAGCATCACTATTGCGAAGCCACAGCAGTCTTCTAAAAAGATGTACTGGCAGCAGTGGGATTCGAACCCACGTCCCCGAAGAGACTGGAGCCTTAATCCAGCGCCTTGGACCGCTCGGCCATGCTACCCTGTGTGCCTACGCTCTCCGGCTCGCTACCACCGGTGGAAAAGTTTCTTTCCATTCCTTTTTTCGCCTTCCACCTTCCGGAAGTAGAAGCAACGCTACCACACTAAGCCCTTTTCAATGAGTAAATCTGGCTGTTTCCATCCTTTTGCCTACTAAATGCTTTCCAATGTTATTTTATTTTATTCAAGTGATTTTCCTGTTTTGAAGTAACTTCACTGTGATTGTAAACTATTGGTGCCCCTGCTTCAACACGGTGCATCTGTAAGAAAGGAGCAGAGGCCGTGACAGGCTTTCAGCACCGACTTGGCTAAAAAGCAAAGAATGTAAAAGCGGCTGATTTTGGACGTTCATGCAGCATCACTTTGCGCAGCCACAGCAGTCTTCCAAAGAGATGTACTGGCAACAGTGGGATTCGAACCCACGCCCCCGAAGAGACTGGAGCCTTAATCCAGCGCCTTGGACCGCTCGGCCATGCTAACCTGTGTGCCTATGCTCTCCGGCTCGCTACGACCGGTGGAAAACTTTCTTTCCATTACTTTTTTTGCCTTCCACCTTCCGGAAGTAGAAGCAACGCTACCACACTAAGCCCTTTTCAATGAGTAAATCTGGCTGTTTCCATCCTTTTGCCTACTAAATGCTTTCCAATGTTATTTTATTTTATTCAAGGTATTTTCCTGTTTTGAAGTAACTTCACTGTGATTGTAAACTATTGGTGTCCCTGCTTCAACACGGTGCATCTGTAAGAAAGGAGCAGAGGCCATGACAGGCTTTCAGCACCGAATTGGCTAAAAAGCAAGGAATGTAAAAGTGGCTGAATTTGGACGTTCATGCAGCATCACTTTGCGCAGCCACAGCAGTCTTCCAAAAAGATGTACTGGCAGCAGTGGGATTCGAACCCACGCCCCCAAAGAGACTGGAGCCTTAATCCAGCGCCTTGGACCGCTCGGCCATGCTACCCTGTGTGACTACACTGTCTGGCTGGCTACGACCGGTGGAAAAGTTTCTTTCCATTCCTTTTTTCGCCTTCCACCTTCCGGAAGTAGAAGCAACGCTACCACACTAAGCCCTTTTCAATGAGTAAATCTGGCTGTTTCCATCCTTTTGCCTACTAATTGCTTTCCACTGTTATTTTATTCAAGTGATTTCCCTGTTTTGAAGTAACTTCACTGTGATTGTAAACTATTGGTGTCCCTGCTTCAACACGGTGCATCTGTAAGAAAGGAGCAGAGGCCGTGACAGGCTTTCAGCACCGACTTGGCTAAAAAGCAAGGAATGTAAAAGCGGCTGAATTTGGACGTTCATGCAGCATCACTATTGCGCAGCCACAGCAGTCTTCTAAAAAGATGTACTGGCAGCAGTGGGATTCGAACCCACGCCCCCGAAGAGACTGGAGCCTTAATCCAGCACCTTGGACCGCTCGGCCATGCTACCCTGTGTGCCTACGCTCTCCGGGTCGCTACCACCGGTGGAAAAAATTCTTTCCATTCCTTTTTTCGCCTTCCACCTTCCGGAAGTAGAAGCAACGCTACCACACTAAGCCCTTTTCAATGAGTAAATCTGGCTGTTTCCATCCTTTTGCCTACTAAATGCTTTCCAATATTTTTTTATTTTATTCAAGTGATTTTCCTGTTTTGAAGTAACTTTACTGTGATTGTAAATTATTGGTGTCCCTGCTTCAACACGGTGCATCTGTAAAAAAGGAGCAGAGGCTGTGACAGGCTTTCAGCACCGACTTGGCTAAAAAGCAAAGAATGTAAAAGCGGCTGATTTGGACATTCATGCAGCATCACTTTGCGCAGCCACAGCAGTCTTCTAAAAAGATGTACTGGCAGCAGTGGGATTCGAACCCACACCCCCGAAGAGACTGGAGCCTTAATCCAGCACCTAGGACTGCTCGGCCACGCTACCCTGTGTGCCTACGCTCTCCGGCTCGCTACGACCGGTGAAAAAGTTTCTTTCCATTCCTTTTTTCGCCTTCCACCTTCCGGAAGTAGAGGCAACGCTACCACACTAAGCCCTTTTCAATAAGTAAATCTGTCTGTTTCCATCCTTTTGCCTACTATTTGCTTTCCACTGTTATTTTATTCAAGTGATTTTCCTGTTTTGAAGTAACTTCACTGTGATTGTAAACTATTGGTGTCCCTGCTTCAACACGGTGCATCTGTAGGAAAGGAGCAGAGGCCGTGAAAGGCTTTCAGCACCGACTAGGCTAAAAAGCAAGGAATGTTAAAGCGGCTGAATTTGGACGTTCACGCAGCATCACTTTGCACAGCCACAGCAGTCTTCCAAAAAGATCTATTGGCAGCGGTGGGATTCGAACCCACGCCCCCGAAGAGACTGGAGCCTAAATCCAGCGCCTTGGACCACTCGGCCACGCTACCCTGTGCTCCTGCGCTAACTGGCTCGCTACGACCAGTGGAAAAGTTTCTTTCCATTGCTTTTTTCGCCTACCACATTCCGGAAATAGAGGAAACGCTACCACACTAAGCCCTTTTCAATGAGTAAAACTGTCTGTTTCCAACCTTTTGCCTACTAATTGCTTTCCACTGTTATTTGATTCAAGTGATTTTCCTGTTTTGAAGTAACTTTACTGTGATTGTAAACTATTGGTGTCCCTGCTTCAACACGGTGCATCTGTAAGAAAGGAGCAGAGGCCGTGACAGGCTTTCAGCACCGACTTGGCTAAAAAGCAAGGAATGTAAAAGCGGCTGAATTTGGACGTTCATGCAGCATCACTTTGCGCAGCATCAGCAGTCTTCCAAAAGATGTACTGGGAGCAGTGGGATTCGAACCCACGCCCCCGAAGAGACTGGAGCCTTAATCCAGCGACTTGGACCGCTCGGCCTTGCTACACTGTGTGGCTACGCTCTCCGGCTCACTACGACCGGTGGAAAAGTTTCTTTCCATTCCTTTTTTCGCCTTACACCTTCCGGAAATAGAAGCAACGCTACCACACTAAGCCCTTTTCAATGAGTAAATCTGGCTGTTTCCATCCTTTTGCCTACTAATTGCTTTCCACTGTTATTTTATTCAAGTGATTTTCCTGTTTTGAAGTAACTTCACTGTGATTGTAAACTATTGGTGTCCCTGCTTCAACACGGTGCATCTGTAAGAAAGGAGCAGAGGCCGTGACAGGCTTTCAGCACCGACTTGGCTAAAAAGCAAGGCATGTAAAAGTGGCTGAATTTGGACGTTCATGCAGCATCACTTTGCGCAGCCACAGCAGTCTTCCAAAAAGATGTACTGGCAGCAGTGGGATTCGAACCCATGCCCCCGAAGAGACTGGAGCCTTAATCCAGCGCCTTGGACCGCTCGGCCATGCTACCCTGTTTGCCTACGCTCTCCGGCTCGCAACGACCAGTGGAAAAGTTTCTTTCCATACCTTTTTTCGCCTTCCACTTTCCGGAAGTAGAAGCAACGCTACCACACTAAGCCCTTTTCAATGAGTAAATCTGGCTGTTTCCATCCTTTTGCCTACTAAATGCTTTCCAATGTTATTTTATTTTATTCAAGTGATTTTCCTATTTTGAAGTAACTTCACTGTGATTGTAAACTATTGGTGTCCCTGCTTCAACACGGTGCATCTGTAAGAAAGGAGCAGAGGCTGTGACAGGCTTTCAGCACCGACTTGGCTAGAAAGCAAGGAATGTAAAAGCGGCTGAATTTGGACATTCATGCAGCATCACTTTGCGCAGCCAAAGCAGTCTTCCAAAATTATCTACCTGCAGCGGTGGGATTCGAACCTACGCCCCCAAAGAGACTGGAGCCTTAATCCAGCGCCTTGGACCGCTCGGCCATGCTACCCTGTGTGCCTACGCTCTCCGGCTGGCTACGACCGGTGGAAAAGTTTCTTTCCATTCCTTTTTTCGCCTTCCACCTTCCGGAAATAGAGGCAACGCTACCACACTAAGCCCTTTTCAATGAGTAAATCTGGCTGTTTCCATCCTTTTGCCTACTAATTGCTTTCCACTGTTATTTTATTCAAGTGATTTCCCTGTTTTGAAGTAACTTCACTGTGATTGTAAACTATTGGTGTCCCTGCTTCAACACGGTGCATCTGTAAGAAAGGAGCAGAGGCCGTGACAGGCTTTCAGCAAATACTTGGCTAAAAAGCAAGGAATGTAAAAGCGGCTGAAATTGGACGTTCATGCAGCATCACTTTGCGCAGCCACAGCAGTCTTCCAAAAGATGTACTGGCAGTGGTGAGATTCGAACCCACGCCCCCGAAGAGACTGGAGCCTTAATCCAGCGCCTTGGACCGCTCGGCCACGCTACCCTGTGTACCTACGCTCTCCAGCTCGCTACGACCGGTGGAAAAGTTTCTTTCCATTCCTTTTTTCGCCTTCCACCTTCCGGAAGTAGAAGCAACGCTACCACACTAAGCCCTTTTCAATGAGTAAATCTGGCTGTTTCCATCCTTTTGCCTACTAATTGCTTTCCACTGTTATTTTATTCAAGTGATTTTCCTGTTTTGAAGTAACTTCACTGTGATTGTAAACTATTGGTGTCCCTGCTTCAACACGGTGCATCTGTAAGAAAGGAGCAGAGGCCGCGACAGGCTTTCAGCACCGACTTGGCTAAAAAGCAAGGAATGTGAAAGCTGCTGAATTTGGACATTCATGCAGCATCACTTTGCGCAGCCACAGCAGTCTTCTAAAAAGATGTACTGGCAGCAGTGGGATTCGAACCCACGCCCCCGAAGAGACTGGAGCCTTAATCCAGCGCCTTGGACCGCTCGGCCATGCTACCCTGTGTGCCTACGCTCTCCGGGTCGCTACCACCGGTGGAAAAAATTCTTTCCATTCCTTTTTTCGCCTTCCACCTTCCGGAAGTAGAAGCAACGCTACCACACTAAGCCCTTTTCAATGAGTAAATCTGGCTGTTTCCATCCTTTTGCCTACTAAATGCTTTCCAATATTTTTTTATTTTATTCAAGTGATTTTCCTGTTTTGAAGTAACTTTACTGTGATTGTAAATTATTGGTGTCCCTGCTTCAACACGGTGCATCTGTAAAAAAGGAGCAGAGGCTGTGACAGGCTTTCAGCACCGACTTGGCTAAAAAGCAAAGAATGTAAAAGCGGCTGATTTGGACATTCATGCAGCATCACTTTGCGCAGCCACAGCAGTCTTCTAAAAATATGTACTGGCAGCAGTGGGATTCGAACCCACGCCCCCGAAGAGACTGGAGCCTTAATCCAGCGCCTTGGACCGCTCGGCCATGCTACCCTGTGTGCCTATGCTCTCCGGCTCGCTACGACCGGTGGAAAAGTTTCTTTCCATTCCTTTTTTCGCCTTCCACCTTCCGGAAGTAGAAGCAACGCTACCACACTAAGCCCTTTTCAATGAGTAAATCTGGCTGTTTCCATCCTTTTGCCTACTAATTGCTTTCCACTGTTATTTTATTCAAGTGATTTCCCTGTTTTGAAGTAACTTCACTGTGATTGTAAACTATTGGTTTCCCTGCTTCAACACGGTGCATCTGTAAGAAAGGAGCAGAGGCCGTGACAGGCTTTCAGCACCGACTTGGCAAAAAAGCAAGGAATGTAAAAGCGGCTGAATTTGGACGTTCATGCAGCATCACTTTGCGCAGCCACAGCAGTCTTCCAAAAGATGTACTGGCAGCAGTGGGATTCGAACCCACGCCCCCGAAGAGACTGGAGCCTTAATCCAGCGACTTGGACCGCTCGGCCTTGCTACACTGTGTGGCTACGCTCTCCGGCTCACTACGACCGGTGGAAAAGTTTCTTTCCATTCCTTTTTTCGCCTTACACCTTCCGGAAATAGAAGCAACGCTACCACACTAAGCCCTTTTCAATGAGTAAATCTGGCTGTTTCCATCCTTTTGCCTACTAATTGCTTTCCACTGTTATTTTATTCAAGTGATTTTCCTGTTTTGAAGTAACTTCACTGTGATTGTAAACTATTGGTGTCCCTGCTTCAACACGGTGCATCTGTAAGAAAGGAGCAGAGGCCGTGACAGGCTTTCAGCACCGACTTGGCTAAAAAGCAAGGCATGTAAAAGTGGCTGAATTTGGACGTTCATGCAGCATCACTTTGCGCAGCCACAGCAGTCTTCCAAAAAGATGTACTGGCAGCAGTGGGATTCGAACCCATGCCCCCGAAGAGACTGGAGCCTTAATCCAGCGCCTTGGACCGCTCGGCCATGCTAACCTGTGTGCCTACGCTCTCCGGCTGGCTACGACCGGTGGAAAAGTTTCTTTCCATTCCTTTTTTCGCCTTCCACCTTCCGGAAATAGAGGCAACGCTACCACACTAAGCCCTTTTCAATGAGTAAAACTGTCTGTTTCCATTATTTTGCCTACTAAATGCTTTCCAATGTTATTTTATTCAAGTGATTTTCCTGTTTTGAAGTAACTTCACTGTGATTGTAAACTATTGGTTTCCCTGCTTCAACACGTTGCATCTGTAAGAAAGGAGCAGAGGCCGTGACAGGCTTTCAGCACCGACTTGGCTAAAAAGCAAGGAATGTAAAAGCGGCTGAATTTGGACGTTCATGCAGCATCACTTTGCGCAGCCACAGCAGTCTTCCAAAAGATGTACTGGCAGCGGTGGGATTCGAACCCACACCCCCGAAGAGACTGGAGCCTTAATCCAGCGCCTTGGACCGCTTGGCCTTGCTACCCTGTGTGCCTACGCTCTCCGGCTCGCTACGCCCGGTGGAAAAGTTTCTTTCCATTTCTTTTTTCGCCTTCCACCTTCCGGAAGTAGAAGCAACGCTACCACACTAAGCCCTTTTCAATGAGTAAATCTGGCTGTTTCCATCCTTTTGCCTACTAAATGCTTTCCACTTTTATTTTATTCAAGTGATTTTCCTGTTTTGAAGTAACTTCACTGTGATTGTAAACTATTGGTGTCCCTGCTTCAACACAATGCATCTGTAAGAAAGGAGCAGAGGCCGTGACAGGCTTTCAGCACCGACTTGGCTAAAAAGCAAGGAATGTAAAAGCGGCTGAATTTGGACGTTCATGCAGCATCACTTTGCGCAGCCACAGCAGTCTTCCAAAAGATGCACTGGCAGCGGTGGGATTCGAACCCACGCCCCCGAAGAGACTGGAGCCTTAATCCAGCGCCTTGGACCGCTCGGCCACGCTACCCTGTGTACCTACGCTCTCCGGCTCGCTACGACCGGTGGAAAAGTTTCTTTCCATTCCTTTTTTCGCCTTCCACCTTCCGGAAGTAGAAGCAACGCTACCACACTAAGCCCTTTTCAATGAGTAAATCTGGCTGTTTCCATCCTTTTGCCTACTAATTGCTTTCCACTGTTATTTTATTCAAGTGATTTTCCTGTTTTGAAGTAACTTCACTGTGATTGTAAACTAATGGTGTCCCTGCTTCAACACGGTGCATCTGTAAGAAAGGAGCAGAGGCTGTGACAGGCTTTCAGCACCGACTTGGCTAGAAAGCAAGGAATGTAAAAGCGGCTGAATTTGGACATTCATGCAGCATCACTTTGCGCAGCCACAGCAGTCTTCCAAAATTATCTACCTGCAGCGGTGGGATTCAAACCTACACCCCCAAAGAGACTGGAGCCTTAATCCAGCACCTTGGACCGCTCGGCCATGCTAACCTGTGTGCCTATGCTCTCCGGCTTGCTACGACCGGTGGAAAAGTTTCTTTCCATTACTTTTTTCGCCTTCCACCTTCCGGAAGTAGAAGCAATGCTACCACTCTAAGCCCTTTTCAATGAGTAAATCTGGCTGTTTCCATCCTTTTGCCTACTAAATGCTTTCCAATGTTATTTTATTTTATTCAAGTGATTTTCCTGTTTTGAAGTAACTTCATTGTGATTGTAAACTATTGGTGTCCCTGCTTCAACACGGTGCATCTGTAAGAAAGGAGCAGAGGCCATGACAGGCTTTCAGCACCGACTTGGCTAAAAAGCAAGGAATGTAAAAGTGGCTGAATTTGGACGTTCATGCAGCATCACTTTGCGCAGCCACAACAGTCTTCCAAAAAGATGTACTGGCAGCAGTGGGATTAGAACCCACGCCCCCTAATAGACTGGAGCCTTAATCCAGCGCCTTGGACCGCTCGGCCATGCTACCCTGTGTGCCTTCACTCTCCGGCTGGCTACGACTGGTGGAAAAGTTTCTTTCCATTCCTTTTTTCGCCTTCCACCTTCCGGAAGTAGAAGCAACGCTACCACACTAAGCCCTTTTCAATGAGTAAATCTGGCTGTTTCCATCCTTTTGCCTACTAATTGCTTTCCACAGTTATTTTATTCAAGTGATTTCCCTGTTTTGAAGTAACTTCACTGTGATTGTAAACTATTGGTGTCCCTGCTTCAACACGGTGCATCTGTAAGAAAGGAGCAGAGGCCGTGACAGGCTTTCAGCACCGACTTGGCTAAAAAGCAAGGAATGTAAAAGCGGCTGAATTTGGACGTTCATGCAGCATCACTTTGTGCAGCCACAGCAGTCTTCCAAAAAGATGTACTGGTGGCAGTGGGATTCGAACCGACGGCCCCAAAGAGACTGGAGCCTTAATCCAGCGCCTTGGACCGCTCGGCCATGCTAGCCTGTGTGTCTACGCTCTCCGGCTCGCTATGACCGGTGGAAAAGTTTCTTTCCATTCCTTTTTTCGCCTTCCACCTTCCGGAAGTAGAAGCAACGCTACCACACTAAGCCCTTTTCAATGAGTAAATCTGGCTGTTTCCATCCTTTTGCCTACTAATTGCTTTCCACTGTTATTTTATTCAAGTGATTTCCCTGTTTTGAAGTAACTTCACTGTGATTGTAAACTATTGGTGTCCCTGCTTCAACACGGTGCATCCGAAGAAAGGAGCAGAGGCCGTGACAGGCTTTCAGCACCGACTTGGCTAAAAAGCAAGGAATGTTAAAGCGGCTGAATTTGGACGTTCATGCAGCATCACTTTGCGCAGCCACAGCAGTCTTCCAAAAGATGTACTGGCAGTGGTGGGATTCGAACCCACGCCCCCGAAGAGACTGGAGCCTTAATCCAGCACCTTGGACCGCTCGGCCATGCTACCCTGTGTGACTACACTGTCCGGCTGGCTACGACCGGTGGAAAAGTTTCTTTCCATTCCTTTTTTCGCCTTCCACCTTCCGGAAGTAGAAGCAACGCTACCACACTAAGCCCTTTTCAATGAGTAAATCTGGCTGTTTCCATCCTTTTGCCTACTAATTGCTTTCCACTGTTATTTTATTCAAGTGATTTCCCTGTTTTGAAGTAACTTCACTGTGATTGTAAACTATTGGTGTCCCTGCTTCAACACGGTGCATCTGTAAGAAAGGAGCAGAGGCAGTGACAGGCTTTCAGCACCGACTTGGCTAAAAAGCAAGGAATGTAAAAGCGGCTGAATTTGGACGTTCATGCAGCATCACTTTGCGCAGCCACAGCAGTCTTCCAAAAAGATGTACTGGCAGCAGTGGGATTCGAACCCACGCCCCCGAAGAGACTGGAGCCTTAATCCAGCGCCTTGGACCGCTCGGCCATGCTACCTTGTGTGCCTATGCTCTCTGGCTCACTACGACCGGTGGAGAAGTTTCTTTCCATTCCTTTTTTCGCCTTCCACCTTCCGGAAGAAGAAGCAACGCTACCACACTAAGCCCTTTTCAATGAGTAAATCTGGCTGTTTCCATCCTTTTGCCTACTAATTGCTTTCCACTGTTATTTTATTCAAGTGATTTCCCTGTTTTGAAGTAACTTCACTGTGATTGTAAACTATTGGTGTCCCTGCTTCAACACGGTGCATCTGTAAGAAAGGAGCAGAGGCCGTGACAGGCTTTCAGCAAATACTTGGCTAAAAAGCAAGGAATGTAAAAGCGGCTGAAATTGGACGTTCATGCAGCATCACTTTGCGCAGCCACAGCAGTCTTCCAAAAGATGTACTGGCAGTGGTGAGATTCGAACCCACGCCCCCGAAGAGACTGGCGCCTTAATCCAGCGCCTTGGACCGCTCGGCCACGCTACCCTGTGTACCTACGCTCTCCAGCTCGCTACGACCGGTGGAAAAGTTTCTTTCCATTCCTTTTTTCGCCTTCCACCTTCCGGAAGTAGAAGCAACGCTACCACACTAAGCCCTTTTCAATGAGTAAATCTGGCTGTTTCCATCCTTTTGCCTACTAATTGCTTTCCACTGTTATTTTATTCAAGTGATTTTCCTGTTTTGAAGTAACTTCACTGTGATTGTAAACTATTGGTGTCCCTGCTTTAACACGGTGCATCTGTAAGAAAGGAGCAGAGGCCGTGACAGGCTTTCAGCACCGACTTGGCTAAAAAGCAAGGAATGTGAAAGCGGCTGAATTTGGACATTCATGCAGCATCACTTTGCGCAGCCACAGCAGTCTTCTAAAAAGATGTACTGGCAGCAGTGGGATTCGAACCCACGCCCCCGAAGAGACTGGAGCCTTAATCCAGCGCCTTGGACCGCTCGGCCATGCTACCCTGTGTGCCTACGCTCTCCGGGTCGCTACCACCGGTGGAAAAAATTCTTTCCATTCCTTTTTTCGCCTTCCACCTTCCGGAAGTAGAAGCAACGCTACCACACTAAGCCCTTTTCAATGAGTAAATCTGGCTGTTTCCATCCTTTTGCCTACTAAATGCTTTCCAATATTTTTTTATTTTATTCAAGTGATTTTCCTGTTTTGAAGTAACTTTACTGTGATTGTAAATTATTGGTGTCCCTGCTTCAACACGGTGCATCTGTAAAAAAGGAGCAGAGGCTGTGACAGGCTTTCAGCACCGACTTGGCTAAAAAGCAAAGAATGTAAAAGCGGCTGATTTGGACATTCATGCAGCATCACTTTGCGCAGCCACAGCAGTCTTCTAAAAAGATGTACTGGCAGCAGTGGGATTCGAACCCACGCCCCCGAAGAGACTGGAGCCTTAATCCAGCGCCTTGGACCGCTCGGCCATGCTACCCTGTGTGCCTATGCTCTCCGGCTCGCTACGACCGGTGGAAAAGTTTCTTTCCATTCCTTTTTTCGCCTTCCACCTTCCGGAAGTAGAAGCAACGCTACCACACTAAGCCCTTTTCAATGAGTAAATCTGGCTGTTTCCATCCTTTTGCCTACTAATTGCTTTCCACTGTTATTTTATTCAAGTGATTTCCCTGTTTTGAAGTAACTTCACTGTGATTGTAAACTATTGGTTTCCCTGCTTCAACACGGTGCATCTGTAAGAAAGGAGCAGAGGCCGTGACAGGCTTTCAGCACCGACTTGGCAAAAAAGCAAGGAATGTAAAAGCGGCTGAATTTGGACGTTCATGCAGCATCACTTTGCGCAGCCACAGCAGTCTTCCAAAAGATGTACTGGCAGCAGTGGGATTCGAACCCACGCCCCCGAAGAGACTGGAGCCTTAATCCAGCGACTTGGACCGCTCGGCCTTGCTACACTGTGTGGCTACGCTCTCCGGCTCACTACGACCGGTGGAAAAGTTTCTTTCCATTCCTTTTTTCGCCTTACACCTTCCGGAAATAGAAGCAACGCTACCACACTAAGCCCTTTTCAATGAGTAAATCTGGCTGTTTCCATCCTTTTGCCTACTAATTGCTTTCCACTGTTATTTTATTCAAGTGATTTTCCTGTTTTGAAGTAACTTCACTGTGATTGTAAACTATTGGTGTCCCTGCTTCAACACGGTGCATCTGTAAGAAAGGAGCAGAGGCCGTGACAGGCTTTCAGCACCGACTTGGCTAAAAAGCAAGGCATGTAAAAGTGGCTGAATTTGGACGTTCATGCAGCATCACTTTGCGCAGCCACAGCAGTCTTCCAAAAAGATGTACTGGCAGCAGTGGGATTCGAACCCATGCCCCCGAAGAGACTGGAGCCTTAATCCAGCGCCTTGGACCGCTCGGCCATGCTAACCTGTGTGCCTACGCTCTCCGGCTCGCAACGACCAGTGGAAAAGTTTCTTTCCATACCTTTTTTCGCCTTCCACTTTCCGGAAGTAGAAGCAACGCTACCACACTAAGCCCTTTTCAATGAGTAAATCTGGCTGTTTCCATCCTTTTGCCTACTAAATGCTTTCCAATGTTATTTTATTTTATTCAAGTGATTTTCCTGTTTTGAAGTAACTTCACTGTGATTGTAAACTATTGGTGTCCCTGCTTCAACACGGTGCATCTGTAAGAAAGGAGCAGAGGCTGTGACAGGCTTTCAGCACCGACTTGGCTAGAAAGCAAGGAATGTAAAAGCGGCTGAATTTGGACATTCATGCAGCATCACTTTGCGCAGCCAAAGCAGTCTTCCAAAATTATCTACCTGCAGCGGTGGGATTCGAACCTACGCCCCCAAAGAGACTGGAGCCTTAATCCAGCGCCTTGGACCGCTCGGCCATGCTACCCTGTGTGCCTACGCTCTCCGGCTGGCTACGACCGGTGGAAAAGTTTCTTTCCATTCCTTTTTTCGCCTTCCACCTTCCGGAAATAGAGGCAACGCTACCACACTAAGCCCTTTTCAATGAGTAAAACTGTCTGTTTCCATTATTTTGCCTACTAAATGCTTTCCAATGTTATTTTATTCAAGTGATTTTCCTGTTTTGAAGTAACTTCACTGTGATTGTAAACTATTGGTTTCCCTGCTTCAACACGTTGCATCTGTAAGAAAGGAGCAGAGGCCGTGACAGGCTTTCAGCACCGACTTGGCAAAAAAGCAAGGAATGTAAAAGCGGCTGAATTTGGACGTTCATGCAGCATCACTTTGCGCAGCCACAGCAGTCTTCCAAAAGATGTACTGGCAGCGGTGGGATTCGAACCCACGCCCCCGAAGAGACTGGAGCCTTAATCCAGCGCCTTGGACCGCTTGGCCTTGCTACCCTGTGTGCCTACGCTCTCCGGCTCGCTACGCCCGGTGGAAAAGTTTCTTTCCATTTCTTTTTTCGCCTTCCACCTTCCGGAAGTAGAAGCAACGCTACCACACTAAGCCCTTTTCAATGAGTAAATCTGGCTGTTTCCATCCTTTTGCCTACTAAATGCTTTCCACTTTTATTTTATTCAAGTGATTTTCCTGTTTTGAAGTAACTTCACTGTGATTGTAAACTATTGGTGTGCCTGCTTCAACACAATGCATCTGTAAGAAAGGAGCAGAGGCCGTGACAGGCTTTCAGCACCGACTTGGCTAAAAAGCAAGGAATGTAAAAGCGGCTGAATTTGGACGTTCATGCAGCATCACTTTGCGCAGCCACAGCAGTCTTCCAAAAGATGCACTGGCAGCGGTGGGATTCGAACCCACGCCCCCGAAGAGACTGGAGCCTTAATCCAGCGCCTTGGACCGGTCGGCCACGCTACCCTGTGTACCTACGCTCTCCGGCTCGCTACGACCGGTGGAAAAGTTTCTTTCCATTCCTTTTTTCGCCTTCCACCTTCCGGAAGTAGAAGCAACGCTACCACACTAAGCCCTTTTCAATGAGTAAATCTGGCTGTTTCCATCCTTTTGCCTACTAATTGCTTTCCACTGTTATTTTATTCAAGTGATTTTCCTGTTTTGAAGTAACTTCACTGTGATTGTAAACTAATGGTGTCCCTGCTTCAACACGGTGCATCTGTAAGAAAGGAGCAGAGGCTGTGACAGGCTTTCAGCACCGACTTGGCTAGAAAGCAAGGAATGTAAAAGCGGCTGAATTTGGACATTCATGCAGCATCACTTTGCGCAGCCACAGCAGTCTTCCAAAATTATCTACCTGCAGCGGTGGGATTCAAACCTACACCCCCAAAGAGACTGGAGCCTTAATCCAGCGCCTTGGACCGCTCGGCCATGCTAACCTGTGTGCCTATGCTCTCCGGCTTGCTACGACCGGTGGAAAAGTTTCTTTCCATTACTTTTTTCGCCTTCCACCTTCCGGAAGTAGAAGCAATGCTACCACTCTAAGCCCTTTTCAATGAGTAAATCTGGCTGTTTCCATCCTTTTGCCTACTAAATGCTTTCCAATGTTATTTTATTTTATTCAAGTGATTTTCCTGTTTTGAAGTAACTTCATTGTGATTGTAAACTATTGGTGTCCCTGCTTCAACACGGTGCATCTGTAAGAAAGGAGCAGAGGCCATGACAGGCTTTCAGCACCGACTTGGCTAAAAAGCAAGGAATGTAAAAGTGGCTGAATTTGGACGTTCATGCAGCATCACTTTGCGCAGCCACAACAGTCTTCCAAAAAGATGTACTGGCAGCAGTGGGATTAGAACCCACGCCCCCAAAGAGACTGGAGCCTTAATCCAGCGCCTTGGACCGCTCGGCCATGCTACCCTGTGTGCCTTCACTCTCCGGCTGGCTACGACTGGTGGAAAAGTTTCTTTCCATTCCTTTTTTCGCCTTCCACCTTCCGGAAGTAGAAGCAACGCTACCACACTAAGCCCTTTTCAATGAGTAAATCTGGCTGTTTCCATCCTTTTGCCTACTAATTGCTTTCCACAGTTATTTTATTCAAGTGATTTCCCTGTTTTGAAGTAACTTCACTGTGATTGTAAACTATTGGTGTCCCTGCTTCAACACGGTGCATCTGTAAGAAAGGAGCAGAGGCCGTGACAGGCTTTCAGCACCGACTTGGCTAAAAAGCAAAGAATGTAAAAGCGGCTGATTTTGGACGTTCATGCAGCATCACTTTGCGCAGCCACAGCAGTCTTCCAAAAAGATGTACTGGCAACAGTGGGATTCGAACCCACGCCCCCGAACAGACTGGAGCCTTAATCCAGCGCCTTGGACCGCTCGGCCATGCTAACCTGTGTGCCTATGCTCTCCGGCTCGCTACGACCGGTGGAAAAGTTTCTTTCCATTCCTTTTTTCGCCTTACACCTTCCGGAAGTAGAAGCAACGCTACCACACTAAGCCCTTTTCAATGAGTAAATCTGGCTGTTTCCATCCTTTTGCCTACTAATTGCTTTCCACTGTTATTTTATTCAAGTGATTTTCCTGTTTTGAAGTAACTTCACTGTGATTGTAAACTATTGGTGTCCCTGCTTCAACACGGTGCATCTGTAAGAAAGGAGCAGAGGCCGTGACAGGCTTTCAGCACCGACTTGGCTAAAAAGCAAGGAATGTAAAAGTGGCTGAATTTGGACGTTCATGCAGCATCACTTTGCGCAGCCACAGCAGTCTTCCAAAAAGATGCACTGGCAGCAGTGGGATTCGAACCCACGCCACCGAAGAGACTGGAGCCTTAATCCAGCGCCTTGGACCGCTCGGCCATGCTACCCTGTGTGCCTACGCTCTCCGGCTGGCTACGACCGGTGGAAAAGTTTCTTTCCATTCCTTTTTTCGCCTTCCACCTTCCGGAAGTAGAAGCAACGCTACCACACTAAGCCCTTTTCAATGAGTAAATCTGGCTGTTTCCATCCTTTTGCCTACTAATTGCTTTCCACTGTTATTTTATTCAAGTGATTTCCCTGTTTTGAAGTAACTTCACTGTGATTGTAAACTATTGGTGTCCCTGCTTCAACACGGTGCATCTGTAAGAAAGGAGCAGAGGCTGTGACAGGCTTTCAGCACCGACTTGGCTAGAAAGCAAGGAATGTAAAAGCGGCTGAATTTGGACGTTCATGCAGCATCACTTTGCGCAGCCACAGCAGTCTTCCAAAAGATGTACTGGCAGCGGTGGGATTCGAACCCACGCCCCCGAAGAGACTGGAGCCTTAATCCAGCGCCTTGGACCGCTCGGCCACACTACCCTGTGTACCTACGCTCTCCGGCTCGCTATGACCGGTGGAAAAGTTTCTTTCCATTCCTTTTTTCGCCTTCCACCTTCCGGAAGTAGAAGCAACGCTACCACACTAAGCCCTTTTCAATGAGTAAATCTGGCTGTTTCCATCCTTTTGCCTACTAAATGCTTTCCAATGTTATTTTATTTTATTCAAGTGATTTTCCTGTTTTGAAGTAACTTCACTGTGATTGTAAACTATTGGTGTCCCTGCTTCAACACGGTGCATCTGTAAGAAAGGAGCAGAGGCCGTGACAGGCTTTCAGCACCGACTTGGCTAAAAAGCAAAGAATGTAAAAGCGGCTGATTTTGGACGTTCATGCAGCATCACTTTGCGCAGCCTTCCAAAAAGATGTACTGGCAACAGTGGGATTCGAACCCACGCCCCCGAACAGACTGGAGACTTAATCCAGCGCCTTGGACCGCTCGGCCATGCTAACCTGTGTGCCTATGCTCTCCGGCTCGCTACGACCGGTGGAAAAGTTTCTTTCCATTACTTTTTTCGCCTTCCACCTTCCGGAAGTAGAAGCAACGCTACCACACTAAGCCCTTTTCAATGAGTAAATCTGGATGTTTCCATCCTTTTGCCTACTAAATGCTTTCCAATGTAATTTTATTTTATTCAAGTGATTTTCCTGTTTTGAAGTAACTTCATTTTGATTGTAAACTATTGGTGTCCCTGCTTCAACACGGTGCATCTGTAAGAAAGGAGCAGAGGCCATGACAGGCTTTCAGCACCGACTTGGCTAAAAAGCAAGGAATGTAAAAGTGGCTGAATTTGGACGTTCATGCAGCATCACTTTGCGCAGCCACAACAGTCTTCCAAAAAGATGTACTGGCAGCAGTGGGATTTGAACCCACGCCCCCAAAGAGACTGGAGCCTTAATCCAGCGCCTTGGACCGCTCGGCCATGCTACCCTGTGTGCCTACACTCTCCGGCTGGCTACGACCGGTGGAAAAGTTTCTTTCCATTCCTTTTTTCGCCTTCCACCTTCCGGAAGTAGAAGCAACGCTACCACACTAAGCCCTTTTCAATGAGTAAATCTGGCTGTTTCCATCCTTTTGCCTACTAATTGCTTTCCACTGTTATGTTATTCAAGTGATTTCCCTGTTTTGAAGTAACTTCACTGTGATTGTAAACTATTGGTGTCCCTGCTTCAACACGGTGCATCTGTAAGAAAGGAGCAGAGGCCGTGACAGGCTTTCAGCACCGACTTGGCTAAAAAGCAAGGAATGTAAAAGCGGCTGAATTTGGACGTTCATGCAGCATCACTTTGCGCAGCCACAGCAGTCTTCCAAAAGATGTACTGGCAGCGGTGGGATTCGAACCCACGCCCCCGAAGAGACTGGAGCCTTAATCCAGTGCCTTGGACCGCTCGGCCACGCTACCCTGTGTACCTACGCTCTCCAGCTCGCTACGAAAGGTGGAAAAGTCTCTTTCCATTCCTTTTTTCGCCTTCCACCTTCCGGAAGTAGAAGCAACGCTACCACACTAAGCCCTTTTCAATGAGTAAATCTGGCTGTTTCCATCCTTTTGCCTACTAATTGCTTTCCACTGTTATTTTATTCAAGTGATTTCCCTGTTTTGAAGTAACTTCACTGTGATTGTAAACTAGAGGTGTCCCTGCTTTAACACGGTGCATCTGTAAGAAAGGAGCAGAGGCCGTGACAGGCTTTCAGCACCGACTTGGCTAAAAAGCAAGGAATGTAAAAGCGGCTGAATTTGGACGTTCATGCAGCATCACTTTGCGCAGCCACAGCAGTCTTCCAAAAAGATGTACTGGCAGCAGTGGGATTCGAACCCACGCCCCCGAAGAGACTGGAGCCTTAATCCAGCACCTTGGACCGCTCGGCCATGCTACCCTGTGTGCCTACGCTCTCTGGCTCGCTACGACCAGTGGAAAAGTTTCTTTCCATTCCTTTTTTCGCCTTCCACTTTCCGGAAGTAGAAGCAACGCTACCACACTAAGCCCTTTTCAATGAGTAAATCTGGCTGTTTCCATCCTTTTGCCTACTAAATGCTTTCCAATGTTATTTTATGTTATTCAAGTGATTTTCCTGTTTTGAAGTAACTTCACTGTGATTGTAAACTATTGGTGTCCCTGCTTCAACACGGTGCATCTGTAAGAAAGGAGCAGAGGCTATGACAGGCTTTCAGCACCGACTTGGCTAGAAAGCAAGGAATGTAAAAGCGGCTGAATTTGGACGTTCATGCAGCATCACTTTGCGCAGCCACAGCAGTCTTCCAAAAGATGTACTGGCAGCGGTGGGATTCGAACCCACGCCCCCGAAGAGACTGGAGCCTTAATCCAGCGCCTTGGACCGCTCGGCCACGCTACCCTGTGTACCTACGCTCTCCGGCTCGCTACGACCGGTGGAAAAGTTTCTTTCCATTCCTTTTTTCGCCTTCCACCTTCCGGAAGTAGAAGCAACGCTACCACACTAAGCCCTTTTCAATGAGTAAATTTGGCTGTTTCCATCCTTTTGCCTACTAATTGCTTTCCACTGTTATTTTATTCAAGTGATTTTCTTGTTTTGAAGTAACTTCACTGTGATTGTAAACTATTGGTGTCCCTGCTTCAACACGGTGCATCTGTAAGAAAGGAGCAGAGGCTGTGACAGGCTTTCAGCACCGACTTGGCTAGAAAGCAAGGAATGTAAAAGCGGCTGAATTTGGACATTCATGCAGCCACAGCAGCCGCAGCCACAGCAGTCTTCCAAAATTATCTACCTGCAGCGGTGGGATTCAAAGCTACACCCCCGAAGAGACTGGAGCCTTAATCCAGCACCTTGGACCGCTCAGCCATGCTACCCTGTGTGCCTACGCTCTCCGGCTCGCTATGACCGGTGGAAAAGTTTCTTTCCATTCCTTTTTTCGCCTTCCACCTTCCGGAAGTAGAAGCAACGCTACCACACTAAGCCCTTTTCAATGAGTAAATCTGGCTGTTTCCATCCTTTTGCCTACTAAATGCTTTCCAATGTTATTTTATTTTATTCAAGTGATTTTCCTGTTTTGAAGTAACTTCACTGTGATTGTAAACTATTGGTGTCCCTGCTTCAACATGGTGCATCTGTAAGAAAGGAGCAGAGGCCGTGACAGGCTTTCAGCACCGACTTGGCTAAAAAGCAAAGAATGTAAAAGCGGCTGATTTTGGACGTTCATGCAGCATCACTTTGCGCAGCCACAGCAGTCTTCCAAAAAGATGTACTGGCAACAGTGGGATTCGAACCCACGCCCCCGAACAGACTGGAGCCTTAATCCAGCTTCTTGGACCGCTCGGCCATGCTACCCTGTTTGCCTACGCTCTCCGGCTCGCTACGACCGGTGGAAAAGTTTCTTTCCATTTCTTTTTTCGCCTTCCACCTTCCGGAAGTAGAAGCAACGCTACCACACTAAGCCCTTTTCAATGAGTAAATTTGGCTGTTTCCATCCTTTTGCCTACTAATTGCTTTCCACTGTTATTTTATTCAAGTGATTTTCTTGTTTTGAAGTAACTTCACTGTGATTGTAAACTATTGGTGTCCCTGCTTCAACACGGTGCATCTGTAAGAAAGGAGCAGAGGCTGTGACAGGCTTTCAGCACCGACTTGGCTAGAAAGCAAGGAATGTAAAAGCGGCTGAATTTGGACATTCATGCAGCCACAGCAGCCGCAGCCACAGCAGTCTTCCAAAATTATCTACCTGCAGCGGTGGGATTCAAAGCTACACCCCCGAAGAGACTGGAGCCTTAATCCAGCACCTTGGACCGCTCAGCCATGCTACCCTGTGTGCCTACGCTCTCCGGCTCGCTATGACCGGTGGAAAAGTTTCTTTCCATTCCTTTTTTCGCCTTCCACCTTCCGGAAGTAGAAGCAACGCTACCACACTAAGCCCTTTTCAATGAGTAAATCTGGCTGTTTCCATCCTTTTGCCTACTAAATGCTTTCCAATGTTATTTTATTTTATTCAAGTGATTTTCCTCTTTTGAAGTAACTTCACTGTGATTGTAAACTATTGGTGTCCCTGCTTCAACATGGTGCATCTGTAAGAAAGGAGCAGAGGCCGTGACAGGCTTTCAGCACCGACTTGGCTAAAAAGCAAAGAATGTAAAAGCGGCTGATTTTGGACGTTCATGCAGCATCACTTTGCGCAGCCACAGCAGTCTTCCAAAAAGATGTACTGGCAACAGTGGGATTCGAACCCACGCCCCCGAACAGACTGGAGCCTTAATCCAGCGCCTTGGACCGCTCGGCCATGCTACCCTGTTTGCCTACGCTCTCCGGCTCGCTACGACCGGTGGAAAAGTTTCTTTCCATTACTTTTTTCGCCTTCCACCTTCCGGAAGTAGAAGCAACGCTACCACACTAAGCCCTTTTCAATGAGTAAATCTGGCTGTTTCCATCCTTTTGCCTACTAAATGCTTTCCAATGTTATTTTATTCAAGTGATTTCCCTGTTTTGAAGTAACTTCACTGTGATTGTAAACTATTGGTGTCCCTGCTTCAAAACGGTGCATCTGTAAGAAAGGAGCAGAGGCCGCGACAGGCTTTCAGCACCGACTTGGCAAAAAAGCAATGAATGTAAAAGCGGCTGAATTTGGACGTTCATGCAGCATCACTTTGCGCAGCCACAGCAGTCTTCCAAAAAGATGTACTGGCAGCAGTGGGATTCGAACCAACGCCCCCGAAGAGACTGGGGCCTTAATCCAGCGCCTTGGACCGCTCGGCCATGCTACCCTGTGTGCCTATGCTCTCCGGCTCGCTACGACCGGTGGAAAAGTTTCTTTCCATTCCTTTTTTCGCCTTCCACCTTCCGGAAGTAGAAGCAACGCTACCACACTAAGCCCTTTTCAATGAGTAAATCTGGCTGTTTCCATCCTTTTGCCTACTAATTGCTTTCCACTGTTATTTTATTCAAGTGATTTCCCTGTTTTTAAGTAACTTCACTGTGATTGTAAACTATTGGTGTCCCTGCTTCAAAACGGTGCATCTGTAAGAAAGGAGCAGAGGCTGTGACAGGCTTTCAGCACCGACTTGGCTAGAAAGCAAGAAATGTAAAAGCGGCTGAATTTGGACATTCATGCAGCCACAGCAGCCGCAGCCACAGCAGTCTTCCAAAATTATCTACCTGCAGCGGTGGGATTCGAAGCTACACCCCCGAAGAGACTGGAGCCTTAATCCAGCACCTTGGACCGCTCGGCCATGCTACCCTGTGTGCCTACGCTCGCCGGCTCACTATGACCGGTGGAAAAGTTTCTTTCCATTCCTTTTTTCGCCTTCCACCTTCCGGAAGTAGAAGCAACGCTACCACACTAAGCCCTTTTCAATGAGTAAATCTGGCTTTTTCCATCCTTTTGCCTACTAATTGCTTTCCACTGTTATTTTATTCAAGTGATTTTCCTGTTTTGAAGTAACTTCACTGTGATTGTAAACTATTGGTGTCCCTGCTTCAACACGGTGCATCTGTAAGAAAGGAGCAGAGGCCGTGACAGGCTTTCAGCACCGACTTGGCTAAAAAGCAAGGAATGTAAAAGTGGCTGAATTTGGATGTTCATGCAGCATCACTTTGCGCAGCCACAGCAGTCTTCCAAAAAGATGTACCGGCAGCAGTGGGATTCAAACCCACGCCACCGAAGAGACTGGAGCCTTAATCCAGCGCCTTGGACCGCTCGGCCATGCTACCCTGTGTGCCTACGCTCTCCGGCTGGCTACGACCGGTGGAAAAGTTTCTTTCCATTCCTTTTTTCGCCTTCCACCTTCCGGAAGTAGAAGCAACGCTACCACACTAAGCCCTTTTCAATGAGTAAATCTGGCTGTTTCCATCCTTTTGCCTACTAATTGCTTTCCACTGTTATTTTATTCAAGTGATTTCCCTGTTTTGAAGTAACTTCACTGTGATTGTAAACTAGAGGTGTCCCTGCTTTAACACGGTGCATCTGTAAGAAAGGAGCAGAGGCCGTGACAGGCTTTCAGCACAGACTTGGCTAAAAAGCAAGGAATGTAAAAGCGGCTGAATTTGGACGTTCATGCAGCATCACTTTGCGCAGCCACAGCAGTCTTCCAAAAAGATGTACTGGCAGCAGTGGGATTCGAACCCACGCCCCCGAAGAGACTGGAGCCTTAATCCAGCGCCTTGGACCGCTCGGCCATGCTACCCTGTGTGCCTACGCTCTCTGGCTCGCTACGACCAGTGGAAAAGTTTCTTTCCATTCCTTTTTTCGCCTTCCACTTTCCGGAAGTAGAAGCAACGCTACCACACTAAGCCCTTTTCAATGAGTAAATCTGGCTGTTTCCATCCTTTTGCCTACTAAATGCTTTCCAATGTTATTTTATGTTATTCAAGTGATTTTCCTGTTTTGAAGTAACTTCACTGTGATTGTAAACTATTGGTGTCCCTGCTTCAACACGGTGCATCTGTAAGAAAGGAGCAGAGGCTGTGACAGGCTTTCAGCACCGACTTGGCTAGAAAGCAAGGAATGTAAAAGCGGCTGAATTTGGACGTTCATGCAGCATCACTTTGCGCAGCCACAGCAGTCTTCCAAAAGATGTACTGGCAGCGGTGGGATTCGAACCCACGCCCCCGAAGAGACTGGAGCCTTAATCCAGCGCCTTGGACCGCTCGGCCACGCTACCCTGTGTACCTACGCTCTCTGGCTCGCTACGACCGGTGGAAAAGTTTCTTTCCATTCCTTTTTTCGCCTTCCACCTTCCGGAAGTAGAAGCAACGCTACCACACTAAGCCCTTTTCAATGAGTAAATCTGGCTGTTTCCATCCTTTTGCCTACTAATTGCTTTCCAATGTTATTTTATTTTATTCAAGTGATTTCCCTGTTTTGAAGTAACTTCACTGTGATTGTAAACTATTGGTGTCCCTGCTTCAACATGGTGCATCTGTAAGAAAGGAGCAGAGGCCGTGATAGGCTTTCAGCACCGACTTGGCTAAAAAGCAAAGAATGTAAAAGCGGCTGATTTTGGACGTTCATGCAGCATCACTTTGCGCAGCCACAGCAGTCTTCCAAAAAGATGTACTGGCAACAGTAGGATTCGAACCCACGCCCCCGAACAGACTGGAGCCTTAATCCAGCGCCTTGGACCGCTCGGCCATGCTAACCTGTGTGCCTATGCTCTCCGGCTCGCTACGACCGGTGGAAAAGTTTCTTTCCATTACTTTTTTCGCCTTCCACCTTCCGGAAGTAGAAGCAACGCTACCACACTAAGCCCTTTTCAATGAGTAAATCTGGCTGTTTCCATCCTTTTGCCTACTAAATGCTTTCCAATGTTATTTTATTTTATTCAAGTAATTTTCCTGTTTTGAAGTAACTTCATTGTGATTGTAAACTATTGGTGTCCCTGCTTCAACACGGTGCATCTGTAAGAAAGGAGCAGAGGCCATGACAGGCTTTCAGCACCGACTTGGCTAAAAAGCAAGGAATGTAAAAGTGGCTGAATTTGGACGTTCATGCAGCATCACTTTGCGCAGCCACAACAGTCTTCCAAAAAGATGTACTGGCAGCAGTGGGATTCGAACCCACGCCCCCAAAGAGACTGGAGCCTTAATCCAGCGCCTTGGACCGCTCGGCCATGCTACCCTGTGTGCCTACACTCTCCGGCTGGCTACGACCGGTGGAAAAGTTTCTTTCCATTCCTTTTTTCGCCTTCCACCTTCCGGAAGTAGAAGCAACGATACCACACTAAGCCCTTTTCAATGAGTAAATCTGGCTGTTTCCATCCTTTTGCCTACTAATTGCTTTCCACTGTTATTTTATTCAAGTGATTTCCCTGTTTTGAAGTAACTTCACTGTGATTGTAAACTATTGGTGTCCCTGCTTCAAAACGGTGCATCTGTAAGAAAGGAGCAGAGGCCGCGACAGGCTTTCAGCACCGACTTGGCAAAAAAGCAATGAATGTAAAAGCGGCTGAATTTGGACGTTCATGCAGCATCACTTTGCGCAGCCACAGCAGTCTTCCAAAAAGATGAACTGGCAGCAGTGGGATTCGAACCAACGCCCCCGAAGAGACTGGGGCCTTAATCCAGCGCCTTGGACCGCTCGGCCATGCTACCCTGTGTGCCTATGCTCTCCGGCTCGCTACGACCGGTGGAAAAGTTTCTTTCCATTCCTTTTTTCGCCTTCCACTTTCCGGAAGTAGAAGCAACGCTACCACACTAAGCCCTTTTCAATGAGTAAATCTGGCTGTTTCCATCCTTTTGCCTACTAAATGCTTTCCAATGTTATTTTATGTTATTCAAGTGATTTTCCTGTTTTGAAGTAACTTCACTGTGATTGTAAACTATTGGTGTCCCTGCTTCAACACGGTGCATCTGTAAGAAAGGAGCAGAGGCTGTGACAGGCTTTCAGCACCGACTTGGCTAGAAAGCAAGGAATGTAAAAGCGGCTGAATTTGGACGTTCATGCAGCATCACTTTGCGCAGCCACAGCAGTCTTCCAAAAGATGTACTGGCAGCGGTGGGATTCGAACCCACGCCCCCGAAGAGACTGGAGCCTTAATCCAGCGCCTTGGACCGCTCGGCCACGCTACCCTGTGTACCTACGCTCTCTGGCTCGCTACGACCGGTGGAAAAGTTTCTTTCCATTCCTTTTTTCGCCTTCCACCTTCCGGAAGTAGAAGCAACGCTACCACACTAAGCCCTTTTCAATGAGTAAATCTGGCTGTTTCCATCCTTTTGCCTACTAATTGCTTTCCAATGTTATTTTATTTTATTCAAGTGATTTCCCTGTTTTGAAGTAACTTCACTGTGATTGTAAACTATTGGTGTCCCTGCTTCAACATGGTGCATCTGTAAGAAAGGAGCAGAGGCCGTGATAGGCTTTCAGCACCGACTTGGCTAAAAAGCAAAGAATGTAAAAGCGGCTGATTTTGGACGTTCATGCAGCATCACTTTGCGCAGCCACAGCAGTCTTCCAAAAAGATGTACTGGCAACAGTGGGATTCGAACCCACGCCCCCGAACAGACTGGAGCCTTAATCCAGCGCCTTGGACCGCTCGGCCATGCTAACCTGTGTGCCTATGCTCTCCGGCTCGCTACGACCGGTGGAAAAGTTTCTTTCCATTACTTTTTTCGCCTTCCACCTTCCGGAAGTAGAAGCAACGCTACCACACTAAGCCCTTTTCAATGAGTAAATCTGGCTGTTTCCATCCTTTTGCCTACTAAATGCTTTCCAATGTTATTTTATTTTATTCAAGTAATTTTCCTGTTTTGAAGTAACTTCATTGTGATTGTAAACTATTGGTGTCCCTGCTTCAACACGGTGCATCTGTAAGAAAGGAGCAGAGGCCATGACAGGCTTTCAGCACCGACTTGGCTAAAAAGCAAGGAATGTAAAAGTGGCTGAATTTGGACGTTCATGCAGCATCACTTTGCGCAGCCACAACAGTCTTCCAAAAAGATGTACTGGCAGCAGTGGGATTCGAACCCACGCCCCCAAAGAGACTGGAGCCTTAATCCAGCGCCTTGGACCGCTCGGCCATGCTACCCTGTGTGCCTACACTCTCCGGCTGGCTACGACCGGTGGAAAAGTTTCTTTCCATTCCTTTTTTCGCCTTCCACCTTCCGGAAGTAGAAGCAACGATACCACACTAAGCCCTTTTCAATGAGTAAATCTGGCTGTTTCCATCCTTTTGCCTACTAATTGCTTTCCACTGTTATTTTATTCAAGTGATTTCCCTGTTTTGAAGTAACTTCACTGTGATTGTAAACTATTGGTGTCCCTGCTTCAAAACGGTGCATCTGTAAGAAAGGAGCAGAGGCCGCGACAGGCTTTCAGCACCGACTTGGCAAAAAAGCAATGAATGTAAAAGCGGCTGAATTTGGACGTTCATGCAGCATCACTTTGCGCAGCCACAGCAGTCTTCCAAAAAGATGAACTGGCAGCAGTGGGATTCGAACCAACGCCCCCGAAGAGACTGGGGCCTTAATCCAGCGCCTTGGACCGCTCGGCCATGCTACCCTGTGTGCCTATGCTCTCCGGCTCGATACGACCGGTGGAAAAGTTTCTTTCCATTCCTTTTTTCGCCTTCCACCTTCCGAAAGTAGAAGCAACGCTACCACACTAAGCCCTTTTCAATGAGTAAATCTGGCTGTTTCCATCCTTTTGCCTACTAATTGCTTTCCACTGTTATTTTATTCAAGTGATTTCCCTGTTTTGAAGTAACTTCACTGTGATTGTAAACTATTGGTGTCCCTGCTTCAAAACGGTGCATCTGTAAGAAAGGAGCAGAGGCCGTGACAGGCTTTCAGCACCGACTTGGCAAAAAAGCAATGAATGTAAAAGTGGCTGAATTTGGACGTTCATGCAGCATCACTTTGCGCAGCCACAGCAGTCTTCCAAAAAGATGTACTGGCAGCAGTGGGATTCGAACCCACGCCCCCGAAGAGACTGGAGTCTTAATCCAGCGCCTTGGACCGCTCGGCCATGCTACCCTGTGTGCCTACGCTCTCCGGCTGGCTACGACCGGTGGAAAAGTTTCTTTCCATTCCTTTTTTCGCCTTCCACCTTCCGGAAGTAGAAGCAACGCTACCACACTAAGCCCTTTTCAATGAGTAAATCTGGCTGTTTCCATCCTTTTGCCTACTAATTGCTTTCCACTGTTATTTTATTCAAGTGATTTCCCTGTTTTGAAGTAACTTCAATGTGATTGTAAACTATTGGTGTCCCTGCTTCAACACGGTGCATCTGTAAGAAAGGAGCAGAGGCCGTGACAGGCTTTCAGCACCGACTTGGCTAAAAAGCAAGGAATGTAAAAGCGGCTGAATTTGGACGTTCATGCAGCATCACTTTGCGCAGCCACAGCAGTCTTCCAAAAAGATGTACTGACAGCAGTGGGATTCGAACCCACGCCCCCGAAGAGACTGGAGCCTTAATCCAGCGCCTTGGACCGCTCGGCCATGCTACCCTGTGTGCCTACGCTCTCCGGCTCGCTACGACCAGTGGAAAAGATTCTTTCCATACCTTTTTTCGCCTTCCACTTTCCGGAAGTAGAAGCAACGCTACCACACTAAGCCCTTTTCAATGAGTAAATCTGGCTGTTTCCATCCTTTTGCCTACTAATTGCTTTCCACTGTTATTTTATTCAAGTGATTTCCCTGTTTTGAAGTAACTTCACTGTGATTGTAAACTATTGGTGTCCCTGCTTCAACACGGTGCATCTGTAAGAAAGGAGCAGAGGCCGTGACAGGCTTTCAGCACCGACTTGGCTAAAAGGCAAGGAATGTAAAAGCGGCTGAATTTGGACGTTCATGCAGCATCACTTTGCGCAGCCACAGCAGTCTTCCAAAAAGATGTACTGGCAGCAGTGGGATTCGAACCAACGCCCCCGAAGAGACTGGGGCCTTAATCCAGCGCCTTGGACCGCTCGGCCATGCTACCCTGTGTGCCTATGCTCTCCGGATCGCTACGACCGGTGGAAAAGTTTCTTTCCATTCCTTTTTTCGCCTTCCACCTTCCGGAAGTAGAAGCAACGCTACCACACTAAGCCCTTTTCAATGAGTAAATCTGGCTGTTTCCATCCTTTTGCCTACTAATTGCTTTCCACTGTTATTTTATTCAAGTGATTTCCCTGTTTTGAAGTAACTTCACTGTGATTGTAAACTATTGGTGTCCCTGCTTCAAAACGGTGCATCTGTAAGAAAGGAGCAGAGGCCGTGACAGGCTTTCAGCACCGACTTGGCAAAAAAGCAATGAATGTAAAAGTGGCTGAATTTGGACGTTCATGCAGCATCACTTTGCGCAGCCACAGCAGTCTTCCAAAAAGATGTACTGGCAGCAGTGGGATTCGAACCCACGCCCCCGAAGAGACTGGAGTCTTAATCCAGCGCCTTGGACCACTCGGCCATGCTACCCTGTGTGCCTACGCTCTCCGGCTGGCTACGACCGGTGGAAAAGTTTCTTTCCATTCCTTTTTTCGCCTTCCACCTTCCGGAAATAGAAGCAACGCTACCACACTAAGCCCTTTTCAATGAGTAAATCTGGCTGTTTCCATCCTTTTGCCTACTAATTGCTTTCCACTGTTATTTTATTCAAGTGATTTCCCTGTTTTGAAGTAACTTCACTGTGATTGTAAACTATTGGTGTCCCTGCTTCAACACGGTGCATCTGTAAGAAAGGAGCAGAGGCCGTGACAGGCTTTCAGCACCGACTTGGCTAAAAAGCAAGGAATGTAAAAGCGGCTGAATTTGGACGTTCATGCAGCATCACTTTGCGCAGCCACAGCAGTCTTCCAAAAAGATGTACTGGCAGCAGTGGGATTCGAACCCACGGCCCCGAAGAGACTGGAGCCTTAATCCAGCGCCTTGGACCGCTCAGCCATGCTACCCTGTGTGCCTACGCTCTCCGGCTCGCTACGACCAGTGGAAAAGTTTCTTTCCATACCTTTTTTCGCCTTCCACTTTCCGGAAGTAGAAGCAACGCTACCACACTAAGCCCTTTTCAATGAGTAAATCTGGCTGTTTCCATCCTTTTGCCTACTAATTGCTTTCCACTGTTATTTTATTCAAGTGATTTCCCTGTTTTGAAGTAACTTCACTGTGATTGTAAACTATTGGTGTCCCTGCTTCAACACGGTGCATCTGTAAGAAAGGAGCAGAGGCCGTGACAGGCTTTCAGCACCGACTTGGCTAAAAAGCAAGGAATGTAAAAGCGGCTGAATTTGGACGTTCATGCAGCATCACTTTGCGCAGCCACAGCAGTCTTCCAAAATTATCTACCTGCAGCGGTGGGATTCGAAGCTACACCCCCGAAGAGACTGGAGCCTTAATCCAGCACCTTGGACCGCTCGGCCATGCTACCCTGTGTGCCTACGCTCTCTGGCTCGCTACGACCAGTGGAAAGTTTCTTTCCATTCCTTTTTTCGCCTTCCACTTTCCGGAAGTAGAAGCAACGCTACCACACTAAGCCCTTTTCAATGAGTAAATCTGGCTGTTTCCATCCTTTTGCCTACTAAATGCTTTCCAATGTTATTTTATGTTATTCAAGTGATTTTCCTGTTTTGAAGTAACTTCACTGTGATTGTAAACTATTGGTGTCCCTGCTTCAACACGGTGCATCTGTAAGAAAGGAGCAGAGGCTGTGACAGGCTTTCAGCACCGACTTGGCTAGAAAGCAAGGAATGTAAAAGCGGCTGAATTTGGACATTCATGCAGCATCACTTTGCGCAGCCAAAGCAGTCTTCCAAAATTATCTACCTGCAGCGGTGGGATTCGAACCTACGCCCCCAAAGAGACTGGAGCCTTAATCCAGCGCCTTGGACCGCTCGGCCATGCTACCCTGTTTGCCTACGCTCTCCGGCTGGCTACGACCGGTGGAAAAGTTTCTTTCCATTCCTTTTTTCGCCTTCCACCTTCCGGAAATAGAGGCAACGCTACCACACTAAGCCCTTTTCAATGAGTAAAACTGTCTGTTTCCATTATTTTGCCTACTAAATGCTTTCCAATGTTATTTTATTCAAGTGATTTTCCTGTTTTGAAGTAACTTCACTGTGATTGTAAACTATTGGTGTCCCTGCTTCAACACGTTGCATCTGTAAGAAAGGAGCAGAGGCCGTGACAGGCTTTCAGCACCGACTTGGCAAAAAAGCAAGGAATGTAAAAGCGGCTGAATTTGGACGTTCATGCAGCATCACTTTGCGCAGCCACAGCAGTCTTCCAAAAGATGTACTGGCAGCGGTGGGATTCGAACCCACGCCCCCGAAGAGACTGGAGCCTTAATCCAGCGCCTTGGACCGCTTGGCCTTGCTACCCTGTGTGCCTACGCTCTCTGGCTCGCTACGCCCGGTGGAAAAGTTTCTTTCCATTTCTTTTTTCGCCTTCGACCTTCCGGAAGTAGAAGCAACGCTACCACACTAAGCCCTTTTCAATGAGTAAATCTGGCTGTTTCCATCCTTTTGCCTACTAATTGCTTTCCACTTTTATTTTATTCAAGTGATTTTCCTGTTTTGAAGTAACTTCACTGTGATTGTAAACTATTGGTGTCCCTGCTTCAACACGGTACATCTGTAAGAAAGGAGCAGAGGCCGTGACAGGCTTTCAGCACCGACTTGGCTAAAAAGCAAGGAATGTAAAAGCGGCTGAATTTGGACGTTCATGCAGCATCACTTTGCGCAGCCACAGCAGTCTTCCAAAAGATGCACTGGCAGCGGTGGGATTCGAACCCACACCCCCGAAGAGACTGGAGCCTTAATCCAGCGCCTTGGACCGCTCAGCCACGCTAAACTGTGTACCTACGCTCTCCGGCTCGCTACGACCGGTGGAAAAGTTTCTTTCCATTCCTTTTTTCGCCTTCCACCTTCCGGAAGTAGAAGCAACGCTACCACACTAAGCCCTTTTCAATGAGTAAATCTGGCTGTTTCCATCTTTTTGCCTACTAATTGCTTTCCACTGTTATTTTATTCAAGTGATTTCCCTGTTTTGAAGTAACTTCACTGTGATTGTAAACTATTGGTGTCCCTGCTTCAACACGGTGCATCTGTAAGAAAGGAGCAGAGGCCGTGACAGGCTTTCAGCACCGACTTGGCTAAAAAGCAAGGAATGTAAAAGCGGCTGAATTTGGACGTTCATGCAGCATCACTATTGCGCAGCCACAGCAGTCTTCTAAAAAGATGTACTGGCAGCAGTGGGATTCGAACCCACGCCACCGAAGAGACTGGAGCCTTAATCCAGCGCCTTGGACCACTCGGCCATGCTACCCTGTGTGCCTACGCTCTCCGGGTCGCTACCACCGGTGGAAAAGTTTCTTTCCATTCCTTTTTTCGCCTTCCACCTTCCGGAAGTAGAAGCAACGCTACCACACTAAGCCCTTTTCAATGAGTAAATCTGGCTGTTTCCATCCTTTTGCCTACTAAATGCTTTCCAATGTTATTTTATTTTATTCAAGTGATTTTCCTGTTTTGAAGTAACTTCACTGTGATTGTAAACTATTGGTGTCCCTGCTTCAACACGGTGCATCTGTAAGAAAGGAGCAGAGGCTGTGACAGGCTTTCAGCACCGACTTGGCTAAAAAACAAGGAATGTAAAAGCGGCTGAATTTGGACGTTCATGCATCATCACATTGCGCAGCCACAGCAGTCTTCCAAAAAGATGTACTGGCAACAATGGGATTCGAACCCACGCCACAGAAGAGACTGGAGCCTTAATCCAGCGCCTTGGACCACTCGGCCATGCTAACCTGTATGCCTATGCTCTCCGGCTCGCTACGACCGGTGGAAAAGTTTCTTTCCGTTACTTTTTTCGCCTTCCACCTTCCGGAAGTAGAAGCAACGCTACCACACTAAGCCCTTTTCAATGAGTAAATCTGGCTGTTTCCATCCTTTTGCCTACTAAATGCTTTCCAATGTTATTTAATTTTATTCAAGTGATTTTCCTGTTTTGAAGTAACTTCACTGTGATTGTAAACTATTGGTGTCCCTGCTTCAACACGGTGCATCTGTAAGAAAGGAGCAGAGGCCATGACAGGCTTTCAGCACCGACTTGGCTAAAAAGCAAGGAATGTAAAAGTGGCTGAATTTGGACGTTCATGCAGCATCACTTTGCGCAGCCACAACAGTCTTCCAAAAAGATGTACTGGCAGCAGTGGGATTCGAACCCACGCCCCCAAAGAGACTGGAGCCTTAATCCAGCGCCTTGGACCGCTCGGCCATGCTACCTTGTGTGCCTACACTCTCCGGCTGGCTACGACCGGTGGAAAAGTTTCTTTCCATTCCTTTTTTCGCCTTCCACCTTCCGGAAGTAGAAGCAACGCTACCACACTAAGCCCTTTTCAATGAGTAAATCTGGCTGTTTCCATCCTTTTGCCTACTAATTGCTTTCCACTGTTATTTTATTCAAGTGATTTCCCTGTTTTGAAGTAACTTCACTGTGATTGTAAACTATTGGTGTCCCTGCTTCAACACGGTGCATCTGTAAGAAAGGAGCAGAGGCCGTGACAGGCTTTCAGCACCGACTTGGCTAAAAAGCAAGGAATGTAAAAGCGGATGAATTTGGACGTTCATGCAGCATCACTTTGTGCAGCCACAGCAGTCTTCCAAAAAGATGTACTGGTTGCAGTGGGATTCGAACCGACGGCCCCGAAGAGACTGGAGCCTTAATCCAGCGCCTTGGACCGCTCGGCCATGCTAGCTTGGGTGCCTACGCTCTCCGGCTCACTATGACCGGTGGAAAAGTTTCTTTCCATTCCTTTTTTCGCCTTCCACCTTCCGGAAGTAGAAGCAACGCTACCACACTAAGCCCTTTTCAATGAGTAAATCTGGCTGTTTCCATCCTTTTGCCTACTAAATGCTTTCCAATGTTATTTTATTGTATTCAAGTGATTTTCCTGTTTTGAAGTAACTTCACTGTGATTGTAAACTATTGGTGTCCCTGCTTCAACACGGTGCATCTGTAAGAAAGGAGCAGAGGCCATGACAGGCTTTCAGCACCGACTTGGCTAAAAAGCAAGGAATGTAAAAGCGGCTGAATTTGGACGTTCATGCATCATCACATTGCGCAGCCACAGCAGTCTTCCAAAAAGATGTACTGGCAACAATGGGATTCGAACCCACGCCACAGAAGAGACTGGAGCCTTAATCCAGCGCCTTGGACCACTCGGCCATGCTAACCTGTATGCCTATGCTCTCCGGCTCGCTACGACCGGTGGAAAAGTTTCTTTCCGTTACTTTTTTCGCCTTCCACCTTCCGGAAGTAGAAGCAACGCTACCACACTAAGCCCTTTTCAATGAGTAAATCTGGCTGTTTCCATCCTTTTGCCTACTAAATGCTTTCCAATGTTATTTAATTTTATTCAAGTGATTTTCCTGTTTTGAAGTAACTTCACTGTGATTGTAAACTATTGGTGTCCCTGCTTCAACACGGTGCATCTGTAAGAAAGGAGCAGAGGCCATGACAGGCTTTCAGCACCGACTTGGCTAAAAAGCAAGGAATGTAAAAGTGGCTGAATTTGGACGTTCATGCAGCATCACTTTGCGCAGCCACAACAGTCTTCCAAAAAGATGTACTGGCAGCAGTGGGATTCGAACCCACGCCCCCAAAGAGACTGGAGCCTTAATCCAGCGCCTTGGACCGCTCGGCCATGCTACCCTGTGTGCCTACACTCTCCGGCTGGCTACGACCGGTGGAAAAGTTTCTTTCCATTCCTTTTTTCGCCTTCCACCTTCCGGAAGTAGAAGCAACGCTACCACACTAAGCCCTTTTCAATGAGTAAATCTGGCTGTTTCCATCCTTTTGCCTACTAATTGCTTTCCACTGTTATTTTATTCAAGTGATTTTCCTGTTTTGAAGTAACTTCACTGTGATTGTAAACTATTGGTGTCCCTGCTTCAACACGGTGCATCTGTAAGAAAGGAGCAGAGGCCGTGACAGGCTTTCAGCACCGACTTGGCAAAAAAGCAAGGAATGTAAAAGCGGCTGAATTTGGACGTTCATGCAGCATCACTTTGCGCAGCCACAGCAGTCTTCCAAAAGATATACTGGCAGCAGTGGGATTCGAACCCACGCCCCCGATGAGACTGGAGCCTTAATCCAGCGCCTTGGACCGCTCGGCCTTGCTACCCTGTGTGGCTACGCTCTCCGGCTCGCTACGACCGGTGGAAAAGTTTCTTTCCATTCCTTTTTTCGCCTTCCACCTTCCGGAAGTAGAAGCAACGCTACCACACTAAGCCCTTTTCAATGAGTAAATCTGGCTGTTTCCATCCTTTTGCCTACTAATTGCTTTCCACTGTTATTTTATTCAAGTGATTTCCCTGTTTTGAAGTAACTTCACTGTGATTGTAAACTATTGGTGTCCCTGCTTCAACACGGTGCATCTGTAAGAAAGGAGCGGAGGCAGTGACAGGCTTTCAGCACCGACTTGGCAAAAAAGCAAGGAATGTAAAAGCGGCTGAATTTGGACGTTCATGCAGTATCACTTTGCGCAGCCACAGCAGTCTTCCAAAAGATGTACTGGCAGCAGTGGGATTCGAACCCACGCCCCCGAAGAGACTGGAGCCTTAATCCTGCGCCTTGGACCGCTCGGCCTTGCTACCCTGTGTGGCTACGCTCTCCGGCTCGCTACTACCGGTGGAAAAGTTTCTTTCCATTCCTTTTTTCGCCTTACACCTTCCGGAAGTAGAAGCAACGCTACCACACTAAGCCCTTTTCAATGAGTAAATCTGGCTGTTTCCATCCTTTTGCCTACTAATTGCTTTCCACTGTTATTTTATTCAAGTGATTTTCCTGTTTTGAAGTAACTTCACTGTGATTGTAAACTATTGGTGTCCCTGCTTCAACACGGTGCATCTGTAAGAAAGGAGCAGAGGCCGTGACAGGCTTTCAGCACCAACTTGGCTAAAAAGCAAGGAATGTAAAAGTGGCTGAATTTGGACGTTCATGCAGCATCACTTTGCGCAGCCACAGCAGTCTTCCAAAAAGATGTACTGGCAGCAGTGGGATTCGAACCCACGCCCCCAAAGAGACTGGAGCCTTAATCCAGCGCCTTGGACCTCTCGGCCATGCTACCCTGTGTGCCTATGCTCTCCGGCTCGTTACGACCGGTGGAAAAGTTTCTTTCCATTCCTTTTTTCGCCTTCCACCTTCCGGAAGTAGAAGCAACGCTACCACACTAAGCCCTTTTCAATGAGTAAATCTGGCTGTTTCCATCCTTTTGCCTACTAAATGCTTTCCAATGTTATTTTATTTTATTCAAGTGATTTTCCTGTTTTGAAGTAACTTCACTGTGATTGTAAACTATTGGTGTCCCTGCTTCAACTCGGTGCATCTGTAAGAAAGGAGCAGAGGCCGTGACAGGCTTTCAGCACCGACTTGGCTAAAAAGCAAGGAATGTAAAAGCGGCTGAATTTGGACGTTCATGCAGCATCACTTTGCGCAGCCACAGCAGTCTTCCAAAAAGATGTACTGGTGGCAGTGGGATTCGAACCGACGGCCCCGAAGAGACCGGAGCCTTAATCCAGCGCCTTGGACCGCTCGGCCATGCTAGCCTGTGTGCCTACGCTCTCCGGCTCGCTATGAGCGGTGGAAAAGTTTCTTTCCATTCCTTTTTTCGCCTTCCACCTTCCGGAAGTAGAAGCAACGCTACCACACTAAGCCCTTTTCAATGAGTAAATCTGGCTGTTTCCATCCTTTTGCCTACTAATTGCTTTCCACTGTTATTTTATTCAAGTGATTTCCCTGTTTTGAAGTAACTTCACTGTGATTGTAAACTATTGGTGTCCCTGCTTCAACACGGTGCATCTGTAAGAAAGGAGCAGAGGCCGTGACAGGCTTTCAGCACCAACTTGGCTAAAAAGCAAGGAATGTAAAAGTGGCTGAATTTGGACGTTCATGCAGCATCACTTTGCGCAGCCACAGCAGTCTTCCAAAAAGATGTACTGGCAGCAGTGGGATTCGAACCCACACCCCCAAAGAGACTGGAGCCTTAATCCAGCGCCTTGGACCGCTCGGCCACGCTACCCTGTGTACCTATGCTCTCCAGCTCGCTACGACCGGTGGAAAAGTCTCTTTCCATTCCTTTTTTCGCCTTCCACCTTCCGGAAGTAGAAGCAACGCTAACACACTAAGCCCTTTTTAATGAGTAAATCTGGCTGTTTCCATCCTTTTGCCTACTAAATGCTTTCCAATGTTATTTTATTCAAGTGATTTTCCTGTTTTGAAGTAACTTCACTGTGATTGTAAACTATTGGTTTCCTTGCTTCAACACGTTGCATCTGTAAGAAAGGAGCAGAGGCCGTGACAGGCTTTCAGCACCGACTTGGCAAAAAAGCAAGGAATGTAAAAGCGGCTGAATTTGGACGTTCATGCAGCATCACTTTGCGCAGCCACAGCAGTCTTCCAAAAGATGTACTGGCTGCGGTGGGATTCGAACCCACGCCCCCGAAGAGACTGGAGCCTTAATCCAGCGCCTTGGACCGCTTGGCCTTGCTACCCTGTGTGCCTACGCTCTCCGGCTCGCTACGCCCGGTGGAAAAGTTTCTTTCCATTTCTTTTTTCGCCTTCCACCTTCCGGAAGTAGAAGCAACGCTACCACACTAAGCCCTTTTCAATGAGTAAATCTGGCTGTTTCCATCCTTTTGCCTACTAATTGCTTTCCACTTTTATTTTATTCAAGTGATTTTCCTGTTTTGAAGTAACTTCACTGTGATTGTAAACTATTGGTGTCCCTGCTTCAACACGGTGCATCTGTAAGAAAGGAGCAGAGGCCGTGACAGGCTTTCAGCACCGACTTGGCTAAAAAGCAAGGAATGTAAAAGCGGCTGAATTTGGACGTTCATGCAGCATCACTTTGCGCAGCCACAGCAGTCTTCCAAAAGATGCACTGGCAGCGGTGGGATTCGAACCCACGCCCCCGAAGAGACTGGAGCCTTAATCCAGCGCCTTGGACCGCTCGGCCACGCTACCCTGTGTACCTACGCTCTCCGGCTCGCTACGACCGGTGGAAAAGTTTCTTTCCATTCCTTTTTTCGCCTTCCACCTTCCGGAAGTAGAAGCAACGCTACCACACTAAGCCCTTTTCAATGAGTAAATCTGGCTGTTTCCATCCTTTTGCCTACTAATTGCTTTCCACTGTTATTTTATTCAAGTGATTTTCCTGTTTTGAAGTAACTTCACTGTGATTGTAAACTATTGGTGTCCCTGCTTCAACACGGTGCATCTGTAAGAAAGGAGCAGAGGCTGTGACAGGCTTTCAGCACCGACTTGGCTAGAAAGCAAGGAATGTAAAAGCGGCTGAATTTGGACATTCATGCAGCATCACTTTGCGCAGCCACAGCAGTCTTCCAAAATTATCTACCTGCAGCGGTGGGATTCAAACCTACACCCCCGAAGAGACTGGAGCCTTAATCCAGCGCCTTGGACCGCTCGGCCATGCTAACCTGTGTGCCTATGCTCTCCGGCTTGCTACGACCGGTGGAAAAGTTTCTTTCCATTACTTTTTTCGCCTTCCACCTTCCGGAAGTAGAAGCAATGCTACCACTCTAAGCCCTTTTCAATGAGTAAATCTGGCTGTTTCCATCCTTTTGCCTACTAAATGCTTTCCAATGTTATTTTATTTTATTCAAGTGATTTTCCTGTTTTGAAGTAACTTCATTGTGATTGTAAACTATTGGTGTCCCTGCTTCAACACGGTGCATCTGTAAGAAAGGAGCAGAGGCCGTGACAGCCTTTCAGCACCGACTTGGCTAAAAAGCAAGGAATGTAAAAGTGGCTGAATTTGGACGTTCATGCAGCATCACTTTGCGCAGCCACAACAGTCTTCCAAAAAGATGTACTGGCAGCAGTGGGATTCGAACCCACGCCCCCAAAGAGACTGGAGCCTTAATCCAGCGCCTTGGACCGCTCGGCCATGCTACCCTGTGTGCCTACACTCTCCGGCTGGCTACGACTGGTGGAAAAGTTTCTTTCCATTCCTTTTTTCGCCTTCCACCTTCCGGAAGTAGAAGCAACGCTACCACACTAAGCCCTTTTCAATGAGTAAATCTGGCTGTTTCCATCCTTTTGCCTACTAATTGCTTTCCACAGTTATTTTATTCAAGTGATTTCCCTGTTTTGAAGTAACTTCACTGTGATTGTAAACTATTGGTGTCCCTGCTTCAACACGGTGCATCTGTAAGAAAGGAGCAGAGGCCGTGACAGGCTTTCAGCACCGACTTGGCTAAAAAGCAAGGAATGTAAAAGCGGCTGAATTTGGACGTTCATGCAGCATCACTTTGTGCAGCCACAGCAGTCTTCCAAAAAGATGTACTGGTGGCAGTGGGATTCGAACCGACGGCCCCGAAGAGACTGGAGCCTTAATCCAGCGCCTTGGACCGCTCGGCCATGCTAGCCTGTGTGTCTACGCTCTCCGGCTCGCTATGACCGGTGGAAAAGTTTCTTTCCATTCCTTTTTTCGCCTTCCTTCTTCCGGAAGTAGAAGCAACGCTACCACACTAAGCCCTTTTCAATGAGTAAATCTGGCTGTTTCCATCCTTTTGCCTACTAATTGCTTTCCACTGTTATTTTATTCAAGTGATTTCTCTGTTTTGAAGTAACTTCACTGTGATTGTAAACTATTGGTGTCCCTGCTTCAACACGGTGCATCCGAAGAAAGGAGCAGAGGCCGTGACAGGCTTTCAGCACCGACTTGGCTAAAAAGCAAGGAATGTTAAAGCGGCTGAATTTGGACGTTCATGCAGCATCACTTTGCGCAGCCAAAGCAGTCTTCCAAAATTATCTACCTGCAGCAGTGGGATTCGAACCTACGCCCCCAAAGAGACTGGAGCCTTAATCCAGCGCCTTGGACCGCTCGGCCATGCTACCCTGTGTGCCTACGCTCTCCGGCTGGCTACGACCGGTGGAAAAGTTTCTTTCCATTCCTTTTTTCGCCTTCCACCTTCCTGAAATAGAGGCAACGCTACCACACTAAGCCCTTTTCAATGAGTAAAACTGTCTGTTTCCATTATTTTGCCTACTAAATGCTTTCCAATGTTATTTTATTCAAGTGATTTTCCTGTTTTGAAGTAACTTCACTGTGATTGTAAACTATTGGTGTCCCTGCTTCAACACGTTGCATCTGTAAGAAAGGAGCAGAGGCCGTGACAGGCTTTCAGCACCGACTTGGCAAAAAAGCAAGGAATGTAAAAGCGGCTGAATTTGGACGTTCATGCAGCATTACTTTGCGCAGCCACAGCAGTCTTCTAAAATTATCTAACTGCAGCGGTGGGATTCAAACCTACACCCCCGAAGAGACTGGAGCCTTAATCCAGCGCCTTGGACCGCTCGGCCATGCTAACCTGTGTGCCTATGCTCTCCGGCTTGCTACGACCGGTGGAAAAGTTTATTTCCATTACTTTTTTCGCCTTCCACCTTCCGGAAGTAGAAGCAATGCTACCACTCTAAGCCCTTTTCAATGAGTAAATCTGGCTGTTTCCATCCTTTTGCCTACTAAATGCTTTCCAATGTTATTTTATTTTATTCAAGTGATTTTCCTGTTTTGAAGTAACTTCATTGTGATTGTAAACTATTGGTGTCCCTGCTTCAACACGGTGCATCTGTAAGAAAGGAGCAGAGGCCATGACAGGCTTTCAGCACCGACTTGGCTAAAAAGCAAGGAATGTAAAAGTGGCTGAATTTGGACGTTCATGCAGCATCACTTTGCGCAGCCACAACAGTCTTCCAAAAAGATGTACTGGCAGCAGTGGGATTCGAACCCACACCCCCAAAGAGACTGGAGCCTTAATCCAGCGCCTTGGACCGCTCGGCCATGCTACCCTGTGTGTCTACACTCTCCGGCTGGCTACGACCGGTGGAAAAGTTTCTTTCCATTCCTTTTTTCGCCTTCCACCTTCCGGAAGTAGAAGCAACGCTACCACACTAAGCCCTTTTCAATGAGTAAATCTGGCTGTTTCCATCCTTTTGCCTACTAATTGCTTCCCACTGTTATTTTATTCAAGTGATTGTAAACTATTGATGTCCCTGCTTCAACACGGTGCATCTGTAAGAAAGGAGCAGAGGCCGTGACAGGCTTTCAGCACCGACTTGGCAAAAAAGCAAGGAATGTAAAAGCGGCTGAATTTGGACGTTCATGCAGCATCACATTGCGCAGCCACAGCAGTCTTCCAAAAGATGTACTGGCAGCAGGTGGATTCGAAACCACGCCCCCGAAGAGACTGGAGCCTTAATCTAGCGCCTTGGACCACTCGGCCACGCTACCCCTTGTGCATGCGCTCTCCGGCTCGCTACGACCGGTGAAAAGGTTTCTTTCCATTCCTTTTTTCGCCTTCCACCTTCCTGAAATAGAGGCAACGCTACCACACTAAGCCCTTTTCAATGAGTAAAACTGTCTGTTTCCATTATTTTGCCTACTAAATGCTTTCCAATGTTATTTTATTCAAGTGATTTTCCTGTTTTGAAGTAACTTCACTGTGATTGTAAACTATTGGTGTCCCTGCTTCAACACGTTGCATCTGTAAGAAAGGAGCAGAGGCCGTGACAGGCTTTCAGCACCGACTTGGCAAAAAAGCAAGGAATGTAAAAGCGGCTGAATTTGGACGTTCATGCAGCATCACTTTGCGCAGCCACAGCAGTCTTCCAAAAGATGTACTGGCAGCGTTGGGATTCGAACCCACGCCCCCGAAGAGACTGGAGCCTTAATCCAGCGACTTGGACCGCTCGGCCTTGCTACCCTGTGTGCCTACGCTCTCCGGCTCGCTACGCCCGGTGGAAAAGTTTCTTTCCATTTCTTTTTTCGCCTTCCACCTTCCGGAAGTAGAAGCAACGCTACCACACTAAGCCCTTTTCAATGAGTAAATCTGGCTGTTTCCATCCTTTTGCCTACTAATTGCTTTCCACTTTTATTTTATTCAAGTGATTTTCCTGTTTTGAAGTAACTTCACTGTGATTGTAAACTATTGGTGTCCCTGCTTCAACACGGTGCATCTGGAAGAAAGGAGTAGAGGCCGTGACAGGCTTTCAGCACCGACTTGGCTAAAAAGCAAGGAATGTAAAAGCGGCTGAATTTGGACGTTCATGCAGCATCACTTTGCGCAGCCACAGCAGTCTTCCAAAAAGAAAAACTTTCGCCTTCCACCTTCCGGAAGTAGAAGCAACGCTACCACACTAAGCCCTTTTCAATGAGTAAATCTGGCTGTTTCCATCCTTTTGCCTACTAAATGCTTTCCAATGTTATTTTATTTTATTCAAGTGATTTTCCTGTTTTGAAGTAACTTCACTGTGATTGTAAACTATTGGCGTCCCTGCTTCAACACGGTGCATCTGTAAGAAAGGAGCAGAGGCCATGACAGGCTTTCAGCACCGACTTGGCTAAAAAGCAAGGAATGTAAAAGTGGCTGAATTTGGACGTCCATGCAGCATCACTTTGCGCAGCCACAGCAGTCTTCCAAAAAGATGTACTGGCAGCAGTGGGATTCGAACCCACGCCCCCGAAGAGACTGGAGCCTTAATCCAGCGCCTTGGACCGCTCGGCCATGCTACCCTGTGTGACTACACTCTCTGGCTGGCTACGACCGGTGGAAAAGTTTCTTTCCATTACTTTTTTCGCCTTCCACCTTCCGGAAGTAGAAGCAACGCTACCACACTAAGCCCTTTTCAATGAGTAAATCTGGCTGTTTCCATCCTTTTGCCTACTAATTGCTTTCCACTGTTATTTTATTCAAGTGATTTCCCTGTTTTGAAGTAACTTCACTGTGATTGTAATCTATTGGTGTCCCTGCTTCAACACGGTGCATCTGTAAGAAAGGAGCAGAGGCCGTGACAGGCTTTCAGCACCGACTTGGCTAAAAAGCAAGGAATGTGAAAGCGGCTGAATTTGGACGTTCATGCAGCATCACTTTGCACAGCCACAGCAGTCTTCTAAAAAGATGTACTGGCAGCAGTGGGATTCGAACCCACGCCCCCGAAGAGACTGGAGCCTTAATCCAGCGCCTTGGACCGCTCGGCCATGCTACCCTGTGTGCTTACGCTCTCCGGCTCGATACCACCGGTGGAAAAGTTTCTTTCCATTCCTTTTTTCGCCTTCCACCTTCCTGAAGTAGAAGCAACGCTACCACACTAAGCCCTTTTCAATGAGTAAATCTGGCTGTTTCCATCCTTTTGCCTACTAAATGCTTTCCAATATTATTTTATTTTATTCAAGTGATTTTCCTGTTTTGAAGTAACTTCACTGTGATTGTAAATTATTGGTGTCCCTGCTTCAACACGGTGCATCTGTAAAAAAGGAGCAGAGGCTGTGACAGGCTTTCAGCACCGACTTGGCTAAAAAGCAAGGAATGTAAAAGCGGCTTAATTTGGACGTTCATGCAGCATCACTATTGCGAAGCCACAGCAGTCTTCTAAAAAGAAGTACTGGCAGCAGTGGGATTCGAACCCACGTCCCCGAAGAGACTGGAGCCTTAATCCAGCGCCTTGGACCGCTCGGCCATGCTACCCTGTGTGCCTACGCTCTCCGGCTCGCTACCACCGGTGGAAAAGTTTCTTTCCATTCCTTTTTTCGCCTTCCACCTTCCGGAAGTAGAAGCAACGCTACCACACTAAGCCCTTTTCAATGAGTAAATCTGGCTGTTTCCATCCTTTTGCCTACTAAATGCTTTCCAATGTTATTTTATTTTATTCAAGTGATTTTCCTGTTTTGAAGTAACTTCACTGTGATTGTAAACTATTGGTGCCCCTGCTTCAACACGGTGCATCTGTAAGAAAGGAGCAGAGGCCGTGACAGGCTTTCAGCACCGACTTGGCTAAAAAGCAAAGAATGTAAAAGCGGCTGATTTTGGACGTTCATGCAGCATCACTTTGCGCAGCCACAGCAGTCTTCCAAAAAGATGTACTGGCAACAGTGGGATTCGAACCCACGCCCCCGAAGAGACTGGAGCCTTAATCCAGCGCCTTGGACCGCTCGGCCATGCTAACCTGTGTGCCTATGCTCTCCGGCTCGCTACGACCGGTGGAAAACTTTCTTTCCATTACTTTTTTCGCCTTCCACCTTCCGGAAGTAGAAGCAACGCTACCACACTAAGCCCTTTTCAATGAGTAAATCTGGCTGTTTCCATCCTTTTGCCTACTAAATGCTTTCCAATGTTATTTTATTTTATTCAAGGTATTTTCCTGTTTTGAAGTAACTTCACTGTGATTGTAAACTATTGGTGTCCCTGCTTCAACACGGTGCATCTGTAAGAAAGGAGCAGAGGCCATGACAGGCTTTCAGCACCGAATTGGCTAAAAAGCAAGGAATGTAAAAGTGGCTGAATTTGGACGTTCATGCAGCATCACTTTGCGCAGCCACAGCAGTCTTCCAAAAAGATGTACTGGCAGCAGTGGGATTCGAACCCACGCCCCCAAAGAGACTGGAGCCTTAATCCAGCGCCTTGGACCGCTCGGCCATGCTACCCTGTGTGACTACACTGTCCGGCTGGCTACGACCGGTGGAAAAGTTTCTTTCCATTCCTTTTTTCGCCTTCCACCTTCCGGAAGTAGAAGCAACGCTACCACACTAAGCCCTTTTCAATGAGTAAATCTGGCTGTTTCCATCCTTTTGCCTACTAATTGCTTTCCACTGTTATTTTATTCAAGTGATTTCCCTGTTTTGAAGTAACTTCACTGTGATTGTAAACTATTGGTGTCCCTGCTTCAACACGGTGCATCTGTAAGAAAGGAGCAGAGGCCGTGACAGGCTTTCAGCACCGACTTGGCTAAAAAGCAAGGAATGTAAAAGCGGCTGAATTTGGACGTTCATGCAGCATCACTATTGCGCAGCCACAGCAGTCTTCTAAAAAGATGTACTGGCAGCAGTGGGATTCGAACCCACGCCCCCGAAGAGACTGGAGCCTTAATCCAGCGCCTTGGACCGCTCGGCCATGCTACCCTGTGTGCCTACGCTCTCCGGGTCGCTACCACCGGTGGAAAAAATTCTTTCCATTCCTTTTTTCGCCTTCCACCTTCCGGAAGTAGAAGCAACGCTACCACACTAAGCCCTTTTCAATGAGTAAATCTGGCTGTTTCCATCCTTTTGCCTACTAAATGCTTTCCAATATTTTTTTATTTTATTCAAGTGATTTTCCTGTTTTGAAGTAACTTTACTGTGATTGTAAATTATTGGTGTCCCTGCTTCAACACGGTGCATCTGTAAAAAAGGAGCAGAGGCTGTGACAGGCTTTCAGCACCGACTTGGCTAAAAAGCAAAGAATGTAAAAGCGGCTGATTTGGACATTCATGCAGCATCACTTTGCGCAGCCACAGCAGTCTTCTAAAAAGATGTACTGGCAGCAGTGGGATTCGAACCCACACCCCCGAAGAGACTGGAGCCTTAATCCAGCGCCTTGGACCGCTCGGCCATGCTACCCTGTGTGCCTATGCTCTCCGGCTCGCTACGACCGGTGGAAAAGTTTCTTTCCATTCCTTTTTTCGCCTTCCACCTTCCGGAAGTAGAAGCAACGCTACCACACTAAGCCCTTTTCAATGAGTAAATCTGGCTGTTTCCATCCTTTTGCCTACTAATTGCTTTCCACTGTTATTTTATTCAAGTGATTTCCCTGTTTTGAAGTAACTTCACTGTGATTGTAAACTATTGGTTTCCCTGCTTCAACACGGTGCATCTGTAAGAAAGGAGCAGAGGCCGTGACAGGCTTTCAGCACCGACTTGGCAAAAAAGCAAGGAATGTAAAAGCGGCTGAATTTGGACGTTCATGCAGCATCACTTTGCGCAGCATCAGCAGTCTTCCAAAAGATGTACTGGGAGCAGTGGGATTCGAACCCACGCCCCCGAAGAGACTGGAGCCTTAATCCAGCGACTTGGACCGCTCGGCCTTGCTACACTGTGTGGCTACGCTCTCCGGCTCACTACGACCGGTGGAAAAGTTTCTTTCCATTCCTTTTTTCGCCTTACACCTTCCGGAAATAGAAGCAACGCTACCACACTAAGCCCTTTTCAATGAGTAAATCTGGCTGTTTCCATCCTTTTGCCTACTAATTGCTTTCCACTGTTATTTTATTCAAGTGATTTTCCTGTTTTGAAGTAACTTCACTGTGATTGTAAACTATTGGTGTCCCTGCTTCAACACGGTGCATCTGTAAGAAAGGAGCAGAGGCCGTGACAGGCTTTCAGCACCGACTTGGCTAAAAAGCAAGGCATGTAAAAGTGGCTGAATTTGGACGTTCATGCAGCATCACTTTGCGCAGCCACAGCAGTCTTCCAAAAAGATGTACTGGCAGCAGTGGGATTCGAACCCATGCCCCCGAAGAGACTGGAGCCTTAATCCAGCGCCTTGGACCGCTCGGCCATGCTACCCTGTGTGCCTACGCTCTCCGGCTCGCAACGACCAGTGGAAAAGTTTCTTTCCATACCTTTTTTCGCCTTCCACTTTCCGGAAGTAGAAGCAACGCTACCACACTAAGCCCTTTTCAATGAGTAAATCTGGCTGTTTCCATCCTTTTGCCTACTAAATGCTTTCCAATGTTATTTTATTTTATTCAAGTGATTTTCCTGTTTTGAAGTAACTTCACTGTGATTGTAAACTATTGGTGTCCCTGCTTCAACACGGTGCATCTGTAAGAAAGGAGCAGAGGCTGTGACAGGCTTTCAGCACCGACTTGGCTAGAAAGCAAGGAATGTAAAAGCGGCTGAATTTGGACATTCATGCAGCATCACTTTGCGCAGCCAAAGCAGTCTTCCAAAATTATCTACCTGCAGCGGTGGGATTCGAACCTACGCCCCCAAAGAGACTGGAGCCTTAATCCAGCGCCTTGGACCGCTCGGCCATGCTACCCTGTGTGCCTACGCTCTCCGGCTGGCTACGACCGGTGGAAAAGTTTCTTTCCATTCCTTTTTTCGCCTTCCACCTTCCGGAAATAGAGGCAACGCTACCACACTAAGCCCTTTTCAATGAGTAAATCTGGCTGTTTCCATCCTTTTGCCTACTAAATGCTTTCCACTTTTATTTTATTCAAGTGATTTTCCTGTTTTGAAGTAACTTCACTGTGATTGTAAACTATTGGTGTCCCTGCTTCAACACAATGCATCTGTAAGAAAGGAGCAGAGGCCGTGACAGGCTTTCAGCACCGACTTGGCTAAAAAGCAAGGAATGTAAAAGCGGCTGAATTTGGACGTTCATGCAGCATCACTTTGCGCAGCCACAGCAGTCTTCCAAAAGATGCACTGGCAGCGGTGGGATTCGAACCCACGCCCCCGAAGAGACTGGAGCCTTAATCCAGCGCCTTGGACCGCTCGGCCACGCTACCCTGTGTACCTACGCTCTCCGGCTCGCTACGACCGGTGGAAAAGTTTCTTTCCATTCCTTTTTTCGCCTTCCACCTTCCGGAAGTAGAAGCAACGCTACCACACTAAGCCCTTTTCAATGAGTAAATCTGGCTGTTTCCATCCTTTTGCCTACTAATTGCTTTCCACTGTTATTTTATTCAAGTGATTTTCCTGTTTTGAAGTAACTTCACTGTGATTGTAAACTAATGGTGTCCCTGCTTCAACACGGTGCATCTGTAAGAAAGGAGCAGAGGCTGTGACAGGCTTTCAGCACCGACTTGGCTAGAAAGCAAGGAATGTAAAAGCGGCTGAATTTGGACATTCATGCAGCATCACTTTGCGCAGCCACAGCAGTCTTCCAAAATTATCTACCTGCAGCGGTGGGATTCAAACCTACACCCCCAAAGAGACTGGAGCCTTAATCCAGCACCTTGGACCGCTCGGCCATGCTAACCTGTGTGCCTATGCTCTCCGGCTTGCTACGACCGGTGGAAAAGTTTCTTTCCATTACTTTTTTCGCCTTCCACCTTCCGGAAGTAGAAGCAATGCTACCACTCTAAGCCCTTTTCAATGAGTAAATCTGGCTGTTTCCATCCTTTTGCCTACTAAATGCTTTCCAATGTTATTTTATTTTATTCAAGTGATTTTCCTGTTTTGAAGTAACTTCATTGTGATTGTAAACTATTGGTGTCCCTGCTTCAACACGGTGCATCTGTAAGAAAGGAGCAGAGGCCATGACAGGCTTTCAGCACCGACTTGGCTAAAAAGCAAGGAATGTAAAAGTGGCTGAATTTGGACGTTCATGCAGCATCACTTTGCGCAGCCACAACAGTCTTCCAAAAAGATGTACTGGCAGCAGTGGGATTAGAACCCACGCCCCCTAATAGACTGGAGCCTTAATCCAGCGCCTTGGACCGCTCGGCCATGCTACCCTGTGTGCCTTCACTCTCCGGCTGGCTACGACTGGTGGAAAAGTTTCTTTCCATTCCTTTTTTCGCCTTCCACCTTCCGGAAGTAGAAGCAACGCTACCACACTAAGCCCTTTTCAATGAGTAAATCTGGCTGTTTCCATCCTTTTGCCTACTAATTGCTTTCCACAGTTATTTTATTCAAGTGATTTCCCTGTTTTGAAGTAACTTCACTGTGATTGTAAACTATTGGTGTCCCTGCTTCAACACGGTGCATCTGTAAGAAAGGAGCAGAGGCCGTGACAGGCTTTCAGCACCGACTTGGCTAAAAAGCAAGGAATGTAAAAGCGGCTGAATTTGGACGTTCATGCAGCATCACTTTGTGCAGCCACAGCAGTCTTCCAAAAAGATGTACTGGTGGCAGTGGGATTCGAACCGACGGCCCCAAAGAGACTGGAGCCTTAATCCAGCGCCTTGGACCGCTCGGCCATGCTAGCCTGTGTGTCTACGCTCTCCGGCTCGCTATGACCGGTGGAAAAGTTTCTTTCCATTCCTTTTTTCGCCTTCCACCTTCCGGAAGTAGAAGCAACGCTACCACACTAAGCCCTTTTCAATGAGTAAATCTGGCTGTTTCCATCCTTTTGCCTACTAATTGCTTTCCACTGTTATTTTATTCAAGTGATTTCCCTGTTTTGAAGTAACTTCACTGTGATTGTAAACTATTGGTGTCCCTGCTTCAACACGGTGCATCCGAAGAAAGGAGCAGAGGCCGTGACAGGCTTTCAGCACCGACTTGGCTAAAAAGCAAGGAATGTTAAAGCGGCTGAATTTGGACGTTCATGCAGCATCACTTTGCGCAGCCACAGCAGTCTTCCAAAAGATGTACTGGCAGTGGTGGGATTCGAACCCACGCCCCCGAAGAGACTGGAGCCTTAATCCAGCACCTTGGACCGCTCGGCCATGCTACCCTGTGTGACTACACTGTCCGGCTGGCTACGACCGGTGGAAAAGTTTCTTTCCATTCCTTTTTTCGCCTTCCACCTTCCGGAAGTAGAAGCAACGCTACCACACTAAGCCCTTTTCAATGAGTAAATCTGGCTGTTTCCATCCTTTTGCCTACTAATTGCTTTCCACTGTTATTTTATTCAAGTGATTTCCCTGTTTTGAAGTAACTTCACTGTGATTGTAAACTATTGGTGTCCCTGCTTCAACACGGTGCATCTGTAAGAAAGGAGCAGAGGCAGTGACAGGCTTTCAGCACCGACTTGGCTAAAAAGCAAGGAATGTAAAAGCGGCTGAATTTGGACGTTCATGCAGCATCACTTTGCGCAGCCACAGCAGTCTTCCAAAAAGATGTACTGGCAGCAGTGGGATTCGAACCCACGCCCCCGAAGAGACTGGAGCCTTAATCCAGCGCCTTGGACCGCTCGGCCATGCTACCTTGTGTGCCTATGCTCTCTGGCTCACTACGACCGGTGGAGAAGTTTCTTTCCATTCCTTTTTTCGCCTTCCACCTTCCGGAAGAAGAAGCAACGCTACCACACTAAGCTCTTTTCAATGAGTAAATCTGGCTGTTTCCATCCTTTTGCCTACTAATTGCTTTCCACTGTTATTTTATTCAAGTGATTTCCCTGTTTTGAAGTAACTTCACTGTGATTGTAAACTATTGGTGTCCCTGCTTCAACACGGTGCATCTGTAAGAAAGGAGCAGAGGCCGTGACAGGCTTTCAGCAAATACTTGGCTAAAAAGCAAGGAATGTAAAAGCGGCTGAAATTGGACGTTCATGCAGCATCACTTTGCGCAGCCACAGCAGTCTTCCAAAAGATGTACTGGCAGTGGTGAGATTCGAACCCACGCCCCCGAAGAGACTGGCGCCTTAATCCAGCGCCTTGGACCGCTCGGCCACGCTACCCTGTGTACCTACGCTCTCCAGCTCGCTACGACCGGTGGAAAAGTTTCTTTCCATTCCTTTTTTCGCCTTCCACCTTCCGGAAGTAGAAGCAACGCTACCACACTAAGCCCTTTTCAATGAGTAAATCTGGCTGTTTCCATCCTTTTGCCTACTAATTGCTTTCCACTGTTATTTTATTCAAGTGATTTTCCTGTTTTGAAGTAACTTCACTGTGATTGTAAACTATTGGTGTCCCTGCTTTAACACGGTGCATCTGTAAGAAAGGAGCAGAGGCCGTGACAGGCTTTCAGCACCGACTTGGCTAAAAAGCAAGGAATGTGAAAGCGGCTGAATTTGGACATTCATGCAGCATCACTTTGCGCAGCCACAGCAGTCTTCTAAAAAGATGTACTGGCAGCAGTGGGATTCGAACCCACACCCCCGAAGAGACTGGAGCCTTAATCCAGCGCCTTGGACCGCTCGGCCATGCTACCCTGTGTGCCTACGCTCTCCGGGTCGCTACCACCGGTGGAAAAAATTCTTTCCATTCCTTTTTTCGCCTTCCACCTTCCGGAAGTAGAAGCAACGCTACCACACTAAGCCCTTTTCAATGAGTAAATCTGGCTGTTTCCATCCTTTTGCCTACTAAATGCTTTCCAATATTTTTTTATTTTATTCAAGTGATTTTCCTGTTTTGAAGTAACTTTACTGTGATTGTAAATTATTGGTGTCCCTGCTTCAACACGGTGCATCTGTAAAAAAGGAGCAGAGGCTGTGACAGGCTTTCAGCACCGACTTGGCTAAAAAGCAAAGAATGTAAAAGCGGCTGATTTGGACATTCATGCAGCATCACTTTGCGCAGCCACAGCAGTCTTCTAAAAAGATGTACTGGCAGCAGTGGGATTCGAACCCACGCCCCCGAAGAGACTGGAGCCTTAATCCAGCGCCTTGGACCGCTCGGCCATGCTACCCTGTGTGCCTATGCTCTCCGGCTCGCTACGACCGGTGGAAAAGTTTCTTTCCATTCCTTTTTTCGCCTTCCACCTTCCGGAAGTAGAAGCAACGCTACCACACTAAGCCCTTTTCAATGAGTAAATCTGGCTGTTTCCATCCTTTTGCCTACTAATTGCTTTCCACTGTTATTTTATTCAAGTGATTTCCCTGTTTTGAAGTAACTTCACTGTGATTGTAAACTATTGGTTTCCCTGCTTCAACACGGTGCATCTGTAAGAAAGGAGCAGAGGCCGTGACAGGCTTTCAGCACCGACTTGGCAAAAAAGCAAGGAATGTAAAAGCGGCTGAATTTGGACGTTCATGCAGCATCACTTTGCGCAGCCACAGCAGTCTTCCAAAAGATGTACTGGCAGCAGTGGGATTCGAACCCACGCCCCCGAAGAGACTGGAGCCTTAATCCAGCGACTTGGACCGCTCGGCCTTGCTACACTGTGTGGCTACGCTCTCCGGCTCACTACGACCGGTGGAAAAGTTTCTTTCCATTCCTTTTTTCGCCTTACACCTTCCGGAAATAGAAGCAACGCTACCACACTAAGCCCTTTTCAATGAGTAAATCTGGCTGTTTCCATCCTTTTGCCTACTAATTGCTTTCCACTGTTATTTTATTCAAGTGATTTTCCTGTTTTGAAGTAACTTCACTGTGATTGTAAACTATTGGTGTCCCTGCTTCAACACGGTGCATCTGTAAGAAAGGAGCAGAGGCCGTGACAGGCTTTCAGCACCGACTTGGCTAAAAAGCAAGGCATGTAAAAGTGGCTGAATTTGGACGTTCATGCAGCATCACTTTGCGCAGCCACAGCAGTCTTCCAAAAAGATGTACTGGCAGCAGTGGGATTCGAACCCATGCCCCCGAAGAGACTGGAGCCTTAATCCAGCGCCTTGGACCGCTCGGCCATGCTACCCTTTGTGCCTACGCTCTCCGGCTCGCAACGACCAGTGGAAAAGTTTCTTTCCATACCTTTTTTCGCCTTCCACTTTCCGGAAGTAGAAGCAACGCTACCACACTAAGCCCTTTTCAATGAGTAAATCTGGCTGTTTCCATCCTTTTGCCTACTAAATGCTTTCCAATGTTATTTTATTTTATTCAAGTGATTTTCCTGTTTTGAAGTAACTTCACTGTGATTGTAAACTATTGGTGTCCCTGCTTCAACACGGTGCATCTGTAAGAAAGGAGCAGAGGCTGTGACAGGCTTTCAGCACCGACTTGGCTAGAAAGCAAGGAATGTAAAAGCGGCTGAATTTGGACATTCATGCAGCATCACTTTGCGCAGCCAAAGCAGTCTTCCAAAATTATCTACCTGCAGCGGTGGGATTCGAACCTACGCCCCCAAAGAGACTGGAGCCTTAATCCAGCGCCTTGGACCGCTCGGCCATGCTACCCTGTGTGCCTACGCTCTCCGGCTGGCTACGACCGGTGGAAAAGTTTCTTTCCATTCCTTTTTTCGCCTTCCACCTTCCGGAAATAGAGGCAACGCTACCACACTAAGCCCTTTTCAATGAGTAAATCTGGCTGTTTCCATCCTTTTGCCTACTAAATGCTTTCCACTTTTATTTTATTCAAGTGATTTTCCTGTTTTGAAGTAACTTCACTGTGATTGTAAACTATTGGTGTCCCTGCTTCAACACAATGCATCTGTAAGAAAGGAGCAGAGGCCGTGACAGGCTTTCAGCACCGACTTGGCTAAAAAGCAAGGAATGTAAAAGCGGCTGAATTTGGACGTTCATGCAGCATCACTTTGCGCAGCCACAGCAGTCTTCCAAAAGATGCACTGGCAGCGGTGGGATTCGAACCCACGCCCCCGAAGAGACTGGAGCCTTAATCCAGCGCCTTGGACCGCTCGGCCACGCTACCCTGTGTACCTACGCTCTCCGGCTCGCTACGACCGGTGGAAAAGTTTCTTTCCATTCCTTTTTTCGCCTTCCACCTTCCGGAAGTAGAAGCAACGCTACCACACTAAGCCCTTTTCAATGAGTAAATCTGGCTGTTTCCATCCTTTTGCCTACTAATTGCTTTCCACTGTTATTTTATTCAAGTGATTTTCCTGTTTTGAAGTAACTTCACTGTGATTGTAAACTAATGGTGTCCCTGCTTCAACACGGTGCATCTGTAAGAAAGGAGCAGAGGCTGTGACAGGCTTTCAGCACCGACTTGGCTAGAAAGCAAGGAATGTAAAAGCGGCTGAATTTGGACATTCATGCAGCATCACTTTGCGCAGCCACAGCAGTCTTCCAAAATTATCTACCTGCAGCGGTGGGATTCAAACCTACACCCCCAAAGAGACTGGAGCCTTAATCCAGCACCTTGGACCGCTCGGCCATGCTAACCTGTGTGCCTATGCTCTCCGGCTTGCTACGACCGGTGGAAAAGTTTCTTTCCATTACTTTTTTCGCCTTCCACCTTCCGGAAGTAGAAGCAATGCTACCACTCTAAGCCCTTTTCAATGAGTAAATCTGGCTGTTTCCATCCTTTTGCCTACTAAATGCTTTCCAATGTTATTTTATTTTATTCAAGTGATTTTCCTGTTTTGAAGTAACTTCATTGTGATTGTAAACTATTGGTGTCCCTGCTTCAACACGGTGCATCTGTAAGAAAGGAGCAGAGGCCATGACAGGCTTTCAGCACCGACTTGGCTAAAAAGCAAGGAATGTAAAAGTGGCTGAATTTGGACGTTCATGCAGCATCACTTTGCGCAGCCACAACAGTCTTCCAAAAAGATGTACTGGCAGCAGTGGGATTAGAACCCACGCCCCCTAATAGACTGGAGCCTTAATCCAGCGCCTTGGACCGCTCGGCCATGCTACCCTGTGTGCCTTCACTCTCCGGCTGGCTACGACTGGTGGAAAAGTTTCTTTCCATTCCTTTTTTCGCCTTCCACCTTCCGGAAGTAGAAGCAACGCTACCACACTAAGCCCTTTTCAATGAGTAAATCTGGCTGTTTCCATCCTTTTGCCTACTAATTGCTTTCCACAGTTATTTTATTCAAGTGATTTCCCTGTTTTGAAGTAACTTCACTGTGATTGTAAACTATTGGTGTCCCTGCTTCAACACGGTGCATCTGTAAGAAAGGAGCAGAGGCCGTGACAGGCTTTCAGCACCGACTTGGCTAAAAAGCAAGGAATGTAAAAGCGGCTGAATTTAGACGTTCATGCAGCATCACTTTGTGCAGCCACAGCAGTCTTCCAAAAAGATGTACTGGTGGCAGTGGGATTCGAACCGACGGCCCCAAAGAGACTGGAGCCTTAATCCAGCGCCTTGGACCGCTCGGCCATGCTAGCCTGTGTGTCTACGCTCTCCGGCTCGCTATGACCGGTGGAAAAGTTTCTTTCCATTCCTTTTTTCGCCTTCCACCTTCCGGAAGTAGAAGCAACGCTACCACACTAAGCCCTTTTCAATGAGTAAATCTGGCTGTTTCCATCCTTTTGCCTACTAATTGCTTTCCACTGTTATTTTATTCAAGTGATTTCCCTGTTTTGAAGTAACTTCACTGTGATTGTAAACTATTGGTGTCCCTGCTTCAACACGGTGCATCCGAAGAAAGGAGCAGAGGCCGTGACAGGCTTTCAGCACCGACTTGGCTAAAAAGCAAGGAATGTTAAAGCGGCTGAATTTGGACGTTCATGCAGCATCACTTTGCGCAGCCACAGCAGTCTTCCAAAAGATGTACTGGCAGTGGTGGGATTCGAACCCACGCCCCCGAAGAGACTGGAGCCTTAATCCAGCACCTTGGACCGCTCGGCCATGCTACCCTGTGTGACTACACTGTCCGGCTGGCTACGACCGGTGGAAAAGTTTCTTTCCATTCCTTTTTTCGCCTTCCACCTTCCGGAAGTAGAAGCAACGCTACCACACTAAGCCCTTTTCAATGAGTAAATCTGGCTGTTTCCATCCTTTTGCCTACTAATTGCTTTCCACTGTTATTTTATTCAAGTGATTTCCCTGTTTTGAAGTAACTTCACTGTGATTGTAAACTATTGGTGTCCCTGCTTCAACACGGTGCATCTGTAAGAAAGGAGCAGAGGCAGTGACAGGCTTTCAGCACCGACTTGGCTAAAAAGCAAGGAATGTAAAAGCGGCTGAATTTGGACGTTCATGCAGCATCACTTTGCGCAGCCACAGCAGTCTTCCAAAAAGATGTACTGGCAGCAGTGGGATTCGAACCCACGCCCCCGAAGAGACTGGAGCCTTAATCCAGCGCCTTGGACCGCTCGGCCATGCTACCTTGTGTGCCTATGCTCTCTGGCTCACTACGACCGGTGGAGAAGTTTCTTTCCATTCCTTTTTTCGCCTTCCACCTTCCGGAAGAAGAAGCAACGCTACCACACTAAGCCCTTTTCAATGAGTAAATCTGGCTGTTTCCATCCTTTTGCCTACTAATTGCTTTCCACTGTTATTTTATTCAAGTGATTTCCCTGTTTTGAAGTAACTTCACTGTGATTGTAAACTATTGGTGTCCCTGCTTCAACACGGTGCATCTGTAAGAAAGGAGCAGAGGCCGTGACAGGCTTTCAGCAAATACTTGGCTAAAAAGCAAGGAATGTAAAAGCGGCTGAAATTGGACGTTCATGCAGCATCACTTTGCGCAGCCACAGCAGTCTTCCAAAAGATGTACTGGCAGTGGTGAGATTCGAACCCACGCCCCCGAAGAGACTGGCGCCTTAATCCAGCGCCTTGGACCGCTCGGCCACGCTACCCTGTGTACCTACGCTCTCCAGCTCGCTACGACCGGTGGAAAAGTTTCTTTCCATTCCTTTTTTCGCCTTCCACCTTCCGGAAGTAGAAGCAACGCTACCACACTAAGCCCTTTTCAATGAGTAAATCTGGCTGTTTCCATCCTTTTGCCTACTAATTGCTTTCCACTGTTATTTTATTCAAGTGATTTTCCTGTTTTGAAGTAACTTCACTGTGATTGTAAACTATTGGTGTCCCTGCTTTAACACGGTGCATCTGTAAGAAAGGAGCAGAGGCCGTGACAGGCTTTCAGCACCGACTTGGCTAAAAAGCAAGGAATGTGAAAGCGGCTGAATTTGGACATTCATGCAGCATCACTTTGCGCAGCCACAGCAGTCTTCTAAAAAGATGTACTGGCAGCAGTGGGATTCGAACCCACGCCCCCGAAGAGACTGGAGCCTTAATCCAGCGCCTTGGACCGCTCGGCCATGCTACCCTGTGTGCCTACGCTCTCCGGGTCGCTACCACCGGTGGAAAAAATTCTTTCCATTCCTTTTTTCGCCTTCCACCTTCCGGAAGTAGAAGCAACGCTACCACACTAAGCCCTTTTCAATGAGTAAATCTGGCTGTTTCCATCCTTTTGCCTACTAAATGCTTTCCAATATTTTTTTATTTTATTCAAGTGATTTTCCTGTTTTGAAGTAACTTTACTGTGATTGTAAATTATTGGTGTCCCTGCTTCAACACGGTGCATCTGTAAAAAAGGAGCAGAGGCTGTGACAGGCTTTCAGCACCGACTTGGCTAAAAAGCAAAGAATGTAAAAGCGGCTGATTTGGACATTCATGCAGCATCACTTTGCGCAGCCACAGCAGTCTTCTAAAAAGATGTACTGGCAGCAGTGGGATTCGAACCCACGCCCCCGAAGAGACTGGAGCCTTAATCCAGCGCCTTGGACCGCTCGGCCATGCTACCCTGTGTGCCTATGCTCTCCGGCTCGCTACGACCGGTGGAAAAGTTTCTTTCCATTCCTTTTTTCGCCTTCCACCTTCCGGAAGTAGAAGCAACGCTACCACACTAAGCCCTTTTCAATGAGTAAATCTGGCTGTTTCCATCCTTTTGCCTACTAATTGCTTTCCACTGTTATTTTATTCAAGTGATTTCCCTGTTTTGAAGTAACTTCACTGTGATTGTAAACTATTGGTTTCCCTGCTTCAACACGGTGCATCTGTAAGAAAGGAGCAGAGGCCGTGACAGGCTTTCAGCACCGACTTGGCAAAAAAGCAAGGAATGTAAAAGCGGCTGAATTTGGACGTTCATGCAGCATCACTTTGCGCAGCCACAGCAGTCTTCCAAAAGATGTACTGGCAGCAGTGGGATTCGAACCCACGCCCCCGAAGAGACTGGAGCCTTAATCCAGCGACTTGGACCGCTCGGCCTTGCTACACTGTGTGGCTACGCTCTCCGGCTCACTACGACCGGTGGAAAAGTTTCTTTCCATTCCTTTTTTCGCCTTACACCTTCCGGAAATAGAAGCAACGCTACCACACTAAGCCCTTTTCAATGAGTAAATCTGGCTGTTTCCATCCTTTTGCCTACTAATTGCTTTCCACTGTTATTTTATTCAAGTGATTTTCCTGTTTTGAAGTAACTTCACTGTGATTGTAAACTATTGGTGTCCCTGCTTCAACACGGTGCATCTGTAAGAAAGGAGCAGAGGCCGTGACAGGCTTTCAGCACCGACTTGGCTAAAAAGCAAGGCATGTAAAAGTGGCTGAATTTGGACGTTCATGCAGCATCACTTTGCGCAGCCACAGCAGTCTTCCAAAAAGATGTACTGGCAGCAGTGGGATTCGAACCCATGCCCCCGAAGAGACTGGAGCCTTAATCCAGCGCCTTGGACCGCTCGGCCATGCTAACCTGTGTGCCTACGCTCTCCGGCTCGCAACGACCAGTGGAAAAGTTTCTTTCCATACCTTTTTTCGCCTTCCACTTTCCGGAAGTAGAAGCAACGCTACCACACTAAGCCCTTTTCAATGAGTAAATCTGGCTGTTTCCATCCTTTTGCCTACTAAATGCTTTCCAATGTTATTTTATTTTATTCAAGTGATTTTCCTGTTTTGAAGTAACTTCACTGTGATTGTAAACTATTGGTGTCCCTGCTTCAACACGGTGCATCTGTAAGAAAGGAGCAGAGGCTGTGACAGGCTTTCAGCACCGACTTGGCTAGAAAGCAAGGAATGTAAAAGCGGCTGAATTTGGACATTCATGCAGCATCACTTTGCGCAGCCAAAGCAGTCTTCCAAAATTATCTACCTGCAGCGGTGGGATTCGAACCTACGCCCCCAAAGAGACTGGAGCCTTAATCCAGCGCCTTGGACCGCTCGGCCATGCTACCCTGTGTGCCTACGCTCTCCGGCTGGCTACGACCGGTGGAAAAGTTTCTTTCCATTCCTTTTTTCGCCTTCCACCTTCCGGAAATAGAGGCAACGCTACCACACTAAGCCCTTTTCAATGAGTAAAACTGTCTGTTTCCATTATTTTGCCTACTAAATGCTTTCCAATGTTATTTTATTCAAGTGATTTTCCTGTTTTGAAGTAACTTCACTGTGATTGTAAACTATTGGTTTCCCTGCTTCAACACGTTGCATCTGTAAGAAAGGAGCAGAGGCCGTGACAGGCTTTCAGCACCGACTTGGCAAAAAAGCAAGGAATGTAAAAGCGGCTGAATTTGGACGTTCATGCAGCATCACTTTGCGCAGCCACAGCAGTCTTCCAAAAGATGTACTGGCAGCGGTGGGATTCGAACCCACGCCCCCGAAGAGACTGGAGCCTTAATCCAGCGCCTTGGACCGCTTGGCCTTGCTACCCTGTGTGCCTACGCTCTCCGGCTCGCTACGCCCGGTGGAAAAGTTTCTTTCCATTTCTTTTTTCGCCTTCCACCTTCCGGAAGTAGAAGCAACGCTACCACACTAAGCCCTTTTCAATGAGTAAATCTGGCTGTTTCCATCCTTTTGCCTACTAAATGCTTTCCACTTTTATTTTATTCAAGTGATTTTCCTGTTTTGAAGTAACTTCACTGTGATTGTAAACTATTGGTGTGCCTGCTTCAACACAATGCATCTGTAAGAAAGGAGCAGAGGCCGTGACAGGCTTTCAGCACCGACTTGGCTAAAAAGCAAGGAATGTAAAAGCGGCTGAATTTGGACGTTCATGCAGCATCACTTTGCGCAGCCACAGCAGTCTTCCAAAAGATGCACTGGCAGCGGTGGGATTCGAACCCACGCCCCCGAAGAGACTGGAGCCTTAATCCAGCGCCTTGGACCGGTCGGCCACGCTACCCTGTGTACCTACGCTCTCCGGCTCGCTACGACCGGTGGAAAAGTTTCTTTCCATTCCTTTTTTCGCCTTCCACCTTCCGGAAGTAGAAGCAACGCTACCACACTAAGCCCTTTTCAATGAGTAAATCTGGCTGTTTCCATCCTTTTGCCTACTAATTGCTTTCCACTGTTATTTTATTCAAGTGATTTTCCTGTTTTGAAGTAACTTCACTGTGATTGTAAACTAATGGTGTCCCTGCTTCAACACGGTGCATCTGTAAGAAAGGAGCAGAGGCTGTGACAGGCTTTCAGCACCGACTTGGCTAGAAAGCAAGGAATGTAAAAGCGGCTGAATTTGGACATTCATGCAGCATCACTTTGCGCAGCCACAGCAGTCTTCCAAAATTATCTACCTGCAGCGGTGGGATTCAAACCTACACCCCCAAAGAGACTGGAGCCTTAATCCAGCGCCTTGGACCGCTCGGCCATGCTAACCTGTGTGCCTATGCTCTCCGGCTTGCTACGACCGGTGGAAAAGTTTCTTTCCATTACTTTTTTCGCCTTCCACCTTCCGGAAGTAGAAGCAATGCTACCACTCTAAGCCCTTTTCAATGAGTAAATCTGGCTGTTTCCATCCTTTTGCCTACTAAATGCTTTCCAATGTTATTTTATTTTATTCAAGTGATTTTCCTGTTTTGAAGTAACTTCATTGTGATTGTAAACTATTGGTGTCCCTGCTTCAACACGGTGCATCTGTAAGAAAGGAGCAGAGGCCATGACAGGCTTTCAGCACCGACTTGGCTAAAAAGCAAGGAATGTAAAAGTGGCTGAATTTGGACGTTCATGCAGCATCACTTTGCGCAGCCACAACAGTCTTCCAAAAAGATGTACTGGCAGCAGTGGGATTAGAACCCACGCCCCCAAAGAGACTGGAGCCTTAATCCAGCGCCTTGGACCGCTCGGCCATGCTACCCTGTGTGCCTTCACTCTCCGGCTGGCTACGACTGGTGGAAAAGTTTCTTTCCATTCCTTTTTTCGCCTTCCACCTTCCGGAAGTAGAAGCAACGCTACCACACTAAGCCCTTTTCAATGAGTAAATCTGGCTGTTTCCATCCTTTTGCCTACTAATTGCTTTCCACAGTTATTTTATTCAAGTGATTTCCCTGTTTTGAAGTAACTTCACTGTGATTGTAAACTATTGGTGTCCCTGCTTCAACACGGTGCATCTGTAAGAAAGGAGCAGAGGCCGTGACAGGCTTTCAGCACCGACTTGGCTAAAAAGCAAGGAATGTAAAAGCGGCTGAATTTGGACGTTCATGCAGCATCACTTTGTGCAGCCACAGCAGTCTTCCAAAAAGATGTACTGGTGGCAGTGGGATTCGAACCGACGGCCCCAAAGAGACTGGAGCCTTAATCCAGCGCCTTGGACCGCTCGGCCATGCTAGCCTGTGTGTCTACGCTCTCCGGCTCGCTATGACCGGTGGAAAAGTTTCTTTCCATTCCTTTTTTCGCCTTCCACCTTCCGGAAGTAGAAGCAACGCTACCACACTAAGCCCTTTTCAATGAGTAAATCTGGCTGTTTCCATCCTTTTGCCTACTAATTGCTTTCCACTGTTATTTTATTCAAGTGATTTCCCTGTTTTGAAGTAACTTCACTGTGATTGTAAACTATTGGTGTCCCTGCTTCAACACGGTGCATCCGAAGAAAGGAGCAGAGGCCGTGACAGGCTTTCAGCACCGACTTGGCTAAAAAGCAAGGAATGTTAAAGCGGCTGAATTTGGAAGTTCATGCAGCATCACTTTGCGCAGCCACAGCAGTCTTCCAAAAGATGTACTGGCAGTGGTGGGATTCGAACCCACGCCCCCGAAGAGACTGGAGCCTTAATCCAGCACCTTGGACCGCTCGGCCATGCTACCCTGTGTGACTACACTGTCCGGCTGGCTATGACCGGTGGAAAAGTTTCTTTCCATTCCTTTTTTCGCCTTCCACCTTCCGGAAGTAGAAGCAACGCTACCACACTAAGCCCTTTTCAATGAGTAAATCTGGCTGTTTCCATCCTTTTGCCTACTAATTGCTTTCCACTGTTATTTTATTCAAGTGATTTCCCTGTTTTGAAGTAACTTCACTGTGATTGTAAACTATTGGTGTCCCTGCTTCAACACGGTGCATCTGTAAGAAAGGAGCAGAGGCCGTGACAGGCTTTCAGCACCGACTTGGCTAAAAAGCAAGGAATGTAAAAGCGGCTGAATTTGGACGTTCATGCAGCATCACTTTGCGCAGCCACAGCAGTCTTCCAAAAAGATGTACTGGCAGCAGTGGGATTCGAACCCACGCCCCCGAAGAGACTGGAGCCTTAATCCAGCGCCTTGGACCGCTCGGCCATGCTACCTTGTGTGCCTATGCTCTCTGGCTCACTACGACCGGTGGAGAAGTTTCTTTCCATTCCTTTTTTCGCCTTCCACCTTCCGGAAGAAGAAGCAACGCTACCACACTAAGCCCTTTTCAATGAGTAAATCTGGCTGTTTCCATCCTTTTGCCTACTAATTGCTTTCCACTGTTATTTTATTCAAGTGATTTTCCTGTTTTGAAGTAACTTCACTGTGATTGTAAACTATTGGTGTCCCTGCTTCAACACGGTGCATCTGTAATAAAGGAGCAGAGGCCGTGACAGGCTTTCAGCAAATACTTGGCTAAAAAGCAAGGAATGTAAAAGCGGCTGAAATTGGACGTTCATGCAGCATCACTTTGCGCAGCCACAGCAGTCTTCCAAAAGATGTACTGGCAGTGGTGAGATTCGAACCCACGCCCCCGAAGAGACTGGAGCCTTAATCCAGCGCCTTGGACCGCTCGGCCACGCTACCCTGTGTACCTACGCTCTCCAGCTCGCTACGACCGGTGGAAAAGTTTCTTTCCATTCCTTTTTTCGCCTTCCACCTTCCGGAAGTAGAAGCAACGCTACCACACTAAGCCCTTTTCAATGAGTAAATCTGGCTGTTTCCATCCTTTTGCCTACTAATTGCTTTCCACTGTTATTTTATTCAAGTGATTTTCCTGTTTTGAAGTAACTTCACTGTGATTGTAAACTATTGGTGTCCCTGCTTCAACACGGTGCATCTGTAAGAAAGGAGCAGAGGCCGTGACAGGCTTTCAGCACCGACTTGGCTAAAAAGCAAGGAATGTGAAAGCGGCTGAATTTGGACATTCATGCAGCATCACTTTGCGCAGCCACAGCAGTCTTCTAAAAAGATGTACTGGCAGCAGTGGGATTCGAACCCACGCCCCCGAAGAGACTGGAGCCTTAATCCAGCGCCTTGGACCGCTCGGCCATGCTACCCTGTGTGCCTACGCTCTCCGGGTCGCTACCACCGGTGGAAAAAATTCTTTCCATTCCTTTTTTCGCCTTCCACCTTCCGGAAGTAGAAGCAACGCTACCACACTAAGCCCTTTTCAATGAGTAAATCTGGCTGTTTCCATCCTTTTGCCTACTAAATGCTTTCCAATATTTTTTTATTTTATTCAAGTGATTTTCCTGTTTTGAAGTAACTTTACTGTGATTGTAAATTATTGGTGTCCCTGCTTCAACACGGTGCATCTGTAAAAAAGGAGCAGAGGCTGTGACAGGCTTTCAGCACCGACTTGGCTAAAAAGCAAAGAATGTAAAAGCGGCTGATTTGGACATTCATGCAGCATCACTTTGCGCAGCCACAGCAGTCTTCTAAAAAGATGTACTGGCAGCAGTGGGATTCGAACCCACGCCCCCGAAGAGACTGGAGCCTTAATCCAGCGCCTTGGACCGCTCGGCCATGCTACCCTGTGTGCCTATGCTCTCCGGCTCGCTACGACCGGTGGAAAAGTTTCTTTCCATTCCTTTTTTCGCCTTCCACCTTCCGGAAGTAGAAGCAACGCTACCACACTAAGCCCTTTTCAATGAGTAAATCTGGCTGTTTCCATCCTTTTGCCTACTAATTGCTTTCCACTGTTATTTTATTCAAGTGATTTCCCTGTTTTGAAGTAACTTCACTGTGATTGTAAACTATTGGTTTCCCTGCTTCAACACGGTGCATCTGTAAGAAAGGAGCAGAGGCCGTGACAGGCTTTCAGCACCGACTTGGCAAAAAAGCAAGGAATGTAAAAGCGGCTGAATTTGGACGTTCATGCAGCATCACTTTGCGCAGCCACAGCAGTCTTCCAAAAGATGTACTGGCAGCAGTGGGATTCGAACCCACGCCCCCAAAGAGACTGGAGCCTTAATCCAGCGACTTGGACCGCTCGGCCTTGCTACACTGTGTGGCTACGCTCTCCGGCTCACTACGACCGGTGGAAAAGTTTCTTTCCATTCCTTTTTTCGCCTTACACCTTCCGGAAATAGAAGCAACGCTACCACACTAAGCCCTTTTCAATGAGTAAATCTGGCTGTTTCCATCCTTTTGCCTACTAATTGCTTTCCACTGTTATTTTATTCAAGTGATTTTCCTGTTTTGAAGTAACTTCACTGTGATTGTAAACTATTGGTGTCCCTGCTTCAACACGGTGCATCTGTAAGAAAGGAGCAGAGGCCGTGACAGGCTTTCAGCACCGACTTGGCTAAAAAGCAAGGCATGTAAAAGTGGCTGAATTTGGACGTTCATGCAGCATCACTTTGCGCAGCCACAGCAGTCTTCCAAAAAGATGTACTGGCAGCAGTGGGATTCGAACCCATGCCCCCGAAGAGACTGGAGCCTTAATCCAGCGCCTTGGACCGCTCGGCCATGCTACCCTGTGTGCCTACGCTCTCCGGCTCGCAACGACCAGTGGAAAAGTTTCTTTCCATACCTTTTTTCGCCTTCCACTTTCCGGAAGTAGAAGCAACGCTACCACACTAAGCCCTTTTCAATGAGTAAATCTGGCTGTTTCCATCCTTTTGCCTACTAATTGCTTTCCACTGTTATTTCATTCAAGTGATTTTCCTGTTTTGAAGTAACTTCACTGTGATTGTAAACTAATGGTGTCCCTGCTTCAACACGGTGCATCTGTAAGAAAGGAGCAGAGGCTGTGACAGGCTTTCAGCACCGACTTGGCTAGAAAGCAAGGAATGTAAAAGCGGCTGAATTTGGACATTCATGCAGCATCACTTTGCGCAGCCACAGCAGTCTTCCAAAATTATCTACCTGCAGCGGTGGGATTCAAACCTACACCCCCAAAGAGACTGGAGCCTTAATCCAGCGCCTTGGACCGCTCGGCCATGCTAACCTGTGTGCCTATGCTCTCCGGCTTGCTACGACCGGTGGAAAAGTTTCTTTCCATTACTTTTTTCGCCTTCCACCTTCCGGAAGTAGAAGCAATGCTACCACTCTAAGCCCTTTTCAATGAGTAAATCTGGCTGTTTCCATCCTTTTGCCTACTAAATGCTTTCCAATGTTATTTTATTTTATTCAAGTGATTTTCCTGTTTTGAAGTAACTTCATTGTGATTGTAAACTATTTGTGTCCCTGCTTCAACACGGTGCATCTGTAAGAAAGGAGCAGAGGCCATGACAGGCTTTCAGCACCGACTTGGCTAAAAAGCAAGGAATGTAAAAGTGGCTGAATTTGGACGTTCATGCAGCATCACTTTGCGCAGCCACAACAGTCTTCCAAAAAGATGTACTGGCAGCAGTGGGATTAGAACCCACGCCCCCAAAGAGACTGGAGCCTTAATCCAGCGCCTTGGACCGCTCGGCCATGCTACCCTGTGTGCCTTCACTCTCCGGCTGGCTACGACTGGTGGAAAAGTTTCTTTCCATTCCTTTTTTCGCCTTCCACCTTCCGGAAGTAGAAGCAACGCTACCACACTAAGCCCTTTTCAATGAGTAAATCTGGCTGTTTCCATCCTTTTGCCTACTAATTGCTTTCCACAGTTATTTTATTCAAGTGATTTCCCTGTTTTGAAGTAACTTCACTGTGATTGTAAACTATTGGTGTCCCTGCTTCAACACGGTGCATCTGTAAGAAAGGAGCAGAGGCCGTGACAGGCTTTCAGCACCGACTTGGCTAAAAAGCAAGGAATGTAAAAGCGGCTGAATTTGGACGTTCATGCAGCATCACTTTGTGCAGCCACAGCAGTCTTCCAAAAAGATGTACTGGTGGCAGTGGGATTCGAACCAACGGCCCCAAAGAGACTGGAGCCTTAATCCAGCGCCTTGGACCGCTCGGCCATGCTAGCCTGTGTGTCTACGCTCTCCGGCTCGCTATGACCGGTGGAAAAGTTTCTTTCCATTCCTTTTTTCGCCTTCCACCTTCCGGAAGTAGAAGCAACGCTACCACACTAAGCCCTTTTCAATGAGTAAATCTGGCTGTTTCCATCCTTTTGCCTACTAATTGCTTTCCACTGTTATTTTATTCAAGTGATTTCCCTGTTTTGAAGTAACTTCACTGTGATTGTAAACTATTGGTGTCCCTGCTTCAACACGGTGCATCCGAAGAAAGGAGCAGAGGCCGTGACAGGCTTTCAGCACCGACTTGGCTAAAAAGCAAGGAATGTTAAAGCGGCTGAATTTGGACGTTCATGCAGCATCACTTTGCGCAGCCACAGCAGTCTTCCAAAAGATGTACTGGCAGTGGTGGGATTCGAACCCACGCCCCCGAAGAGACTGGAGCCTTAATCCAGCACCTTGGACCGCTCGGCCATGCTACCCTGTGTGACTACACTGTCCGGCTGGCTACGACCGGTGGAAAAGTTTCTTTCCATTCCTTTTTTCGCCTTCCACCTTCCGGAAGTAGAAGCAACGCTACCACACTAAGCCCTTTTCAATGAGTAAATCTGGCTGTTTCCATCCTTTTGCCTACTAATTGCTTTCCACTGTTATTTTATTCAAGTGATTTCCCTGTTTTGAAGTAACTTCATTGTGATTGTAAACTATTGGTGTCCCTGCTTCAACACGGTGCATCTGTAAGAAAGGAGCAGAGGCCGTGACAGGCTTTCAGCACCGACTTGGCTAAAAAGCAAGGAATGTAAAAGCGGCTGAATTTGGACGTTCATGCAGCATCACTTTGCGCAGCCACAGCAGTCTTCCAAAAAGATGTACTGGCAGCAGTGGGATTCGAACCCACGCCCCCGAAGAGACTGGAGCCTTAATCCAGCGCCTTGGACCGCTCGGCCATGCTACCTTGTGTGCCTATGCTCTCTGGCTCACTACGACCGGTGGAGAAGTTTCTTTCCATTCCTTTTTTCGCCTTCCACCTTCCGGAAGAAGAAGCAACGCTACCACACTAAGCCCTTTTCAATGAGTAAATCTGGCTGTTTCCATCCTTTTGCCTACTAATTGCTTTCCACTGTAATGTTATTCAAGTGATTTCCCTGTTTTGAAGTAACTTCACTGTGATTGTAAACTATTGGTGTCCCTGCTTCAACACGGTGCATCTGTAAGAAAGGAGCAGAGGCCGTGACAGGCTTTCAGCACCGACTTGGCTAAAAAGCAAGGAATGTGAAAGCGGCTGAATTTGGACATTCATGCAGCATCACTTTGCGCAGCCACAGCAGTCTTCCAAAAAGATGTACTGGCAGCAGTGGGATTCGAACCCACGCCCCCGAAGAGACTGGAGCCTTAATCCAGCGCCTTGGACCGCTCGGCCATGCTACCTTGTGTGCCTATGCTCTCCGGCTCACTTCGACCGGTAGAGAAGTTTCTTTCCATTCCTTTTTTCGCCTTCCACCTTCCGGAAGTAGAAGCAACGCTACCACACTAAGCCCTTTTCAATGAGTAAATCTGGCTGTTTCCATCCTTTTGCCTACTAATTGCTTTCCACTGTTATTTTATTCAAGTGATTTCCCGGTTTTGAAGTAACTTCACTGTGATTGTAAACTATTGGTGTCCCTGCTTCAACACGTTGCATCTGTAAGAAAGGAGCAGAGGCTGTGACAGGCTTTCAGCACCGACTTGGCAAAAAAGCAAGGAATGTAAAAGCGGCTGAATTTGGACGTTCATGCAGCATCACTTTGCGCAGCCACAGCAGTCTTCCAAAAAGATGTACTGGCAACAGTGGGATTCGAACCCACGCCCCCGAAGAGACAGGAGCCTTAATCCAGCGCCTTGGACCGCTCGGCCGTGCTAACCTGTTTGCCTATGCTCTCCGGCTCGCTACGACCGGTGAAAAAGTTTCTTTCCATTACTTTTTTCGCCTTCCACCTTCCGGAAGTAGAAGCAACGCTAACACACTAAGCCCTTTTCAATGAGTAAATCTGGCTGTTTCCATCCTTTTGCCTACTAAATGCTTTCCAATGTTATTTTATTTTATTCAAGTGATTTTCCTGTTTTGAAGTAACTTCACTGTGATTGTAAACTATTGGTGTCCCTGCTTCAACACGGTGCATCTGTAAGAAAGGAGCAGAGGCCGTGACAGGCTTTCAGCTTCGACTTGGCTAAAAAGCATGGAATGTAAAAGCGGCTGAATTTGGACGTTCATGCAGCATCACTTTACGCAGCCACAGCAGTCTTCCAAAAGGTGTACTGGCAGCGGTGGGATTCGATCCCACGCACCCGAAGAGACTGGAGCCTTAATCCAGCGCCTTGGACCGCTCGGCCACGCTACCCTGTGTACCTGCGCTCTCCAGCTCGCTACGACCGGTGGAAAAGTCTCTTTCCATTCCTTTTTTCGCCTTCCACCTTCCGGAAGTAGAAGCAACGCTACCACACTAAGCCCTTTTCAATGAGTAAATCTGGCTGTTTCCATCCTTTTGCCTACTAATTGCTTTCCACTGTTATTTTATTCAAGTGATTTTCCTGTTTTGAAGTAACTTCACTGTGATTGTAAAACTATTGGTGTCCCTGCTTCAACACGGTGCTTCTGTAAGAAAGGAGCAGAGGCCGTGACAGGCTTTCAACACCGACTTGGCTAAAAAGCCAGGAATGTAAAAGCGGCTGAAATTGGACGTTCATGCAGCATCACTTTGCGCAGCCACAGCAGTCTTCCAAAAGATGTACTGGCAGTGGTGGGATTCGAACCCACGCCACTAAAGAGACTGGAGCCTTAATCCAGCGCCTTGGACCGCTCGGCCACGCTACCCTGTGTACATACGCTCTCCGGCTCGCTACGACCGGTGGAAAAGTTTCTTTCCATTCCTTTTTTCGCCTTCCACCTTCCGGAAGTAGAAGCAACGCTACCACACTAAGCCCTTTTCAATGAGTAAATCTGGCTGTTTCCATCCTTTTGCCTACTAATTGCTTTCCACTGTTATTTTATTCAAGTGATTTCCCTGTTTTGAAGTAACTTCACTGTGATTGTAAACTATTGGTGTCCCTGCTTCAACACGGTGCATCTGTAAGAAAGGAACAGAGGCCGTGACAGGCTTTCAGCACCGACTTGGCAAAAAAGCAAGGAATGTAAAAGCGGCTGAATTTGGACGTTCATGCAGCATCACTTTGCGCAGCCACAGCAGTCTTCCAAAAGATGTACTGGCAGCAGTGGGATTCGAACCCACGCCCCCGAAGAGACTGGAGCCTTAATCCAGCGCCTTGGACCACTCGGCCTTGCTACCCTGTGTGGCTACGCTCTCCAGCTCGCTACGACCGGTGGAAAAGTTTCTTTCCATTCCTTTTTTCGCCTTACACCTTCCGGAAGTAGAAGCAACGCTACCACACTAAGCCCTTTTCAATGAGTAAATCTGGCTGTTTCCATCCTTTTGCCTACTAATTGCTTTCCACTGTTATTTTATTCAAGTGATTTTCCTGTTTTGAAGTAACTTCACTGTGATTGTAAACTATTGGTGTCCCTGCTTCAACACGGTGCATCTGTAAGAAAGGAGCAGAGGCCGTGACAGGCTTTCAGCACCGACTTGGCTAAAAAGCAAGGAATGTAAAAGTGGCTGAATTTGGACGTTCATGCAGCATCACTTTGCGCAGCCACAGCAGTCTTCCAAAAAGATGTACTGGCAGCAGTGGGATTCGAACCCACGCCACCGAAGAGACTGGAGCCTTAATCCAGCGCCTTGGACCACTCGGCCATGCTACCCTGTGTGCCTACGCTCTCCGGCTGGCTACGACCGGTGGAAAAGTTTCTTTCCATTCCTTTTTTCGCCTTCCACCTTCCGGAAGTAGAAGCAACGCTACCACACTAAGCCCTTTTCAATGAGTAAATCTGGCTGTTTCCATCCTTTTGCCTACTAATTGCTTTCCACTGTTATTTTATTCAAGTGATTTCCCTGTTTTGAAGTAACTTCACTGTGATTGTAAACTATTGGTGTCCCTGCTTCAACACGGTGCATCTGTAAGAAAGGAGCAGAGGCCGTGACAGGCTTTCAGCACCGACTTGGCTAAAAAGCAAGGAATGTAAAAGCGGCTGAATTTGGACGTTCATGCAGCATCACTTTGCGCAGCCACAGCAGTCTTCCAAAAAGATGTACTGGCAGCAGTGGGATTCGAACCCACGCCCCCGAAGAGACTGGAGCCTTAATCCAGCGCCTTGGACCGCTCGGCCATGCTACCCTGTGTGCCTACGCTCTCTGGCTCGCTACGACCAGTGGAAAAGTTTCTTTCCATTCCTTTTTTCGCCTTCCACTTTCCGGAAGTAGAAGCAACGCTACCACACTAAGCCCTTTTCAATGAGTAAATCTGGCTGTTTCCATCCTTTTGCCTACTAAATGCTTTCCAATGTTATTTTATGTTATTCAAGTGATTTTCCTGTTTTGAAGTAACTTCACTGTGATTGTAAACTATTGGTGTCCCTGCTTCAACACGGTGCATCTGTAAGAAAGGAGCAGAGGCTGTGACAGGCTTTCAGCACCGACTTGGCTAGAAAGCAAGGAATGTAAAAGCGGCTGAATTTGGACGTTCATGCAGAATCACTTTGCGCAGCCACAGCAGTCTTCCAAAAGATGTACTGGCAGTGGTGGGATTCGAACCCACGCCCCCGAAGAGACTGGAGCCTTAATCCAGCGCCTTGGACCGCTCGGCCACGCTACCCTGTGTACCTACGCTCTCCGGCTCGCTACGACCGGTGGAAAAGTTTCTTTCCATTCCTTTTTTCGCCTTCCACCTTCCGGAAGTAGAAGCAACGCTACCACACTAAGCCCTTTTCAATGAGTAAATCTGGCTGTTTCCATCCTTTTGCCTACTAATTGCTTTCCACTGTTATTTTATTCAAGTGATTTTCTTGTTTTGAAGTAACTTTACTGTGATTGTAAACTATTGGTGTCCCTGCTTCAACACGGTGCATCTGTAAGAAAGGAGCAGAGGCTGTGACAGGCTTTCAGCACCGACTTGGCTAGAAAGCAAGGAATGTAAAAGCGGCTGAATTTGGACATTCATGCAGCCACAGCAGCCGCAGCCACAGCAGTCTTCCAAAATTATCTACCTGCAGCGGTGGGATTCGAAGCTACACCCCCGAAGAGACTGGAGCCTTAATCCAGCACCTTGGACCGCTCGGCCATGCTACCCTGTGTGCCTACGCTCTCCGGCTCGCTATGACCGGTGGAAAAGTTTCTTTCCATTCCTTTTTTCGCCTTCCACCTTCCGGAAGTAGAAGCAACGCTACCACACTAAGCCCTTTTCAATGAGTAAATCTGGCTGTTTCCATCCTTTTGCCTACTAAATGCTTTCCAATGTTATTTTATTTTATTCAAGTGATTTTCCTGTTTTGAAGTAACTTCACTGTGATTGTAAACTATTGGTGTCCCTGCTTCAACACGGTGCATCTGTAAGAAAGGAGCAGAGGCCGTGACAGGCTTTCAGCACCGACTTGGCTAAAAAGCAAGGAATGTAAAAGTGGCTGAATTTGGACGTTCATGCAGCATCACTTTGCGCAGCCACAGCAGTCTTCCAAAAAGATGTACTGGCAGCAGTGGGATTCGAACCCACGCCACCGAAGAGACTGGAGCCTTAATCCAGCGCCTTGGACCGCTCGGCCATGCTACCCTGTGTGCCTACGCTCTCCGGCTGGCTACGACCGGTGGAAAAGTTTCTTTCCATTCCTTTTTTCGCCTTCCACCTTCCGGAAGTAGAAGCAACGCTACCACACTAAGCCCTTTTCAATGAGTAAATCTGGCTGTTTCCATCCTTTTGCCTACTAATTGCTTTCCACTGTTATTTTATTCAAGTGATTTGCCTGTTTTGAAGTAACTTCACTGTGATTGTAAACTATTGGTGTCCCTGCTTCAACACGGTGCATCTGTAAGAAAGGAGCAGAGGCTGTGACAGGCTTTCAGCACCGACTTGGCTAGAAAGCAAGGAATGTAAAAGCGGCTGAATTTGGACGTTCATGCAGCATCACTTTGCGCAGCCACAGCAGTCTTCCAAAAGATGTACTGGCAGCGGTGGGATTCGAACCCACGCCCCCGAAGAGACTGGAGCCTTAATCCAGCGCCTTGGACCGCTCGGCCACACTACCCTGTGTACCTACGCTCTCCGGCTCGCTATGACCGGTGGAAAAGTTTCTTTCCATTCCTTTTTTCGCCTTCCACCTTCCGGAAGTAGAAGCAACGCTACCACACTAAGCCCTTTTCAATGAGTAAATCTGGCTGTTTCCATCCTTTTGCCTACTAAATGCTTTCCAATGTTATTTTATTTTATTCAAGTGATTTTCCTGTTTTGAAGTAACTTCACTGTGATTGTAAACTATTGGTGTCCCTGCTTCAACACGGTGCATCTGTAAGAAAGGAGCAGAGGCCGTGACAGGCTTTCAGCACCGACTTGGCTAAAAAGCAAAGAATGTAAAAGCGGCTGATTTTGGACGTTCATGCAGCATCACTTTGCGCAGCCTTCCAAAAAGATGTACTGGCAACAGTGGGATTCGAACCCACGCCCCCGAACAGACTGGAGACTTAATCCAGCGCCTTGGACCGCTCGGCCATGCTAACCTGTGTGCCTATGCTCTCCGGCTCGCTACGACCGGTGGAAAAGTTTCTTTCCATTACTTTTTTCGCCTTCCACCTTCCGGAAGTAGAAGCAACGCTACCACACTAAGCCCTTTTCAATGAGTAAATCTGGATGTTTCCATCCTTTTGCCTACTAAATGCTTTCCAATGTTATTTTATTTTATTCAAGTGATTTTCCTGTTTTGAAGTAACTTCATTTTGATTGTAAACTATTGGTGTCCCTGCTTCAACACGGTGCATCTGTAAGAAAGGAGCAGAGGCCATGACAGGCTTTCAGCACCGACTTGGCTAAAAAGCAAGGAATGTAAAAGCGGCTGAATTTGGACGTTCATGCAGCATCACTTTGCGCAGCCACAGCAGTCTTCCAAAAGATGTACTGGCAGCGGTGGGATTCGAACCCACGCCCCCGAAGAGACTGGAGCCTTAATCCAGTGCCTTGGACCGCTCGGCCACGCTACCCTGTGTACCTACGCTCTCCAGCTCGCTACGAACGGTGGAAAAGTCTCTTTCCATTCCTTTTTTCGCCTTCCACCTTCCGGAAGTAGAAGCAACGCTACCACACTAAGCCCTTTTCAATGAGTAAATCTGGCTGTTTCCATCCTTTTGCCTACTAATTGCTTTCCACTGTTATTTTATTCAAGTGATTTCCCTGTTTTGAAGTAACTTCACTGTGATTGTAAACTAGAGGTGTCCCTGCTTTAACACGGTGCATCTGTAAGAAAGGAGCAGAGGCCGTGACAGGCTTTCAGCACCGACTTGGCTAAAAAGCAAGGAATGTAAAAGCGGCTGAATTTGGACGTTCATGCAGCATCACTTTGCGCAGCCACAGCAGTCTTCCAAAAAGATGTACTGGCAGCAGTGGGATTCGAACCCACGCCCCCGAAGAGACTGGAGCCTTAATCCAGCACCTTGGACCGCTCGGCCATGCTACCCTGTGTGCCTACGCTCTCTGGCTCGCTACGACCAGTGGAAAAGTTTCTTTCCATTCCTTTTTTCGCCTTCCACTTTCCGGAAGTAGAAGCAACGCTACCACACTAAGCCCTTTTCAATGAGTAAATCTGGCTGTTTCCATCCTTTTGCCTACTAAATGCTTTCCAATGTTATTTTATGTTATTCAAGTGATTTTCCTGTTTTGAAGTAACTTCACTGTGATTGTAAACTATTGGTGTCCCTGCTTCAACACGGTGCATCTGTAAGAAAGGAGCAGAGGCTGTGACAGGCTTTCAGCACCGACTTGGCTAGAAAGCAAGGAATGTAAAAGCGGCTGAATTTGGACGTTCATGCAGCATCACTTTGCGCAGCCACAGCAGTCTTCCAAAAGATGTACTGGCAGCGGTGGGATTCGAACCCACGCCCCCGAAGAGACTGGAGCCTTAATCCAGCGCCTTGGACCGCTCGGCCACGCTACCCTGTGTACCTACGCTCTCCGGCTCGCTACGACCGGTGGAAAAGTTTCTTTCCATTCCTTTTTTCGCCTTCCACCTTCCGGAAGTAGAAGCAACGCTACCACACTAAGCCCTTTTCAATGAGTAAATTTGGCTGTTTCCATCCTTTTGCCTACTAATTGCTTTCCACTGTTATTTTATTCAAGTGATTTTCTTGTTTTGAAGTAACTTCACTGTGATTGTAAACTATTGGTGTCCCTGCTTCAACACGGTGCATCTGTAAGAAAGGAGCAGAGGCTGTGACAGGCTTTCAGCACCGACTTGGCTAGAAAGCAAGGAATGTAAAAGCGGCTGAATTTGGACATTCATGCAGCCACAGCAGCCGCAGCCACAGCAGTCTTCCAAAATTATCTACCTGCAGCGGTGGGATTCAAAGCTACACCCCCGAAGAGACTGGAGCCTTAATCCAGCACCTTGGACCGCTCAGCCATGCTACCCTGTGTGCCTACGCTCTCCGGCTCGCTATGACCGGTGGAAAAGTTTCTTTCCATTCCTTTTTTCGCCTTCCACCTTCCGGAAGTAGAAGCAACGCTACCACACTAAGCCCTTTTCAATGAGTAAATCTGGCTGTTTCCATCCTTTTGCCTACTAAATGCTTTCCAATGTTATTTTATTTTATTCAAGTGATTTTCCTGTTTTGAAGTAACTTCACTGTGATTGTAAACTATTGGTGTCCCTGCTTCAACATGGTGCATCTGTAAGAAAGGAGCAGAGGCCGTGACAGGCTTTCAGCACCGACTTGGCTAAAAAGCAAAGAATGTAAAAGCGGCTGATTTTGGACGTTCATGCAGCATCACTTTGCGCAGCCACAGCAGTCTTCCAAAAAGATGTACTGGCAACAGTGGGATTCGAACCCACGCCCCCGAACAGACTGGAGCCTTAATCCAGCGCCTTGGACCGCTCGGCCATGCTACCCTGTTTGCCTACGCTCTCCGGCTCGCTACGACCGGTGGAAAAGTTTCTTTCCATTCCTTTTTTCGCCTTCCACCTTCCGGAAGTAGAAGCAACGCTACCACACTAAGCCCTTTTCAATGAGTAAATTTGGCTGTTTCCATCCTTTTGCCTACTAATTGCTTTCCACTGTTATTTTATTCAAGTGATTTTCTTGTTTTGAAGTAACTTCACTGTGATTGTAAACTATTGGTGTCCCTGCTTCAACACGGTGCATCTGTAAGAAAGGAGCAGAGGCTGTGACAGGCTTTCAGCACCGACTTGGCTAGAAAGCAAGGAATGTAAAAGCGGCTGAATTTGGACATTCATGCAGCCACAGCAGCCGCAGCCACAGCAGTCTTCCAAAATTATCTACCTGCAGCGGTGGGATTCGAAGCTACACCCCCGAAGAGACTGGAGCCTTAATCCAGCACCTTGGACCGCTCAGCCATGCTACCCTGTGTGCCTACGCTCTCCGGCTCGCTATGACCGGTGGAAAAGTTTCTTTCCATTCCTTTTTTCGCCTTCCACCTTCCGGAAGTAGAAGCAACGCTACCACACTAAGCCCTTTTCAATGAGTAAATCTGGCTGTTTCCATCCTTTTGCCTACTAAATGCTTTCCAATGTTATTTTATTTTATTCAAGTGATTTTCCTGTTTTGAAGTAACTTCACTGTGATTGTAAACTATTGGTGTCCCTGCTTCAACATGGTGCATCTGTAAGAAAGGAGCAGAGGCCGTGACAGGCTTTCAGCACCGACTTGGCTAAAAAGCAAAGAATGTAAAAGCGGCTGATTTTGGACGTTCATGCAGCATCACTTTGCGCAGCCACAGCAGTCTTCCAAAAAGATGTACTGGCAACAGTGGGATTCGAACCCACGCCCCCGAACAGACTGGAGCCTTAATCCAGCGCCTTGGACCGCTCGGCCATGCTACCCTGTTTGCCTACGCTCTCCGGCTCGCTACGACCGGTGGAAAAGTTTCTTTCCATTCCTTTTTTCGCCTTCCACCTTCCGGAAGTAGAAGCAACGCTACCACACTAAGCCCTTTTCAATGAGTAAATCTGGCTTTTTCCATCCTTTTGCCTACTAATTGCTTTCCACTGTTATTTTATTCAAGTGATTTTCCTGTTTTGAAGTAACTTCACTGTGATTGTAAACTATTGGTGTCCCTGCTTCAACACGGTGCATCTGTAAGAAAGGAGCAGAGGCCGTGACAGGCTTTCAGCACCGACTTGGCTAAAAAGCAAGGAATGTAAAAGTGGCTGAATTTGGACGTTCATGCAGCATCACTTTGCGCAGCCACAGCAGTCTTCCAAAAAGATGTACCGGCAGCAGTGGGATTCAAACCCACGCCACCGAAGAGACTGGAGCCTTAATCCAGCGCCTTGGACCGCTCGGCCATGCTACCCTGTGTGCCTACGCTCTCCGGCTGGCTACGACCGGTGGAAAAGTTTCTTTCCATTCCTTTTTTCGCCTTCCACCTTCCGGAAGTAGAAGCAACGCTACCACACTAAGCCCTTTTCAATGAGTAAATCTGGCTGTTTCCATCCTTTTGCCTACTAATTGCTTTCCACTGTTATTTTATTCAAGTGATTTCCCTGTTTTGAAGTAACTTCACTGTGATTGTAAACTAGAGGTGTCCCTGCTTTAACACGGTGCATCTGTAAGAAAGGAGCAGAGGCCGTGACAGGCTTTCAGCACCGACTTGGCTAAAAAGCAAGGAATGTAAAAGCGGCTGAATTTGGACGTTCATGCAGCATCACTTTGCGCAGCCACAGCAGTCTTCCAAAAAGATGTACTGGCAGCAGTGGGATTCGAACCCACGCCCCCGAAGAGACTGGAGCCTTAATCCAGCGCCTTGGACCGCTCGGCCATGCTACCCTGTGTGCCTACGCTCTCTGGCTCGCTATGACCAGTGGAAAAGTTTCTTTCCATTCCTTTTTTCGCCTTCCACTTTCCGGAAGTAGAAGCAACGCTACCACACTAAGCCCTTTTCAATGAGTAAATCTGGCTGTTTCCATCCTTTTGCCTACTAAATGCTTTCCAATGTTATTTTATGTTATTCAAGTGATTTTCCTGTTTTGAAGTAACTTCACTGTGATTGTAAACTATTGGTGTCCCTGCTTCAACACGGTGCATCTGTAAGAAAGGAGCAGAGGCTGTGACAGGCTTTCAGCACCGACTTGGCTAGAAAGCAAGGAATGTAAAAGCGGCTGAATTTGGACGTTCATGCAGCATCACTTTGCGCAGCCACAGCAGTCTTCCAAAAGATGTACTGGCAGCGGTGGGATTCGAACCCACGCCCCCGAAGAGACTGGAGCCTTAATCCAGCGCCTTGGACCGCTCGGCCACGCTACCCTGTGTACCTACGCTCTCTGGCTCGCTACGACCGGTGGAAAAGTTTCTTTCCATTCCTTTTTTCGCCTTCCACCTTCCGGAAGTAGAAGCAACGCTACCACACTAAGCCCTTTTCAATGAGTAAATCTGGCTGTTTCCATCCTTTTGCCTACTAATTGCTTTCCAATGTTATTTTATTTTATTCAAGTGATTTCCCTGTTTTGAAGTAACTTCACTGTGATTGTAAACTATTGGTGTCCCTGCTTCAACATGGTGCATCTGTAAGAAAGGAGCAGAGGCCGTGATAGGCTTTCAGCACCGACTTGGCTAAAAAGCAAAGAATGTAAAAGCGGCTGATTTTGGACGTTCATGCAGCATCACTTTGCGAAGCCACAGCAGTCTTCCAAAAAGATGTACTGGCAACAGTGGGATTCGAACCCACGCCCCCGAACAGACTGGAGCCTTAATCCAGCGCCTTGGACCGCTCGGCCATGCTAACCTGTGTGCCTATGCTCTCCGGCTCGCTACGACCGGTGGAAAAGTTTCTTTCCATTACTTTTTTCGCCCTCCACCTTCCGGAAGTAGAAGCAACGCTACCACACTAAGCCCTTTTCAATGAGTAAATCTGGCTGTTTCCATCCTTTTGCCTACTAAATGCTTTCCAATGTTATTTTATTTTATTCAAGTAATTTTCCTGTTTTGAAGTAACTTCATTGTGATTGTAAACTATTGGTGTCCCTGCTTCAACACGGTGCATCTGTAAGAAAGGAGCAGAGGCCATGACAGGCTTTCAGCACCGACTTGGCTAAAAAGCAAGGAATGTAAAAGTGGCTGAATTTGGACGTTCATGCAGCATCACTTTGCGCAGCCACAACAGTCTTCCAAAAAGATGTACTGGCAGCAGTGGGATTCGAACCCACGCCCCCAAAGAGACTGGAGCCTTAATCCAGCGCCTTGGACCGCTCGGCCATGCTACCCTGTGTGCCTACACTCTCCGGCTGGCTACGACCGGTGGAAAAGTTTCTTTCCATTCCTTTTTTCGCCTTCCACCTTCCGGAAGTAGAAGCAACGATACCACACTAAGCCCTTTTCAATGAGTAAATCTGGCTGTTTCCATCCTTTTGCCTACTAATTGCTTTCCACTGTTATTTTATTCAAGTGATTTCCCTGTTTTGAAGTAACTTCACTGTGATTGTAAACTATTGGTGTCCCTGCTTCAAAACGGTGCATCTGTAAGAAAGGAGCAGAGGCCGCGACAGGCTTTCAGCACCGACTTGGCAAAAAAGCAATGAATGTAAAAGCGGCTGAATTTGGACGTTCATGCAGCATCACTTTGCGCAGCCACAGCAGTCTTCCAAAAAGATGAACTGGCAGCAGTGGGATTCGAACCAACGCCCCCGAAGAGACTGGGGCCTTAATCCAGCGCCTTGGACCGCTCGGCCATGCTACCCTGTGTGCCTATGCTCTCCGGCTCGCTACGACCGGTGGAAAAGTTTCTTTCCATTCCTTTTTTCGCCTTCCACCTTCCGAAAGTAGAAGCAACGCTACCACACTAAGCCCTTTTCAATGAGTAAATCTGGCTGTTTCCATCCTTTTGCCTACTAATTGCTTTCCACTGTTATTTTATTCAAGTGATTTCCCTGTTTTGAAGTAACTTCACTGTGATTGTAAACTATTGGTGTCCCTGCTTCAAAACGGTGCATCTGTAAGAAAGGAGCAGAGGCCGTGACAGGCTTTCAGCACCGACTTGGCAAAAAAGCAATGAATGTAAAAGTGGCTGAATTTGGACGTTCATGCAGCATCACTTTGCGCAGCCACAGCAGTCTTCCAAAAAGATGTACTGGCAGCAGTGGGATTCGAACCCACGCCCCCGAAGAGACTGGAGTCTTAATCCAGCGCCTTGGACCGCTCGGCCATGCTACCCTGTGTGCCTACGCTCTCCGGCTGGCTACGACCGGTGGAAAAGTTTCTTTCCATTCCTTTTTTCGCCTTCCACCTTCCGGAAGTAGAAGCAACGCTACCACACTAAGCCCTTTTCAATGAGTAAATCTGGCTGTTTCCATCCTTTTGCCTACTAATTGCTTTCCACTGTTATTTTATTCAAGTGATTTCCCTGTTTTGAAGTAACTTCAATGTGATTGTAAACTATTGGTGTCCCTGCTTCAACACGGTGCATCTGTAAGAAAGGAGCAGAGGCCGTGACAGGCTTTCAGCACCGACTTGGCTAAAAAGCAAGGAATGTAAAAGCGGCTGAATTTGGACGTTCATGCAGCATCACTTTGCGCAGCCACAGCAGTCTTCCAAAAAGATGTACTGGCAGCAGTGGGATTCGAACCCACGCCCCCGAAGAGACTGGAGCCTTAATCCAGCGCCTTGGACCGCTCGGCCATGCTACCCTGTGTGCCTACGCTCTCCGGCTCGCTACGACCAGTGGAAAAGATTCTTTCCATACCTTTTTTCGCCTTCCACTTTCCGGAAGTAGAAGCAACGCTACCACACTAAGCCCTTTTCAATGAGTAAATCTGGCTGTTTCCATCCTTTTGCCTACTAATTGCTTTCCACTGTTATTTTATTCAAGTGATTTCCCTGTTTTGAAGTAACTTCATTGTGATTGTAAACTATTGGTGTCCCTGCTTCAACACGGTGCATCTGTAAGAAAGGAGCAGAGGCCGTGACAGGCTTTCAGCACCGACTTGGCTAAAAAGCAAGGAATGTAAAAGCGGCTGAATTTGGACGTTCATGCAGCATCACTTTGCGCAGCCACAGCAGTCTTCCAAAAGATGTACTGGCAGCGGTGGGATTCGAACCCACGCCCCCGAAGAGACTGAAGCCTTAATCCAGCGCCTTGGACCGCTCGGCCATGCTAACCTGTGTACCTACGCTCTCCGGCTCGCTACGACCGGTGGAAAAGTTTCTTTCCATTACTTTTTTCGCCTTCCACCTTCCGGAAGTAGAAGCAACGCTACCACACTAAGCCCTTTTCAATGAGTAAATCTGGCTGTTTCCATCCTTTTGCCTACTAATTGCTTTCCACTGTTATTTTATTCAAGTGATTTCCCTGTTTTGAAGTAACTTCACTGTGATTGTAAACTAGAGGTGTCCCTGCTTTAACACGGTGCATCTGTAAGAAAGGAGCAGAGGCCGTGACAGGCTTTCAGCACCGACTTGGCTAAAAAGCAAGGAATGTAAAAGCGGCTGAATTTGGACGTTCATGCAGCATCACTTTGCGCAGCCACAGCAGTCTTCCAAAAAGATGTACTGGCAGCAGTGGGATTCGAACCCACGCCCCCGAAGAGACTGGAGCCTTAATCCAGCGCCTTGGACCGCTCGGCCATGCTACCCTGTGTGCCTACGCTCTCTGGCTCGCTACGACCAGTGGAAAAGTTTCTTTCCATTCCTTTTTTCGCCTTCCACTTTCCGGAAGTAGAAGCAACGCTACCACACTAAGCCCTTTTCAATGAGTAAATCTGGCTGTTTCCATCCTTTTGCCTACTAAATGCTTTCCAATGTTATTTTATGTTATTCAAGTGATTTTCCTGTTTTGAAGTAACTTCACTGTGATTGTAAACTATTGGTGTCCCTGCTTCAACACGGTGCATCTGTAAGAAAGGAGCAAAGGCTGTGACAGGCTTTCAGCACCGACTTGGCTAGAAAGCAAGGAATGTAAAAGCGGCTGAATTTGGACGTTCATGCAGCATCACTTTGCGCAGCCACAGCAGTCTTCCAAAAGATGTACTGGCAGCGGTGGGATTCAAACCCACGCCCCCGAAGAGACTGGAGCCTTAATCCAGCGCCTTGGACCGCTCGGCCACGCTACCCTGTGTACCTACGCTCTCCGGCTCGCTACGACCGGTGGAAAAGTTTCTTTCCATTCCTTTTTTCGCCTTCCACCTTCCGGAAGTAGAAGCAACGCTACCACACTAAGCCCTTTTCAATGAGTAAATGTGGCTGTTTCCATCCTTTTGCCTACTAATTGCTTTCCACTGTTATTTTATTCAAGTGATTTTCTTGTTTTGAAGTAACTTCACTGTGATTGTAAACTATTGGTGTCCCTGCTTCAACACGGTGCATCTGTAAGAAAGGAGCAGAGGCTGTGACAGGCTTTCAGCACCGACTTGGCTAGAAAGCAAGGAATGTAAAAGCGGCTGAATTTGGACGTTCATGCAGCATCACTTTGTGCAGCCAGAGCAGTCTTCCAAAAAGATGTACTGGTGGCAGTGGGATTCGAACCGACGGCCCCGAAGAGACTGGAGCCTTAATCCAGCGCCTTGGACCGCTCGGCCATGCTAGCCTGCGTGCCTACGCTCTCCGGCTCGCTATGACCGGTGGAAAAAATTCTTTCCATTCCTTTTTTCGCCTTCCACCTTCCGGAAGTAGAAGCAACGCTACCACACTAAGCCCTTTTCAATGAGTAAATCTGGCTGTTTCCATCCTTTTGCCTACTAAATGCTTTCCAATGTTATTTTATTGTATTCAAGTGATTTTCCTGTTTTGAAGTAACTTCACTGTGATTGTAAACTATTGGTGTCCCTGCTTCAACACGGTGCATCTGTAAGAAAGGAGCAGAGGCCGTGACAGGCTTTCAGCACCGACTTGGCTAAAAGGCAAGGAATGTAAAAGCGGCTGAATTTGGACGTTCATGCAGCATCACTTTGCGCAGCCACAGCAGTCTTCCAAAAAGATGTACTGGCAGCAGTGGGATTCGAACCAACGCCCCCGAAGAGACTGGGGCCTTAATCCAGCGCCTTGGACCGCTCGGCCATGCTACCCTGTGTGCCTATGCTCTCCGGATCGCTACGACCGGTGGAAAAGTTTCTTTCCATTCCTTTTTTCGCCTTCCACCTTCCGGAAGTAGAAGCAACGCTACCACACTAAGCCCTTTTCAATGAGTAAATCTGGCTGTTTCCATCCTTTTGCCTACTAATTGCTTTCCACTGTTATTTTATTCAAGTGATTTCCCTGTTTTGAAGTAACTTCACTGTGATTGTAAACTATTGGTGTCCCTGCTTCAAAACGGTGCATCTGTAAGAAAGGAGCAGAGGCCGTGACAGGCTTTCAGCACCGACTTGGCAAAAAAGCAATGAATGTAAAAGTGGCTGAATTTGGACGTTCATGCAGCATCACTTTGCGCAGCCACAGCAGTCTTCCAAAAAGATGTACTGGCAGCAGTGGGATTCGAACCCACGCCCCCGAAGAGACTGGAGTCTTAATCCAGCGCCTTGGACCACTCGGCCATGCTACCCTGTGTGCCTACGCTCTCCGGCTGGCTACGACCGGTGGAAAAGTTTCTTTCCATTCCTTTTTTCGCCTTCCACCTTCCGGAAATAGAAGCAACGCTACCACACTAAGCCCCTTTCAATGAGTAAATCTGGCTGTTTCCATCCTTTTGCCTACTAATTGCTTTCCACTGTTATTTTATTCAAGTGATTTCCCTGTTTTGAAGTAACTTCACTGTGATTGTAAACTATTGGTGTCCCTGCTTCAACACGGTGCATCTGTAAGAAAGGAGCAGAGGCCGTGACAGGCTTTCAGCACCGACTTGGCTAAAAAGCAAGGAATGTAAAAGCGGCTGAATTTGGACGTTCATGCAGCATCACTTTGCGCAGCCACAGCAGTCTTCCAAAAAGATGTACTGGCAGCAGTGGGATTCGAACCCACGGCCCCGAAGAGACTGGAGCCTTAATCCAGCGCCTTGGACCGCTCAGCCATGCTACCCTATGTGCCTACGCTCTCCGGCTCGCTACGACCAGTGGAAAAGTTTCTTTCCATACCTTTTTTCGCCTTCCACTTTCCGGAAGTAGAAGCAACGCTACCACACTAAGCCCTTTTCAATGAGTAAATCTGGCTGTTTCCATCCTTTTGCCTACTAATTGCTTTCCACTGTTATTTTATTCAAGTGATTTCCCTGTTTTGAAGTAACTTCACTGTGATTGTAAACTATTGGTGTCCCTGCTTCAACACGGTGCATCTGTAAGAAAGGAGCAGAGGCCGTGACAGGCTTTCAGCACCGACTTGGCTAAAAAGCAAGGAATGTAAAAGCGGCTGAATTTGGACGTTCATGCAGCATCACTTTGCGCAGCCACAGCAGTCTTCCAAAATTATCTACCTGCAGCGGTGGGATTCGAAGCTACACCCCCGAAGAGACTGGAGCCTTAATCCAGCACCTTGGACCGCTCGGCCATGCTACCCTGTGTGCCTACGCTCTCTGGCTCGCTACGACCAGTGGAAAAGTTTCTTTCCATTCCTTTTTTCGCCTTCCACTTTCCGGAAGTAGAAGCAACGCTACCACACTAAGCCCTTTTCAATGAGTAAATCTGGCTGTTTCCATCCTTTTGCCTACTAAATGCTTTCCAATGTTATTTTATGTTATTCAAGTGATTTTCCTGTTTTGAAGTAACTTCACTGTGATTGTAAACTATTGGTGTCCCTGCTTCAACACGGTGCATCTGTAAGAAAGGAGCAGAGGCTGTGACAGGCTTTCAGCACCGACTTGGCTAGAAAGCAAGGAATGTAAAAGCGGCTGAATTTGGACATTCATGCAGCATCACTTTGCGCAGCCAAAGCAGTCTTCCAAAATTATCTACCTGCAGCGGTGGGATTCGAACCTACGCCCCCAAAGAGACTGGAGCCTTAATCCAGCGCCTTGGACCGCTCGGCCATGCTACCCTGTGTGCCTACGCTCTCCGGCTGGCTACGACCGGTGGAAAAGTTTCTTTCCATTCCTTTTTTCGCCTTCCACCTTCCGGAAATAGAGGCAACGCTACCACACTAAGCCCTTTTCAATGAGTAAAACTGTCTGTTTCCATTATTTTGCCTACTAAATGCTTTCCAATGTTATTTTATTCAAGTGATTTTCCTGTTTTGAAGTAACTTCACTGTGATTGTAAACTATTGGTGTCCCTGCTTCAACACGTTGCATCTGTAAGAAAGGAGCAGAGGCCGTGACAGGCTTTCAGCACCGACTTGGCAAAAAAGCAAGGAATGTAAAAGCGGCTGAATTTGGACGTTCATGCAGCATCACTTTGCGCAGCCACAGCAGTCTTCCAAAAGATGTACTGGCAGCAGTGGGATTCGAACCCACGCCACCGAAGAGACTGGAGCCTTAATCCAGCGCCTTGGACCGCTCGGCCATGCTACCCTGTGTGCCTACGCTCTCCGGGTCGCTACCACCGGTGGAAAAGTTTCTTTCCATTCCTTTTTTCGCCTTCCACCTTCCGGAAGTAGAAGCAACGCTACCACACTAAGCCCATTTCAATGAGTAAATCTGGCTGTTTCCATCCTTTTACCTAATAAATGCTTTCCAATATTATTTTATTTTATTCAAGTGATTTTCCTGTTTTGAAGTAACTTCACTGTGATTGTAAATTATTGGTGTCCCTGCTTCAACACGGTGCATCTGTAAAAAAGGAGCAGAGGCTGTGACAGGCTTTCAGCACCGACTTGGCTAGAAAGCAAGGAATGTAAAAGCGGCTGAATTTGGACATTCATGCAGCATCACTTTGCGCAGCCACAGCAGTCTTCCAAAATTATCTACCTGCAGCGGTGGGATTCAAACCTACGCCCCCGAAGAGACTGGAGCCTTAATCCAGCGCCTTGGACCGCTCGGCCATGCTAGCCTGTGTGCCTACGCTCTCCGGCTGGCTACGACCGGTGGAAAAGTTTCTTTCCATTCTTTTTTTCGCCTTCCACCTTCCGGAAGTAGAAGCAACGCTACCACACAAAGCCCTTTTCAATGAGTAAATCTGGCTGTTTCCATCCTTTTGCCTACTAAATGCTTTCCAATGTTATTTTATTTTATTCAAGTGATTTTCCTGTTTTGAAGTAACTTCACTGTGATTGTAAACTATTAGTGTCCCTGCTTCAACACGGTGCATCTGTAAGAAAGGAGCAGAGGCTGTGACAGGCTTTCAGCACCGACTTGGCTAGAAAGCAAGGAATGTAAAAGCGGCTGAATTTGGACATTCATGCAGCATCACTTTGCGCAGCCAAAGCAGTCTTCCAAAATTATCTACCTGCAGCGGTGGGATTCGAACCTACGCCCCCAAAGAGACTGGAGCCTTAATCCAGCGCCTTGGACCGCTCGGCCATGCTACCCTGTGTGCCTACGCTCTCCGGCTGGCTACTACCGGTGGAAAAGTTTCTTTCCATTCCTTTTTTCGCCTTCCACCTTCCGGAAATAGAGGCAACGCTACCACACTAAGCCCTTTTCAATGAGTAAAACTGTCTGTTTCCATTATTTTGCCTACTAAATGCTTTCCAATGTTATTTTATTCAAGTGATTTTCCTGTTTTGAAGTAACTTCACTGTGATTGTAAACTATTGGTGTCCCTGCTTCAACACGTTGCATCTGTAAGAAAGGAGCAGAGGCCGTGACAGGCTTTCAGCACCGACTTGGCAAAAAAGCAAGGAATGTAAAAGCGGCTGAATTTGGACGTTCATGCAGCATCACTTTGCGCAGCCACAGCAGTCTTCCAAAAGATGTACTGGCAGCAGTGGGATTCGAACCCACGCCACCGAAGAGACTGGAGCCTTAATCCAGCGCCTTGGACCGCTCGGCCATGCTACCCTGTGTGCCTACGCTCTCCGGGTCGCTACCACCGGTGGAAAAGTTTCTTTCCATTCCTTTTTTCGCCTTCCACCTTCCGGAAGTAGAAGCAACGCTACCACACTAAGCCCATTTCAATGAGTAAATCTGGCTGTTTCCATCCTTTTACCTAATAAATGCTTTCCAATATTATTTTATTTTATTCAAGTGATTTTCCTGTTTTGAAGTAACTTCACTGTGATTGTAAATTATTGGTGTCCCTGCTTCAACACGGTGCATCTGTAAAAAAGGAGCAGAGGCTGTGACAGGCTTTCAGCACCGACTTGGCTAGAAAGCAAGGAATGTAAAAGCGGCTGAATTTGGACATTCATGCAGCATCACTTTGCGCAGCCACAGGAGTCTTCCAAAATTATCTACCTGCAGCGGTGGGATTCAAACCTACGCCCCCGAAGAGACTGGAGCCTTAATCCAGCGCCTTGGACCGCTCGGCCATGCTAGCCTGTGTGCCTACGCTCTCCGGCTGGCTACGACCGGTGGAAAAGTTTCTTTCCATTCTTTTTTTCGCCTTCCACCTTCCGGAAGTAGAAGCAACGCTACCACACAAAGCCCTTTTCAATGAGTAAATCTGGCTGTTTCCATCCTTTTGCCTACTAAATGCTTTCCAATGTTATTTTATTTTATTCAAGTGATTTTCCTGTTTTGAAGTAACTTCACTGTGATTGTAAACTATTAGTGTCCCTGCTTCAACACGGTGCATCTGTAAGAAAGGAGCAGAGGCCGTGACAGGCTTTCAGCACCGACTTGGCTAAAAAGCAAAGAATGTAAAAGCGGCTGATTTTGGACGCTCATGCAGCATCACTTTGCGCAGCCACAGCAGTCTTCCAAAAAGATGTACTGGCAACAGTGGGATTCGAACCCACTCCCCCGAAGAGACTGGAGCCTTAATCCAGCGCCTTGGACCGCTCGGCCATGCTAACCTGTGTGTCTATGCTCTCCGGCACGCTACGACCTGTGGAAAAGTTTCTTTCCATTACTTTTTTCGCCTTCCACCTTCCGGAAGTAGAAGCAACGCTACCACACTAAGCGCTTTTCAATGAGTAAATCTGGCTGTTTCCATCCTTTTGCCTACTAAATGCTTTCCAATGTTATTTTATTTTATTCAAGTGATTTTCCTGTTTTGAAGTAACTTCACTGTGATTGTAAACTATTGGTGTCCCTGCTTCAACACGGTGCATCTGTAAGAAAGGAGCAGAGGCCATGACAGGCTTTCAGCACCGACTTGGCTAAAAAGCAAGGAATGTAAAAGCGGCTGAATTTGGACATTCATGCAGCATCACTTTGCGCAGCCACAGCAGTCTTCCAAAATTATCTACCTGCAGCGGTGGGATTCACACCTACGCCCCCGAAGAGACTGGAGCCTTAATCCAGCGCCTTGGACCGCTCGGCCATGCTAGCCTGTGTGCCTACGCTCTCCGGCTGGCTACGACCGGTGGAAAAGTTTCTTTCCATTCTTTTTTTCGCCTTCCACCTTCCGGAAGTAGAAGCAACGCTACCACACAAAGCCCTTTTCAATGAGTAAATCTGGCTGTTTCCATCCTTTTGCCTACTAATTGCTTTCCACTGTTATTTTATTCAAGTGATTTCCCTGTTTTGAAGTAACTTCACTGTGATTGTAATCTATTGGTGTCCCTGCTTCAACACGGTACATCTGTAAGAAAGGAGCAGAGGCCGTGACAGGCTTTCAGCACCGACTTGGCTAAAAAGCAAGGAATGTAAAAGCGGCTGAATTTGGACGTTCATGCAGCATCACTTTGCGCAGCCACAGCAGTCTTCTAAAAAGATGTACTGGCAGCAGTGGGATTCGAACCCACGCCCCCGAAGAGACTGGAGCCTTAATCCAGCGCCTTGGACCGCTCGGCCATGCTACCCTGTGTGCCTACGCTCTCCGGCTCGCTACCACTGGTGGAAAAGTTTCTTTCCATTCCTTTTTTCGCCTTCCACCTTCCGGAAGTAGAAGCAACGCTACCACACTAAGCCCTTTTCAATGAGTAAATCTGGCTGTTTCCATCCTTTTGCCTACTAAATGCTTTCCAATATTATTTTATTTTATTCAATTGATTTTCCTGTTTTGAAGTAACTTCACTGTGATTGTAAATTATTGGTGTCCCTGCTTCAACACGGTGCATCTGTAAAAAAGGAGCAGAGGCTGTGACAGGCTTTCAGCACCGACTTGGCTAGAAAGCAAGGAATGTAAAAGCGGCTGAATTTGGACATTCATGCAGCATCACTTTGCGCAGCCACAGCAGTCTTCCAAAATTATCTACCTGCAGCAGTGGGATTCGAACCTACACACCCGAAGAGCCTTAAGCCTTAATCCAGCGCCTTGGACCGCTCGGCCATGCTACCCTGTGTGCCTACGCTCCCCGGCTGGCTACAACAGGTGGAAAAGTTTCTTTCCATTCCTTTTTTCGCCTTCCACCTTCCGGAAGTAGAAGCAACGCTACCACACTAAGCCCTTTTCAATGAGTAAATCTGGCTGTTTCCATCCTTTTGCCTACTAAATGCTTTCCAATGTTATTTTATTTTATTCAAGTGATTTTCCTGTTTTGAAGTAACTTCACTGTGATTGTAAACTATTGGTGTCCCTGCTTCAACACGGTGCATCTGTAAGAAAGGAGCAGAGGCCGTGACAGGCTTTCAGCACCGACTTGGCTAAAAAGCAAAGAATGTAAAAGCGGCTGATTTTGGACGTTCATGCAGCATCACTTTGCGCAGCCACAGCAGTCTTCCAAAAAGATGTACAGGCAACAGTGGGATTCGAACCCACGCCCCCGAAGAGACTGGAGCCTTAATCCAGCGCCTTGAACCGCTCGGCCATGCTAACCTGTGTGCCTATGCTCTCTGGCTCGCTACGACTGGTGGAAAAGTTTCTTTCCATTACTTTTTTCGCCTTCCACCTTCCGGAAGTAGAAGCAACGCTACCACACTAAGCCCTTTTCAATGAGTAAATCTGGCTGTTTCCATCCTTTTGCCTACTAATTGCTTTCCACTGTTATTTTATTCAAGTGATTTCCCTGTTTTGAAGTAACTTCACTGTGATTGTAATCTATTGGTGTCCCTGCTTCAACACGGTGCATCTGTAAGAAAGGAGCAGAGGCCGTGACAGGCTTTCAGCACCGACTTGGCTAAAAAGCAAGGAATGTAAAAGCGGCTGAATTTGGACGTTCATGCAGCATCACTTTGTGCAGCCACAGCAGTCTTCCAAAAAGATGTACTGGTGGCAGTGGGATTCGAAACGACTCCCCGAAGAGACTGGAGCCTTAATCCAGCGCCTTGGACCGCTCGGCCATGCTACCCTGTGTGACTACACTCTCCGGCTGGCTACGACCGGTGGAAAAGTTTCTTTCCATTCCTTTTTTCGCCTTCCACCTTCCGGAAGTAGAAGCAACGCTACCACACTAAGCCCTTTTCAATGAGTAAAACTGGCTGTTTCCATCCTTTTGCCTACTTATTGCTTTCCACTGTTATTTTATTCAAGTGATTTTCCTGTTTTGAAGTAACTTCACTGTGATTGTAAACTATTGGTGCCCCTGCTTCAACACGGTGCATCTGTAAGAAAGGAGCAGAGGCCATGACAGGCTTTCAGCACCGACTTGGCTAAAAAGCAAGGAATGTAAAAGCGGCTGAATTTGGACGTTCATGCAGCATCACTTTGCGAATCCAGAGCAGTCTTCCAAAATTATGTACTGGCAGCGGTGGGATTCGAACCCACACCCCGAAGAGACTGGAGCCTTAATCCAGCGCCTTGGACCGCTCGGCCATGCTACCCTGTGTGCCTACGCTCTCCGGCTCGCTACGACCGGTGGAAAAGTTTCTTTCCATTCCTTTTTTCGCCTTCCACCTTCCGGAAGTAGAAGCAACGCTACCACACTAAGCCCTTTTCAATGAGTAAATCTGGCTGTTTCCATCCTTTTGCCTACTAATTGCTTTCCACTGTTATTTTATTCAAGTGATTTCCCTGTTTTGAAGTAACTTCACTGTGATTGTAAACTATTGGTGTCCCTGCTTCAACACGGTGCATCTGTAAGAAAGGAGCAGAGGCCGTGACAGGCTTTCAGCACCGACTTGGCTAAAAAGCAAGGAATGTAAAAGCGGCTGAATTTGGACGTTCATGCAGCATCACTTTGCGCAGCCACAGCAGTCTTCCAAAAAGATGTACTGGCAGCAGTGGGATTCGAACCCACGCCCCCGAAGAGACTGGAGCCTTAATCCAGCACCTTGGACCGCTCGGCCATGCTACCTTGTGTGCCTACGCTCTCCGGCTCACTACGACCGGTGGAGAAGTTTCTTTCCATTCCTTTTTTCGCCTTCCACCTTCCGGAAGTAGAAGCAACGCTACCACACTAAGCCCTTTTCAATGAGTAAATCTGGCTGTTTCCATCCTTTTGCCTACTAATTGCTTTCCACTGTTATTTTATTCAAGTGATTTCCCTGTTTTGAAGTAACTTCACTGTGATTGTAAACTATTGGTGTCCCTGCTTCAACACGGTGCATCTGTAAGAAAGGAGCAGAGGCCGTGACAGGCTTTCAGCACCGACTTGGCTAAAAAGCAAGGAATGTAAAAGCAGCTGAATTTGGACGTTCATGCAGCATCACTTTGCGCAGCCACAGCAGTCTTCTAAAAAGATGTACTGGCAGCAGTGGGATTCGAACCCACGCCCCCGAAGAGACTGGAGCCTTAATCCAGTGCCTTGGACCGCTCGGCCATGCTACCCTGTGTGCCTACGCTCTCCGGCTCGCTACCACTGGTGGAAAAGTTTCTTTCCATTACTTTTTTCGCCTTCCACCTTCCAGAAGTAGAAGCAACGCTACCACACTAAGCCCTTTTCAATGAGTAAATCTGGCTGTTTCCATCCTTTTGCCTACTAAATGCTTTCCAATGTTATTTTATTTTATTCAAGTGATTTTCCTGTTTTGAAGTAACTTCACTGTGATTGTAAACTATTGGTGTCCCTGCTTCAACACGGTGCATCTGTAAAAAAGGAGCAGAAGCCATGACAGGCTTTCAGCACCGACTTGGCTAAAAAGCAAGGAATGTAAAAGCGGCTGAATTTGGACGTTCATGCAGCATCACTTTGCGCAGCCACAGCAGTCTTCTAAAAAGATGTACTGGCAGCAGTGGGATTCGAACCCACGCCCCCGAAGAGACTGGAGCCTTAATCCAGCGCCTTGGACCGCTCGGCCATGCTACCCTGTGTGCCTACACTCTCCGGCTCGCTACCACCAGTGGAAAAGTTTCTTTCCATTCCTTTTTTCGCCTTCCACCTTCCGGAAGTAGAAGCAACGCTACCACACTAAGCCCTTTTCAATGAGTAAATCTGGCTGTTTCCATCCTTTTGCCTACTAAATGCTTTCCAATATTATTTTATTTTATTCAAGTGATTTTCCTGTTTTGAAGTAACTTCACTGTGATTGCAAATTATTGGTGTCCCTGCTTCAACACGGTGCATCTGTAAAAAAGGAGCAGAGGCTGTGACAGGCTTTCAGCACCGACTTGGCTAGAAAGCAAGGAATGTAAAAGCGGCTGAATTTGGACATTCATGCAGCATCACTTTGCGCAGCCACAGCAGTCTTCCAAAATTATCTACCTGCAGCGGTGGGATTCGAACCTATGCCCCCGAAGAGATTGGAGCCTTAATCCAGCGCCTTGGACCGCTCGGCCACGCTACCCTGTGTACCTGCGCTCTCCAGCTCGCTACGACCGGTGGAAAAGTCGCTTTCCATTCCTTTTTTCGCCTTCCACCTTCCGGAAGTAGAAGCAACGCTACCACACTAAGCCCTTTTCAATGAGTAAATCTGGCTGTTTCCATCCTTTTGCCTACTAATTGCTTTCCACTGTTATTTTATTTAAGTGATTTTCCTGTTTTGAAGTAACTTCACTGTGATTGTAAACTATTGGTGTCCCTGCTTCAACACGGTGCATCTGTAAGAAAGGAGCAGAGGCCGTGACAGGCTTTCAGCACCGACTTGGCTAAAAAGCAAGGAATGTAAAAGCGGCTGAATTTGGACGTTCATGCAGCATCACTTTGTGCAGCCACAGCAGTCTTCCAAAAAGATGTACTGGTGGCAGTGGGATTCGAAACGACTCCCCGAAGAGACTGGAGCCTTAATCCAGCGCCTTGGACCGCTCGGCCATGCTACCCTGTGTGACTACACTCTCCGGCTGGCTACGACCGGTGGAAAAGTTTCTTTCCATTCCTTTTTTCGCCTTCCACCTTCCGGAAGTAGAAGCAACGCTACCACACTAAGCCCTTTTCAATGAGTAAAACTGGCTGTTTCCATCCTTTTGCCTACTTATTGCTTTCCACTGTTATTTTATTCAAGTGATTTTCCTGTTTTGAAGTAACTTCACTGTGATTGTAAACTATTGGTGCCCCTGCTTCAACACGGTGCATCTGTAAGAAAGGAGCAGAGGCCATGACAGGCTTTCAGCACCGACTTGGCTAAAAAGCAAGGAATGTAAAAGCGGCTGAATTTGGACGTTCATGCAGCATCACTTTGCGAATCCAGAGCAGTCTTCCAAAATTATGTACTGGCAGCGGTGGGATTCGAACCCACACCCCGAAGAGACTGGAGCCTTAATCCAGCGCCTTGGACCGCTCGGCCATGCTACCCTGTGTGCCTACGCTCTCCGGCTCGCTACGACCGGTGGAAAAGTTTCTTTCCATTCCTTTTTTCGCCTTCCACCTTCCGGAAGTAGAAGCAACGCTACCACACTAAGCCCTTTTCAATGAGTAAATCTGGCTGTTTCCATCCTTTTGCCTACTAATTGCTTTCCACTGTTATTTTATTCAAGTGATTTCCCTGTTTTGAAGTAACTTCACTGTGATTGTAAACTATTGGTGTCCCTGCTTCAACACGGTGCATCTGTAAGAAAGGAGCGGAGGCCGTGACAGGCTTTCAGAACCGACTTGGCTAAAAAGCAAGGAATGTAAAAGCAGCTGAATTTGGACGTTCATGCAGCATCACTTTGCGCAGCCACAGCAGTCTTCTAAAAAGATGTACTGGCAGCAGTGGGATTCGAACCCACGCCCCCGAAGAGACTGGAGCCTTAATCCAGCGCCTTGGACCGCTCGGCCATGCTACCCTGTGTGCCTACGCTCTCCGGCTCGCTACCACTGGTGGAAAAGTTTCTTTCCATTACTTTTTTCGCCTTCCACCTTCCGGAAGTAGAAGCAACGCTACCACACTAAGCCCTTTTCAATGAGTAAATCTGGCTGTTTCCATCCTTTTGCCTACTAAATGCTTTCCAATGTTATTTTATTGTATTCAAGTGATTTTCCTGTTTTGAAGTAACTTCACTGTGATTGTAAACTATTGGTGTCCCTGCTTCAACACGGTGCATCTGTAAGAAAGGAGCAGAGGCCGTGACAGGCTTTCAGCACCGACTTGGCTAAAAAGCAAGGAATGTAAAAGCGGCTGAATTTGGACGTTCATGCAGCATCACTTTGCGCAGCCACAGCAGTCTTCCAAAAAGATGTACTGGCAGCAGTGGGATTCGAACCCACGCCCCCGAAGAGACTGGAGCCTTAATCCAGCGCCTTGGACCGCTCGGCCATGCTACCTTGTGTGCCTACGCTCTCCGGCTCACTACGACCGGTGGAGAAGTTTCTTTCCATTCCTTTTTTCGCCTTCCACCTTCCGGAAGTAGAAGCAACGCTACCACACTAAGGCCTTTTCAATGAGTAAATCTGGCTGTTTCCATCCTTTTGCCTACTAATTGCTTTCCACTGTTATTTTATTCAAGTGATTTCCCTGTTTTGAAGTAACTTCACTGTGATTGTAAACTATTGGTGTCCCTGCTTCAACACGTTGCATCTGTAAGAAAGGAGCAGAGGCTGTGACAGGCTTTCAGCACCGACTTGGCAAAAAAGCAAGGAATGTAAAAGCGGCTGAATTTGGACGTTCATGCAGCATCACTTTGCGCAGCCACAGCAGTCTTCCAAAAAGATGTAATGGCAACAGTGGGATTCGAACCCACGCCCCCGAAGAGACTGGAGCCTTAATCCAGCGCCTTGGACCGCTCGGCCATGCTAACCTGTGTGCCTATGCTCTCCGGCTCGCTACGACCGGTGAAAAAGTTTCTTTCCATTACTTTTTTCGCCTTCCACCTTCCGGAAGTAGAAGCAATGCTAACACACTAAGCTCTTTTCAATGAGTAAATCTGGCTGTTTCCATCCTTTTGCCTACTAAATGCTTTCCAATGTTATTTTATTGTATTCAAGTGATTTCCCTGTTTTGAAGTAACTTCACTGTGATTGTAAACTATTGGTGTCCCTGCTTCAACACGGTGCATCTGTAAGAAAGGAGCAGAGGCCGTGACAGGCTTTCAGCACCGACTTGGCTAAAAAGCAAGGAATGTAAAAGCGGCTGAATTTGGACGTTCATGCAGCATCACTTTGCGCAGCCACAGCAGTCTTCCAAAAAGATGTACTGGCAGCAGTGGGATTCGAACCCACGCCCCCGAAGAGACTGGAGCCTTAATCCAGCGCCTTGGACCGCTCGGCCATGCTACCTTGTGTGCCTACGCTCTCCGGCTCACTACGACCGGTGGAGAAGTTTCTTTCCATTCCTTTTTTCGCCTTCCACCTTCCGGAAGTAGAAGCAACGCTACCACACTAAGCCCTTTTCAATGAGTAAATCTGGCTGTTTCCATCCTTTTGCCTACTAATTGCTTTCCACTGTTATTTTATTCAAGTGATTTCCCTGTTTTGAAGTAACTTCACTGTGATTGTAAACTATTGGTGTCCCTGCTTCAACACGTTGCATCTGTAAGAAAGGAGCAGAGGCTGTGACAGGCTTTCAGCACCGACTTGGCAAAAAAGCAAGGAATGTAAAAGCGGCTGAATTTGGACGTTCATGCAGCATCACTTTGCGCAGCCACAGCAGTCTTCCAAAAAGATGTAATGGCAACAGTGGGATTCGAACCCACTCCCCCGAAGAGACTGGAGCCTTAATCCAGCGCCTTGGACCGCTCTGCCATGCTAACCTGTGTGCCTATGCTCTCCGGCTCGCTACGACCGGTGAAAAAGTTTCTTTCCATTACTTTTTTCGCCTTCCACCTTCCGGAAGTAGAAGCAATGCTAACACACTAAGCCCTTTTCAATGAGTAAATCTGGCTGTTTCCATCCTTTTGCCAACTAAATGCTTTCCAATGTTATTTTATTTTATTCAAGTGATTTTCCTGTTTTGAAGTAACTTCACTGTGATTGTAAACTATTGGTGTCCCTGCTTCAACACGGTGCATCTGTAAGAAAGGAGCAGAGGCCGTGACAGGCTTTCAGCACCGACTTGGCTAAAAAGCAAGGAATGTAAAAGCAGCTGAATTTGGACGTTCATGCAGCATCACTTTGCGCAGCCACAGCAGTCTTCTAAAAAGATGTACTGGCAGCAGTGGGATTCGAACCCACGCCCCCGAAGAGACTGGAGCCTTAATCCAGTGCCTTGGACCGCTCGGCCATGCTACCCTGTGTGCCTACGCTCTCCGGCTCGCTACCACTGGTGGAAAAGTTTCTTTCCATTACTTTTTTCGCCTTCCACCTTCCAGAAGTAGAAGCAACGCTACCACACTAAGCCCTTTTCAATGAGTAAATCTGGCTGTTTCCATCCTTTTGCCTACTAAATGCTTTCCAATGTTATTTTATTTTATTCAAGTGATTTTCCTGTTTTGAAGTAACTTCACTGTGATTGTAAACTATTGGTGTCCCTGCTTCAACACGGTGCATCTGTAAAAAAGGAGCAGAAGCCATGACAGGCTTTCAGCACCGACTTGGCTAAAAAGCAAGGAATGTAAAAGCGGCTGAATTTGGACGTTCATGCAGCATCACTTTGCGCAGCCACAGCAGTCTTCTAAAAAGATGTACTGGCAGCAGTGGGATTCGAACCCACGCCCCCGAAGAGACTGGAGCCTTAATCCAGCGCCTTGGACCGCTCGGCCATGCTACCCTGTGTGCCTACACTCTCCGGCTCGCTACCACCAGTGGAAAAGTTTCTTTCCATTCCTTTTTTCGCCTTCCACCTTCCGGAAGTAGAAGCAACGCTACCACACTAAGCCCTTTTCAATGAGTAAATCTGGCTGTTTCCATCCTTTTGCCTACTAAATGCTTTCCAATATTATTTTATTTTATTCAAGTGATTTTCCTGTTTTGAAGTAACTTCACTGTGATTGCAAATTATTGGTGTCCCTGCTTCAACACGGTGCATCTGTAAAAAAGGAGCAGAGGCTGTGACAGGCTTTCAGCACCGACTTGGCTAGAAAGCAAGGAATGTAAAAGCGGCTGAATTTGGACATTCATGCAGCATCACTTTGCGCAGCCACAGCAGTCTTCCAAAATTATCTACCTGCAGCGGTGGGATTCGAACCTATGCCCCCGAAGAGATTGGAGCCTTAATCCAGCGCCTTGGACCGCTCGGCCACGCTACCCTGTGTACCTGCGCTCTCCAGCTCGCTACGACCGGTGGAAAAGTCGCTTTCCATTCCTTTTTTCGCCTTCCACCTTCCGGAAGTAGAAGCAACGCTACCACACTAAGCCCTTTTCAATGAGTAAATCTGGCTGTTTCCATCCTTTTGCCTACTAATTGCTTTCCACTGTTATTTTATTTAAGTGATTTTCCTGTTTTGAAGTAACTTCACTGTGATTGTAAACTATTGGTGTCCCTGCTTCAACACGGTGCATCTGTAAGAAAGGAGCAGAGGCCGTGACAGGCTTTCAGCACCGACTTGGCTAAAAAGCAAGGAATGTAAAAGCGGCTGAATTTGGACGTTCATGCAGCATCACTTTGTGCAGCCACAGCAGTCTTCCAAAAAGATGTACTGGTGGCAGTGGGATTCGAAACGACTCCCCGAAGAGACTGGAGCCTTAATCCAGCGCCTTGGACCGCTCGGCCATGCTACCCTGTGTGACTACACTCTCCGGCTGGCTACGACCGGTGGAAAAGTTTCTTTCCATTCCTTTTTTCGCCTTCCACCTTCCGGAAGTAGAAGCAACGCTACCACACTAAGCCCTTTTCAATGAGTAAAACTGGCTGTTTCCATCCTTTTGCCTACTTATTGCTTTCCACTGTTATTTTATTCAAGTGATTTTCCTGTTTTGAAGTAACTTCACTGTGATTGTAAACTATTGGTGCCCCTGCTTCAACACGGTGCATCTGTAAGAAAGGAGCAGAGGCCATGACAGGCTTTCAGCACCGACTTGGCTAAAAAGCAAGGAATGTAAAAGCGGCTGAATTTGGACGTTCATGCAGCATCACTTTGCGAATCCAGAGCAGTCTTCCAAAATTATGTACTGGCAGCGGTGGGATTCGAACCCACACCCCGAAGAGACTGGAGCCTTAATCCAGCGCCTTGGACCGCTCGGCCATGCTACCCTGTGTGCCTACGCTCTCCGGCTCGCTACGACCGGTGGAAAAGTTTCTTTCCATTCCTTTTTTCGCCTTCCACCTTCCGGAAGTAGAAGCAACGCTACCACACTAAGCCCTTTTCAATGAGTAAATCTGGCTGTTTCCATCCTTTTGCCTACTAATTGCTTTCCACTGTTATTTTATTCAAGTGATTTCCCTGTTTTGAAGTAACTTCACTGTGATTGTAAACTATTGGTGTCCCTGCTTCAACACGGTGCATCTGTAAGAAAGGAGCGGAGGCCGTGACAGGCTTTCAGAACCGACTTGGCTAAAAAGCAAGGAATGTAAAAGCAGCTGAATTTGGACGTTCATGCAGCATCACTTTGCGCAGCCACAGCAGTCTTCTAAAAAGATGTACTGGCAGCAGTGGGATTCGAACCCACGCCCCCGAAGAGACTGGAGCCTTAATCCAGCGCCTTGGACCGCTCGGCCATGCTACCCTGTGTGCCTACGCTCTCCGGCTCGCTACCACTGGTGGAAAAGTTTCTTTCCATTACTTTTTTCGCCTTCCACCTTCCGGAAGTAGAAGCAACGCTACCACACTAAGCCCTTTTCAATGAGTAAATCTGGCTGTTTCCATCCTTTTGCCTACTAAATGCTTTCCAATGTTATTTTATTGTATTCAAGTGATTTTCCTGTTTTGAAGTAACTTCACTGTGATTGTAAACTATTGGTGTCCCTGCTTCAACACGGTGCATCTGTAAGAAAGGAGCAGAGGCCGTGACAGGCTTTCAGCACCGACTTGGCTAAAAAGCAAGGAATGTAAAAGCGGCTGAATTTGGACGTTCATGCAGCATCACTTTGCGCAGCCACAGCAGTCTTCCAAAAAGATGTACTGGCAGCAGTGGGATTCGAACCCACGCCCCCGAAGAGACTGGAGCCTTAATCCAGCGCCTTGGACCGCTCGGCCATGCTACCTTGTGTGCCTACGCTCTCCGGCTCACTACGACCGGTGGAGAAGTTTCTTTCCATTCCTTTTTTCGCCTTCCACCTTCCGGAAGTAGAAGCAACGCTACCACACTAAGGCCTTTTCAATGAGTAAATCTGGCTGTTTCCATCCTTTTGCCTACTAATTGCTTTCCACTGTTATTTTATTCAAGTGATTTCCCTGTTTTGAAGTAACTTCACTGTGATTGTAAACTATTGGTGTCCCTGCTTCAACACGTTGCATCTGTAAGAAAGGAGCAGAGGCTGTGACAGGCTTTCAGCACCGACTTGGCAAAAAAGCAAGGAATGTAAAAGCGGCTGAATTTGGACGTTCATGCAGCATCACTTTGCGCAGCCACAGCAGTCTTCCAAAAAGATGTAATGGCAACAGTGGGATTCGAACCCACGCCCCCGAAGAGACTGGAGCCTTAATCCAGCGCCTTGGACCGCTCGGCCATGCTAACCTGTGTGCCTATGCTCTCCGGCTCGCTACGACCGGTGAAAAAGTTTCTTTCCATTACTTTTTTCGCCTTCCACCTTCCGGAAGTAGAAGCAATGCTAACACACTAAGCTCTTTTCAATGAGTAAATCTGGCTGTTTCCATCCTTTTGCCTACTAAATGCTTTCCAATGTTATTTTATTGTATTCAAGTGATTTCCCTGTTTTGAAGTAACTTCACTGTGATTGTAAACTATTGGTGTCCCTGCTTCAACACGGTGCATCTGTAAGAAAGGAGCAGAGGCCGTGACAGGCTTTCAGCACCGACTTGGCTAAAAAGCAAGGAATGTAAAAGCGGCTGAATTTGGACGTTCATGCAGCATCACTTTGCGCAGCCACAGCAGTCTTCCAAAAAGATGTACTGGCAGCAGTGGGATTCGAACCCACGCCCCCGAAGAGACTGGAGCCTTAATCCAGCGCCTTGGACCGCTCGGCCATGCTACCTTGTGTGCCTACGCTCTCCGGCTCACTACGACCGGTGGAGAAGTTTCTTTCCATTCCTTTTTTCGCCTTCCACCTTCCGGAAGTAGAAGCAACGCTACCACACTAAGCCCTTTTCAATGAGTAAATCTGGCTGTTTCCATCCTTTTGCCTACTAATTGCTTTCCACTGTTATTTTATTCAAGTGATTTCCCTGTTTTGAAGTAACTTCACTGTGATTGTAAACTATTGGTGTCCCTGCTTCAACACGTTGCATCTGTAAGAAAGGAGCAGAGGCTGTGACAGGCTTTCAGCACCGACTTGGCAAAAAAGCAAGGAATGTAAAAGCGGCTGAATTTGGACGTTCATGCAGCATCACTTTGCGCAGCCACAGCAGTCTTCCAAAAAGATGTAATGGCAACAGTGGGATTCGAACCCACTCCCCCGAAGAGACTGGAGCCTTAATCCAGCGCCTTGGACCGCTCTGCCATGCTAACCTGTGTGCCTATGCTCTCCGGCTCGCTACGACCGGTGAAAAAGTTTCTTTCCATTACTTTTTTCGCCTTCCACCTTCCGGAAGTAGAAGCAATGCTAACACACTAAGCCCTTTTCAATGAGTAAATCTGGCTGTTTCCATCCTTTTGCCAACTAAATGCTTTCCAATGTTATTTTATTTTATTCAAGTGATTTTCCTGTTTTGAAGTAACTTCACTGTGATTGTAAACTATTGGTGTCCCTGCTTCAACACGGTGCATCTGTAAGAAAGGAGCAGAGGCCGTGACAGGCTTTCAACACCGACTTGGCTAAAAAGCCAGGAATGTAAAAGCGGCTGAAATTGGACGTTCATGCAGCATCACTTTGCGCAGCCACAGCAGTCTACCAAAAGATGAACTGGCAGTGGTGGGATTCGAACCCACGCCCCTAAAGAGACTGGAGCCTTAATCCAGCACCTTGGACCGCTCGGCCACGCTACCCTGTGTACATACGCTTTCCGGCTCGCTACGACCGGTGGAAAAGTTTCTTTTCATTCCTTTTTTCGCCTTCCACCTTCCGGAAGTAGAAGCAACGCTACCACACTAAGCCCTTTTCAATGAGTAAAACTGGCTGTTTCCATCCTTTTGCCTACTTATTGCTTTCCACTGTTATTTTATTCAAGTGATTTTCCTGTTTTGAAGTAACTTCACTGTGATTGTAAACTATTGGTGCCCCTGCTTCAACACGGTGCATCTGTAAGAAAGGAGCAGAGGCCATGACAGGCTTTCAGCACCGACTTGGCTAAAAAGCAAGGAATGTAAAAGCGGCTGAATTTGGACGTTCATGCAGCATCACTTTGCGAAGCCAGAGCAGTCTTTCAAAAAGATGTACTGGCAGCGGTGGGATTCGAACCCACGCCCCCAAAGAGACTGGAGCCTTAATCCAGCGCCTTGGACCGCTCGGCCATGCTACCCTGTGTGCTTATGCTCTCCGGCTCGCTACGACCGGTGGAAAAGTTTCTTTCCATTCCTTTTTTCGCCTTCCACCTTCCGGAAGTAGAAGCAACGCTACCACACTAAGCCCTTTTCAATGAGTAAAACTGGCTGTTTCCATCCTTTTGCCTACTTATTGCTTTCCACTGTTATTTTATTCAAGTGATTTTCCTGTTTTGAAGTAACTTCACTGTGATTGTAAACTATTGGTGCCCCTGCTTCAACACGGTGCATCTGTAAGAAAGGAGCAGAGGCCATGACAGGCTTTCAGCACCGACTTGGCTAAAAAGCAAGGAATGTAAAAGCAGCTGAATTTGGACGTTCATGCAGCATCACTTTGCGCAGCCACAGCAGTCTTCTAAAAAGATGTACTGGCAGCAGTGGGATTCGAACCCACGCCCCCGAAGAGACTGGAGCCTTAATCCAGCGCCTTGGACCGCTCGGCCATGCTACCCTGTGTGCCTACGCTCTCCGGCTCGCTACCACTGGTGGAAAAGTTTCTTTCCATTACTTTTTTCGCCTTCCACCTTCCGGAAGTAGAAGCAACGCTACCACACTAAGCCCTTTTCAATGAGTAAATCTGGCTGTTTCCATCCTTTTGCCTACTAAATGCTTTCCAATGTTATTTTATTTTATTCAAGTGAATTTCCTGTTTTGAAGTAACTTCACTGTGATTGTAAACTATTGGTGTCCCTGCTTCAACACGGTGCATCTGTAAAAAAGGAGCAGAGGCTGTGACAGGCTTTCAGCACCGACTTGGCTAGAAAGCAAGGAATGTAAAAGTGGCTGAATTTGGACGTTCATGCAGCATCACTTTGCGCAGCCACAGCAGTCTTCCAAAAAGATGTACTGGCAGCAGTGGGATTCGAACCCATGCCCCCGAAGAGACCGGAGCCTTAATCCAGCGCCTTGGACCGCTCGGCCATGCTACCCTGTGTGACTACACTCTCCGGCTGGCTACGACCGGTGGAAAAGTTTCTTTCCATTCCTTTTTTTGCCTTCCACCTTCCAGAAGTAGAAGCAACGCTACCACACTAAGCCCTTTTCAATGAGTAAATCTGTCTGTTTCCATCCTTTTGCCTACTAATTGCTTTTCACTGTTATTTTATTCAAGTGATTTTCCTGTTTTGAAGTAACTTCACTGTGATTGTAAAACTATTGGTGTCCCTGCTTCAACACGGTGCATCTGTAAGAAAGGAGCAGAGGCCGTGACAGGCTTTCAACACCGACTTGGCTAAAAAGCCAGGAATGTAAAAGCGGCTGAAATTGGACGTTCATGCAGCATCACTTTGCGCAGCCACAGCAGTCTACCAAAAGATGAACTGGCAGTGGTGGGATTCGAACCCACGCCCCTAAAGAGACTGGAGCCTTAATCCAGCACCTTGGACCGCTCGGCCACGCTACCCTGTGTACATACGCTTTCCGGCTCGCTACGACCGGTGGAAAAGTTTCTTTTCATTCCTTTTTTCGCCTTCCACCTTCCGGAAGTAGAAGCAACGCTACCACACTAAGCCCTTTTCAATGAGTAAAACTGGCTGTTTCCATCCTTTTGCCTACTTATTGCTTTCCACTGTTATTTTATTCAAGTGATTTTCCTGTTTTGAAGTAACTTCACTGTGATTGTAAACTATTGGTGCCCCTGCTTCAACACGGTGCATCTGTAAGAAAGGAGCAGAGGCCATGACAGGCTTTCAGCACCGACTTGGCTAAAAAGCAAGGAATGTAAAAGCGGCTGAATTTGGACGTTCATGCAGCATCACTTTGCGAAGCCAGAGCAGTCTTTCAAAAAGATGTACTGGCAGCGGTGGGATTCGAACCCACGCCCCCAAAGAGACTGGAGCCTTAATCCAGCGCCTTGGACCGCTCGGCCATGCTACCCTGTGTGCTTATGCTCTCCGGCTCGCTACGACCGGTGGAAAAGTTTCTTTCCATTCCTTTTTTCGCCTTCCACCTTCCGGAAGTAGAAGCAACGCTACCACACTAAGCCCTTTTCAATGAGTAAAACTGGCTGTTTCCATCCTTTTTTCTACTTATTGCTTTCCACTGTTATTTTATTCAAGTGATTTTCCTGTTTTGAAGTAACTTCACTGTGATTGTAAACTATTGGTGCCCCTGCTTCAACACGGTGCATCTGTAAGAAAGGAGCAGAGGCCATGACAGGCTTTCAGCACCGACTTGGCTAAAAAGCAAGGAATGTAAAAGCAGCTGAATTTGGACGTTCATGCAGCATCACTTTGCGCAGCCACAGCAGTCTTCTAAAAAGATGTACTGGCAGCAGTGGGATTCGAACCCACGCCCCCGAAGAGACTGGAGCCTTAATCCAGCGCCTTGGACCGCTCGGCCATGCTACCCTGTGTGCCTACGCTCTCCGGCTCGCTACCACTGGTGGAAAAGTTTCTTTCCATTACTTTTTTCGCCTTCCACCTTCCGGAAGTAGAAGCAACGCTACCACACTAAGCCCTTTTCAATGAGTAAATCTGGCTGTTTCCATCCTTTTGCCTACTAAATGCTTTCCAATGTTATTTTATTTTATTCAAGTGAATTTCCTGTTTTGAAGTAACTTCACTGTGATTGTAAACTATTGGTGTCCCTGCTTCAACACGGTGCATCTGTAAAAAAGGAGCAGAGGCTGTGACAGGCTTTCAGCACCGACTTGGCTAGAAAGCAAGGAATGTAAAAGTGGCTGAATTTGGACGTTCATGCAGCATCACTTTGCGCAGCCACAGCAGTCTTCCAAAAAGATGTACTGGCAGCAGTGGGATTCGAACCCATGCCCCCGAAGAGACCGGAGCCTTAATCCAGCGCCTTGGACCGCTCGGCCATGCTACCCTGTGTGACTACACTCTCCGGCTGGCTACGACCGGTGGAAAAGTTTCTTTCCATTCCTTTTTTTGCCTTCCACCTTCCAGAAGTAGAAGCAACGCTACCACACTAAGCCCTTTTCAATGAGTAAATCTGTCTGTTTCCATCCTTTTGCCTACTAATTGCTTTTCACTGTTATTTTATTCAAGTGATTTTCCTGTTTTGAAGTAACTTCACTGTGATTGTAAAACTATTGGTGTCCCTGCTTCAACACGGTGCATCTGTAAGAAAGGAGCAGAGGCCGTGACAGGCTTTCAACACCGACTTGGCTAAAAAGCCAGGAATGTAAAAGCGGCTGAAATTGGACGTTCATGCAGCATCACTTTGCGCAGCCACAGCAGTCTACCAAAAGATGAACTGGCAGTGGTGGGATTCGAACCCACGCCCCTAAAGAGACTGGAGCCTTAATCCAGCACCTTGGACCGCTCGGCCACGCTACCCTGTGTACATACGCTATCCGGCTCGCTACGACCGGTGGAAAAGTTTCTTTCCATTCCTTTTTTCGCCTTCCACCTTCCGGAAGTAGAAGCAACGCTACCACACTAAGCCCTTTTCAATGAGTAAAACTGGCTGTTTCCATCCTTTTGCCTACTTATTGCTTTCCACTGTTATTTTATTCAAGTGATTTTCCTGTTTTGAAGTAACTTCACTGTGATTGTAAACTATTGGTGCCCCTGCTTCAACACGGTGCATCTGTAAGAAAGGAGCAGAGGCCATGACAGGCTTTCAGCACCGACTTGGCTAAAAAGCAAGGAATGTAAAAGCGGCTGAATTTGGACGTTCATGCAGCATCACTTTGCGAAGCCAGAGCAGTCTTTCAAAAAGATGTACTGGCAGCGGTGGGATTCGAACCCACGCCCCCAAAGAGACTGGAGCCTTAATCCAGCGCCTTGGACCGCTCGGCCATGCTACCCTGTGTGCTTATGCTCTCCGGCTCGCTACGACCGGTGGAAAAGTTTCTTTCCATTCCTTTTTTCGCCTTCCACCTTCCGGAAGTAGAAGCAACGCTACCACACTAAGCCCTTTTCAATGAGTAAAACTGGCTGTTTCCATACTTTTGCCTACTTATTGCTTTCCACTGTTATTTTATTCAAGTGATTTTCCTGTTTTGAAGTAACTTCACTGTGATTGTAAACTATTGGTGCCCCTGCTTCAACACGGTGCATCTGTAAGAAAGGAGCAGAGGCCATGACAGGCTTTCAGCACCGACTTGGCTAAAAAGCAAGGAATGTAAAAGCGGCTGAATTTGGACGTTCATGCAGCATCACTTTGCGAATCCAGAGCAGTCTTCCAAAATTATGTACTGGCAGCGGTGGGATTCGAACCCACACCCCGAAGAGACTGGAGCCTTAATCCAGCGCCTTGGACCGCTCGGCCATGCTACCCTGTGTGCCTACGCTCTCCGGCTCGCTACGACCGGTGGAAAAGTTTCTTTCCATTCCTTTTTTCGCCTTCCACCTTCCGGAAGTAGAAGCAACGCTACCACACTAAGCCCTTTTCAATGAGTAAATCTGGCTGTTTCCATCCTTTTGCCTACTAATTGCTTTCCACTGTTATTTTATTCAAGTGATTTCCCTGTTTTGAAGTAACTTCACTGTGATTGTAAACTATTGGTGTCCCTGCTTCAACACGGTGCATCTGTAAGAAAGGAGCAGAGGCCGTGACAGGCTTTCAGCACCGACTTGGCTAAAAAGCAAGGAATGTAAAAGCAGCTGAATTTGGACGTTCATGCAGCATCACTTTGCGCAGCCACAGCAGTCTTCTAAAAAGATGTACTGGCAGCAGTGGGATTCGAACCCACGCCCCCGAAGAGACTGGAGCCTTAATCCAGCGCCTTGGACCGCTCGGCCATGCTACCCTGTGTGCCTACGCTCTCCGGCTCGCTACCACTGGTGGAAAAGTTTCTTTCCATTACTTTTTTCGCCTTCCACCTTCCGGAAGTAGAAGCAACGCTACCACACTAAGCCCTTTTCAATGAGTAAATCTGGCTGTTTCCATCCTTTTGCCTACTAAATGCTTTCCAATGTTATTTTATTTTATTCAAGTGAATTTCCTGTTTTGAAGTAACTTCACTGTGATTGTAAACTATTGGTGTCCCTGCTTCAACACGGTGCATCTGTAAAAAAGGAGCAGAGGCTGTGACAGGCTTTCAGCACCGACTTGGCTAGAAAGCAAGGAATGTAAAAGTGGCTGAATTTGGACGTTCATGCAGCATCACTTTGCGCAGCCACAGCAGTCTTCCAAAAAGTTGTACTGGCAGCAGTGGGATTCGAACCCATGCCCCCGAAGAGACCGGAGCCTTAATCCAGCGCCTTGGACCGCTCGGCCATGCTACCCTGTGTGACTACACTCTCCGGCTGGCTACGACCGGTGGAAAAGTTTCTTTCCATTCCTTTTTTCGCATTCCACCTTCCAGAAGTAGATGCAACGCTACCACACTAAGCCCTTTTCAATGAGTAAATCTGTCTGTTTCCATCCTTTTGCCTACTAATTGCTTTCCACTGTTATTTTATTCAAGTGATTTCCCTGTTTTGAAGTAACTTCACTGTGATTGTAAACTATTGGTGTCCCTGCTTCAACACGGTGCATCTGTAAGAAAGGAGCAGAGGCCATGACAGGCTTTCAGCACCGACTTGGCTAAAAAGCAAGGAATGTAAAAGTGGCTGAATTTGGACGTTCATGCAGCATCACTTTGCGCAGCCACAGCAGTCTTCCAAAAAGATGTACTGGCAGCAGTGGGATTCGAACCCACGCCACCGAAGAGACTGGAGCCTTAATCCAGCGCCTTGGACCGCTCGGCCATGCTACCCTGTGTGCCTACGCTCTCCGGCTGGCTACGACCGGTGGAAAAGTTTCTTTCCATTCCTTTTTTCGCCTTCCACCTTCCGGAAGTAGAAGCAACGCTACCACACTAAGCCCTTTTCAATGAGTAAATCTGGCTGTTTCCATCCTTTTGCCTACTAATTGCTTTCCACTGTTATTTTATTCAAGTGATTTCCCTGTTTTGAAGTAACTTCACTGTGATTGTAAACTATTGGTGTCCCTGCTTCAACACGGTGCATCTGTAAGAAAGGAGCAGAGGCCGTGACAGGCTTTCAGCACCGACTTGGCTAAAAAGCAAGGAATGTAAAAGCGGCTGAATTTGGACGTTCATGCAGCATCACTTTGCGCAGCCACAGCAGTCTTCCAAAAGATGTACTGGCAGCGGTGGGATTCGAACCCACGCCCCCCAAGAGACTGGAGCCTTAATCCAGCGCCTTGGACCGCTCGGCCACGCTACCCTGTGTACCTACGCTCTCCGGCTCGCTACAACCGGTGGAAAAGTTTCTTTCCATTCCTTTTTTCGCCTTCCACCTTCCGGAAGTAGAAGCAACGCTACCACACTAAGCCCTTTTCAATGAGTAAATCTGGCTGTTTCCATCCTTTTGCCTACTAATTGCTTTCCACTGTTATTTTATTCAAGTGATTTTCCTGTTTTGAAGTAACTTCACTGTGATTGTAAACTATTGGTGTCCCTGCTTCAACACGGTGCATCTGTAAGAAAGGAGCAGAGGCCGTGACAGGCTTTCAGCACCGACTTGGCTAAAAAGCAAGGAATGTGAAAGCGGCTGAATTTGGACGTTCAATTAGCATCACTTTGCGAAGCCAGAGCAGTCTTCCAAAAAGATGTACTGGCAGCGGTGGGATTCGAACCCATGCCCCCGAAGAGACTGGAGCCTTAATCCAGCGCCTTGGACCGCTCGGCCATGCTACCCTGTGTGCCTACGCTCTCCGGCTCGCTACGACCGGTGGAAAAGTTTCTTTACATTCCTTTTTTCGCCTTCCACCTTCCGGAAGTAGAAGCAACGCTACCACACTAAGCCCTTTTCAATGAGTAAATCTGGCTGTTTCCATCCTTTTGCCTACTAATTGCTTTCCATTGTTATTTTATTCAAGTGATTTTCCTGTTTTGAAGTAACTTCACTGTGATTGTAAACTATTGGTGTCCCTGCTTCAACACGGTGCATCTGTAAGAAAGGAGCAGAGGCCGTGACAGGCTTTCAGCACCGACTTGGCTAAAAAGCAAGGAATGTAAAAGCGGCTGAATTTGGACGTTCATGCAGCATCACTTTGTGCAGCCACAGCAGTCTTCCAAAAAGATGTACTGGTAGCAGTGGGATTCGAACCGACACCCCCGAAGAGACTGGAGCCTTAATCCAGCACCTTGGACCGCTCGGCCATGCTACCCTGTGTGCCTACGCTCTCCAGCTGGCTACGACCGGTGGAAAAGTTTCTTTCCATTCCTTTTTTCGCCTTCCACCTTCCGGAAGTAGAAGCAACGCTACCACACTAAGCCCTTTTCAATGAGTAAATCTGGCTGTTTCCATCCTTTTGCCTACTAATTGCTTTCCACTGTTATTTTATTTAAGTGATTTCCCTGTTTTGAAGTAACTTCACTGTGATTGTAAACTATTGGTGTCCCTGCTTCAACACGGTGCATCTGTAAGAAAGGAGCAGAGGCCGTGACAGGCTTTCAGCACCGACTTGGCTAAAAAGCAAGGAATGTAAAAGCGGCTGAATTTGGACGTTCATGCAGCATCACTTTGCGCAGCCACAGCAGTCTTCCAAAAAGATGTACTGGCAGCAGTGGGATTCGAACCCACGCCCCCGAAGAGACTGGAGCCTTAATCCAGCGCCTTGGACCGCTCGGCCATGCTACCCTGTGTGCCTACGCTCTCCGGCTGGCTACGACTGGTGGAAAAGTTTCTTTCCATTCCTTTTTTCGCATTCCACCTTCCGGAAGTAGAAGCAACGCTACCACACTAAGCCCTTTTCAATGAGTAAATCTGGCTGTTTCCATCCTTTTGCCTACTAATTGCTTTCCACTGTTATTTTATTCAAGTGATTTCCCTGTTTTGAAGTAACTTCACTGTGATTGTAAACTATTGGTGTCCCTGCTTCAACACGGTGCATCTGTAAGAAAGGAGCAGAGGCCGTGACAGGCTTTCAGCACCGACTTGGCTAAAAAGCAAGGAATGTAAAAGCGGCTGAATTTGGACGTTCATGCACCATCACTTTGCGCAGCCACAGCAGTCTTCCAAAAAGATGTACTGGCAGCAGTGGGATTCGAACCCACGCCCCCGAAGAGACTGGAGCCTTAATCCAGCGCCTTGGACCGCTCGGCCATGCTACCCTGTGTGCCTACGCTCTCCGGCTGGCTACGACCGGTGGAAAAGTTTCTTTCCATTCCTTTTTTCGCATTCCACCTTCTGGAAGTAGAAGCAACGCTACCACACTAAGCCCTTTTCATTGAGTAAATCTGGCTGTTTCCATCCTTTTGCCTACTAATTGCTTTCCACTGTTATTTTATTCAAGTGATTTCCCTGTTTTGAAGTAACTTCACTGTGATTGTAAACTATTGGTGTCCCTGCTTCAACACGGTGCATCTGTAAGAAAGGAGCAGAGGCCGTGACAGGCTTTCAGCACCGACTTGGCTAAAAAGCAAGGAATGTAAAAGCGGCTGAATTTGGACGTTCATGCAGCATCACTTTGTGCAGCCACAGCAGTCTTCCAAAAAGATGTACTGGTAGCAGTGGGATTCAAACCGACGCCCCCGAAGAGACTGGAGCCTTAATCCAGCGCCTTGGACCGCTCGGCCATGCTACCCTGTGTGCTTACGCTCTCCGGCTGGCTACGACCGGTGGAAAAGTTTCTTTCCATTCCTTTTTTCGCCTTCCACCTACCGGAAGCAGAAGCAACGCTACCACACTAAGCCCTTTTCAATGAGTAAATCTGGCTGTTTCCATCCTTTTGCCTACTAATTGCTTTCCACTGTTATTTTATTCAAGTGATTTCCCTGTTTTGAAGTAACTTCACTGTGATTGTAAACTATTGGTGTCCCTGCTTCAACACGGTGCATCTGTAAGAAAGGAGCAGAGGCCGTGACAGGCTTTCAGCACCGACTTGGCTAAAAAGCAAGGAATGTAAAAGTGGCTGAATTTGGACGTTCATGCAGCATCACTTTGCGCAGCCACAGCAGTCTTCTAAAAAGATGTACTGGCAGCAGTGGGATTCGAACCCACGCCCGAGAAGAGACTGGAGCCTTAATCCAGCGCTTTGGACCCCTCGGCCATGCTACCCTGTGTGCCTATGCTCTCCGGCTCGCTACCACCGGTGGAAAAGTTTCTTTCCATTCCTTTTTTAGCCTTCCACCTTCCGGAAGTAGAAGCAACGCTACCACACTAAGCCCTTTTCAATGAGTAAATCTGGCTGTTTCCATCCTTTTGCCTACTAATTGCTTTCCACTGTTATTTTATTCAAGTGATTTCCCTGTTTTGAAGTAACTTCACTGTGATTGTAAACTATTGGTGTCCCTGCTTCAACACGGTGCATCTGTAAGAAAGGAGCAGAGGCCGTGACAGGCTTTCAGCACCGACTTGGCTAAAAAGCAAGGAATGTAAAAGCGGCTGAATTTGGACGTTCATGCAGCATCACTTTGCGCAGCCACAGCAGTCTTCTAAAAAGATGTACTGGCAGCAGTGGGATTCGAACCCACGCCCCGAAGAGACTGGAGCCTTAATCCAGCACCTTGGACCGCTCAGCCATGCTACCCTGTGTGCCTACGCTCTCCGGCTCGCTACGACCGGTGGAAAAGTTTCTTCCCATTCCTTTTTTCGCCTTCCACCTTCCGGAAGTAGAAGCAACGCTACCACACTAAGCCCTTTTCAATGAGTAAATCTGGCTGTTTCCATCCTTTTGCCTTCTAAATGCTTTCCAATGTTATTTTATTGTATTCAAGTGATTTTCCTGTTTTGAAGTAACTTCACTGTGATTGTAAACTATTGGTGTCCCTGCTTCAACACGGTGCATCTGTAAGAAAGGAGCAGAGGCCGTGACAGGCTTTCAGCACCGACTTGGCTAAAAAGCAAGGAATGTAAAAGCGGCTGAATTTGGACGTTCATGCAGCATCACTTTGCGCAGCCACAGCAGTCTTCCAAAAAGATGTACTGGCAGCAGTGGGATTCGAACCCACGCCCCCAAAGAGACTGGAGCCTTAATCCAGCGCCTTGGATCGCTTGGCCATGCTACCCTGTGTGCCTACGCTCTCCGGCTCGCTACGACCGGTGGAAAAGTTTCTTTCCATTCCTTTTTTCGCCTTCCACCTTCCGGAAGTAGAAGCAACGCTACCACACTAAGCCCTTTTCAATGAGTAAATCTGGCTGTTTCCATCCTTTTGCCTACTAAATGCTTTCCAATGTTATTTTATTCAAGTGATTTTCCTGTTTTGAAGTAACTTCACTGTGATTGTAAACTATTGGTGTCCCTGCTTCAACACCGTGCATCTTTAAGAAAGGAGCAGAGGCCGTGACAGGCTTTCAGCACCGACTTGGCTAAAAAGCAAGGAATGTGAAAGCGGCTGAATTTGGACGTTCATGCAGCATCACTTTGCGAAGCCAGAGCAGTCTTCCAAAAAGATGTACTGGCAGCGGTGGGATTCGAACCCACGGCCCCAAAGAGAGTGGAGCCTTAATCCAGCGCCTTGGACCGCTCGGCCATGCTACCCTGTATGCCTACGCTCTCCGTCTCGTTACGACCGGTGGAAAAGTTTCTTTCCATTCCTTTTTTCGCCTTCCACCTTCCGGAAATAGAGGCAACGCTACCACACTAAGCCCTTTTCAATGAGTAAAACTGGCTGTTTCCATCCTTTTGCCTACTAAATGCTTTCCAATGTTATTTTATTTTATTCAAGTGATTTTCCTGTTTTGAAGTAACTTCACTGTGATTGTAAACTATTGGCGTCCCTGCTTCAACACGGTGCATCTGTAAGAAGGGAGCAGAGGCCGTGACAGGCTTTCAGCACCGACTTGGCTAAAAAGCAAGGATTGTAAAAGCAGCTGAATTTGGACGTTCATGCAGCATCACTTTGCGCAGCCACAGCAGTCTTCCAAGAAGATATACTGGCAGCAGTGGGATTCGAACCCACGCCCCCGAAGAGACTGGAGCCTTAATCCAGCGCCTTGGACCGCTCGGCCATGCTACCCTGTGTGACTACACTCTCCGGCTGGCTACGACCGGTGGAAAAGTTTCTTTCCATTCCTTTTTTCGCCTTCCACCTTCCGGAAGTAGAAGCAACGCTACCACACTAAGCCCTTTTCAATGAGTAAATCTGGCTGTTTCCATCCTTTTGCCTACTAATTGCTTTCCAATGTTATTTTATTCAAGTGATTTTCCTGTTTTGAAGTAACTTCACTGTGATTGTAAACTATTGGTGTCCCTGCTTCAACACGGTGCATCTGTAAGAAAGGAGTAGAGGCCGTGACAGGCTTTCAGCACCGACTTGGCTAAAAAGCAAGGAATGTAAAAGCGGCTGAATTTGGACGTTCATGCAGCATCACTTTGTGCAGCCACAGCAGTCTTCCAAAAAGATGTACTGGTGGCAGTGGGATTCGAAACGACTCCCCGAAGAGACTGGAGCCTTAATCCAGCGCCTTGGACCGCTCGGCCATGCTACCCTGTGTGCCTACGCTCTCCGGCTCGCTACGACCGGTGGAAAAGTTTCTTTCCATTCCTTTTTTCGCCTTCCACCTTCCGGAAGTAGAAGCAACGCTACCACACTAAGCCCTTTTCAATGAGTAAATCTGGCTGTTTCCATCCTTTTGCCTTCTAAATGCTTTCCAATGTTATTTTATTGTATTCAAGTGATTTTCCTGTTTTGAAGTAACTTCACTGTGATTGTAAACTATTGGTGTCCCTGCTTCAACACGGTGCATCTGTAAGAAAGGAGCAGAGGCCGTGACAGGCTTTCAGCACCGACTTGGCTAAAAAGCAAGGAATGTAAAAGCGGCTGAATTTGGACGTTCATGCAGCATCACTTTGCGCAGCCACAGCAGTCTTCCAAAAAGATGTACTGGCAGCAGTGGGATTCGAACCCACGCCCCCAAAGAGACTGGAGCCTTAATCCAGCGCCTTGGATCGCTTGGCCATGCTACCCTGTGTGCCTACGCTCTCCGGCTCGCTACGACCGGCGGAAAAGTTTCTTTCCATTCCTTTTTTCGCCTTCCACCTTCCGGAAGTAGAAGCAACGCTACCACACTAAGCCCTTTTCAATGAGTAAATCTGGCTGTTTCCATCCTTTTGCCTACTAAATGCTTTCCAGTGTTATTTTATTCAAGTGATTTTCCTGTTTTGAAGTAACTTCACTGTGATTGTAAACTATTGGTGTCCCTGCTTCAACACCGTGCATCTTTAAGAAAGGAGCAGAGGCCGTGACAGGCTTTCAGCACCGACTTGGCTAAAAAGCAAGGAATGTGAAAGCGGCTGAATTTGGACGTTCATGCAGCATCACTTTGCGAAGCCAGAGCAGTCTTCCAAAAAGATGTACTGGCAGCGGTGGGATTCGAACCCACGGCCCCGAAGAGAGTGGAGCCTTAATCCAGCGCCTTGGACCGCTCGGCCATGCTACCCTGTATGCCTACGCTCTCCGTCTCTTTACGACCGGTGGAAAAGTTTCTTTCCATTCCTTTTTTCGCCTTCCACCTTCCGGAAATAGAGGCAACGCTACCACACTAAGCCCTTTTCAATGAGTAAAACTGGCTGTTTCCATCCTTTTGCCTACTAAATGCTTTCCAATGTTATTTTATTTTATTCAAGTGATTTTCCTGTTTTGAAGTAACTTCACTGTGATTGTAAACTATTGGCGTCCCTGCTTCAACACGGTGCATCTGTAAGAAGGGAGCAGAGGCCGTGACAGGCTTTCAGCACCGACTTGGCTAAAAAGCAAGGATTGTAAAAGCAGCTGAATTTGGACGTTCATGCAGCATCACTTTGCGCAGCCACAGCAGTCTTCCAAGAAGATGTACTGGCAGCAGTGGGATTCAAACCCACGCCCCCGAAGAGACTGGAGCCTTAATCCAGCGCCTTGGACCACTCGGCCATGCTACCCTGTGTGCCTACGCTCTCTGGCTGGCTACGACCGGTGGAAAAGTTTCTTTCCATTCCTTTTTTCACCTTCCACCTTCCGGAAGTAGAAGCAACGCTACCACACTAAGCCCTTTTCAATGAGTAAATCTGGCTGTTTCCATCCTTTTGCCTACTAATTGCTTTCCACTGTTATTTTATTCAAGTGATTTCCCTGTTTTGAAGTAACTTCACTGTGATTGTAAACTATTGGTGTCCCTGCTTCAACACGGTGCATCTGTAAGAAAGGAGCAGAGCCCGTGACAGGCTTTCAGCACCGACTTGGCTAAAAAGCAAGGAATGTAAAAGCGGCTGAATTTGGACGTTCATGCAGCATCACTTTGCGCAGCCACAGCAGTCTTCTAAAAAGATGTACTGGCAGCAGTGGGATTCGAACCCACGCCCCCGAAGAGACTGGAGCCTTAATCCAGCGCCTTGGACCGCTCGGCCATGCTACCCTGTGTGCCTACGCTCTCCGGCTCGCTACCACCGGTGGAAAAGTTTCTTTCCATTCCTTTTTTCGCCTTCCACCTTCCGGAAGTAGAAGCAACGCTACCACACTAAGCCCTTTTCAATGAGTAAATCTGGCTGTTTCCATCCTTTTGCCTACTAAATGCTTTCCAATATTATTTTATTTTATTCAAGTGATTTTCCTGTTTTGAAGTAACTTCACTGTGATTGTAAATTATTGGTGTCCCTGCTTCAACACGGTGCATCTGTAAGAAAGGAGCAGAGGCTGTGACAGGCTTTCAGCACCGACTTGGCTAGAAAGCAAGGAATGTAAAAGCGGCTGAATTTGGACATTCATGCAGCATCACTTTGCGCAGCCACAGCAGTCTTCCAAAATTATCTACCTGCAGCGGTGGGATTCGAACCTACGCCCCCGAAGAGACTGGAGCCTTAATCCAGTGCCTTGGACCGCTCGGCCATGCTACCCTGTGTGCCTACGCTCTCCGGCTGGCTACGACCGGTGGAAAAGTTTCTTTCCATTCCTTTTTTCACCTTCCACCTTCCGGAAGTAGAAGCAACGCTACCACACTAAGCCCTTTTCAATGAGTAAACCTGGCTGTTTCCATCCTTTTGCCTACTAAATGCTTTCCAATGTTATTTTATTTTATTCAAGTGATTTCCCTGTTTTGAAGTAACTTCACTGTGATTGTAAACTATTGGTGTCCCTGCTTCAACACAGTGCATCTGTAAGAAAGGAGCAGAGGCCATGACAGGCTTTCAGCACCGACTTGGCTAAAAAGCAAGGAATGTAAAAGCGGCTGAATTTGGACGTTCATGCAGCATCACTTTGCGCAACCACAGCAGTCTTCCAAAAAGATGTACTGGCAACAGTGGGATTCGAACCCACACCCCCGAAGAGACTGGAGCCTTAATCCAGCGCCTTGGACCGCTCGGCCATGCTAACCTGTGTGCCTATGCTCTCCGGCTCGCTACGACCGGTGAAAAAGTTTCTTTCCATTACTTTTTTCGCCTTCCACCTTCCGGAAGTAGAAGCAACGCTAACACACTAAGCCCTTTTCAATGAGTAAATCTGGCTGTTTCCATCCTTTTGCCTACTAAATGCTTTCCAATGTTATTTTATTCAAGTGATTTTCCTGTTTTGAAGTAACTTCACTGTGATTGTAAACTATTGGTGTCCCTGCTTCAACAGGTTGCATCTGTAAGAAAGGAGCAGAGGCCGTGACAGGCTTTCAGCACCGACTTGGCAAAAAAGCAAGAAATGTAAAAGCGGCTGAATTTGGACATTCATGCAGCATCACTTTGCGCAGCCACAGCAGTCTTCCAAAAGATGTACTGGCAGCGGTGGGATTCGAACCCACGCCCCCGAAGAGACTGGAGCCTTAATCCAGCGCCTTGGACCGCTCGGCCACGCTACCCTGTGTACATACGCTTTCCGGCTCACTACGACCGGTGGAAAAGTTTCTTTCCATTCCTTTTTTTCGCCTTCCACCTTCCGGAAGTAGAAGCAACGCTACCACACTAAGCCCTTTTCAATGAGTAAATCTGGCTGTTTTCATCCTTTTGCCTACTAATTGCTTTCCACTGTTATTTTATTCAAGTGATTTCCCTGTTTTGAAGTAACTTCACTGTGATTGTAAACTATTGGTGTCCCTGCTTCAACACGGTGCATCTGTAAGAAAGGAGCAGAGGCCGTGACAGGCTTTCAGCACCGACTTGGCTAAAAAGCAAGGAATGTAAAAGTGGCTGAATTTGGACGTTCATGCAGCATCACTTTGCGCAGCCACAGCAGTCTTCCAATAAGATGTACTGGCAGCAGTGGGATTGGAACCCACGCCCCCAAAGAGACTGGAGCCTTAATCCAGCGCCTTGGACCGCTCGGCCATGCTACCCTGTGTGCCTTCGCTCTCAGGCTGGCTACGAACGGTGGAAAAGTTTCTTTCCATTCCTTTTTTCGCCTTCCACCTTCCGGAAGTAGAAGCAACGCTACCACACTAAGCCCTTTTCAATGAGTAAATCTGGCTGTTTCCATCCTTTTGCCTACTAATTGCTTTCCACTGTTATTTTATTCAAGTGATTTCCCTGTTTTGAAGTAACTTCACTGTGATTGTAAACTATTGGTGTCCCTGCTTCAACACGGTGCATCTGTAAGAAAGGAGCAGAGCCCGTGACAGGCTTTCAGCACCGACTTGGCTAAAAAGCAAGGAATGTAAAAGCGGCTGAATTTGGACGTTCATGCAGCATCACTTTGCGCAGCCACAGCAGTCTTCTAAAAAGATGTACTGGCAGCAGTGGGATTCGAACCCACGCCCCCGAAGAGACTGGAGCCTTAATCCAGCGCCTTGGACCGCTCGGCCATGCTACCCTGTGTGCCTACGCTCTCCGGCTCGCTACCACCGGTGGAAAAGTTTCTTTCCATTCCTTTTTTCGCCTTCCACCTTCCGGAAGTAGAAGCAACGCTACCACACTAAGCCCTTTTCAATGAGTAAATCTGGCTGTTTCCATCCTTTTGCCTACTAAATGCTTTCCAATATTATTTTATTTTATTCAAGTGATTTTCCTGTTTTGAAGTAACTTCACTGTGATTGTAAATTATTGGTGTCCCTGCTTCAACACGGTGCATCTGTAAGAAAGGAGCGGAGGCCATGACAGGCTTTCAGCATCGACTTGGCTAAAAAGCAAGGAATGTAAAAGCGGCTGAATTTGGACGTTCATGCAGCATCACTTTGTGCAGCCACAGCAGTCTTCCAAAAAGATGTACTGGTAGCAGTGGGATTCGAACCGACACCCCCGAAGAGACTGGAGCCTTAATCCAGCACCTTGGACCGCTCGGCCATGCTACCCTGTGTGCCTACGCTCTCCAGCTGGCTACGACCGGTGGAAAAGTTTCTTTCCATTCCTTTTTTCGCCTTCCACCTTCCGGAAGTAGAAGCAACGCTACCACACTAAGCCCTTTTCAATGAGTAAATCTGGCTGTTTCCATCCTTTTGCCTACTAATTGCTTTCCACTGTTATTTTATTTAAGTGATTTCCCTGTTTTGAAGTAACTTCACTGTGATTGTAAACTATTGGTGTCCCTGCTTCAACACGGTGCATCTGTAAGAAAGGAGCAGAGGCCGTGACAGGCTTTCAGCACCGACTTGGCTAAAAAGCAAGGAATGTAAAAGCGGCTGAATTTGGACGTTCATGCAGCATCACTTTGCGCAGCCACAGCAGTCTTCTAAAAAGATGTACTGGCAGCAGTGGGATTCGAACCCACGCCCCCGAAGAGACTGGAGCCTTAATCCAGCGCCTTGGACCGCTCGGCCATGCTACCCTGTGTGCCTACGCTCTCCGGCTCGCTACCACCGGTGGAAAAGTTTCTTTCCATTCCTTTTTTCGCCTTCCACCTTCCGGAAGTAGAAGCAACGCTACCACACTAAGCCCTTTTCAATGAGTAAATCTGGCTGTTTCCATCCTTTTGCCTACTAAATGCTTTCCAATATTATTTTATTTTATTCAAGTGATTTTCCTGTTTTGAAGTAACTTCACTGTGATTGTAAATTATTGGTGTCCCTGCTTCAACACGGTGCATCTGTAAGAAAGGAGCAGAGGCTGTGACAGGCTTTCAGCACCGACTTGGCTAGAAAGCAAGGAATGTAAAAGCGGCTGAATTTGGACATTCATGCAGCATCACTTTGCGCAGCCACAGCAGTCTTCCAAAATTATCTACCTGCAGCGGTGGGATTCGAACCTACGCCCCCGAAGAGACTGGAGCCTTAATCCAGTGCCTTGGACCGCTCGGCCATGCTACCCTGTGTGCCTACGCTCTCCGGCTGGCTACGACCGGTGGAAAAGTTTCTTTCCATTCCTTTTTTCGCCTTCCACCTTCCGGAAGTAGAAGCAACGCTACCACACTAAGCCCTTTTCAATGAGTAAACCTGGCTGTTTCCATCCTTTTGCCTACTAAATGCTTTCCAATGTTATTTTATTTTATTCAAGTGATTTCCCTGTTTTGAAGTAACTTCACTGTGATTGTAAACTATTGGTGTCCCTGCTTCAACACGGTGCATCTGTAAGAAAGGAGCAGAGGCCATGACAGGCTTTCAGCACCGACTTGGCTAAAAAGCAAGGAATGTAAAAGCGGCTGAATTTGGACGTTCATGCAGCATCACTTTGCGCAACCACAGCAGTCTTCCAAAAAGATGTACTGGCAACAGTGGGATTCGAACCCACACCCCCGAAGAGACTGGAGCCTTAATCCAGCGCCTTGGACCGCTCGGCCATGCTAACCTGTGTGCCTATGCTCTCCGGCTCGCTACGACCGGTGAAAAAGTTTCTTTCCATTACTTTTTTCGCCTTCCACCTTCCGGAAGTAGAAGCAACGCTAACACACTAAGCCCTTTTCAATGAGTAAATCTGGCTGTTTCCATCCTTTTGCCTACTAAATGCTTTCCAATGTTATTTTATTCAAGTGATTTTCCTGTTTTGAAGTAACTTCACTGTGATTGTAAACTATTGGTGTCCCTGCTTCAACAGGTTGCATCTGTAAGAAAGGAGCAGAGGCCGTGACAGGCTTTCAGCACCGACTTGGCAAAAAAGCAAGAAATGTAAAAGCGGCTGAATTTGGACATTCATGCAGCATCACTTTGCGCAGCCACAGCAGTCTTCCAAAAGATGTACTGGCAGCGGTGGGATTCGAACCCACGCCCCCGAAGAGACTGGAGCCTTAATCCAGCGCCTTGGACCGCTCGGCCACGCTACCCTGTGTACATACGCTTTCCGGCTCACTACGACCGGTGGAAAAGTTTCTTTCCATTCCTTTTTTTCGCCTTCCACCTTCCGGAAGTAGAAGCAACGCTACCACACTAAGCCCTTTTCAATGAGTAAATCTGGCTGTTTTCATCCTTTTGCCTACTAATTGCTTTCCACTGTTATTTTATTCAAGTGATTTCCCTGTTTTGAAGTAACTTCACTGTGATTGTAAACTATTGGTGTCCCTGCTTCAACACGGTGCATCTGTAAGAAAGGAGCAGAGGCCGTGACAGGCTTTCAGCACCGACTTGGCTAAAAAGCAAGGAATGTAAAAGTGGCTGAATTTGGACGTTCATGCAGCATCACTTTGCGCAGCCACAGCAGTCTTCCAATAAGATGTACTGGCAGCAGTGGGATTGGAACCCACGCCCCCAAAGAGACTGGAGCCTTAATCCAGCGCCTTGGACCGCTCGGCCATGCTACCCTGTGTGCCTTCGCTCTCAGGCTGGCTACGAACGGTGGAAAAGTTTCTTTCCATTCCTTTTTTCGCCTTCCACCTTCCGGAAGTAGAAGCAACGCTACCACACTAAGCCCTTTTCAATGAGTAAATCTGGCTGTTTCCATCCTTTTGCCTACTAATTGCTTTCCACTGTTATTTTATTCAAGTGATTTCCCTGTTTTGAAGTAACTTCACTGTGATTGTAAACTATTGGTGTCCCTGCTTCAACACGGTGCATCTGTAAGAAAGGAGCAGAGCCCGTGACAGGCTTTCAGCACCGACTTGGCTAAAAAGCAAGGAATGTAAAAGCGGCTGAATTTGGACGTTCATGCAGCATCACTTTGCGCAGCCACAGCAGTCTTCTAAAAAGATGTACTGGCAGCAGTGGGATTCGAACCCACGCCCCCGAAGAGACTGGAGCCTTAATCCAGCGCCTTGGACCGCTCGGCCATGCTACCCTGTGTGCCTACGCTCTCCGGCTCGCTACCACCGGTGGAAAAGTTTCTTTCCATTCCTTTTTTCGCCTTCCACCTTCCGGAAGTAGAAGCAACGCTACCACACTAAGCCCTTTTCAATGAGTAAATCTGGCTGTTTCCATCCTTTTGCCTACTAAATGCTTTCCAATATTATTTTATTTTATTCAAGTGATTTTCCTGTTTTGAAGTAACTTCACTGTGATTGTAAATTATTGGTGTCCCTGCTTCAACACGGTGCATCTGTAAGAAAGGAGCGGAGGCCATGACAGGCTTTCAGCATCGACTTGGCTAAAAAGCAAGGAATGTAAAAGCGGCTGAATTTGGACGTTCATGCAGCATCACTTTGTGCAGCCACAGCAGTCTTCCAAAAAGATGTACTGGTAGCAGTGGGATTCGAACCGACACCCCCGAAGAGACTGGAGCCTTAATCCAGCACCTTGGACCGCTCGGCCATGCTACCCTGTGTGCCTACGCTCTCCAGCTGGCTACGACCGGTGGAAAAGTTTCTTTCCATTCCTTTTTTCGCCTTCCACCTTCCGGAAGTAGAAGCAACGCTACCACACTAAGCCCTTTTCAATGAGTAAATCTGGCTGTTTCCATCCTTTTGCCTACTAATTGCTTTCCACTGTTATTTTATTTAAGTGATTTCCCTGTTTTGAAGTAACTTCACTGTGATTGTAAACTATTGGTGTCCCTGCTTCAACACGGTGCATCTGTAAGAAAGGAGCAGAGGCCGTGACAGGCTTTCAGCACCGACTTGGCTAAAAAGCAAGGAATGTAAAAGCGGCTGAATTTGGACGTTCATGCAGCATCACTTTGCGCAGCCACAGCAGTCTTCCAAAAAGATGTACTGGCAGCAGTGGGATTCGAACCCACGCCCCCGAAGAGACTGGAGCCTTAATCCAGCGCCTTGGACCGCTCGGCCATGCTACCCTGTGTGCCTACGCTCTCCGGCTGGCTACGACTGGTGGAAAAGTTTCTTTCCATTCCTTTTTTCGCATTCCACCTTCCGGAAGTAGAAGCAACGCTACCACACTAAGCCCTTTTCAATGAGTAAATCTGGCTGTTTCCATCCTTTTGCCTACTAATTGCTTTCCACTGTTATTTTATTCAAGTGATTTCCCTGTTTTGAAGTAACTTCACTGTGATTGTAAACTATTGGTGTCCCTGCTTCAACACGGTGCATCTGTAAGAAAGGAGCAGAGGCCGTGACAGGCTTTCAGCACCGACTTGGTTAAAAAGCAAGGAATGTAAAAGCGGCTGAATTTGGACGTTCATGCAGCATCACTTTGTGCAGCCACAGCAGTCTTCCAAAATGATGTACTGGTAGCAGTGGGATTCGAACCGAAACCCCCGAAGAGACTGGAGCCTTAATCCAGCACCTTGGACCGCTCGGCCATGCTACCCTGTGTGCCTACGCTCTCCAGCTGGCTACGACCGGTGGAAAAGTTTCTTTCCATTCCTTTTTTCGCCTTCCACCTTCCGGAAGTAGAAGCAACGCTACCACACTAAGCCCTTTTCAATAAGTAAATCTGGCTGTTTCCATCCTTTTGCCTACTAATTGCTTTCCACTGTTATTTTATTTAAGTGATTTCCCTGTTTTGAAGTAACTTCACTGTGATTGTAAACTATTGGTGTCCCTGCTTCAACACGGTGCATCTGTAAGAAAGGAGCAGAGGCCGTGACAGGCTTTCAGCACCGACTTGGCTAAAAAGCAAGGAATGTAAAAGCGGCTGAATTTGGACGTTCATGCAGCATCACTTTGCGCAGCCACAGCAGTCTTCCAAAAAGATGTACTGGCAGCAGTGGGATTCGAACCCACGCCCCCGAAGAGACTGGAGCCTTAATCCAGCGCCTTGGACCGCTCGGCCATGCTACCCTGTGTGCCTACGCTCTCCGGCTGGCTACGACTGGTGGAAAAGTTTCTTTCCATTCCTTTTTTCGCATTCCACCTTCCGGAAGTAGAAGCAACGCTACCACACTAAGCCCTTTTCAATGAGTAAATCTGGCTGTTTCCATCCTTTTGCCTACTAATTGCTTTCCACTGTTATTTTATTCAAGTGATTTCCCTGTTTTGAAGTAACTTCACTGTGATTGTAAACTATTGGTGTCCCTGCTTCAACACGGTGCATCTGTAAGAAAGGAGCAGAGGCCGTGACAGGCTTTCAGCACCGACTTGGCTAAAAAGCAAGGAATGTAAAAGCGGCTGAATTTGGACGTTCATGCACCATCACTTTGCGCAGCCACAGCAGTCTTCCAAAAAGATGTACTGGCAGCAGTGGGATTCGAACCCACGCCCCCGAAGAGACTGGAGCCTTAATCCAGCGCCTTGGACCGCTCGGCCATGCTACCCTGTGTGCCTACGCTCTCCGGCTGGCTACGACCGGTGGAAAAGTTTCTTTCCATTCCTTTTTTCGCATTCCACCTTCTGGAAGTAGAAGCAACGCTACCACACTAAGCCCTTTTCAATGAGTAAATCTGGCTGTTTCCATCCTTTTGCCTACTAATTGCTTTCCACTGTTATTTTATTCAAGTGATTTCCCTGTTTTGAAGTAACTTCACTGTGATTGTAAACTATTGGTGTCCCTGCTTCAACACGGTGCATCTGTAAGAAAGGAGCAGAGGCCGTGACAGGCTTTCAGCACCGACTTGGCTAAAAAGCAAGGAATGTAAAAGCGGCTGAATTTGGACGTTCATGCAGCATCACTTTGTGCAGCCACAGCAGTCTTCCAAAAAGATGTACTGGTAGCAGTGGGATTCAAACCGACGCCCCCGAAGAGACTGGAGCCTTAATCCAGCGCCTTGGACCGCTCGGCCATGCTACCCTGTGTGCTTACGCTCTCCGGCTGGCTACGACCGGTGGAAAAGTTTCTTTCCATTCCTTTTTTCGCCTTCCACCTACCGGAAGCAGAAGCAACGCTACCACACTAAGCCCTTTTCAATGAGTAAATCTGGCTGTTTCCATCCTTTTGCCTACTAATTGCTTTCCACTGTTATTTTATTCAAGTGATTTCCCTGTTTTGAAGTAACTTCACTGTGATTGTAAACTATTGGTGTCCCTGCTTCAACACGGTGCATCTGTAAGAAAGGAGCAGAGGCCGTGACAGGCTTTCAGCACCGACTTGGCTAAAAAGCAAGGAATGTAAAAGTGGCTGAATTTGGACGTTCATGCAGCATCACTTTGCGCAGCCACAGCAGTCTTCTAAAAAGATGTACTGGCAGCAGTGGGATTCGAACCCACGCCCCAGAAGAGACTGGAGCCTTAATCCAGCGCTTTGGACCCCTCGGCCATGCTACCCTGTGTGCCTACGCTCTCCGGCTCGCTACCACCGGTGGAAAAGTTTCTTTCCATTCCTTTTTTAGCCTTCCACCTTCCGGAAGTAGAAGCAACGCTACCACACTAAGCCCTTTTCAATGAGTAAATCTGGCTGTTTCCATCCTTTTGCCTACTAATTGCTTTCCACTGTTATTTTATTCAAGTGATTTCCCTGTTTTGAAGTAACTTCACTGTGATTGTAAACTATTGGTGTCCCTGCTTCAACACGGTGCATCTGTAAGAAAGGAGCAGAGGCCGTGACAGGCTTTCAGCACCGACTTGGCTAAAAAGCAAGGAATGTAAAAGCGGCTGAATTTGGACGTTCATGCAGCATCACTTTGCGCAGCCACAGCAGTCTTCTAAAAAGATGTACTGGCAGCAGTGGGATTCGAACCCACGCCCCGAAGAGACTGGAGCCTTAATCCAGCACCTTGGACCGCTCAGCCATGCTACCCTGTGTGCCTACGCTCTCCGGCTCGCTACGACCGGTGGAAAAGTTTCTTTCCATTCCTTTTTTCGCCTTCCACCTTCCGGAAGTAGAAGCAACGCTACCACACTAAGCCCTTTTCAATGAGTAAATCTGGCTGTTTCCATCCTTTTGCCTTCTAAATGCTTTCCAATGTTATTTTATTGTATTCAAGTGATTTTCCTGTTTTGAAGTAACTTCACTGTGATTGTAAACTATTGGTGTCCCTGCTTCAACACGGTGCATCTGTAAGAAAGGAGCAGAGGCCGTGACAGGCTTTCAGCACCGACTTGGCTAAAAAGCAAGGAATGTAAAAGCGGCTGAATTTGGACGTTCATGCAGCATCACTTTGCGCAGCCACAGCAGTCTTCCAAAAAGATGTACTGGCAGAAGTGGGATTCGAACCCACGCCCCCAAAGAGACTGGAGCCTTAATCCAGCGCCTTGGATCGCTTGGCCATGCTACCCTGTGTGCCTACGCTCTCCGGCTCGCTACGACCGGTGGAAAAGTTTCTTTCCATTCCTTTTTTCGCCTTCCACCTTCCGGAAGTAGAAGCAACGCTACCACACTAAGCCCTTTTCAATGAGTAAATCTGGCTGTTTCCATCCTTTTGCCTACTAAATGCTTTCCAATGTTATTTTATTCAAGTGATTTTCCTGTTTTGAAGTAACTTCACTGTGATTGTAAACTATTGGTGTCCCTGCTTCAACACCGTGCATCTTTAAGAAAGGAGCAGAGGCCGTGACAGGCTTTCAGCACCGACTTGGCTAAAAAGCAAGGAATGTGAAAGCGGCTGAATTTGGACGTTCATGCAGCATCACTTTGCGAAGCCAGAGCAGTCTTCCAAAAAGATGTACTGGCAGCGGTGGGATTCGAACCCACGGCCCCAAAGAGAGTGGAGCCTTAATCCAGCGCCTTGGACCGCTCGGCCATGCTACCCTGTATGCCTACGCTCTCCGTCTCGTTACGACCGGTGGAAAAGTTTCTTTCCATTCCTTTTTTCGCCTTCCACCTTCCGGAAATAGAGGCAACGCTACCACACTAAGCCCTTTTCAATGAGTAAAACTGGCTGTTTCCATCCTTTTGCCTACTAAATGCTTTCCAATGTTATTTTATTTTATTCAAGTGATTTTCCTGTTTTGAAGTAACTTCACTGTGATTGTAAACTATTGGCGTCCCTGCTTCAACACGGTGCATCTGTAAGAAGGGAGCAGAGGCCGTGACAGGCTTTCAGCACCGACTTGGCTAAAAAGCAAGGATTGTAAAAGCAGCTGAATTTGGACGTTCATGCAGCATCACTTTGCGCAGCCACAGCAGTCTTCCAAGAAGATATACTGGCAGCAGTGGGATTCGAACCCACGCCCCCGAAGAGACTGGAGCCTTAATCCAGCGCCTTGGACCGCTCGGCCATGCTACCCTGTGTGACTACACTCTCCGGCTGGCTACGACCGGTGGAAAAGTTTCTTTCCATTCCTTTTTTCGCCTTCCACCTTCCGGAAGTAGAAGCAACGCTACCACACTAAGCCCTTTTCAATGAGTAAATCTGGCTGTTTCCATCCTTTTGCCTACTAATTGCTTTCCAATGTTATTTTATTCAAGTGATTTTCCTGTTTTGAAGTAACTTCACTGTGATTGTAAACTATTGGTGTCCCTGCTTCAACACGGTGCATCTGTAAGAAAGGAGTAGAGGCCGTGACAGGCTTTCAGCACCGACTTGGCTAAAAAGCAAGGAATGTAAAAGCGGCTGAATTTGGACGTTCATGCAGCATCACTTTGTGCAGCCACAGCAGTCTTCCAAAAAGATGTACTGGTGGCAGTGGGATTCAAAACGACTCCCCGAAGAGACTGGAGCCTTAATCCAGCGCCTTGGACCGCTCGGCCATGCTACCCTGTGTGCCTACGCTCTCCGGCTCGCTACGACCGGTGGAAAAGTTTCTTTCCATTCCTTTTTTCGCCTTCCACCTTCCGGAAGTAGAAGCAACGCTACCACACTAAGCCCTTTTCAATGAGTAAATCTGGCTGTTTCCATCCTTTTGCCTTCTAAATGCTTTCCAATGTTATTTTATTGTATTCAAGTGATTTTCCTGTTTTGAAGTAACTTCACTGTGATTGTAAACTATTGGTGTCCCTGCTTCAACACGGTGCATCTGTAAGAAAGGAGCAGAGGCCGTGACAGGCTTTCAGCACCGACTTGGCTAAAAAGCAAGGAATGTAAAAGCGGCTGAATTTGGACGTTCATGCAGCATCACTTTGCGCAGCCACAGCAGTCTTCCAAAAAGATGTACTGGCAGCAGTGGGATTCGAACCCACGCCCCCAAAGAGACTGGAGCCTTAATCCAGCGCCTTGGATCGCTTGGCCATGCTACCCTGTGTGCCTACGCTCTCCGGCTCGCTACGACCGGCGGAAAAGTTTCTTTCCATTCCTTTTTTCGCCTTCCACCTTCCGGAAGTAGAAGCAACGCTACCACACTAAGCCCTTTTCAATGAGTAAATCTGGCTGTTTCCATCCTTTTGCCTACTAAATGCTTTCCAGTGTTATTTTATTCAAGTGATTTTCCTGTTTTGAAGTAACTTCACTGTGATTGTAAACTATTGGTGTCCCTGCTTCAACACCGTGCATCTTTAAGAAAGGAGCAGAGGCCGTGACAGGCTTTCAGCACCGACTTGGCTAAAAAGCAAGGAATGTGAAAGCGGCTGAATTTGGACGTTCATGCAGCATCACTTTGCGAAGCCAGAGCAGTCTTCCAAAAAGATGTACTGGCAGCGGTGGGATTCGAACCCACGGCCCCGAAGAGAGTGGAGCCTTAATCCAGCGCCTTGGACCGCTCGGCCATGCTACCCTGTATGCCTACGCTCTCCGTCTCTTTACGACCGGTGGAAAAGTTTCTTTCCATTCCTTTTTTCGCCTTCCACCTTCCGGAAATAGAGGCAACGCTACCACACTAAGCCCTTTTCAATGAGTAAAACTGGCTGTTTCCATCCTTTTGCCTACTAAATGCTTTCCAATGTTATTTTATTTTATTCAAGTGATTTTCCTGTTTTGAAGTAACTTCACTGTGATTGTAAACTATTGGCGTCCCTGCTTCAACACGGTGCATCTGTAAGAAGGGAGCAGAGGCCGTGACAGGCTTTCAGCACCGACTTGGCTAAAAAGCAAGGATTGTAAAAGCAGCTGAATTTGGACGTTCATGCAGCATCACTTTGCGCAGCCACAGCAGTCTTCCAAGAAGATGTACTGGCAGCAGTGGGATTCAAACCCACGCCCCCGAAGAGACTGGAGCCTTAATCCAGCGCCTTGGACCACTCGGCCATGCTACCCTGTGTGCCTACGCTCTCTGGCTGGCTACGACCGGTGGAAAAGTTTCTTTCCATTCCTTTTTTCACCTTCCACCTTCCGGAAGTAGAAGCAACGCTACCACACTAAGCCCTTTTCAATGAGTAAATCTGGCTGTTTCCATCCTTTTGCCTACTAATTGCTTTCCACTGTTATTTTATTCAAGTGATTTCCCTGTTTTGAAGTAACTTCACTGTGATTGTAAACTATTGGTGTCCCTGCTTCAACACGGTGCATCTGTAAGAAAGGAGCAGAGCCCGTGACAGGCTTTCAGCACCGACTTGGCTAAAAAGCAAGGAATGTAAAAGCGGCTGAATTTGGACGTTCATGCAGCATCACTTTGCGCAGCCACAGCAGTCTTCTAAAAAGATGTACTGGCAGCAGTGGGATTCGAACCCACGCCCCCGAAGAGACTGGAGCCTTAATCCAGCGCCTTGGACCGCTCGGCCATGCTACTCTGTGTGCCTACACTCTCCGGCTCGCTACCACCGGTGGAAAAGTTTCTTTCCATTCCTTTTTTCGCCTTCCACCTTCCGGAAGTAGAAGCAACGCTACCACACTAAGCCCTTTTCAATGAGTAAATCTGGCTGTTTCCATCCTTTTGCCTACTAAATGCTTTCCAATATTATTTTATTTTATTCAAGTGATTTTCCTGTTTTGAAGTAACTTCACTGTGATTGTAAATTATTGGTGTCCCTGCTTCAACACGGTGCATCTGTAAGAAAGGAGCAGAGGCTGTGACAGGCTTTCAGCACCGACTTGGCTAGAAAGCAAGGAATGTAAAAGCGGCTGAATTTGGACATTCATGCAGCATCACTTTGCGCAGCCACAGCAGTCTTCCAAAATTATCTACCTGCAGCAGTGGGATTCGAACCTACGCCCCCGAAGAGACTGGAGCCTTAATCCAGTGCCTTGGACCGCTCGGCCATGCTACCCTGTGTGCCTACGCTCTCCGGCTGGCTACGACCGGTGGAAAAGTTTCTTTCCATTCCTTTTTTCGCCTTCCACCTTCCGGAAGTAGAAGCAACGCTACCACACTAAGCCCTTTTCAATGAGTAAACCTGGCTGTTTCCATCCTTTTGCCTACTAAATGCTTTCCAATGTTATTTTATTTTATTCAAGTGATTTCCCTGTTTTGAAGTAACTTCACTGTGATTGTAAACTATTGGTGTCCCTGCTTCAACACGGTGCATCTGTAAGAAAGGAGCAGAGGCCATGACAGGCTTTCAGCACCGACTTGGCTAAAAAGCAAGGAATGTAAAAGCGGCTGAATTTGGACGTTCATGCAGCATCACTTTGCGCAACCACAGCAGTCTTCCAAAAAGATGTACTGGCAACAGTGGGATTCGAACCCACACCCCCGAAGAGACTGGAGCCTTAATCCAGCGCCTTGGACCGCTCGGCCATGCTAACCTGTGTGCCTATGCTCTCCGGCTCGCTACGACCGGTGAAAAAGTTTCTTTCCATTACTTTTTTCGCCTTCCACCTTCCGGAAGTAGAAGCAACGCTAACACACTAAGCCCTTTTCAATGAGTAAATCTGGCTGTTTCCATCCTTTTGCCTACTAAATGCTTTCCAATGTTATTTTATTCAAGTGATTTTCCTGTTTTGAAGTAACTTCACTGTGATTGTAAACTATTGGTGTCCCTGCTTCAACAGGTTGCATCTGTAAGAAAGGAGCAGAGGCCGTGACAGGCTTTCAGCACCGACTTGGCAAAAAAGCAAGAAATGTAAAAGCGGCTGAATTTGGACATTCATGCAGCATCACTTTGCGCAGCCACAGCAGTCTTCCAAAAGATGTACTGGCAGCGGTGGGATTCGAACCCACGCCCCCGAAGAGACTGGAGCCTTAATCCAGCGCCTTGGACCGCTCGGCCACGCTACCCTGTGTACATACGCTTTCCGGCTCACTACGACCGGTGGAAAAGTTTCTTTCCATTCCTTTTTTTCGCCTTCCACCTTCCGGAAGTAGAAGCAACGCTACCACACTAAGCCCTTTTCAATGAGTAAATCTGGCTGTTTTCATCCTTTTGCCTACTAATTGCTTTCCACTGTTATTTTATTCAAGTGATTTCCCTGTTTTGAAGTAACTTCACTGTGATTGTAAACTATTTGTGTCCCTGCTTCAACACGGTGCATCTGTAAGAAAGGAGCAGAGGCCGTGACAGGCTTTCAGCACCGACTTGGCTAAAAAGCAAGGAATGTAAAAGTGGCTGAATTTGGACGTTCATGCAGCATCACTTTGCGCAGCCACAGCAGTCTTCCAATAAGATGTACTGGCAGCAGTGGGATTGGAACCCACGCCCCCAAAGAGACTGGAGCCTTAATCCAGCGCCTTGGACCGCTCGGCCATGCTACCCTGTGTGCCTTCGCTCTCAGGCTGGCTACGAACGGTGGAAAAGTTTCTTTCCATTCCTTTTTTCGCCTTCCACCTTCCGGAAGTAGAAGCAACGCTACCACACTAAGCCCTTTTCAATGAGTAAATCTGGCTGTTTCCATCCTTTTGCCTACTAATTGCTTTCCACTGTTATTTTATTCAAGTGATTTCCCTGTTTTGAAGTAACTTCACTGTGATTGTAAACTATTGGTGTCCCTGCTTCAACACGGTGGATCTGTAAGAAAGGAGCAGAGCCCGTGACAGGCTTTCAGCACCGACTTGGCTAAAAAGCAAGGAATGTAAAAGCGGCTGAATTTGGACGTTCATGCAGCATCACTTTGCGCAGCCACAGCAGTCTTCTAAAAAGATGTACTGGCAGCAGTGGGATTCGAACCCACGCCCCCGAAGAGACTGGAGCCTTAATCCAGCGCCTTGGACCGCTCGGCCATGCTACCCTGTGTGCCTACGCTCTCCGGCTCGCTACCACCGGTGGAAAAGTTTCTTTCCATTCCTTTTTTCGCCTTCCACCTTCCGGAAGTAGAAGCAACGCTACCACACTAAGCCCTTTTCAATGAGTAAATCTGGCTGTTTCCATCCTTTTGCCTACTAAATGCTTTCCAATATTATTTTATTTTATTCAAGTGATTTTCCTGTTTTGAAGTAACTTCACTGTGATTGTAAATTATTGGTGTCCCTGCTTCAACACGGTGCATCTGTAAGAAAGGAGCGGAGGCCATGACAGGCTTTCAGCATCGACTTGGCTAAAAAGCAAGGAATGTAAAAGCGGCTGAATTTGGACGTTCATGCAGCATCACTTTGTGCAGCCACAGCAGTCTTCCAAAAAGATGTACTGGTAGCAGTGGGATTCGAACCGACACCCCCGAAGAGACTGGAGCCTTAATCCAGCACCTTGGACCGCTCGGCCATGCTACCCTGTGTGCCTACGCTCTCCAGCTGGCTACGACCGGTGGAAAAGTTTCTTTCCATTCCTTTTTTCGCCTTCCACCTTCCGGAAGTAGAAGCAACGCTACCACACTAAGCCCTTTTCAATGAGTAAATCTGGCTGTTTCCATCCTTTTGCCTACTAATTGCTTTCCACTGTTATTTTATTTAAGTGATTTCCCTGTTTTGAAGTAACTTCACTGTGATTGTAAACTATTGGTGTCCCTGCTTCAACACGGTGCATCTGTAAGAAAGGAGCAGAGGCCGTGACAGGCTTTCAGCACCGACTTGGCTAAAAAGCAAGGAATGTAAAAGCGGCTGAATTTGGACGTTCATGCAGCATCACTTTGCGCAGCCACAGCAGTCTTCCAAAAAGATGTACTGGCAGCAGTGGGATTCGAACCCACGCCCCCAAAGAGACTGGAGCCTTAATCCAGCGCCTTGGACCGCTCGGCCATGCTACCCTGTGTGCCTACGCTCTCCGGCTGGCTACGACTGGTGGAAAAGTTTCTTTCCATTCCTTTTTTCGCATTCCACCTTCCGGAAGTAGAAGCAACGCTACCACACTAAGCCCTTTTCAATGAGTAAATCTGGCTGTTTCCATCCTTTTGCCTACTAATTGCTTTCCACTGTTATTTTATTCAAGTGATTTCCCTGTTTTGAAGTAACTTCACTGTGATTGTAAACTATTGGTGTCCCTGCTTCAACACGGTGCATCTGTAAGAAAGGAGCAGAGGCCGTGACAGGCTTTCAGCACCGACTTGGCTAAAAAGCAAGGAATGTAAAAGCGGCTGAATTTGGACGTTCATGCAGCATCACTTTGTGCAGCCACAGCAGTCTTCCAAAAAGATGTACTGGTAGCAGTGGGATTCGAACCGACACCCCCGAAGAGACTGGAGCCTTAATCCAGCACCTTGGACCGCTCGGCCATGCTACCCTGTGTGCCTACGCTCTCCAGCTGGCTACGACCGGTGGAAAAGTTTCTTTCCATTCCTTTTTTCGCCTTCCACCTTCCGGAAGTAGAAGCAACGCTACCACACTAAGCCCTTTTCAATGAGTAAATCTGGCTGTTTCCATCCTTTTGCCTACTAATTGCTTTCCACTGTTATTTTATTTAAGTGATTTCCCTGTTTTGAAGTAACTTCACTGTGATTGTAAACTATTGGTGTCCCTGCTTCAACACGGTGCATCTGTAAGAAAGGAGCAGAGGCCGTGACAGGCTTTCAGCACCGACTTGGCTAAAAAGCAAGGAATGTAAAAGCGGCTGAATTTGGACGTTCATGCAGCATCACTTTGCGCAGCCACAGCAGTCTTCCAAAAAGATGTACTGGCAGCAGTGGGATTCGAACCCACGCCCCCGAAGAGACTGGAGCCTTAATCCAGCGCCTTGGACCGCTCGGCCATGCTACCCTGTGTGCCTACGCTCTCCGGCTGGCTACGACTGGTGGAAAAGTTTCTTTCCATTCCTTTTTTCGCATTCCACCTTCCGGAAGTAGAAGCAACGCTACCACACTAAGCCCTTTTCAATGAGTAAATCTGGCTGTTTCCATCCTTTTGCCTACTAATTGCTTTCCACTGTTATTTTATTCAAGTGATTTCCCTGTTTTGAAGTAACTTCACTGTGATTGTAAACTATTGGTGTCCCTGCTTCAACACGGTGCATCTGTAAGAAAGGAGCAGAGGCCGTGACAGGCTTTCAGCACCGACTTGGCTAAAAAGCAAGGAATGTAAAAGCGGCTGAATTTGGACGTTCATGCACCATCACTTTGCGCAGCCACAGCAGTCTTCCAAAAAGATGTACTGGTAGCAGTGGGATTCGAAACCACGCCCCCGAAGAGACTGGAGCCTTAATCCAGCGCCTTGGACCGCTCGGCCATGCTACCCTGTGTGCCTACGCTCTCCGGCTGGCTACGACCGGTGGAAAAGTTTCTTTCCATTCCTTTTTTCGCATTCCACCTTCTGGAAGTAGAAGCAACGCTACCACACTAAGCCCTTTTCAATGAGTAAATCTGGCTGTTTCCATCCTTTTGCCTACTAATTGCTTTCCACTGTTATTTTATTCAAGTGATTTCCCTGTTTTGAAGTAACTTCACTGTGATTGTAAACTATTGGTGTCCCTGCTTCAACACGGTGCATCTGTAAGAAAGGAGCAGAGGCCGTGACAGGCTTTCAGCACCGACTTGGCTAAAAAGCAAGGAATGTAAAAGCGGCTGAATTTGGACGTTCATGCAGCATCACTTTGTGCAGCCACAGCAGTCTTCCAAAAAGATGTACTGGTAGCAGTGGGATTCAAACCGACGCCCCCGAAGAGACTGGAGCCTTAATCCAGCGCCTTGGACCGCTCGGCCATGCTACCCTGTGTGCTTACGCTCTCCGGCTGGCTACGACCGGTGGAAAAGTTTCTTTCCATTCCTTTTTTCGCCTTCCACCTACCGGAAGCAGAAGCAACGCTACCACACTAAGCCCTTTTCAATGAGTAAATCTGGCTGTTTCCATCCTTTTGCCTACTAATTGCTTTCCACTGTTATTTTATTCAAGTGATTTCCCTGTTTTGAAGTAACTTCACTGTGATTGTAAACTATTGGTGTCCCTGCTTCAACACGGTGCATCTGTAAGAAAGGAGCAGAGGCCGTGACAGGCTTTCAGCACCGACTTGGCTAAAACCCTGTGTGCCTACGCTCTCCGGCTCGCTACCACCGGTGGAAAAGTTTCTTTCCATTCCTTTTTTCGCCTTCCACCTTCCGGAAGTAGAAGCAACGCTACCACACTAAGCCCTTTTCAATGAGTAAATCTGGCTGTTTCCATCCTTTTGCCTACTAAATGCTTTCCAATATTATTTTATTTTATTCAAGTGATTTTCCTGTTTTGAAGTAACTTCACTGTGATTGTAAATTATTGGTGTCCCTGCTTCAACACGGTGCATCTGTAAGAAAGGAGCGGAGGCCATGACAGGCTTTCAGCATCGACTTGGCTAAAAAGCAAGGAATGTAAAAGCGGCTGAATTTGGACGTTCATGCAGCATCACTTTGTGCAGCCACAGCAGTCTTCCAAAAAGATGTACTGGTAGCAGTGGGATTCGAACCGACACCCCCGAAGAGACTGGAGCCTTAATCCAGCACCTTGGACCGCTCGGCCATGCTACCCTGTGTGCCTACGCTCTCCAGCTGGCTACGACCGGTGGAAAAGTTTCTTTCCATTCCTTTTTTCGCCTTCCACCTTCCGGAAGTAGAAGCAACGCTACCACACTAAGCCCTTTTCAATGAGTAAATCTGGCTGTTTCCATCCTTTTGCCTACTAATTGCTTTCCACTGTTATTTTATTTAAGTGATTTCCCTGTTTTGAAGTAACTTCACTGTGATTGTAAACTATTGGTGTCCCTGCTTCAACACGGTGCATCTGTAAGAAAGGAGCAGAGGCCGTGACAGGCTTTCAGCACCGACTTGGCTAAAAAGCAAGGAATGTAAAAGCGGCTGAATTTGGACGTTCATGCAGCATCACTTTGCGCAGCCACAGCAGTCTTCCAAAAAGATGTACTGGCAGCAGTGGGATTCGAACCCACGCCCCCGAAGAGACTGGAGCCTTAATCCAGCGCCTTGGACCGCTCGGCCATGCTACCCTGTGTGCCTACGCTCTCCGGCTGGCTACGACTGGTGGAAAAGTTTCTTTCCATTCCTTTTTTCGCATTCCACCTTCCGGAAGTAGAAGCAACGCTACCACACTAAGCCCTTTTCAATGAGTAAATCTGGCTGTTTCCATCCTTTTGCCTACTAATTGCTTTCCACTGTTATTTTATTCAAGTGATTTCCCTGTTTTGAAGTAACTTCACTGTGATTGTAAACTATTGGTGTCCCTGCTTCAACACGGTGCATCTGTAAGAAAGGAGCAGAGGCCGTGACAGGCTTTCAGCACCGACTTGGCTAAAAAGCAAGGAATGTAAAAGCGGCTGAATTTGGACGTTCATGCAGCATCACTTTGTGCAGCCACAGCAGTCTTCCAAAAAGATGTACTGGTAGCAGTGGGATTCGAACCGACACCCCCGAAGAGACTGGAGCCTTAATCCAGCACCTTGGACCGCTCGGCCATGCTACCCTGTGTGCCTACGCTCTCCAGCTGGCTACGACCGGTGGAAAAGTTTCTTTCCATTCCTTTTTTCGCCTTCCACCTTCCGGAAGTAGAAGCAACGCTACCACACTAAGCCCTTTTCAATGAGTAAATCTGGCTGTTTCCATCCTTTTGCCTACTAATTGCTTTCCACTGTTATTTTATTTAAGTGATTTCCCTGTTTTGAAGTAACTTCACTGTGATTGTAAACTATTGGTGTCCCTGCTTCAACACGGTGCATCTGTAAGAAAGGAGCAGAGGCCGTGACAGGCTTTCAGCACCGACTTGGCTAAAAAGCAAGGAATGTAAAAGCGGCTGAATTTGGACGTTCATGCAGCATCACTTTGCGCAGCCACAGCAGTCTTCCAAAAAGATGTACTGGCAGCAGTGGGATTCGAACCCACGCCCCCGAAGAGACTGGAGCCTTAATCCAGCGCCTTGGACCGCTCGGCCATGCTACCCTGTGTGCCTACGCTCTCCGGCTGGCTACGACTGGTGGAAAAGTTTCTTTCCATTCCTTTTTTCGCATTCCACCTTCCGGAAGTAGAAGCAACGCTACCACACTAAGCCCTTTTCAATGAGTAAATCTGGCTGTTTCCATCCTTTTGCCTACTAATTGCTTTCCACTGTTATTTTATTCAAGTGATTTCCCTGTTTTGAAGTAACTTCACTGTGATTGTAAACTATTGGTGTCCCTGCTTCAACACGGTGCATCTGTAAGAAAGGAGCAGAGGCCGTGACAGGCTTTCAGCACCGACTTGGCTAAAAAGCAAGGAATGTAAAAGCGGCTGAATTTGGACGTTCATGCACCATCACTTTGCGCAGCCACAGCAGTCTTCCAAAAAGATGTACTGGTAGCAGTGGGATTCGAAACCACGCCCCCGAAGAGACTGGAGCCTTAATCCAGCGCCTTGGACCGCTCGGCCATGCTACCCTGTGTGCCTACGCTCTCCGGCTGGCTACGACCGGTGGAAAAGTTTCTTTCCATTCCTTTTTTCGCATTCCACCTTCTGGAAGTAGAAGCAACGCTACCACACTAAGCCCTTTTCAATGAGTAAATCTGGCTGTTTCCATCCTTTTGCCTACTAATTGCTTTCCACTGTTATTTTATTCAAGTGATTTCCCTGTTTTGAAGTAACTTCACTGTGATTGTAAACTATTGGTGTCCCTGCTTCAACACGGTGCATCTGTAAGAAAGGAGCAGAGGCCGTGACAGGCTTTCAGCACCGACTTGGCTAAAAAGCAAGGAATGTAAAAGCGGCTGAATTTGGACGTTCATGCAGCATCACTTTGTGCAGCCACAGCAGTCTTCCAAAAAGATGTACTGGTAGCAGTGGGATTCAAACCGACGCCCCCGAAGAGACTGGAGCCTTAATCCAGCGCCTTGGACCGCTCGGCCATGCTACCCTGTGTGCTTACGCTCTCCGGCTGGCTACGACCGGTGGAAAAGTTTCTTTCCATTCCTTTTTTCGCCTTCCACCTACCGGAAGCAGAAGCAACGCTACCACACTAAGCCCTTTTCAATGAGTAAATCTGGCTGTTTCCATCCTTTTGCCTACTAATTGCTTTCCACTGTTATTTTATTCAAGTGATTTCCCTGTTTTGAAGTAACTTCACTGTGATTGTAAACTATTGGTGTCCCTGCTTCAACACGGTGCATCTGTAAGAAAGGAGCAGAGGCCGTGACAGGCTTTCAGCACCGACTTGGCTAAAAAGCAAGGAATGTAAAAGTGGCTGAATTTGGACGTTCATGCAGCATCACTTTGCGCAGCCACAGCAGTCTTCTAAAAAGATGTACTGGCAGCAGTGGGATTCGAACCCACGCCCCAGAAGAGACTGGAGCCTTAATCCAGCGCTTTGGACCCCTCGGCCATGCTACCCTGTGTGCCTACGCTCTCCGGCTCGCTACCACCGGTGGAAAAGTTTCTTTCCATTCCTTTTTTAGCCTTCCACCTTCCGGAAGTAGAAGCAACGCTACCACACTAAGCCCTTTTCAATGAGTAAATCTGGCTGTTTCCATCCTTTTGCCTACTAATTGCTTTCCACTGTTATTTTATTCAAGTGATTTCCCTGTTTTGAAGTAACTTCACTGTGATTGTAAACTATTGGTGTCCCTGCTTCAACACGGTGCATCTGTAAGAAAGGAGCAGAGGCCGTGACAGGCTTTCAGCACCGACTTGGCTAAAAAGCAAGGAATGTAAAAGCGGCTGAATTTGGACGTTCATGCAGCATCACTTTGCGCAGCCACAGCAGTCTTCTAAAAAGATGTACTGGCAGCAGTGGGATTCGAACCCACGCCCCGAAGAGACTGGAGCCTTAATCCAGCACCTTGGACCGCTCAGCCATGCTACCCTGTGTGCCTACGCTCTCCGGCTCGCTACGACCGGTGGAAAAGTTTCTTTCCATTCCTTTTTTCGCCTTCCACCTTCCGGAAGTAGAAGCAACGCTACCACACTAAGCCCTTTTCAATGAGTAAATCTGGCTGTTTCCATCCTTTTGCCTTCTAAATGCTTTCCAATGTTATTTTATTGTATTCAAGTGATTTTCCTGTTTTGAAGTAACTTCACTGTGATTGTAAACTATTGGTGTCCCTGCTTCAACACGGTGCATCTGTAAGAAAGGAGCAGAGGCCGTGACAGGCTTTCAGCACCGACTTGGCTAAAAAGCAAGGAATGTAAAAGCGGCTGAATTTGGACGTTCATGCAGCATCACTTTGCGCAGCCACAGCAGTCTTCCAAAAAGATGTACTGGCAGCAGTGGGATTCGAACCCACGCCCCCAAAGAGACTGGAGCCTTAATCCAGCGCCTTGGATCGCTTGGCCATGCTACCCTGTGTGCCTACGCTCTCCGGCTCGCTACGACCGGTGGAAAAGTTTCTTTCCATTCCTTTTTTCGCCTTCCACCTTCCGGAAGTAGAAGCAATGCTACCACACTAAGCCCTTTTCAATGAGTAAATCTGGCTGTTTCCATCCTTTTGTCTACTAAATGCTTTCCAATGTTATTTTATTCAAGTGATTTTCCTGTTTTGAAGTAACTTCACTGTGATTGTAAACTATTGGTGTCCCTGCTTCAACACCGTGCATCTTTAAGAAAGGAGCAGAGGCCGTGACAGGCTTTCAGCACCGACTTGGCTAAAAAGCAAGGAATGTGAAAGCGGCTGAATTTGGACGTTCATGCAGCATCACTTTGCGAAGCCAGAGCAGTCTTCCAAAAAGATGTACTGGCAGCGGTGGGATTCGAACCCACGGCCCCGAAGAGAGTGGAGCCTTAATCCAGCGCCTTGGACCGCTCGGCCATGCTACCCTGTATGCCTACGCTCTCCGTCTCTTTACGACCGGTGGAAAAGTTTCTTTCCATTCCTTTTTTCGCCTTCCACCTTCCGGAAATAGAGGCAACGCTACCACACTAAGCCCTTTTCAATGAGTAAAACTGGCTGTTTCCATCCTTTTGCCTACTAAATGCTTTCCAATGTTATTTTATTTTATTCAAGTGATTTTCCTGTTTTGAAGTAACTTCACTGTGATTGTAAACTATTGGCGTCCCTGCTTCAACACGGTGCATCTGTAAGAAGGGAGCAGAGGCCGTGACAGGCTTTCAGCACCGACTTGGCTAAAAAGCAAGGATTGTAAAAGCAGCTGAATTTGGACGTTCATGCAGCATCACTTTGCGCAGCCACAGCAGTCTTCCAAGAAGATGTACTGGCAGCAGTGGGATTCAAACCCACGCCCCCGAAGAGACTGGAGCCTTAATCCAGCGCCTTGGACCACTCGGCCATGCTACCCTGTGTGCCTATGCTCTCTGGCTGGCTACGACCGGTGGAAAAGTTTCTTTCCATTCCTTTTTTCACCTTCCACCTTCCGGAAGTAGAAGCAACGCTACCACACTAAGCCCTTTTCAATTAGTAAATCTGGCTGTTTCCATCCTTTTGCCTACTAATTGCTTTCCACTGTTATTTTATTCAAGTGATTTCCCTGTTTTGAAGTAACTTCACTGTGATTGTAAACTATTGGTGTCCCTGCTTCAACACGGTGCATCTGTAAGAAAGGAGCAGAGCCCGTGACAGGCTTTCAGCACCGACTTGGCTAAAAAGCAAGGAATGTAAAAGCGGCTGAATTTGGACGTTCATGCAGCATCACTTTGCGCAGCCACAGCAGTCTTCTAAAAAGATGTACTGGCAGCAGTGGGATTCGAACCCACGCCCCCGAAGAGACTGGAGCCTTAATCCAGCGCCTTGGACCGCTCGGCCATGCTACCCTGTGTGCCTACGCTCTCCGGCTCGCTACCACCGGTGGAAAAGTTTCTTTCCATTCCTTTTTTCGCCTTCCACCTTCCGGAAGTAGAAGCAACGCTACCACACTAAGCCCTTTTCAATGAGTAAATCTGGCTGTTTCCATCCTTTTGCCTACTAAATGCTTTCCAATATTATTTTATTTTATTCAAGTGATTTTCCTGTTTTGAAGTAACTTCACTGTGATTGTAAATTATTGGTGTCCCTGCTTCAACACGGTGCATCTGTAAGAAAGGAGCAGAGGCTGTGACAGGCTTTCAGCACCGACTTGGCTAGAAAGCAAGGAATGTAAAAGCGGCTGAATTTGGACATTCATGCAGCATCACTTTGCGCAGCCACAGCAGTCTTCCAAAATTATCTACCTGCAGCGGTGGGATTCGAACCTACACCCCCGAAGAGACTGGAGCCTTAATCCAGCGCCTTGGACCGCTCGGCCATGCTACCCTGTGTGCCTACGCTCTCCGGCTGGCTACGACCGGTGGAAAAGTTTCTTTCCATTCCTTTTTTCGCCTTCCACCTTCCGGAAGTAGAAGCAAAGCTACCACACTAAGCCCTTTTCAATGAGTAAACCTGGCTGTTTCCATCCTTTTGCCTACTAAATGCTTTCCAATGTTATTTTATTTTATTCAAGTGATTTTCCTGTTTTGAAGTAACTTCACTGTGATTGTAAACTATTGGTGTCCCTGCTTCAACACGGTGCATCTGTAAGAAAGGAGCAGAGGCCATGACAGGCTTTCAGCACCGACTTGGCTAAAAAGCAAGGAATGTAAAAGCGGCTGAATTTGGACGTTCATGCAGCATCACTTTGCGCAACCACAGCAGTCTTCCAAAAAGATGTACTGGCAACAGTGGGATTCGAACCCACGCCCCCGAAGAGACTGGAGCCTTAATCCAGCGCCTTGGACCGCTCGGCCATGCTAACCTGTGTGCCTATGCTCTCCGGCTCGCTACGACCGGTGAAAAAGTTTCTTTCCATTACTTTTTTCGCCTTCCACCTTCCGGAAGTAGAAGCAACGCTAACACACTAAGCCCTTTTCAATGAGTAAATCTGGCTGTTTCCATCCTTTTGCCTACTAAATGCTTTCCAATGTTATTTTATTCAAGTGATTTTCCTGTTTTGAAGTAACTTCACTGTGATTGTAAACTATTGGTGTCCCTGCTTCAACAGGTTGCATCTGTAAGAAAGGAGCAGAGGCCGTGACAGGCTTTCAGCACCGACTTGGCAAAAAAGCAAGAAATGTAAAAGCGGCTGAATTTGGACATTCATGCAGCATCACTTTGCGCAGCCACAGCAGTCTTCCAAAAGATGTACTGGCAGCGGTGGGATTCGAACCCACGCCCCCGAAGAGACTGGAGCCTTAATCCAGCGCCTTGGACCGCTCGGCCACGCTACCCTGTGTACCTACGCTTTCCGGCTCACTACGACCGGTGGAAAAGTTTCTTTCCATTCCTTTTTTTCGCCTTCCACCTTCCGGAAGTAGAAGCAACGCTACCACACTAAGCCCTTTTCAATGAGTAAATCTGGCTGTTTTCATCCTTTTGCCTACTAATTGCTTTCCACTGTTATTTTATTCAAGTGATTTCCCTGTTTTGAAGTAACTTCACTGTGATTGTAAACTATTGGTGTCCCTGCTTCAACACGGTGCATCTGTAAGAAAGGAGCAGAGGCCGTGACAGGCTTTCAGCACCGACTTGGCTAAAAAGCAAGGAATGTAAAAGCGGCTGAATTTGGATGTTCACGCAGCATCACTTTGCGCAGCCACAGCAGTCTTCCAAAAGATGTACTGGCAGCGGTGGGATTCGAACCCACGCTCCCGAAGAGAATGGAACCTTAATCCAGCGCCTTGGACCGCTCGGCCACGCTACCCTGTGTGCTTATGCTCTCCGGCTCGCTACGACCGGTGGAACAGTTTCTTTCCATTCCTTTTTTCGCCTTCCACCTTCCGGAAGTAGAAGCAACGCTACCACACTAAGCCCTTTTCAATGAGTAAAACTGGCTGTTTCCATCCTTTTGCCTACTAATTGCTTTTCACTGTTATTTTATTCAAGTGATTTTCCTGTTTTGAAGTAACTTCACTGTGATTGTAAACTATTGGTGTCCCTGCTTCAACACGGTGCATCTGTAAGAAAGGAGCAGAGGCCGTGACAGGCTTTCAGCACCGACTTGGCTAAAAAGCAAGGAATGTAAAAGTGGCTGAATTTGGACGTTCATGCAGCATCACTTTGCGCAGCCACAGCAGTCTTCCAATAAGATGTACTGGCAGCAGTGGGATTGGAACCCACGCCCCCAAAGAGACTGGAGCCTTAATCCAGCACCTTGGACCGCTCGGCCATGCTACCCTGTGTGCCTACGCTCTCAGGCTGGCTACGACCGGTGGAAAAGTTTCTTTCCATTCCTTTTTTCGCCTTCCACCTTCCGGAAGTAGAAGCAACGCTACCACACTAAGCCCTTTTCAATGAGTAAATCTGGCTGTTTCCATCCTTTTGCCTACTAATTGCTTTCCACTGTTATTTTATTCAAGTGATTTCCCTGTTTTGAAGTAACTTCACTGTGATTGTAAACTATTGGTGTCCCTGCTTCAACACGGTGCATCTGTAAGAAAGGAGCAGAGGCCGTGACAGGCTTTCAGCACCGACTTGGCTAAAAAGCAAGGAATGTAAAAGCGGCTGAATTTGGACGTTCATGCAGCATCACTTTGCGCAGCCACAGCAGTCTTCCAAAAAGACGTACTGGCAGCAGTGGGATTCGAACCCACACCCCCGAAGAGACTGGAGCCTTAATCCAGCGCCTTGGACTGCTCGGCCATGCTACCCTGTGTGCCTACGCTCTCCGGCTGGCTACGACCGGTGGAAAAGTTTCTTTCCATTCCTTTTTTCGCCTTCCACCTTCCGGAAGTAGAAGCAACGCTACCACACTAAGCCCTTTTCAATGAGTAAATCTGGCTGTTTCCATCCTTTTGCCTACTAATTGCTTTCCACTGTTATTTTATTCAAGTGATTTCCCTGTTTTGAAGTAACTTCACTGTGATTGTAAACTATTGGTGTCCCTGCTTCAAAACGGTGCATCTGTAAGAAAGGAGCAGAGGCCGTGACAGGCTTTCAGCACCGACTTGGCTAAAAAGCAAGGAATGTAAAAGCGGCTGAATTTGGACGTTCATGCAGCATCACTTTGTGCAGCCACAGCAGTCTTCCAAAAAGATGTACTGGTAGCAGTGGGATTCGAACCGAAGCCCCCGAAGAGACTGGAGCCTTAATCCAGCGCCTTGGACCGCTCGGCCATGCTACCCTGTGTGCCTGCGCTCTCCGGCTGGCTACGACCGGTGGAAAAGTTTCTTTCCATTCCTTTTTTCGCCTTCCACCTACCGGAAGCAGAAGCAACGCTACCACACTAAGCCCTTTTCAATGAGTAAATCTGGCTGTTTCCATCCTTTTGCCTACTAATTGCTTTCCACTGTTATTTTATTCAAGTGATTTCCCTGTTTTGAAGTAACTTCACTGTGATTGTAAACTATTGGTGTCCCTGCTTCAACACGGTGCATCTGTAAGAAAGGAGCAGAGGCCGTGACAGGCTTTCAGCACCGACTTGGCTAAAAAGCAAGGAATGTAAAAGTGGCTGAATTTGGACGTTCATGCAGCATCACTTTGCGCAGCCACAGCAGTCTTCTAAAAAGATGTACGGGCAGCAGTGGGATTCGAACCCACGCCCCAGAAGAGACTGGAGCCTTAATCCAGCGCTTTGGACCCCTCGGCCATGCTACCCTGTGTGCCTACGCTCTCTGGCTCGCTACCACCGGTGGAAAAGTTTCTTTCCATTCCTTTTTTAGCCTTCCACCTTCCGGAAGTAGAAGCAACGCTACCACACTAAGCCCTTTTCAATGAGTAAATCTGGCTGTTTCCATCCTTTTGCCTACTAATTGCTTTCCACTGTTATTTTATTCAAGTGATTTCCCTGTTTTGAAGTAACTTCACTGTGATTGTAAACTATTGGTGTCCCTGCTTCAACACGGTGCATCTGTAAGAAAGGAGCAGAGGCCGTGACAGGCTTTCAGCACCGACTTGGCTAAAAAGCAAGGAATGTAAAAGCGGCTGAATTTGGACGTTCATCAGAATCAGAATCAGAATCAGAATGAGCTTTATTGCCAGGTATGTTCACACATACGAGGAATTTGTTTTCGTGACAGAGCTCCGCAGTGCAACATAACAGCGACAGAACAAAAAACACAATAAGGAATAAAAAATACAAAAAAATACAAATAGGTGGGTAAGGATTGACAATATACAAATTGACAATGTATGGCAGGTATATTAAAAAGAGCATTTATGTATGTACATGTATATTATGTGGAAAAATTGTAACTGTACGCTAAGTATGTGTGTTTGGATAAATAAGTGTATGTCTATATAAATATAAATATAAATAGTATAGTGTGTTCCATGTATGTACATGTATATTATGTGCAAAAGATTTACGTGTACACTAAGTATGTGTGTTGGATATGTGTAGTGTATATAAATATAAATAGTGTAGTGTGTCCCACAGTTATTATCAGATGTTCATAAGATGGATTGCCTGAGGGAAGAAACTGTTCCTGTGTCTGGTCGTTCTGGTGCTCAGTGCTCTGTAGCGTCGACCAGATGGCAACAGTTCAAAGAGGGAGTGTGCTGGATGTGAGGGGTCCAGAGTGATTTTAACAGCCCTTTTGCTCACTCTGGATAAGTACAGTTCTTGAATAGATGGGAGGGTTGTACCGATAATTCGCTCAGCAGTCCGGACTACCCTCTGTAGTCTTCTGAGGTCCGATTTAGAAGCTGAGCTGAACCAGACAGTTACTGAAGTGCAGAGGATGGATTCGATGATGGTGGAGTAGAACTGTTTCAGCAGATCCTGTGGCAGGTTAAACTTCCTCAGCTGGCGAAGGAAGTACAACCTCTGCTGGGCCTTTTTCACAATGGAGTCAATGTGAATGTCCCACTTCAGGTCCTGAGAGATAGTGGTGCCCAGGAACCTGAATGACTCCACTGCAGTCACAGTGCTGTTCATGATGGTGAGTGGGGGGAGTGCAGGGGGGTTTCTCCTGAAGTCCACGATCATCTCCACTGTTTTGAGCGTGTTAAGCTCCAGGTTGTTGAGACTGCACCAGACAGCCAGCTCTTTAACCTCCTGTCTGTAAGCAGACTCGTCACCGTCCTGAATGAGGCCGATGAGTGTGGTGTCATCTGCAAACTTCAGGAGCTTGACAGAGGGGTCCTTAGATGTGCAGTCATTAGTGTACAGGGAGAAGAGCAGTGGGGAGAGAACACAGCCCTGGGGAGCTCCGGTGCTGATTGTACGGGTGCTGGATGTGTATTTTCCCAGCCTCACTAGCTGCTGCCTGTCTGTCAGGAAGCTGTTGATCCACTGACAGACGGAGGTGGGCACGGAGAGCTGAGTTAGTTTGGGCAGGAGGAGGTTTGGGATGATCATGTTGAAGGCAGAGCTGAAGTCCACAAACAGGATCCTCACATAGGTCCCCGGTCTGTCTAGGTGTTGCAGAACATAATGCAGTCCGATGTTTACTGCATCGTCCACAGACCTGTTTGCTCTGTAGGCAAACTGAAGAGGATCCAGCAAGGGTCCAGTGATGTCCTTCAGGTGGGCCAGCACCAGTTTTTCAAATGACTTCATGACTACAGACGTTAGAGCCACAGGCCTGTAGTCATTTAGTCCTGTAATTTTGGATTTCTTTGGGATGGGGATGATGGTGGAGCGTTTGAAGCATGAAGGGACTTCGCACAGCTCCAGCGATCTGTTGAAGATCTTTGTGAAGATGGGGGCCAGCTGGTCAGCACAGGATTTCAGACAGGCTGGTGTAACACAATCTGGGCCTGGTGCTTTTTTCCTTTTCTGCTTCCTGAAGACCTGGCGCACCGCATCCTCGCTGATCTGTATTGCAGGTGTGGGGGAAAGGGGGGATGCAGGAGGTGTGAATGGTGAGAGCGCTTGATTGGAGAGGTGTTCAGGGTGGGTTGCAGGAGTTGTGAGTGGTGTGAACAGTTGTTTGGAGAGGCATTCAGGGTTGGTTGCAGGAGTTGTGAATGGTGAGAGCGGTTGATTGGAGAGGTGATCAGGATGGGTTGCAGGAGCTGTTAATGGTGTGAACGGTTGTGTGGAGAGGCATTCAGGGTTGGTTGCAGGAGCTGTGAATGGTGTGAACGTTTGTTTGGAGAGGCATTCAGGGTTGGTTGCAGGAGTTGTTATTGGTGTGAACGGTTGTGTGGTGAGGTGTTCAGGGCAGGTGATGGGTGTTCTTTCAAACCTGCAGTAAAACTCGTTCAGATCGTCTGCCAGTCGTTGATTTTCCACAGTGCTGGGGGGTGGTGTCTTGTAATTGGTGATCTTCTTTAGGCTTTTCCACACTGATGCGGAGTCGTTCGAAGTGAACTGAGTCCTTATTTTTTCAGAATAATTCCTCTTTGCCACTTTGATCTCCTTTTCCAGTGTGTATTTAGCCTGTTTATACAAGACATTGTCCCCCTTCACGTAAGCATCTTCTTTGGCCTGACGGAGCTGTCTGAGTTTTGCAGTGAACCACGGTTTGTCATTGTTGTAATTTAGTTGAGTCTTGGTAGGAATACACATATCCTCACAGAAACTGATATATGATGTTACGGTCTCTGTGAGTTCGTCCAGATCAGTGGCAGCAGCTTCAAAAACACCCCAATCAGTGAGGTCAAAACAAGATTGTAAATCCTGCTCTGCTTCATTAGTCCATCTTTTTACAGTCCTTAATACAGGTTTAGCTGATTTTAGTTTCTGCCTGTAGGTCGGTATAAGATGAACCAGAAGGTGATCAGAATGTCCCAAAGCTGCTCGTGGAACAGAGTGAAATGCATCCTTTATTGTTGTGTAACAGTGATCCAATATATTACTGTCTCTTGTGGGACAAGTAACATGCTGTCTGTATTTTGGCAGTTCACGGGAGAGATTGGCTTTATTAAAGTCCCCAAGAATGATTAAAACAGAGTCTGGGTGTTGTTGTTCTGTCTCTGTGATCTGCTCAGCGAGTTTCTGTAAAGCTGAGCTCACGTGCGCTTGAGGAGGGATGTAAACACTCACCAGAATGAACGAATGAAACTCCCGCGGCGAATAGAACGGCTTGCAGTTAATGAAGAGCGTTTCGAGATTTGAGCAGCACGTCTTCTTTAACACAGTTACATCTGTACACCACCGTTCATTGATGTAAAAGCATGTCCCGCCGCCGCGCAATTTCCCCGTTGATTCTGCGTCGCGATCCGCTCTAAACAGCTGAAAGCCCGGCAGATGGAGCACGCTGTCCGGTATGGTGTCATTCAGCCAAGTTTCCGTGAAACACAGAGCAGCAGAGTGGGAGAAATCTTTATTTGTCCGAGAGAGCAGAAGCAGTTCGTCCGTTTTGTTGGGTAGAGAGCGGAGATTTGCCAGATGGATGCTAGGCAACGGCGTTCGAAATCCGCGTTTTCTGAGTCTCACGAGCGCTCCCGCTCGCTTTCCCCGTCTGCGCGTCCTCTTGAAGCGTGTGATCAGGGCAGCCGCTCCGCCGACAAGAATGTCCAGCAAAACATCAGAATAGTCGAAAACCGGTGAAATATCGGGAGATGTGTGTTGCCGAATATCCAGCAATTCGTCCCTGGTGAAACTGATTGCAGGAATATAACTAAAGACAGGACAAACTAACAAAAACACAAAAACAACTGCAGAGCACGTCACAGAGGCAGCCATCCTGTATCGGCGCCACTCAGAGAAATCTCTTAGTGTGGTATCACTTTGTGCTCATGCAGCATCACTTTGTGCAGCCACAGCAGTCTTCCAAAAAGATGTACTGGTGGCAGTGGGATTCGAAACGACTCCCCGAAGAGACTGGAGCCTTAATCCAGCGCCTTGGACTGCTCGGCCATGCTACCCTGTGTGCCTACGCTCTCCGGCTCGCTACGACCGGTGGAAAAGTTTCTTTCCATTCCTTTTTTGGCCTTCCACCTTCCGGAAGTAGAAGCAACGCTACCACACTAAGCCCTTTTCAATGAGTAAATCTGGCTGTTTCCATCCTTTTGCCTACTAAATGCTTTCCAATGTTATTTTATTGTATTCAAGTGATTTTCCTGTTTTGAAGTAACTTCACTGTGATTGTAAACTATTGGTGTCCCTGCTTCAACACGGTGCATCTGTAAGAAAGGAGCAGAGGCCGTGACAGGCATTCAGCACCGACTTGGCTAAAAAGCAAGGAATGTAAAAGCGGCTGAATTTGGAAGTTCATGCAGCATCACTTTGCGCAGCCACAGCAGTCTTCCAAAAAGATGTACTGGCAGCAGTGGGATTCGAACCCACGCCCCCAAAGAGACTGGAGCCTTAATCCAGCGCCTTGGATCGCTTGGCCATGCTACCCTGTGTGCCTACGCTCTCCGGCTCGCTACGACCGGTGGAAAAGTTTCTTTCCATTCCTTTTTTCGCCTTCCACCTTCCGGAAGTAGAAGCAACGCTACCACACTAAGCCCTTTTCAATGAGTAAATCTGGCTGTTTCCATCCTTTTGCCTACTAAATGCTTTCCAATGTTATTTTATTCAAGTGATTTTCCTGTTTTGAAGTAACTTCACTGTGATTGTAAACTATTGGTGTCCCTGCTTCAACACCGTGCATCTTTAAGAAAGGAGCAGAGGCCGTGACAGGCTTTCAGCACCGACTTGGCTAAAAAGCAAGGAATGTGAAAGCGGCTGAATTTGGACGTTCATGCAGCATCACTTTGCGAAGCCAGAGCAGTCTTCCAAAAAGATGTACTGGCAGCGGTGGGATTCGAACCCACGGCCCCGAAGAGAGTGGAGCCTTAATCCAGCGCCTTGGACCGCTCGGCCATGCTACCCTGTATGCCTACGCTCTCCGTCTCGTTACGACCGGTGGAAAAGTTTCTTTCCATTCCTTTTTTCGCCTTCCACCTTCCGGAAATAGAGGCAACGCTACCACACTAAGCCCTTTTCAATGAGTAAAACTGGCTGTTTCCATCCTTTTGCCTACTAAATGCTTTCCAATGTTATTTTATTTTATTCAAGTGATTTTCCTGTTTTGAAGTAACTTCACTGTGATTGTAAACTATTGGCGTCCCTGCTTCAACACGGTGCATCTGTAAGAAGGGAGCAGAGGCCGTGACAGGCTTTCAGCACCGACTTGGCTAAAAAGCAAGGATTGTAAAAGCAGCTGAATTTGGACGTTCATGCAGCATCACTTTGCGCAGCCACAGCAGTCTTCCAAGAAGATGTACTGGCAGCAGTGGGATTCGAACCCACGCCCCCGAAGAGACTGGAGCCTTAATCCAGCGCCTTGGACCACTCGGCCATGCTACCCTGTGTGCCTACGCTCTCTGGCTGGCTACGACCGGTGGAAAAGTTTCTTTCCATTCCTTTTTTCACCTTCCACCTTCCGGAAGTAGAAGCAACGCTACCACACTAAGCCCTTTTCAATGAGTAAATCTGGCTGTTTCAATCCTTTTGCCTACTAATTGCTTTCCACTGTTATTTTATTCAAGTGATTTCCCTGTTTTGAAGTAACTTCACTGTGATTGTAAACTATTGGTGTCCCTGCTTCAACACGGTGCATCTGTAAGAAAGGAGCAGAGCCCGTGACAGGCTTTCAGCACCGACTTGGCTAGAAAGCAAGGAATGTAAAAGCGGCTGAATTTGGACATTCATGCAGCATCACTTTGCGCAGCCACAGCAGTCTTCCAAAACTATCTACCTGCAGCGGTGGGATTCGAACCTACGCCCCTGAAGAGACTGGAGCCTTAATCCAGCGCCTTGGACCGCTCGGCCATGCTACCCTGTGTGCCTGCGCTCTCCGGCTGGCTACGACCGGTGGAAAAGTTTCTTTCCATTCCTTTTTTGGCCTTCCACCTTCCAGAAGTAGAAGCAACGCTACCACAGTAAGCCCTTTTCAATGAGTAAACCTGGCTGTTTCCATCCTTTTGCCTACTAAATGCTTTCCAATGTTATTTTATTTTATTCAAGTGATTTTCCTGTTTTGAAGTAACTTCACTGTGATTGTAAACTATTGGTGTCCCTGCTTCAACACGGTGCATCTGTAAGAAAGGAGCAGAGGCCATGACAGGCTTTCAGCACCGACTTGGCTAAAAAGCAAGGAATGTAAAAGCGGCTGAATTTGGACGTTCATGCAGCATCACTTTGCGCAACCACTGCAGTCTTCCAAAAAGATGTACTGGCAACAGTGGGATTCGAACCCACGCCCCCGAAGAGACTGGAGCCTTAATCCAGCACCTTGGACCGCTCGGCCATGCTAACCTGTGTGCCTATGCTCTCCGGCTCGCTACGACCGGTGAAAAAGTTTCTTTCCATTACTTTTTTCGCCTTCCACCTTCCGGAAGTAGAAGCAACGCTAACACACTAAGCCCTTTTCAATGAGTAAATCTGGCTGTTTCCATCCTTTTGCCTACTAAATGCTTTCCAATGTTATTTTATTCAAGTGATTTTCCTGTTTTGAAGTAACTTCACTGTGATTGTAAACTATTGGTGTCCCTGCTTCAACAGGTTGCATCTGTAAGAAAGGAGCAGAGGCCGTGACAGGCTTTCAGCACCGACTTGGCAAAAAAGCAAGAAATGTAAAAGCGGCTGAATTTGGACGTTCATGCAGCATCACTTTGCGCAGCCACAGCAGTCTTCCAAAAGATGTACTGGCAGCGGTGGGATTCGAACCCACGCCCCCGTAGAGACTGGAGCCTTAACCCAGCGCCTTGGACCGCTCGGCCACGCTACCCTGTGTACCTATGCTTTCCGGCTCACTACGACCGGTGGAAAAGTTTCTTTCCATTCCTTTTTTTCGCCTTCCACCTTCCGGAAGTAGAAGCAACGCTACCACACTAAGCCCTTTTCAATGAGTAAATCTGGCTGTTTTCATCCTTTTGCCTACTAATTGCTTTCCACTGTTATTTTATTCAAGTGATTTCCCTGTTTTGAAGTAACTTCACTGTGATTGTAAACTATTGGTGTCCCTGCTTCAACACGGTGCATCTGTAAGAAAGGAGCAGAGGCCGTGACAGGCTTTCAGCACCGACTTGGCTAAAAAGCAAGGAATGTAAAAGCGGCTGAATTTGGACGTTCATGCAGCATCACTTTGCGCAGCCACAGCAGTCTTCCAAAAAGACGTACTGGCAGCAGTGGGATTCGAACCCACACCCCCGAAGAGACTGGAGCCTTAATCCAGCGCCTTGGACTGCTCGGCCATGCTACCCTGTGTGCCTACGCTCTCCGGCTGGCTACGACCGGTGGAAAAGTTTCTTTCCATTCCTTTTTTCGCCTTCCACCTTCCGGAAGTAGAAGCAACGCTACCACACTAAGCCCTTTTCAATGAGTAAATCTGGCTGTTTCCATCCTTTTGCCTACTAATTGCTTTCCACTGTTATTTTATTCAAGTGATTTCCCTGTTTTGAAGTAACTTCACTGTGATTGTAAACTATTGGTGTCCCTGCTTCAAAACGGTGCATCTGTAAGAAAGGAGCAGAGGCCGTGACAGGCTTTCAGCACCGACTTGGCTAAAAAGCAAGGAATGTAAAAGCGGCTGAATTTGGACGTTCATGCAGCATCACTTTGTGCAGCCACAGCAGTCTTCCAAAAAGATGTACTGGTAGCAGTGGGATTCGAACCGAAGCCCCCGAAGAGACTGGAGCCTTAATCCAGCGCCTTGGACCGCTCGGCCATGCTACCCTGTGTGCCTACGCTCTCCGGCTGGCTACGACCGGTGGAAAAGTTTCTTTCCATTCCTTTTTTCGCCTTCCACCTACCGGAAGCAGAAGCAACGCTACCACACTAAGCCCTTTTCAATGAGTAAATCTGGCTGTTTCCATCCTTTTGCCTACTAATTGCTTTCCACTGTTATTTTATTCAAGTGATTTCCCTGTTTTGAAGTAACTTCACTGTGATTGTAAACTATTGGTGTCCCTGCTTCAACACGGTGCATCTGTAAGAAAGGAGCAGAGGCCGTGACAGGCTTTCAGCACCGACTTGGCTAAAAAGCAAGGAATGTAAAAGTGGCTGAATTTGGACGTTCATGCAGCATCACTTTGCGCAGCCACAGCAGTCTTCTAAAAAGATGTACGGGCAGCAGTGGGATTCGAACCCACGCCCCAGAAGAGACTGGAGCCTTAATCCAGCGCTTTGGACCCCTCGGCCATGCTACCCTGTGTGCCTACGCTCTCTGGCTCGCTACCACCGGTGGAAAAGTTTCTTTCCATTCCTTTTTTAGCCTTCCACCTTCCGGAAGTAGAAGCAACGCTACCACACTAAGCCCTTTTCAATGAGTAAATCTGGCTGTTTCCATCCTTTTGCCTACTAATTGCTTTCCACTGTTATTTTATTCAAGTGATTTCCCTGTTTTGAAGTAACTTCACTGTGATTGTAAACTATTGGTGTCCCTGCTTCAACACGGTGCATCTGTAAGAAAGGAGCAGAGGCCGTGACAGGCTTTCAGCACCGACTTGGCTAAAAAGCAAGGAATGTAAAAGCGGCTGAATTTGGACGTTCATCAGAATCAGAATCAGAATCAGAATGAGCTTTATTGCCAGGTATGTTCACACATACGAGGAATTTGTTTTCGTGACAGAGCTCCGCAGTGCAACATAACAGCGACAGAACAAAAAACACAATAAGGAATAAAAAATACAAAAAAATACAAATAGGTGGGTAAGGATTGACAATATACAAATTGACAATGTATGGCAGGTATATTAAAAAGAGCATTTATGTATGTACATGTATATTATGTGGAAAAATTGTAACTGTACGCTAAGTATGTGTGTTTGGATAAATAAGTGTATGTCTATATAAATATAAATATAAATAGTATAGTGTGTTCCATGTATGTACATGTATATTATGTGCAAAAGATTTACGTGTACACTAAGTATGTGTGTTGGATATGTGTAGTGTATATAAATATAAATAGTGTAGTGTGTCCCACAGTTATTATCAGATGTTCATAAGATGGATTGCCTGAGGGAAGAAACTGTTCCTGTGTCTGGTCGTTCTGGTGCTCAGTGCTCTGTAGCGTCGACCAGATGGCAACAGTTCAAAGAGGGAGTGTGCTGGATGTGAGGGGTCCAGAGTGATTTTAACAGCCCTTTTGCTCACTCTGGATAAGTACAGTTCTTGAATAGATGGGAGGGTTGTACCGATAATTCGCTCAGCAGTCCGGACTACCCTCTGTAGTCTTCTGAGGTCCGATTTAGAAGCTGAGCTGAACCAGACAGTTACTGAAGTGCAGAGGATGGATTCGATGATGGTGGAGTAGAACTGTTTCAGCAGATCCTGTGGCAGGTTAAACTTCCTCAGCTGGCGAAGGAAGTACAACCTCTGCTGGGCCTTTTTCACAATGGAGTCAATGTGAATGTCCCACTTCAGGTCCTGAGAGATAGTGGTGCCCAGGAACCTGAATGACTCCACTGCAGTCACAGTGCTGTTCATGATGGTGAGTGGGGGGAGTGCAGGGGGGTTTCTCCTGAAGTCCACGATCATCTCCACTGTTTTGAGCGTGTTAAGCTCCAGGTTGTTGAGACTGCACCAGACAGCCAGCTCTTTAACCTCCTGTCTGTAAGCAGACTCGTCACCGTCCTGAATGAGGCCGATGAGTGTGGTGTCATCTGCAAACTTCAGGAGCTTGACAGAGGGGTCCTTAGATGTGCAGTCATTAGTGTACAGGGAGAAGAGCAGTGGGGAGAGAACACAGCCCTGGGGAGCTCCGGTGCTGATTGTACGGGTGCTGGATGTGTATTTTCCCAGCCTCACTAGCTGCTGCCTGTCTGTCAGGAAGCTGTTGATCCACTGACAGACGGAGGTGGGCACGGAGAGCTGAGTTAGTTTGGGCAGGAGGAGGTTTGGGATGATCATGTTGAAGGCAGAGCTGAAGTCCACAAACAGGATCCTCACATAGGTCCCCGGTCTGTCTAGGTGTTGCAGAACATAATGCAGTCCGATGTTTACTGCATCGTCCACAGACCTGTTTGCTCTGTAGGCAAACTGAAGAGGATCCAGCAAGGGTCCAGTGATGTCCTTCAGGTGGGCCAGCACCAGTTTTTCAAATGACTTCATGACTACAGACGTTAGAGCCACAGGCCTGTAGTCATTTAGTCCTGTAATTTTGGATTTCTTTGGGATGGGGATGATGGTGGAGCGTTTGAAGCATGAAGGGACTTCGCACAGCTCCAGCGATCTGTTGAAGATCTTTGTGAAGATGGGGGCCAGCTGGTCAGCACAGGATTTCAGACAGGCTGGTGTAACACAATCTGGGCCTGGTGCTTTTTTCCTTTTCTGCTTCCTGAAGACCTGGCGCACCGCATCCTCGCTGATCTGTATTGCAGGTGTGGGGGAAAGGGGGGATGCAGGAGGTGTGAATGGTGAGAGCGCTTGATTGGAGAGGTGTTCAGGGTGGGTTGCAGGAGTTGTGAGTGGTGTGAACAGTTGTTTGGAGAGGCATTCAGGGTTGGTTGCAGGAGTTGTGAATGGTGAGAGCGGTTGATTGGAGAGGTGATCAGGATGGGTTGCAGGAGCTGTTAATGGTGTGAACGGTTGTGTGGAGAGGCATTCAGGGTTGGTTGCAGGAGCTGTGAATGGTGTGAACGTTTGTTTGGAGAGGCATTCAGGGTTGGTTGCAGGAGTTGTTATTGGTGTGAACGGTTGTGTGGTGAGGTGTTCAGGGCAGGTGATGGGTGTTCTTTCAAACCTGCAGTAAAACTCGTTCAGATCGTCTGCCAGTCGTTGATTTTCCACAGTGCTGGGGGGTGGTGTCTTGTAATTGGTGATCTTCTTTAGGCTTTTCCACACTGATGCGGAGTCGTTCGAAGTGAACTGAGTCCTTATTTTTTCAGAATAATTCCTCTTTGCCACTTTGATCTCCTTTTCCAGTGTGTATTTAGCCTGTTTATACAAGACATTGTCCCCCTTCACGTAAGCATCTTCTTTGGCCTGACGGAGCTGTCTGAGTTTTGCAGTGAACCACGGTTTGTCATTGTTGTAATTTAGTTGAGTCTTGGTAGGAATACACATATCCTCACAGAAACTGATATATGATGTTACGGTCTCTGTGAGTTCGTCCAGATCAGTGGCAGCAGCTTCAAAAACACCCCAATCAGTGAGGTCAAAACAAGATTGTAAATCCTGCTCTGCTTCATTAGTCCATCTTTTTACAGTCCTTAATACAGGTTTAGCTGATTTTAGTTTCTGCCTGTAGGTCGGTATAAGATGAACCAGAAGGTGATCAGAATGTCCCAAAGCTGCTCGTGGAACAGAGTGAAATGCATCCTTTATTGTTGTGTAACAGTGATCCAATATATTACTGTCTCTTGTGGGACAAGTAACATGCTGTCTGTATTTTGGCAGTTCACGGGAGAGATTGGCTTTATTAAAGTCCCCAAGAATGATTAAAACAGAGTCTGGGTGTTGTTGTTCTGTCTCTGTGATCTGCTCAGCGAGTTTCTGTAAAGCTGAGCTCACGTGCGCTTGAGGAGGGATGTAAACACTCACCAGAATGAACGAATGAAACTCCCGCGGCGAATAGAACGGCTTGCAGTTAATGAAGAGCGTTTCGAGATTTGAGCAGCACGTCTTCTTTAACACAGTTACATCTGTACACCACCGTTCATTGATGTAAAAGCATGTCCCGCCGCCGCGCAATTTCCCCGTTGATTCTGCGTCGCGATCCGCTCTAAACAGCTGAAAGCCCGGCAGATGGAGCACGCTGTCCGGTATGGTGTCATTCAGCCAAGTTTCCGTGAAACACAGAGCAGCAGAGTGGGAGAAATCTTTATTTGTCCGAGAGAGCAGAAGCAGTTCGTCCGTTTTGTTGGGTAGAGAGCGGAGATTTGCCAGATGGATGCTAGGCAACGGCGTTCGAAATCCGCGTTTTCTGAGTCTCACGAGCGCTCCCGCTCGCTTTCCCCGTCTGCGCGTCCTCTTGAAGCGTGTGATCAGGGCAGCCGCTCCGCCGACAAGAATGTCCAGCAAAACATCAGAATAGTCGAAAACCGGTGAAATATCGGGAGATGTGTGTTGCCGAATATCCAGCAATTCGTCCCTGGTGAAACTGATTGCAGGAATATAACTAAAGACAGGACAAACTAACAAAAACACAAAAACAACTGCAGAGCACGTCACGGAGGCAGCCATCCTGTATCGGCGCCACTCAGAGAAATCTCTTAGTGTGGTATCACTTTGTGCTCATGCAGCATCACTTTGTGCAGCCACAGCAGTCTTCCAAAAAGATGTACTGGTGGCAGTGGGATTCGAAACGACTCCCCGAAGAGACTGGAGCCTTAATCCAGCGCCTTGGACTGCTCGGCCATGCTACCCTGTGTGCCTACGCTCTCCGGCTCGCTACGACCGGTGGAAAAGTTTCTTTCCATTCCTTTTTTGGCCTTCCACCTTCCGGAAGTAGAAGCAACGCTACCACACTAAGCCCTTTTCAATGAGTAAATCTGGCTGTTTCCATCCTTTTGCCTACTAAATGCTTTCCAATGTTATTTTATTGTATTCAAGTGATTTTCCTGTTTTGAAGTAACTTCACTGTGATTGTAAACTATTGGTGTCCCTGCTTCAACACGGTGCATCTGTAAGAAAGGAGCAGAGGCCGTGACAGGCATTCAGCACCGACTTGGCTAAAAAGCAAGGAATGTAAAAGCGGCTGAATTTGGAAGTTCATGCAGCATCACTTTGCGCAGCCACAGCAGTCTTCCAAAAAGATGTACTGGCAGCAGTGGGATTCGAACCCACGCCCCCAAAGAGACTGGAGCCTTAATCCAGCGCCTTGGATCGCTTGGCCATGCTACCCTGTGTGCCTACGCTCTCCGGCTCGCTACGACCGGTGGAAAAGTTTCTTTCCATTCCTTTTTTCGCCTTCCACCTTCCGGAAGTAGAAGCAACGCTACCACACTAAGCCCTTTTCAATGAGTAAATCTGGCTGTTTCCATCCTTTTGCCTACTAAATGCTTTCCAATGTTATTTTATTCAAGTGATTTTCCTGTTTTGAAGTAACTTCACTGTGATTGTAAACTATTGGTGTCCCTGCTTCAACACCGTGCATCTTTAAGAAAGGAGCAGAGGCCGTGACAGGCTTTCAGCACCGACTTGGCTAAAAAGCAAGGAATGTGAAAGCGGCTGAATTTGGACGTTCATGCAGCATCACTTTGCGAAGCCAGAGCAGTCTTCCAAAAAGATGTACTGGCAGCGGTGGGATTCGAACCCACGGCCCCGAAGAGAGTGGAGCCTTAATCCAGCGCCTTGGACCGCTCGGCCATGCTGCCCTGTATGCCTACGCTCTCCGTCTCGTTACGACCGGTGGAAAAGTTTCTTTCCATTCCTTTTTTCGCCTTCCACCTTCCGGAAATAGAGGCAACGCTACCACACTAAGCCCTTTTCAATGAGTAAAACTGGCTGTTTCCATCCTTTTGCCTACTAAATGCTTTCCAATGTTATTTTATTTTATTCAAGTGATTTTCCTGTTTTGAAGTAACTTCACTGTGATTGTAAACTATTGGCGTCCCTGCTTCAACACGGTGCATCTGTAAGAAGGGAGCAGAGGCCGTGACAGGCTTTCAGCACCGACTTGGCTAAAAAGCAAGGATTGTAAAAGCAGCTGAATTTGGACGTTCATGCAGCATCACTTTGCGCAGCCACAGCAGTCTTCCAAGAAGATGTACTGGCAGCAGTGGGATTCGAACCCACGCCCCCGAAGAGACTGGAGCCTTAATCCAGCGCCTTGGACCACTCGGCCATGCTACCCTGTGTGCCTACGCTCTCTGGCTGGCTACGACCGGTGGAAAAGTTTCTTTCCATTCCTTTTTTCACCTTCCACCTTCCGGAAGTAGAAGCAACGCTACCACACTAAGCCCTTTTCAATGAGTAAATCTGGCTGTTTCAATCCTTTTGCCTACTAATTGCTTTCCACTGTTATTTTATTCAAGTGATTTCCCTGTTTTGAAGTAACTTCACTGTGATTGTAAACTATTGGTGTCCCTGCTTCAACACGGTGCATCTGTAAGAAAGGAGCAGAGCCCGTGACAGGCTTTCAGCACCGACTTGGCTAGAAAGCAAGGAATGTAAAAGCGGCTGAATTTGGACATTCATGCAGCATCACTTTGCGCAGCCACAGCAGTCTTCCAAAACTATCTACCTGCAGCGGTGGGATTCGAACCTACGCCCCTGAAGAGACTGGAGCCTTAATCCAGCGCCTTGGACCGCTCGGCCATGCTACCCTGTGTGCCTGCGCTCTCCGGCTGGCTACGACCGGTGGAAAAGTTTCTTTCCATTCCTTTTTTGGCCTTCCACCTTCCAGAAGTAGAAGCAACGCTACCACAGTAAGCCCTTTTCAATGAGTAAACCTGGCTGTTTCCATCCTTTTGCCTACTAAATGCTTTCCAATGTTATTTTATTTTAATCAAGTGATTTTCCTGTTTTGAAGTAACTTCACTGTGATTGTAAACTATTGGTGTCCCTGCTTCAACACGGTGCATCTGTAAGAAAGGAGCAGAGGCCATGACAGGCTTTCAGCACCGACTTGGCTAAAAAGCAAGGAATGTAAAAGCGGCTGAATTTGGACGTTCATGCAGCATCACTTTGCGCAACCACTGCAGTCTTCCAAAAAGATGTACTGGCAACAGTGGGATTCGAACCCACGCCCCCGAAGAGACTGGAGCCTTAATCCAGCACCTTGGACCGCTCGGCCATGCTAACCTGTGTGCCTATGCTCTCCGGCTCGCTACGACCGGTGAAAAAGTTTCTTTCCATTACTTTTTTCGCCTTCCACCTTCCGGAAGTAGAAGCAACGCTAACACACTAAGCCCTTTTCAATGAGTAAATCTGGCTGTTTCCATCCTTTTGCCTACTAAATGCTTTCCAATGTTATTTTATTCAAGTGATTTTCCTGTTTTGAAGTAACTTCACTGTGATTGTAAACTATTGGTGTCCCTGCTTCAACAGGTTGCATCTGTAAGAAAGGAGCAGAGGCCGTGACAGGCTTTCAGCACCGACTTGGCAAAAAAGCAAGAAATGTAAAAGCGGCTGAATTTGGACGTTCATGCAGCATCACTTTGCGCAGCCACAGCAGTCTTCCAAAAGATGTACTGGCAGCGGTGGGATTCGAACCCACGCCCCCGTAGAGACTGGAGCCTTAACCCAGCGCCTTGGACCGCTCGGCCACGCTACCCTGTGTACCTATGCTTTCCGGCTCACTACGACCGGTGGAAAAGTTTCTTTCCATTCCTTTTTTTCGCCTTCCACCTTCCGGAAGTAGAAGCAACGCTACCACACTAAGCCCTTTTCAATGAGTAAATCTGGCTGTTTTCATCCTTTTGCCTACTAATTGCTTTCCACTGTTATTTTATTCAAGTGATTTCCCTGTTTTGAAGTAACTTCACTGTGATTGTAAACTATTGGTGTCCCTGCTTCAACACGGTGCATCTGTAAGAAAGGAGCAGAGGCTGTGACAGGCTTTCAGCACCGACTTGGCTAAAAAGCAAGGAATGTAAAAGCGGCTGAATTTGGATGTTCATGCAGCATCACTTTGCGCAGCCACAGCAGTCTTCCAAAAGATGTACTGGCAGCGGTGGGATTCGAACCCACGCCCGCGAAGAGAATGGAGCCTTAATCCAGCGCCTTGGACCGCTCAGCCACGCTACCCTGTGTGCTTATGCTCTCCGGCTCGCTACGACCGGTGGAAAAGTTTCTTTCCATTCCTTTTTTCGCCTTCTACCTTCCGGAAGTAGAAGCAACGCTACCACACTAAGCCCTTTTCAATGAGTAAATCTGGCTGTTTCCATCCTTTTGCCTACTAATTGCTTTCCACTGTTTTTTATTCAAGTGATTTTCCTGTTTTGAAGTAACTTCACTGTGATTGTAAACTATTGGTGTCCCTGCTTCAACACGGTGCATCTGTAAGAAAGGAGCAGAGGCCGTGACAGGCTTTCAGCACCGACTTGGCTAAAAAGCAAGGAATGTAAAAGCGGCTGAATTTGGACGTTCATGCAGCATCACTTTGCGCTGCCACAGCAGTCTTCCAAAAAGATGTACTGGCAGCAGTGGGATTCGAACCCACACCCCCGAAGAGAGTGGAGCCTTAATCCAGCGCCTTGGACCGCTCGGCCATGCTACCCTGTATGTCTACGCTCTCCGGCTTGTTACGACCGGTGGAAAAGTTTCTTTCCATTCCTTTTTTCGCCTTCCACCTTCCGGAAATAGAGGCAACGCTACCACACTAAGCCCTTTTCAATGAGTAAAACTGGCTGTTTCCATCCTTTTGCCTACTAAATGCTTTCCAATGTTATTTTATTTTATTCAAGTGATTTTCCTGTTTTGAAGTAACTTCACTGTGATTGTAATCTATTGGTGTCCCTGCTTCAACACGGTGCATCTGTAAGAAAGGAGCAGAGGCCGTGACAGGCTTTCAGCACCGACTTGGCTAAAAAGCAAGGAATGTAAAAGCGGCTGAATTTGGACGTTCATGCAGCATCACTTTGCGCAGCCACAGCAGTCTTCCAAAAAGATGTACTGGCAGCAGTGGGATTCGAACACACGCCCCCGAAGAGACTGGAGCCTTAATCCAGAGCTTTGGACCGCTCAGCCATGCTACCCTGTGTGCCTACGCTCTCAGGCATGCTACGACCGTTGGAAAAGTTTCTTTCCATTCTTTTGTTCGCCTTCCACCTTCCGGAAGTAGAAGCAACGCTACCACACTAAGCCCTTTTCAATGAGTAAATCTGGCTGTTTCCATCCTTTTGCCTACTAATTGCTTTCCACTGTTATTTTATTCAAGTGATTTTCCTGTTTTGAAGTAACTTCACTGTGATTGTAAACTATTGGTGTCCCTGCTTCAACACGGTGCATCTGTAAGAAAGGAGCAGAGGCCGTGACAGGCTTTCAGCACCGACTTGGCTAAAAAGCAAGGAATGTAAAAGCGGCTGAATTTGGACGTTCATGCAGCATCACTTTGCGCTGCCACAGCAGTCTTCCAAAAAGATGTACTGGCAGCAGTGGGATTCGAACCCACACCCCCGAAGAGAGTGGAGCCTTAATCCAGCGCCTTGGACCGCTCGGCCATGCTACCCTGTATGTCTACGCTCTCCGGCTTGTTACGACCGGTGGAAAAGTTTCTTTCCATTCCTTTTTTCGCCTTCCACCTTCCGGAAATAGAGGCAACGCTACCACACTAAGCCCTTTTCAATGAGTAAAACTGGCTGTTTCCATCCTTTTGCCTACTAAATGCTTTCCAATGTTATTTTATTTTATTCAAGTGATTTTCCTGTTTTGAAGTAACTTCACTGTGATTGTAATCTATTGGCGTCCCTGCTTCAACACGGTGCATCTGTAAGAAAGGAGCAGAGGCCGTGACAGGCTTTCAGCACCGACTTGGCTAAAAAGCAAGGAATGTAAAAGCGGCTGAATTTGGACGTTCATGCAGCATCACTTTGCGCAGCCACAGCAGTCTTCCAAAAAGATGTACTGGCAGCAGTGGGATTCGAACACACGCCCCCGAAGAGACTGGAGCCTTAATCCAGAGCTTTGGACCGCTCAGCCATGCTACCCTGTGTGCCTACGCTCTCAGGCATGCTACGACCGGTGGAAAAGTTTCTTTCCATTCTTTTGTTCGCCTTCCACCTTCCGGAAGTAGAAGCAACGCTACCACACTAAGCCCTTTTCAATGAGTAAATCTGGCTGTTTCCATCCTTTTGCCTACTAAATGCTTTCCAATGTTATTTTATTTTATTCAAGTGTTTTTTCTGTTTTGAAGTAACTTCACTGTGATTGTAAACTATTGGTGTCCCTGCTTCAACACGGTGCATCTGTAAGAAAGGAGCAGAGGCCGTGACAGGCTTTCAGCACCGACTTGGCTAAAAAGCAAGGAATGTGAAAGCGGCTGAATTTAGACGTTCATTCAGCATCACTTTGCGAAGCCAGAGCAGTCTTCCAAAAAGATGTACTGGCAGCGGTGGGATTCGAACCCACGCCCCCGAAGAGACTGGAGCCTTAATCCAGCACCTTGGACCGCTCGGCCATGCTACCCTGTGTGCCTATGCTCTCCGGCTGGCTACGACCGGTGGAAAAGTTTCTTTCCATTCCTTTTTTCGCCTTCCACCTTCCGGAAGTAGAAGCAACGCTACCACACTAAGCCCTTTTCAATGAGTAAATCTGGCTGTTTCCATCCTTTTGCCTACTAATTGCTTTCCACTGTTATTTTATTCAAGTGATTTCCCTGTTTTGAAGTAACTTCACTGTGATTGTAAACTATTGGTGTCCCTGCTTCAACACGGTGCATCTGTAAGAAAGGAGCAGAGGCCGTGACAGGCTTTCAGCACCGACTTGGCTAAAAAGCAAGGAATGTAAAAGCGGCTGAATTTGGACGTTCATGCAGCATCACTTTGCGCGGCCACAGCAGTCTTCTAAAAAGATGTACTGGCAGTGGTGGGATTCGAACCCACGCCCCCGAAGAGACTGGAGCCTTAATCCAGCGCCTTGGACCGCTCGGCCTTGCTACCCTGTGTGCCTACGCTCTCCGGCTCGCTACGACCGGTGGAAAAGTTTCTTTCCATTCCTTTTTTCGCCTTCCACCTTCCGGAAGTAGAAGCAACGCTACCACACTAAGCCCTTTTCAATGAGTAAATCTGGCTGTTTCCATCCTTTTGCCTACTAATTGCTTTCCACTGTTATTTTATTCAAGTGATTTTCCTGTTTTGAAGTATCTTCACTGTGATTGTAAACTATTGGTGTCCCTGCTTCAACACGGTGCATCTGTAAGAAAGGAGCAGAGGCCGTGACAGGCTTTCAGCACCGACTTGGCTAAAATGCAAGGAATGTAAAAGCGGCTGAATTTGGACGTTCATGCAGCATCACTTTGTGCAGCCACAGCAGTCTTCCAAAAAGATGTACTGGTGGCAGTGGGATTCGAACCGACGGCCCCGAAGAGACTGGAGCCTTAATCCAGCGCCTTGGACCGCTCAGCCATGCTACCCTGTGTACCTACGCTCTCCGGCTCACTACGACCGGTGGAAAAGTTTCTTTCCATTCCTTTTTTCGCCTTCCACCTTCCGGAAGTAGAAGCAACGCTACCACACTAAGCCCTTTTCAATGAGTAAATCTGGCTGTTTCCATCCTTTTGCCTACTAATTGCTTTCCACTGTTATTTTATTCAATTGATTTTCCTGTTTTGAAGTAACTTCACTGTGATTGTAAACTATTGGTGTCCCTGCTTCAACACGGTGCATCTGTAAGAAAGGAGCAGAGGCTGTGACAGGCTTTCAGCACCGACTTGGCTAGAAAGCAAGGAATGTAAAAGCGGTTGAATTTGGACATTCATGCAGCATCACTTTGCGCAGCCACAGCAGTCTTCCAAAATTATCTACCTGCAGCGGTGGGATTCGAACCTACGCCCCCGAAGAGACTGGAGCCTTAATCCAGCGCCTTGGACCGCTCGGCCATGCTACCCTGTGTGCCTGCGCTCTCCGGCTCCTTTTCAATGAGTAAATCTGGCTGTTTCCATCCTTTTGCCTACTAAATGCTTTCCAATGTTATTTTATTTTATTCAAGTGATTTTCCTGTTTTGAAGTAACTTCACTGTGATTGTAAACTTTTGGTGTCCCTGCTTCAACACGGTGCATCTGTAAGAAAGGAGCAGAGGCTGTGCACCGACTTGGCTAGAAAGCAAGGAATGTAAAAGCGGCTGAATTTGGATATTCATGCAGCATCACTTTGCGCAGCCACAGCAGTCTTCCAAAATTATCTACCTGCAGCGGTGGGATTCGAACCTACGCCCCCGAAGAGACTGGAGCCTTAATCCAGCGCCTTGGACCGCTCGGCCATGCTACCCTGTGTGCCTACGCTCTCCGGCTCGCTACGACAGGTGGAAAAGTTTCTTTCCATTACATTTCTCGCCTTCCACCTTCCGGAAGTAGAAGCAACGCTACCACACTAAGCCCTTTTTAATGAGTAAATCTGGCTGTTTCCATCCTTTTGCCTACTAAATGCTTTCCAATGTTATTTTATTTTATTCAAGTGATTTTCCTGTTTTGAAGTAACTTCACTGTGATTGTAAACTATTGGTGTCCCTGCTTCAACACGGTGCATCTGTAAGAAAGGAGCAGAGGCCGTGACAGGCTTTCAGCACCGACTTGGCTAAAAAGCAAGGAATGTAAAAGCAGCTGAATTTGGACGTTCATGCAGCATCACTTTGCGCAGCCACAGCAGTCTTCTAAAAAGATGTACTGGCAGCAGTGGGATTCGAACCCACGCCCCCGAAGAGACTGGAGCCTTAATCCAGCGCCTTGGACCGCTCGGCCATGCTACCCTGTGTGCCTACGCTCTCCGGCTCGCTACCACTGGTGGAAAAGTTTCTTTCCATTACTTTTTTCGCCTTCCACCTTCCGGAAGTAGAAGCAACGCTACCACACTAAGCCCTTTTCAATGAGTAAATCTGGCTGTTTCCATCCTTTTGCCTACTAAATGCTTTCCAATGTTATTTTATTTTATTCAAGTGAATTTCCTGTTTTGAAGTAACTTCACTGTGATTGTAAACTATTGGTGTCCCTGCTTCAACACGGTGCATCTGTAAAAAAGGAGCAGAGGCTGTGACAGGCTTTCAGCACCGACTTGGCTAGAAAGCAAGGAATGTAAAAGTGGCTGAATTTGGACGTTCATGAAGCATCACTTTGCGCAGCCACAGCAGTCTTCCAAAAAGATGTACTGGCAGCAGTGGGATTCGAACCCATGCCCCCGAAGAGACCGGAGCCTTAATCCAGCGCCTTGGACCGCTCGGCCATGCTACCCTGTGTGACTACACTCTCCGGCTGGCTACGACCGGTGGAAAAGTTTCTTTCCATTCCTTTTTTCGCCTTCCACCTTCCGGAAGTAGAAGCAACGCTACCACACTAAGCCCTTTTCAATGAGTAAATCTGGCTGTTTCCATCCTTTTGCCTACTAATTGCTTTCCACTGTTATTTTATTCAAGTGATTTCCCTGTTTTGAAGTAACTTCACTGTGATTGTAAACTATTGGTGTCCCTGCTTCAACACGGTGCATCTGTAAGAAAGGAGCAGAGGCCGTGACAGGCTTTCAGCACCGACTTGGCTAAAAAGCAAGGAATGTAAAAGCGGCTGAATTTGGACGTTCATGCAGCATCACTTTGCGCAGCCACAGCAGTCTTCCAAAAAGATGTACTGGCAGCAGTGGGATTCGAACCCACACCCCCAAAGAGACTGGAGCCTTAATCCAGCACCTTGGACCGCTCGGCCATGCTACCCTGTGTGCCTACGCTCTCCGGCTGGCTACGACCGGTGGAAAAGTTTCTTTCCATTCCTTTTTTCACATTCCACCTTCCGGAAGTAGAAGCAACGCTACCACACTAAGCCCTTTTCAATGAGTAAATCTGGCTGTTTCCATCCTTTTGCCTACTAATTGCTTTCCACTGTTATTTTATTCAAGTGATTTCCCTGTTTTGAAGTAACTTCACTGTGATTGTAAACTATTGGTGTCCCTGCTTCAACACGGTGCATCTGTAAGAAAGGAGCAGAGGCCGTGACAGGCTTTCAGCACCGACTTGGCTAAAAAGCAAGGAATGTAAAAGTGGCTGAATTTGGACGTTCATGCAGCATCACTTTGCGCAGCCACAGCAGTCTTCTAAAAAGATGTACTGGCAGCAGTGGGATTCGAACCCACGCCCCAGAAGAGACTGGAGCCTTAATCCAGCGCTTTGGACCCCTCGGCCATGCTACCCTGTGTGCCTACGCTCTCCGGCTCGCTACCACCGGTGGAAAAGTTTATTTCCATTCCTTTTTTAGCCTTCCACCTTCCGGAAGTAGAAGCAACGCTACCACACTAAGCCCTTTTCAATGAGTAAATCTGGCTGTTTCCATCCTTTTGCCTACTAATTGCTTTCCACTGTTATTTTATTCAAGTGATCTCCCTGTTTTGAAGTAACTTCACTGTGATTGTAAACTATTGGTGTCCCTGCTTCAACACGGTGCATCTGTAAGAAAGGAGCAGAGGCCGTGACAGGCTTTCAGCACCGACTTGGCTAAAAAGCAAGGAATGTAAAAGCGGCTGAATTTGGACGTTCATGCAGCATCACTTTGTGCAGCCACAGCAGTCTTCCAAAAAGATGTACTGGTGGCAGTGGGATTCGAAACGACTCCCCGAAGAGACTGGAGCCTTAATCCAGCGCCTTGGACCGCTCGGCCATGCTACCCTGTGTGACTACACTCTCCGGCTGGCTACGACCGGTGGAAAAGTTTCTTTCCATTCCTTTTTTCGCCTTCCACCTTCCGGAAGTAGAAGCAACGCTACCACACTAAGCCCTTTTCAATGAGTAAAACTGGCTGTTTCCATCCTTTTGCCTACTTATTGCTTTCCACTGTTATTTTATTCAAGTGATTTTCCTGTTTTGAAGTAACTTCACTGTGATTGTAAACTATTGGTGCCCCTGCTTCAACACGGTGCATCTGTAAGAAAGGAGCAGAGGCCATGACAGGCTTTCAGCACCGACTTGGCTAAAAAGCAAGGAATGTAAAAGCGGCTGAATTTGGACGTTCATGCAGCATCACTTTGCGAATCCAAAGCAGTCTTCCAAAATTATGTACTGGCAGCGGTGGGATTCGAACCCACACCCCTAAGAGACTGGAGCCTTAATCCAGCGCCTTGGACCGCTCGGCCATGCTACCCTGTGTGCCTACGCTCTCCGGCTCGCTACGATCGGTGGAAAAGTTTCTTTCCATTCCTTTTTTCGCCTTCCACCTTCCGGAAGTAGAAGCAACGCTACCACACTAAGCCCTTTTCAATGAGTAAATCTGGCTGTTTCCATCCTTTTGCCTACTAATTGCTTTCCACTGTTATTTTATTCAAGTGATTTCCCTGTTTTGAAGTAACTTCACTGTGATTGTAAACTATTGGTGTCCCTGCTTCAACACGGTGCATCTGTAAGAAAGGAGCGGAGGCCGTGACAGGCTTTCAGCACCGACTTGGCTAAAAAGCAAGGAATGTAAAAGCAGCTGAATTTGGACGTTCATGCAGCATCACTTTGCGCAGCCACAGCAGTCTTCTAAAAAGATGTACTGGCAGCAGTGGGATTCGAACCCACGCCCCAGAAAGGACTGGAGACTTAATCCAGCGCCTTGGACCGCTCGGCCATGCTACCCTGTTTGCCTACGCTCTCCGACTCGCTACCACTGGTGGAAAAGTTTCTTTCCATTACTTTTTTCGCCTTCTACCTTCCGGAAGTAGAAGCAACGCTACCACACTAAGCCCTTTTCAATGAGTAAATCTGGCTGTTTCCATCCTTTTGCCTACTAAATGCTTTCCAATGTTATTTTATTGTATTCAAGTGATTTTCCTGTTTTGAAGTAACTTCACTGTGATTGTAAACTATTGGTGTCCCTGCTTCAACACGGTGCATCTGTAAGAAAGGAGCAGAGGCCGTGACAGGCTTTCAGCACCGACTTGGCTAAAAAGCAAGGAATGTAAAAGCGGCTGAATTTGGACGTTCATGCAGCATCACTTTGCGCAGCCACAGCAGTCTTCCAAAAAGATGTACTGGCAGCAGTGGGATTCGAACCCACGCCCCCGAAGAGACTGGAGCCTTAATCCAGCGCCTTGGACCGCTCGGCCATGCTACCTTGTGTGCCTACGCTCTCCGGCTCACTACGACCGGTAGAGAAGTTTCTTTCCATTCCTTTTTTTGCCTTCCACCTTCCGGAAGTAGAAGCAACGCTACCACACTAAGCTCTTTTCAATGAGTAAATCTGGCTGTTTCCATCCTTTTGCCTACTAATTGCTTTCCACTGTTATTTTATTCAAGTGATTTCCCTGTTTTGAAGTAACTTCACTGTGATTGTAAACTATTGGTGTCCCTGCTTCAACACGTTGCATCTGTAAGAAAGGAGCAGAGGCTGTGACAGGCTTTCAGCACCGACTTGGCAAAAAAGCAAGGAATGTAAAAGCGGCTGAATTTGGACGTTCATGCAGCATCACTTTGCGCAGCCACAGCAGTCTTCCAAAAAGATGTACTGGCAACAGTGGGATTCGAACCCACACCCCCGAAGAGACTGGAGCCTTAATCCAGCACCTTGGACCGCTCGGCCATGCTAACCTGTGTGCCTATGCTCTCCGGCTCGCTACGACCGGTGAAAAAGTTTCTTTCCATTACTTTTTTCGCCTTCCACCTTCCGGAAGTAGAAGCAACGCTAACACACTAAGCCCTTTTCAATGAGTAAATCTGGCTGTTTCCATCCTTTTGCCAACTAAATGCTTTCCAATGTTATTTTATTTTATTCAAGTGATTTTCCTGTTTTGAAGTAACTTCACTGTGATTGTAAACTATTGGTGTCCCTGCTTCAACACGGTGCATCTGTAAGAAAGGAGCAGAGGCCGTGACAGGCTTTCAGCACCGACTTGGCTAAAAAGCAAGGAATGTAAAAGCGGCTGAATTTGGACGTTCATGCAGCATCACTTTGCGCAGCCACAGCAGTCTTCCAAATGGTGTACTGGCAGCAGTGGGATTCGATCCCACGCACCCGAAGAGACTGGAGCCTTAGTCCAGCGCCTTGGACCGCTCGGCCACGCTACCCTGTGTACCTGCGCTCTCCAGCTCGCTACGACCGGTGGAAAAGTCTCTTTCCATTCCTTTTTTCGCCTTCCACCTTCCGGAAGTAGAAGCAACGCTACCACACTAAGCCCTTTTCAATGAGTAAATCTGGCTGTTTCCATCCTTTTGCCTACTAATTGCTTTCCACTGTTATTTTATTCAAGTGATTTCCCTGTTTTGAAGTAACTTCACTGTGATTGTAAACTATTGGTGTCCCTGCTTCAACACGGTGCATCTGTAAGAAAGGAGCAGAGGCCGTGACAGGCTTTCAGCACCGACTTGGCTAAAAAGCAAGGAATGTAAAAGCAGCTGAATTTGGACGTTCATGCAGCATCACTTTGCGCAGCCACAGCAGTCTTCTAAAAAGATGTACTGGCAGCAGTGGGATTCGAACCCACGCCCCCGAAGAGACTGGAGCCTTAATCCAGTGCCTTGGACCGCTCGGCCACGCTACCCTGTGTGCCTACGCTCTCCGGCTCGCTACCACTGGTGGAAAAGTTTCTTTCCATTACTTTTTTCGCCTTCCACCTTCCAGAAGTAGAAGCAACGCTACCACACTAAGCCCTTTTCAATGAGTAAATCTGGCTGTTTCCATCCTTTTGCCTACTAAATGCTTTCCAATGTTATTTTATTTTATTCAAGTGATTTTCCTGTTTTGAAGTAACTTCACTGTGATTGTAAACTATAGGTGTCCCTGCTTCAACACGGTGCATCTGTAAAAAAGGAGCAGAAGCTGTGACAGGCTTTCAGCACCGACTTGGCTAGAAAGCAAGGAATGTAAAAGCGGCTGAATTTGGACATTCATGCAGCATCACTTTGCGCAGCCACAGCAGTCTTCCAAAATTATCTACCTGCAGCGGTGGGATTCGAACCTACGCCCCCGAAGAGACTGGAGCCTTAATCCAGCACCTTGGACCGCTCGGCCATGCTACCCTGTATGCCTACGCTCTCCGGCTGGCTACGACCGGTGGAAAAGTTTCTTTCCTTTCCTTTTTTCGCCTTCCACCTTCCGGAAGTAGAAGCAACGCTACCACACTAAGCCCTTTTCAATGAGTAAATCTGGCTGTTTCCATCCTTTTGCCTACTAAATGCTTTCCAATGTTATTTTATTGTATTCAAGTGATTTTCCTGTTTTGAAGTAACTTCACTGTGATTTTAAACTATTGGTGTCCCTGCTTCAACACGGTGCATCTGTAAGAAAGGAGCAGAGGCCATGACAGGCTTTCAGCACCGACTTGGCGAAAAAGCAAGGAATGTAAAAGTGGCTGAATTTGGACGTTCATGCAGCATCACTTTGCGCAGCCACAGCAGTCTTCCAAAAAGATGTACTGGCAGCAGTGGGATTCGAACCCATGCCCCCGAAGAGACCGGAGCCTTAATCCAGCGCCTTGGACCGCTCGGCCATGCTACCCTGTGTGACTACACTCTCCAGCTGGCTACGACCGGTGGAAAAGTTTCTTTCCATTCCTTTTTTCGCCTTCCACCTTCCAGAAGTAGAAGCAACGCTACCACACTAAGCCCTTTTCAATGAGTAAATCTGTCTGTTTCCATCCATTTGCCTACTAATTGCTTTCCACTGTTATTTTATTCAAGTGATTTCCCTGTTTTGAAGTAACTTCACTGTGATTGTAAACTATTGGTGTCCCTGCTTCAACACGGTGCATCTGTAAGAAAGGAGCAGAGGCCATGACAGGCTTTCAGCACCGACTTGGCTAAAAAGCAAGGAATGTAAAAGCGGCTGAATTTGGACGTTCATGCAGCATCACTTTGCGCAGCCACAGCAGTCTTCTAAAAAGATGTACTGGCAGCAGTGGGATTCGAACCCACGCCCCCGAAGAGACTGGAGCCTTAATCCAGCGCCTTGGACTGCTCGGCCATGCTAACCTGTGTGCCTATGCTCTCCGGCTCGCTACGACTGGTGGAAAAGTTTCTTTTCATTACTTTTTTCGCCTTCCACCTTCCGGAAGTAGAAGCAACGCTACCACACTAAGCCCTTTCAATGAGTAAATCTGGCTGTTTCCATCCTTTTGCCTACTAAATGCTTTCCAATATTATTTTATTTTATTCAAGTGATTTTCCTGTTTTGAAGTAACTTCACTGTGATTGTAAATTATTGGTGTCCCTGCTTCAACACGGTGCATCTGTAAAAAAGGAGCAGAGGCTGTGACAGGCTTTCAGCACCGACTTGGCTAGAAAGCAAGGAATGTAAAAGCGGCTGAATTTGGACATTCATGCAGCATCACTTTGCGCAGCCACAGCAGTCTTCCAAAATTATCTACCTGCAGCGGTGGTATTCGAACCTACGCCCCTGAAGAGATTGGAGCCTTAATCCAGCGCCTTGGACCGCTCGGCCACGCTACCCTGTGTACCTACGCTCTCCAGCTCGCTACGACCGGTGGAAAAGTCTCTTTCCATTCCTTTTTTCGCCTTCCACCTTCCGGAAGTAGAAGCAACGCTACCACACTAAGCCCTTTTCAATGAGTAAATCTGGCTGTTTCCATCCTTTTGCCTACTAAATGCTTTCCAATGTTATTTTATTTTATTCAAGTGATTTTCCTGTTTTGAAGTAACTTCACTGTGATTGTAAACTATTGGTGTCCCTGCTTCAACACGGTGCATCTGTAAGAAAGGAGCAGAGGCCGTGACAGGCTTTCAGCACCGACTTGGCTAAAAAGCAAGGAATGTAAAAGCGGCTGAATTTGGACGTTCATGCAGCATCACTTTGCGCAGCCACAGCAGTCTTCCAAAAGGTGTACTGGCAGCAGTGGGATTCGATCCCACGCACCCGAAGAGACTGGAGCCTTAGTCCAGCGCCTTGGACCGCTCGGCCACGCTACCCTGTGTACCTGCACTCTCCAGCTCGCTACGACCGGTGGAAAAGTCTCTTTCCATTCCTTTTTTCGCCTTCCACCTTCCGGAAGTAGAAGCAACGCTACCACACTAAGCCCTTTTCAATGAGTAAATCTGGCTGTTTCCATCCTTTTGTCTACTAATTGCTTTTCACTGTTATTTTATTCAAGTGATTTTCCTGTTTTGAAGTAACTTCACTGTGATTGTAAAACTATTGGTGTCCCTGCTTCAACACGGTGCATCTGTAAGAAAGGAGCAGAGGCCGTGACAGGCTTTCAACACCGACTTGGCTAAAAAGCCAGGAATGTAAAAGCGGCTGAAATTGGACGTTCATGCAGCATCACTTTGCGCAGCCACAGCAGTCTACCAAAAGATGAACTGGCAGTGGTGGGATTCGAACCCACGCCCCTAAAGAGACTGGAGCCTTAATCCAGCGCCTTGGACCGCTCGGCCACGCTACCCTGTGTACATACGCTATCCGGCTCGCTACGACCGGTGGAAAAGTTTCTTTCCATTCCTTTTTTCGCCTTCCACCTTCCGGAAGTAGAAGCAACGCTACCACACTAAGCCCTTTTCAATGAGTAAAACTGGCTGTTTCCATCCTTTTGCCTACTTATTGCTTTCCACTGTTATTTTATTCAAGTGATTTTCCTGTTTTGAAGTAACTTCACTGTGATTGTAAACTATTGGTGCCCCTGCTTCAACACGGTGCATCTGTAAGAAAGGAGCAGAGGCCATGACAGGCTTTCAGCACCGACTTGGCTAAAAAGCAAGGAATGTAAAAGCGGCTGAATTTGGACGTTCATGCAGCATCACTTTGCGAAGCCAGAGCAGTCTTTCAAAAAGATGTACTGGCAGCGGTGGGATTCGAACCCACGCCCCCAAAGAGACTGTAGCCTTAATCCAGCGCCTTGGACCGCTCGGCCATGCTACCCTGTGTGCTTATGCTCTCCGGCTCGCTACGACCGGTGGAAAAGTTTCTTTCCATTCCTTTTTTCGCCTTCCACCTTCCGGAAGTAGAAGCAACGCTACCACACTAAGCCCTTTTCAATGAGTAAAACTGGCTGTTTCCATCCTTTTGCCTACTTATTGCTTTCCACTGTTATTTTATTCAAGTGATTTTCCTGTTTTGAAGTAACTTCACTGTGATTGTAAACTATTGGTGCCCCTGCTTCAACACGGTGCATCTGTAAGAAAGGAGCAGAGGCCATGACAGGCTTTCAGCACCGACTTGGCTAAAAAGCAAGGAATGTAAAAGCGGCTGAATTTGGACGTTCATGCAGCATCACTTTGCGAATCCAGAGCAGTCTTCCAAAATTATGTACTGGCAGCGGTGGGATTCGAACCCACACCCCAAAGAGACTGGAGCCTTAATCCAGCGCCTTGGACCGCTCGGCCATGCTACCCTGTGTGCCTACGCTCTCCGGCTCGCTACGACCGGTGGAAAAGTTTCTTTCCATTCCTTTTTTCGCCTTCCACCTTCCGGAAGTAGAAGCAACGCTACCACACTAAGCCCTTTTCAATGAGTAAATCTGGCTGTTTCCATCCTTTTGCCTACTAATTGCTTTCCACTGTTATTTTATTCAAGTGATTTCCCTGTTTTGAAGTAACTTCACTGTGATTGTAAACTATTGGTGTCCCTGCTTCAACACGGTGCATCTGTAAGAAAGGAGCAGAGGCCGTGACAGGCTTTCAGCACCGACTTGGCTAAATAGCAAGGAATGTAAAAGCAGCTGAATTTGGACGTTCATGCAGCATCACTTTGCGCAGCCACAGCAGTCTTCTAAAAAGATGTACTGGCAGCAGTGGGATTCGAACCCACGCCCCCGAAGAGACTGGAGCCTTAATCCAGCGCCTTGGACCGCTCGGCCATGCTACCCTGTGTGCCTACGCTCTCCGGCTCGCTACCACTGGTGGAAAAGTTTCTTTCCATTACTTTTTTCGCCTTCCACCTTCCGGAAGTAGAAGCAACGCTACCACACTAAGCCCTTTTCAATGAGTAAATCTGGCTGTTTCCATCCTTTTGCCTACTAAATGCTTTCCAATGTTATTTTATTTTATTCAAGTGAATTTCCTGTTTTGAAGTAACTTCACTGTGATTGTAAACTATTGGTGTCCCTGCTTCAACACGGTGCATCTGTAAAAAAGGAGCAGAGGCTGTGACAGGCTTTCAGCACCGACTTGGCTAGAAAGCAAGGAATGTAAAAGTGGCTGAATTTGGACGTTCATGAAGCATCACTTTGCGCAGCCACAGCAGTCTTCCAAAAAGATGTACTGGCAGCAGTGGGATTCGAACCCATGCCCCCGAAGAGACCGGAGCCTTAATCCAGCGCCTTGGACCGCTCGGCCATGCTACCCTGTGTGACTACACTCTCCGGCTGGCTACGACCGGTGGAAAAGTTTCTTTCCATTCCTTTTTTCGCCTTCCACCTTCCGGAAGTAGAAGCAACGCTACCACACTAAGCCCTTTTCAATGAGTAAATCTGGCTGTTTCCATCCTTTTGCCTACTAATTGCTTTCCACTGTTATTTTATTCAAGTGATTTCCCTGTTTTGAAGTAACTTCACTGTGATTGTAAACTATTGGTGTCCCTGCTTCAACACGGTGCATCTGTAAGAAAGGAGCAGAGGCCGTGACAGGCTTTCAGCACCGACTTGGCTAAAAAGCAAGGAATGTAAAAGCGGCTGAATTTGGACGTTCATGCAGCATCACTTTGCGCAGCCACAGCAGTCTTCCAAAAAGATGTACTGGCAGCAGTGGGATTCGAACCCACGCCCCCGAAGAGACTGGAGCCTTAATCCAGCACCTTGGACCGCTCGGCCATGCTACCCTGTGTGCCTACGCTCTCCGGCTGGCTACGACCGGTGGAAAAGTTTCTTTCCATTCCTTTTTTCACATTCCACCTTCCGGAAGTAGAAGCAACGCTACCACACTAAGCCCTTTTCAATGAGTAAATCTGGCTGTTTCCATCCTTTTGCCTACTAATTGCTTTCCACTGTTATTTTATTCAAGTGATTTCCCTGTTTTGAAGTAACTTCACTGTGATTGTAAACTATTGGTGTCCCTGCTTCAACACGGTGCATCTGTAAGAAAGGAGCAGAGGCCGTGACAGGCTTTCAGCACCGACTTGGCTAAAAAGCAAGGAATGTAAAAGTGGCTGAATTTGGACGTTCATGCAGCATCACTTTGCGCAGCCACAGCAGTCTTCTAAAAAGATGTACTGGCAGCAGTGGGATTCGAACCCACGCCCCAGAAGAGACTGGAGCCTTAATCCAGCGCTTTGGACCCCTCGGCCATGCTACCCTGTGTGCCTACGCTCTCCGGCTCGCTACCACCGGTGGAAAAGTTTATTTCCATTCCTTTTTTAGCCTTCCACCTTCCGGAAGTAGAAGCAACGCTACCACACTAAGCCCTTTTCAATGAGTAAATCTGGCTGTTTCCATCCTTTTGCCTACTAATTGCTTTCCACTGTTATTTTATTCAAGTGATCTCCCTGTTTTGAAGTAACTTCACTGTGATTGTAAACTATTGGTGTCCCTGCTTCAACACGGTGCATCTGTAAGAAAGGAGCAGAGGCCGTGACAGGCTTTCAGCACCGACTTGGCTAAAAAGCAAGGAATGTAAAAGCGGCTGAATTTGGACGTTCATGCAGCATCACTTTGCGCAGCCACAGCAGTCTTCCAAAAAGATGTACTGGCAGCAGTGGGATTCGAACCCACGCCCCCGAAGAGACTGGAGCCTTAATCCAGCGCCTTGGACCGCTCGGCCATGCTACCCCGTGTGCCTACGCTCTCCGGCTGGCTACGACCGGTGGAAAAGTTTCTTTCCATTCCTTTTTTCGCATTCCACCTTCCGGAAGTAGAAGCAACGCTACCACACTAAGCCCTTTTCAATGAGTAAATCTGGCTGTTTCCATCCTTTTGCCTACTAATTGCTTTCCACTGTTATTTTATTCAAGTGATTTCCCTGTTTTGAAGTAACTTCACTGTGATTGTAAACTATTGGTGTCCCTGCTTCAACACGGTGCATCTGTAAGAAAGGAGCAGAGGCCGTGACAGGCTTTCAGCACCGACTTGGCTAAAAAGCAAGGAATGTAAAAGCGGCTGAATTTGGACGTTCATGCAGCATCACTTTGTGCAGCCACAGCAGTCTTCCAAAAAGATGTACTGGTAGCAGTGGGATTCAAACCGACGCCCCCGAAGAGACTGGAGCCTTAATCCAGCGCCTTGGACCGCTCGGCCATGCTTCCCTGTGTGCTTACGCTCTCCGGCTGGCTACGACCGGTGGAAAAGTTTCTTTCCATTCCTTTTTTCACCTTCCACCTACCGGAAGCAGAAGCAACGCTACCACACTAAGCCCTTTTCAATGAGTAAATCTGGCTGTTTCCATCCTTTTGCCTACTAATTGCTTTCCACTGTTATTTTATTCAAGTGATTTCCCTGTTTTGAAGTAACTTCACTGTGATTGTAAACTATTGGTGTCCCTGCTTCAACACGGTGCATCTGTAAGAAAGGAGCAGAGGCCGTGACAGGCTTTCAGCACCGACTTGGCTAAAAAGCAAGGAATGTAAAAGTGGCTGAATTTGGACGTTCATGCAGCATCACTTTGCGCAGCCACAGCAGTCTTCTAAAAAGATGTACTGGCAGCAGTGGGATTCGAACCCACGCCCCAGAAGAGACTGGAGCCTTAATCCAGCGCTTTGGACCCCTCGGCCATGCTACCCTGTGTGCCTACGCTCTCCGGCTCGCTACCACCGGTGGAAAAGTTTCTTTCCATTCCTTTTTTAGCCTTCCACCTTCCGGAAGTAGAAGCAACGCTACCGCACTAAGCCCTTTTCAATGAGTAAATCTGGCTGTTTCCATCCTTTTGCCTACTAATTGCTTTCCACTGTTATTTTATTCAAGTGATTTCCCTGTTTTGAAGTAACTTCACTGTGATTGTAAACTATTGGTGTCCCTGCTTCAACACGGTGCATCTGTAAGAAAGGAGCAGAGGCCGTGACAGGCTTTCAGCACCGACTTGGCTAAAAAGCAAGGAATGTAAAAGCGGCTGAATTTGGACGTTCATGCAGCATCACTTTGCGCAGCCACAGCAGTCTTCTAAAAAGATGTACTGGCAGCAGTGGGATTCGAACCCACGCCCCGAAGAGACTGGAGCCTTAATCCAGCGCCTTGGACCGCTCGGCCACGCTACCCTGTGTGCCTACGCTCTCCGGCTCGCTACCACCAGTGGAAAAGTTTCTTTCCATTCCTTTTTTCGCCTTCCACCTTCCGGAAGTAGAAGCAACGCTACCACACTAAGCCCTTTTCAATGAGTAAATCTGGCTGTTTCCATCCTTTTGCCTACTAAATGCTTTCCAATATTATTTTATTTTATTCAAGTGATTTTCCTGTTTTGAAGTAACTTCACTGCGATTGTAAATTATTGGTGTCCCTGCTTCAACACGGTGCATCTGTAAAAAAGGAGCAGAGGCTGTGACAGGCTTTCAGCACCGACTTGGCTAGAAAGCAAGGAATGTAAAAGCGGCTGAATTTGGACATTCATGCAGCATCACTTTGCGCAGCCACAGCAGTCTTCCAAAATTATCTACCTGCAGCGGTGGGATTCGAACCTACGCCCCCGAAGAGATTGGAGCCTTAATCCAGCGCCTTGGACCGCTCGGCCACGCTACCCTGTGTACCTGCGCTCTCCAGCTCGCTACGACCGGTGGAAAAGTCTCTTTCCATTCCTTTTTTCGCCTTCCACCTTCCGGAAGTAGAAGCAACGCTACCACACTAAGCCCTTTTCAATGAGTAAATCTGGCTGTTTCCATCCTTTTGCCTACTAATTGCTTTCCACTGTTATTTTATTCAAGTGATTTTCCTGTTTTGAAGTAACTTCACTGTGATTGTAAACTATTGGTGTCCCTGCTTCAACACGGTGCATCTGTAAGAAAGGAGCAGAGGCCGTGACAGGCTTTCAGCACCGACTTGGCTAAAAAGCAAGGAATGTAAAAGCAGCTGAATTTGGACGTTCATGCAGCATCACTTTGTGCAGCCACAGCAGTCTTCCAAAAAGATGTACTGGTGGCAGTGGGATTCGAAACGACTCCCCGAAGAGACTGGAGCCTTAATCCAGCACCTTGGACCGCTCGGCCATGCTACCCTGTGTGCCTATGCTCTCCGGCTCGCTACGACCGGTGGAAAAGTTTCTTTCCATTCCTTTTTTCGCCTTCCACCTTCCGGAAGTAGAAGCAACGCTACCACACTAAGCCCTTTTCAATGAGTAAATCTGGCTGTTTCCATCCTTTTGCCTTCTAAATGCTTTCCAATGTTATTTTATTGTATTCAAGTGATTTTCCTGTTTTGAAGTAACTTCACTGTGATTGTAAACTATTGGTGTCCCTGCTTCAACACGGTGCATCTGTAAGAAAGGAGCAGAGGCCGTGACAGGCTTTCAGCACCGACTTGGCTAAAAAGCAAGGAATGTAAAAGCGGCTGAATTTGGACGTTCATGCAGCATCACTTTGCGCAGCCACAGCAGTCTTCCAAAAAGATGTACTGGCAGCAGTGGGATTCGAACCCACGCCCCCAAAGAGACTGGAGCCTTAATCCAGCGCCTTGGATCGCTTGGACATGCTACCCTGTGTGCCTACGCTCTCCGGCTCGCTACGACCGGTGGAAAAGTTTCTTTCCATTCCTTTTTTCGCCTTCCACCTTCCGGAAGTAGAAGCAACGCTACCACACTAAGCCCTTTTCAATGAGTAAATCTGGCTGTTTCCATCCTTTTGCCTACTAAATGCTTTCCAATGTTATTTTATTCAAGTGATTTTCCTGTTTTGAAGTAACTTCACTGTGATTGTAAACTATTGGTGTCCCTGCTTCAACACCGTGCATCTTTAAGAAAGGAGCAGAGGCCGTGACAGGCTTTCAGCACCGACTTGGCTAAAAAGCAAGGAATGTGAAAGCGGCTGAATTTGGACGTTCATGCAGCATCACTTTGCGAAGCCAGAGCAGTCTTCCAAAAAGATGTACTGGCAGCAGTGGGATTCGAACCTACGGCCCCGAAGAGAGTGGAGCCTTAATCCAGCGCCTTGGACCGCTCGGCCATGCTACCCTGTGTGCCTACGCTCTCCGGCTCGCTACGACCGGTGGAAAAGTTTCTTTCCATTCCTTTTTTCGCCTTCCACCTTCCGGAAGTAGAAGCAACGCTACCACACTAAGCCCTTTTCAATGAGTAAATCTGGCTGTTTCCATCCTTTTGCCTACTAAATGCTTTCCAATGTTATTTTATTCAAGTGATTTTCCTGTTTTGAAGTAACTTCACTGTGATTGTAAACTATTGGTGTCCCTGCTTCAACAGGTTGCATCTGTAAGAAAGGAGCAGAGGCCGTGACAGGCTTTCAGCACCGACTTGGCAAAAAAGCAAGAAATGTAAAAGCGGCTGAATTTGGACATTCATGCAGCATCACTTTGCGCAGCCACAGCAGTCTTCCAAAAGATGTACTGGCAGCGGTGGGATTCGAACCCACGCCCCCGAAGAGACTGGAGCCTTAATCCAGCGCCTTGGACCGCTCGGCCACGCTACCCTGTGTACCTACGCTTTCCGGCTCACTACGACCGGTGGAAAAGTTTCTTTCCATTCCTTTTTTTCGCCTTCCACCTTCCGGAAGTAGAAGCAACGCTACCACACTAAGCCCTTTTCAATGAGTAAATCTGGCTGTTTTCATCCTTTTGCCTACTAATTGCTTTCCACTGTTATTTTATTCAAGTGATTTCCCTGTTTTGAAGTAACTTCACTGTGATTGTAAACTATTGGTGTCCCTGCTTCAACACGGTGCATCTGTAAGAAAGGAGCAGAGGCCGTGACAGGCTTTCAGCACCGACTTGGCTAAAAAGCAAGGAATGTAAAAGCGGCTGAATTTGGATGTTCATGCAGCATCACTTTGCGCAGCCACAGCAGTCTTCCAAAAGATGTACTGGCAGCGGTGGGATTCGAACCCACGCCCCCGAAGAGAATGGAACCTTAATCCAGCGCCTTGGACCGCTCGGCCACGCTACCCTGTGTGCTTATGCTCTCCGGCTCGCTACGACCGGTGGAACAGTTTCTTTCCATTCCTTTTTTCGCCTTCCACCTTCCGGAAGTAGAAGCAACGCTACCACACTAAGCCCTTTTCAATGAGTAAAACTGGCTGTTTCCATCCTTTTGCCTACTAATTGCTTTTCACTGTTATTTTATTCAAGTGATTTTCCTGTTTTGAAGTAACTTCACTGTGATTGTAAACTATTGGTGTCCCTGCTTCAACACGGTGCATCTGTAAGAAAGGAGCAGAGGCCGTGACAGGCTTTCAGCACCGACTTGGCTAAAAAGCAAGGAATGTAAAAGTGGCTGAATTTGGACGTTCATGCAGCATCACTTTGCGCAGCCACAGCAGTCTTCCAATAAGATGTACTGGCAGCAGTGGGATTGGAACCCACGCCCCCAAAGAGACTGGAGCCTTAATCCAGCGCCTTGGACCGCTCTGCCATGCTACCCTGTGTGCCTACGCTCTCAGGCTGGCTACGACCGGTGGAAAAGTTTCTTTCCATTCCTTTTTTCGCCTTCCACCTTCCGGAAGTAGAAGCAACGCTACCACACTAAGCCCTTTTCAATGAGTAAATCTGGCTGTTTCCATCCTTTTGCCTACTAATTGCTTTCCACTGTTATTTTATTCAAGTGATTTCCCTGTTTTGAAGTAACTTCACTGTGATTGTAAACTATTGGTGTCCCTGCTTCAACACGGTGCATCTGTAAGAAAGGAGCAGAGGCCGTGACAGGCTTTCAGCACCGACTTGGCTAAAAAGCAAGGAATGTAAAAGCGGCTGAATTTGGACGTTCATGCAGCATCACTTTGCGCAGCCACAGCAGTCTTCCAAAAAGATGTACTGGCAGCAGTGGGATTCGAACCCACACCCCCGAAGAGACTGGAGCCTTAATCCAGCGCCTTGGACTGCTCGGCCATGCTACCCTGTGTGCCTACGCTCTCCGGCTGGCTACGACCGGTGGAAAAGTTTCTTTCCATTCCTTTTTTCGCCTTCCACCTTCCGGAAGTAGAAGCAACGCTACCACACTAAGCCCTTTTCAATGAGTAAATCTGGCTGTTTCCATCCTTTTGCCTACTAATTGCTTTCCACTGTTATTTTATTCAAGTGATTTCCCTGTTTTGAAGTAACTTCACTGTGATTGTAAACTATTGGTGTCCCTGCTTCAACACGGTGCATCTGTAAGAAAGGAGCAGAGGCCGTGACAGGCTTTCAGCACCGACTTGGCTAAAAAGCAAGGAATGTAAAAGCGGCTGAATTTGGACGTTCATGCAGCATCACTTTGTGCAGCCACAGCAGTCTTCCAAAAAGATGTACTGGTAGCAGTGGGATTCGAACCGAAGCCCCCGAAGAGACTGGAGCCTTAATCCAGCGCCTTGGACCGCTCGGCCATGCTACCCTGTGTGCCTACGCTCTCCGGCTGGCTACGACCGGTGGAAAAGTTTCTTTCCATTCCTTTTTTCGCCTTCCACCTACCGGAAGCAGAAGCAACGCTACCACACTAAGCCCTTTTCAATGAGTAAATCTGGCTGTTTCCATCCTTTTGCCTACTAATTGCTTTCCACTGTTATTTTATTCAAGTGATTTCCCTGTTTTGAAGTAACTTCACTGTGATTGTAAACTATTGGTGTCCCTGCTTCAACACGGTGCATCTGTAAGAAAGGAGCAGAGGCCGTGACAGGCTTTCAGCACCGACTTGGCTAAAAAGCAAGGAATGTAAAAGTGGCTGAATTTGGACGTTCATGCAGCATCACTTTGCGCAGCCACAGCAGTCTTCTAAAAAGATGTACGGGCAGCAGTGGGATTCGAACCCACGCCCCAGAAGAGACTGGAGCCTTAATCCAGCGCTTTGGACCCCTCGGCCATGCTACCCTGTGTGCCTACGCTCTCTGGCTCGCTACCACCGGTGGAAAAGTTTCTTTCCATTCCTTTTTTAGCCTTCCACCTTCCGGAAGTAGAAGCAACGCTACCACACTAAGCCCTTTTCAATGAGTAAATCTGGCTGTTTCCATCCTTTTGCCTACTAATTGCTTTCCACTGTTATTTTATTCAAGTGATTTCCCTGTTTTGAAGTAACTTCACTGTGATTGTAAACTATTGGTGTCCCTGCTTCAACACGGTGCATCTGTAAGAAAGGAGCAGAGGCCGTGACAGGCTTTCAGCACCGACTTGGCTAAAAAGCAAGGAATGTAAAAGCGGCTGAATTTGGACGTTCATGCAGCATCACTTTGTGCAGCCACAGCAGTCTTCCAAAAAGATGTACTGGTGGCAGTGGGATTCGAAACGACTCCCCGAAGAGACTGGAGCCTTAATCCAGCGCCTTGGACTGCTCGGCCATGCTACCCTGTGTGCCTACGCTCTCCGGCTCGCTACGACCGGTGGAAAAGTTTCTTTCCATTCCTTTTTTGGCCTTCCACCTTCCGGAAGTAGAAGCAACGCTACCACACTAAGCCCTTTTCAATGAGTAAATCTGGCTGTTTCCATCCTTTTGCCTACTAAATGCTTTCCAATGTTATTTTATTGTATTCAAGTGATTTTCCTGTTTTGAAGTAACTTCACTGTGATTGTAAACTATTGGTGTCCCTGCTTCAACACGGTGCATCTGTAAGAAAGGAGCAGAGGCCGTGACAGGCATTCAGCACCGACTTGGCTAAAAAGCAAGGAATGTAAAAGCGGCTGAATTTGGAAGTTCATGCAGCATCACTTTGCGCAGCCACAGCAGTCTTCCAAAAAGATGTACTGGCAGCAGTGGGATTCGAACCCACGCCCCCAAAGAGACTGGAGCCTTAATCCAGCGCCTTGGATCGCTTGGCCATGCTACCCTGTGTGCCTACGCTCTCCGGCTCGCTACGACCGGTGGAAAAGTTTCTTTCCATTCCTTTTTTCGCCTTCCACCTTCCGGAAGTAGAAGCAACGCTACCACACTAAGCCCTTTTCAATGAGTAAATCTGGCTGTTTCCATCCTTTTGCCTACTAAATGCTTTCCAATGTTATTTTATTCAAGTGATTTTCCTGTTTTGAAGTAACTTCACTGTGATTGTAAACTATTGGTGTCCCTGCTTCAACACCGTGCATCTTTAAGAAAGGAGCAGAGGCCGTGACAGGCTTTCAGCACCGACTTGGCTAAAAAGCAAGGAATGTGAAAGCGGCTGAATTTGGACGTTCATGCAGCATCACTTTGCGAAGCCAGAGCAGTCTTCCAAAAAGATGTACTGGCAGCGGTGGGATTCGAACCCACGGCCCCGAAGAGAGTGGAGCCTTAATCCAGCGCCTTGGACCGCTCGGCCATGCTACCCTGTATGCCTACGCTCTCCGTCTCGTTACGACCGGTGGAAAAGTTTCTTTCCATTCCTTTTTTCGCCTTCCACCTTCCGGAAATAGAGGCAACGCTACCACACTAAGCCCTTTTCAATGAGTAAAACTGGCTGTTTCCATCCTTTTGCCTACTAAATGCTTTCCAATGTTATTTTATTTTATTCAAGTGATTTTCCTGTTTTGAAGTAACTTCACTGTGATTGTAAACTATTGGCGTCCCTGCTTCAACACGGTGCATCTGTAAGAAGGGAGCAGAGGCCGTGACAGGCTTTCAGCACCGACTTGGCTAAAAAGCAAGGATTGTAAAAGCAGCTGAATTTGGACGTTCATGCAGCATCACTTTGCGCAGCCACAGCAGTCTTCCAAGAAGATGTACTGGCAGCAGTGGGATTCGAACCCACGCCCCCGAAGAGACTGGAGCCTTAATCCAGCGCCTTGGACCACTCGGCCATGCTACCCTGTGTGCCTACGCTCTCTGGCTGGCTACGACCGGTGGAAAAGTTTCTTTCCATTCCTTTTTTCACCTTCCACCTTCCGGAAGCAGAAGCAACGCTACCACAATAAGCCCTTTTCAATGAGTAAATCTGGCTGTTTCAATCCTTTTGCCTACTAATTGCTTTCCACTGTTATTTTATTCAAGTGATTTCCCTGTTTTGAAGTAACTTCACTGTGATTGTAAACTATTGGTGTCCCTGCTTCAACACGGTGCATCTGTAAGAAAGGAGCAGAGCCCGTGACAGGCTTTCAGCACCGACTTGGCTAGAAAGCAAGGAATGTAAAAGCGGCTGAATTTGGACATTCATGCAGCATCACTTTGCGCAGCCACAGCAGTCTTCCAAAACTATCTACCTGCAGCGGTGGGATTCGAACCTACGCCCCTGAAGAGACTGGAGCCTTAATCCAGCGCCTTGGACCGCTCGGCCATGCTACCCTGTGTGCCTGCGCTCTCCGGCTGGCTACGACCGGTGGAAAAGTTTCTTTCCATTCCTTTTTTGGCCTTCCACCTTCCGGAAGTAGAAGCAACGCTACCACAGTAAGCCCTTTTCAATGAGTAAACCTGGCTGTTTCCATCCTTTTGCCTACTAAATGCTTTCCAATGTTATTTTATTTTATTCAAGTGATTTTCCTGTTTTGAAGTAACTTCACTGTGATTGTAAACTATTGGTGTCCCTGCTTCAACACGGTGCATCTGTAAGAAAGGAGCAGAGGCCATGACAGGCTTTCAGCACCGACTTGGCTAAAAAGCAAGGAATGTAAAAGCGGCTGAATTTGGACGTTCATGCAGCATCACTTTGCGCAACCACTGCAGTCTTCCAAAAAGATGTACTGGCAACAGTGGGATTCGAACCCACACCCCCGAAGAGACTGGAGCCTTAATCCAGCACCTTGGACCGCTCGGCCATGCTAACCTGTGTGCCTATGCTCTCCGGCTCGCTACGACCGGTGAAAAAGTTTCTTTCCATTACTTTTTTCGCCTTCCACCTTCCGGAAGTAGAAGCAACGCTAACACACTAAGCCCTTTTCAATGAGTAAATCTGGCTGTTTCCATCCTTTTGCCTACTAAATGCTTTCCAATGTTATTTTATTCAAGTGATTTTCCTGTTTTGAAGTAACTTCACTGTGATTGTAAACTATTGGTGTCCCTGCTTCAACAGGTTGCATCTGTAAGAAAGGAGCAGAGGCCGTGACAGGCTTTCAGCACCGACTTGGCAAAAAAGCAAGAAATGTAAAAGCGGCTGAATTTGGACGTTCATGCAGCATCACTTTGCGCAGCCACAGCAGTCTTCCAAAAGATGTACTGGCAGCGGTGGGATTCGAACCCACGCCCCCGTAGAGACTGGAGCCTTAATCCAGCGCCTTGGACCGCTCGGCCACGCTACCCTGTGTACCTATGCTTTCCGGCTCACTACGACCGGTGGAAAAGTTTCTTTCCATTCCTTTTTTTCGCCTTCCACCTTCCGGAAGTAGAAGCAACGCTACCACACTAAGCCCTTTTCAATGAGTAAATCTGGCTGTTTTCATCCTTTTGCCTACTAATTGCTTTCCACTGTTATTTTATTCAAGTGATTTCCCTGTTTTGAAGTAACTTCACTGTGATTGTAAACTATTGGTGTCCCTGCTTCAACACGGTGCATCTGTAAGAAAGGAGCAGAGGCTGTGACAGGCTTTCAGCACCGACTTGGCTAAAAAGCAAGGAATGTAAAAGCGGCTGAATTTGGATGTTCATGCAGCATCACTTTGCGCAGCCACAGCAGTCTTCCAAAAGATGTACTGGCAGCGGTGGGATTCGAACCCACGCCCGCGAAGAGAATGGAGCCTTAATCCAGCGCCTTGGACCGCTCAGCCACGCTACCCTGTATGCTTATGCTCTCCGGCTCGCTACGACCGGTGGAAAAGTTTCTTTCCATTCCTTTTTTCGCCTTCTACCTTCCGGAAGTAGAAGCAACGCTACCACACTAAGCCCTTTTCAATGAGTAAATCTGGCTGTTTCCATCCTTTTGCCTACTAATTGCTTTCCACTGTTTTTTATTCAAGTGATTTTCCTGTTTTGAAGTAACTTCACTGTGATTGTAAACTATTGGCGTCCCTGCTTCAACACGGTGCATCTGTAAGAAGGGAGCAGAGGCCGTGACAGGCTTTCAGCACCGACTTGGCTAAAAAGCAAGGATTGTAAAAGCAGCTGAATTTGGACGTTCATGCAGCATCACTTTGCGCAGCCACAGCAGTCTTCCAAGAAGATGTACTGGCAGCAGTGTGATTCGAACCCACGCCCCCGAAGAGACTGGAGCCTTAATCCAGCGCCTTGGACCACTCGGCCATGCTACCCTGTGTGCCTACGCTCTCTGGCTGGCTACGACCGGTGGAAAAGTTTCTTTCCATTCCTTTTTTCACCTTCCACCTTCCGGAAGTAGAAGCAACGCTACCACACTAAGCCCTTTTCAATGAGTAAATCTGGCTGTTTCAATCCTTTTGCCTACTAATTGCTTTCCACTGTTATTTTATTCAAGTGATTTCCCTGTTTTGAAGTAACTTCACTGTGATTGTAAACTATTGGTGTCCCTGCTTCAACACGGTGCATCTGTAAGAAAGGAGCAGAGCCCGTGACAGGCATTCAGCACCGACTTGGCTAAAAAGCAAGGAATGTAAAAGCGGCTGAATTTGGAAGTTCATGCAGCATCACTTTGCGCAGCCACAGCAGTCTTCCAAAAAGATGTACTGGCAGCAGTGGGATTCGAACCCACGCCCCCAAAGAGACTGGAGCCTTAATCCAGCGCCTTGGATCGCTTGGCCATGCTACCCTGTGTGCCTACGCTCTCCGGCTCGCTACGACCGGTGGAAAAGTTTCTTTCCATTCCTTTTTTCGCCTTCCACCTTCCGGAAGTAGAAGCAACGCTACCACACTAAGCCCTTTTCAATGAGTAAATCTGGCTGTTTCCATCCTTTTGCCTACTAAATGCTTTCCAATGTTATTTTATTCAAGTGATTTTCCTGTTTTGAAGTAACTTCACTGTGATTGTAAACTATTGGTGTCCCTGCTTCAACACCGTGCATCTTTAAGAAAGGAGCAGAGGCCGTGACAGGCTTTCAGCACCGACTTGGCTAAAAAGCAAGGAATGTGAAAGCGGCTGAATTTGGACGTTCATGCAGCATCACTTTGCGAAGCCAGAGCAGTCTTCCAATAAGATGTACTGGCAGCGGTGGGATTCGAACCCACGGCCCCGAAGAGAGTGGAGCCTTAATCCAGCGCCTTGGACCGCTCGGCCATGCTACCCTGTATGCCTACGCTCTCCGTCTCGTTACGACCGGTGGAAAAGTTTCTTTCCATTCCTTTTTTCGCCTTCCACCTTCCGGAAATAGAGGCAACGCTACCACACTAAGCCCTTTTCAATGAGTAAAACTGGCTGTTTCCATCCTTTTGCCTACTAAATGCTTTCCAATGTTATTTTATTTTATTCAAGTGATTTTCCTGTTTTGAAGTAACTTCACTGTGATTGTAAACTATTGGCGTCCCTGCTTCAACACGGTGCATCTGTAAGAAGGGAGCAGAGGCCGTGACAGGCTTTCAGCACCGACTTGGCTAAAAAGCAAGGATTGTAAAAGCAGCTGAATTTGGACGTTCATGCAGCATCACTTTGCGCAGCCACAGCAGTCTTCCAAGAAGATGTACTGGCAGCAGTGGGATTCGAACCCACGCCCCCGAAGAGACTGGAGCCTTAATCCAGCGCCTTGGACCACTCGGCCATGCTACCCTGTGTGCCTACGCTCTCTGGCTGGCTACGACCGGTGGAAAAGTTTCTTTCCATTCCTTTTTTCACCTTCCACCTTCCGGAAGTAGAAGCAACGCTACCACACTAAGCCCTTTTCAATGAGTAAATCTGGCTGTTTCAATCCTTTTGCCTACTAATTGCTTTCCACTGTTATTTTATTCAAGTGATTTCCCTGTTTTGAAGTAACTTCACTGTGATTGTAAACTATTGGTGTCCCTGCTTCAACACGGTGCATCTGTAAGAAAGGAGCAGAGCCCGTGACAGGCTTTCAGCACCGACTTGGCTAGAAAGCAAGGAATGTAAAAGCGGCTGAATTTGGACATTCATGCAGCATCACTTTGCGCAGCCACAGCAGTCTTCCAAAAAGATGTACTGGCAGCAGTGGGATTCGAACCCACGCCCCCAAAGAGACTGGAGCCTTAATCCAGCGCCTTGGATCGCTTGGCCATGCTACCCTGTGTGCCTACGCTCTCCGGCTCGCTACGACCGGTGGAAAAGTTTCTTTCCATTCCTTTTTTCGCCTTCCACCTTCCGGAAGTAGAAGCAACGCTACCACACTAAGCCCTTTTCAATGAGTAAATCTGGCTGTTTCCATCCTTTTGCCTACTAAATGCTTTCCAATGTTATTTTATTCAAGTGATTTTCCTGTTTTGAAGTAACTTCACTGTGATTGTAAACTATTGGTGTCCCTGCTTCAACACCGTGCATCTTTAAGAAAGGAGCAGAGGCCGTGACAGGCTTTCAGCACCGACTTGGCTAAAAAGCAAGGAATGTGAAAGCGGCTGAATTTGGACGTTCATGCAGCATCACTTTGCGAAGCCAGAGCAGTCTTCCAATAAGATGTACTGGCAGCGGTGGGATTCGAACCCACGGCCCCGAAGAGAGTGGAGCCTTAATCCAGCGCCTTGGACCGCTCGGCCATGCTACCCTGTATGCCTACGCTCTCCGTCTCGTTACGACCGGTGGAAAAGTTTCTTTCCATTCCTTTTTTCGCCTTCCACCTTCCGGAAATAGAGGCAACGCTACCACACTAAGCCCTTTTCAATGAGTAAAACTGGCTGTTTCCATCCTTTTGCCTACTAAATGCTTTCCAATGTTATTTTATTTTATTCAAGTGATTTTCCTGTTTTGAAGTAACTTCACTGTGATTGTAAACTATTGGCGTCCCTGCTTCAACACGGTGCATCTGTAAGAAGGGAGCAGAGGCCGTGACAGGCTTTCAGCACCGACTTGGCTAAAAAGCAAGGAATGTAAAAGCGGCTGAATTTGGACATTCATGCAGCATCACTTTGCGCAGCCACAGCAGTCTTCCAAAATTATCTACCTGCAGCGGTGGGATTCGAACCTACGCCCCCGAAGAGACTGGAGCCTTAATCCAGCGCCTTGGACCGCTCGGCCATGCTACCCTGTGTGCCTACGCTCTCCGGCTCGCTACGACAGGTGGAAAAGTTTCTTTCCATTCCATTTCTCGCCTTCCACCTTCCGGAAGTAGAAGCAACGCTACCACACTAAGCCCTTTTTAATAAGTAAATCTGGCTGTTTCCATCCTTTTGCCTACTAAATGCTTTCCAATGTTATATTATTTTATTCAAGTGATTTTCCTGTTTTGAAGTAACTTCACTGTGATTGTAAACAATTGGTGTCCTTGCTTCAACACGGTGCAGCTGTAAGAAAGGAGCAGAGGCCATGACAGGCTTTCAGCACCGACTTGGCTAAAAAGCAAGGAATGTAAAAGTGGCTGAATTTGGACGTTCATGCAGCATCACTTTGCGCAGCCACAGCAGTCTTCCAAAAAGACGTACTGGCAGCAGGGGGATTCGAACCCACGCGCCCAAAGAGACTGGAGCCTTAATACAGCGCCCTGGACCGCTCTGCCACGCTACCCCTTGTGCCTGCGCCCTCCGGCTCGCTACGACCGGTGGAAAGGTTTCTTTCCATTCCTTTTTTCGCCTTCCACCTTCCTGAAATAGAGGCAACGCTACCACACTAAGCCCTTTTCAATGGGTAAAACTGTCTGTTTCCATCCTTTTGCCTACTAATTGCTTTCCACTGTTATTTTATTCAAGTGATTTTCCTGTTTTGAAGTAACTTCACTGTGATTGTAAACTATTGGTGTCCCTGCTTCAACACGGTGCATCTCTAAGAAAGGAGCAGAGGCCGTGACAGGCTTTCAGCACCGACTTGGCTAAAAAGCAAGGAATGTAAAAGCGGCTGAATTTGGACGTTCATGCAGCATCACTCTGCGCAGCCACAGCAGTCTTCCAAAAAGATGTACTGGTATTCGAACCGACACCCCCGAAGAGACTGGAGCCTTAATCCAGCGCCTTGGACCGCTCGGCCATGCTACCCAGTGTGCCTATGCTCTCCGGCTCGCTATGACCGGTGGAAAAGTTTCTTTCCATTCCTTTTTTCGCCTTCCACCTTCTGGAAGTAGAAGCAACGCTACCACACTAAGCCCTTTTCAATGAGTAAATCTGGCTGTTTCCATCCTTTTGCCTACTAATTGCTTTCCACTGTTATTTTATTCAAGTGATTTCCCTGTTTTGAAGTAACTTCACTGTGATTGTAAACTATTGGTGTCCCTGCTTCAACACGGTGCATCTGTAAGAAAGGAGCAGAGGCCGTGACAGGCTTTCAGCACCGACTTGGCTAAAAAGCAAGGAATGTAAAAGCGGCTGAATTTGGACGTTCATGCAGCATCACTTTGCGCAGCCACAGCAGTCTTCCAAAAGATGTACTGGCAGTGGTGGGATTCGAACCCACGCCCCCGAAGAGACTGGAGCCTTAATCCAGCGCCTTGGACCGCTCGGCCACGCTACCCTGTGTACCTACCCTCTCCGGCTCGCTACGACCGGTGGAAAAGTTTCTTTCCATTAATTTTTTCGCCTTCCACCTTCCGGAAGGAGAAGCAACGCTACCACACTAAGCCCTTTTCAATGAGTAAATCTGGCTGTTTCCATCCTTTTGCCTACTAATTGCTTTCCACTGTTATTTTATTCAAGTGATTTTCCTGTTTTGAAGTAACTTCACTGTGATTGTAAACTATTGATGTCCCTGCTTCAACACGGTGCATCTGTAAGAAAGGAGCAGAGGCCGTGACAGGCTTTCAGCACCGACTTGGCAAAAAAGCAAGGAAAGTAAAAGCGGCTGAATTTGGACGTTCATGCAGCATCACATTGCGCAGCCACAGCAGTCTTCCAAAAGATGTACTGGCAGCAGTGGGATTCGAAACCACGCCCCCGAAGAGACTGGAGCCTTAATCTAGCGCCTTGGACCACTCGGCCACTCGGCCACTCTACCCCTTGTGCACGCGCTCTCCGGCTCGCTACGACCGGTGAAAAGGTTTCTTTCCATTCCTTTTTTTGCCTTCCACCTTCCTGAAATAGAGGCAACGCTACCACACTAAGCCCTTTTCAATGAGTAAAACTGGCTGTTTCCCTTATTTTGCCTACTAAATGCTTGCCAATGTTATTTTATTCAAGTGATTTTCCTGTTTTGAAGTAACTTCACTGTGATTGTAAACTATTGGTGTCCCTGCTTCAACACGTTGCATCTGTAAGAAAAGAGCAGAGGCCGTGACAGGCTTTCAGCACCGACTTGGCAAAAAAGCAAGGAATGTAAAAGCGGCTGAATTTGGACGTTCATGAAGCATCACCTTGCGCAGCCACAGCAGTCTTCCAAAATTATCTACCTGCAGCAGTGGGATTCAAACCTACGCCCCCAAAGAGACTGGAGCCTTAATCCAGCACCTTGGACCGCTCGGCCATGCTACCCTGTGTGCCTATGCTCTCCGGCTTGCTACGACAGGTGGAAAAGTTTCTTTCCATTCCATTTTTCGCCTTCCACCTTCCGGAAGTAGAAGCAACGCTACCACACTAAGCCCTTTTCAATGAGTAAATCTGGCTGTTTCCATCCTTTTGCCTACTAAATGCTTTCCAATGTTTATTTTATTCAAGTGATTTTCCTGTTTTGAAGTAACTTCACTGTGATTGTAAACTATTGGTGTCCCTGCTTCAACACGGTGCATCTGTAAGAAAGGAGCAGAGGCCGTGACAGGCTTTCAGCACCGACTTGGCTAAAAAATAAGGAATGTAAAAGCGGCTGAATTTGGACGTTCATGCAGCATCACTTTGCGCAGCCACAGCGGTCTTCCAAAAAGATGTACTGGCAACAGTGGGATTCGAAACCACGCCCCCGAAGAGACTGGAGCCTTAATCCAGAGCCTTGGACCGCTCGGCCATGCTAACCTGTGTCTATGCTCTCCGGCTCGCTACGACCGGTGGAAAAGTTTCTTTCCATTACTTTTTTCGCCTTCCACCTTCCGGAAGTAGAAGCAACGCTACCACACTAAGCCCTTTTCAATGAGTAAATCTGGCTGTTTCCATCCTTTTGCCTACTAAATGCTTTCCAATGTTATTTTATTTTATTCAAGTGATTTTCCTGTTTTGAAGTAACTTCACTGTGATTTTAAACTATTGGTGTCCCTGCTTCAACACGGTGCATCTGTAAGAAAGGAGCAGAGGCCGTGACAGGCTTTCAGCACCGACTTGGCAAAAAAGCAAGGAATGTAAAAGCGGCTGAATTTGGACGCTCATGCAGCATCACTTTGCGCAGCCACAGCAGTCTTCCAAAAGATGTACTGGCAGCGGTGGGATTCGAACCCACGCCTCCGAAGAGACTGGAGCCTTAATCCAGCACCTTGGACCGCTCGGCCATGCTACCCTGTGTGCCTACGCTGTCAGGCTCGCTACGACCGGTGGAAAAGTTTCTTTCCATTTCTTTTTTTTGCCTTACACCTTCCGGAAGTAGAAGCAACGGTACCACACTAAGCCCTTTTCAATGAGTAAATCTGGCTGTTTCCATCCTTTTGCCCACTAATTGCTTTCCATTGTTATTTTATTCAAGTGATTTTCCTGTTTTGAAGTAACTTCACTGTGATTGTAAACTATTGGTGTCCCTGCTTCAACACGGTGCATCTCTAAGAAAGGAGCAGAGGCCGTGACAGGCTTTCAGCACCGACTTGGCTAAAAAGCAAGGAATGTAAAAGCGGCTGAATTTGGACGTTCATGCAGCATCACTTTGCGCAGCCACAGCAGTCTTCCAAAAAGATGTACTGGCAGCAGTGGGATACGAACCCACGCCCCCGAAGAGACTGGAGCCTTAATCCAGCGCCTTGGACCGCTCGGCCATGCTACCCTGTGTGCCTACGCTCTCCGGCTCGCTACGACCGGTGGAAAAGTTTCTTTCCATTCCTTTTTTGCCTTCCACCTTCCGGAAGTAGAAGCAACGCTACCACACTAAGCCCTTTTCAATGAGTAAATCTGGCTGTTTCCATCCTTTTGCCTACTAAATGCTTTCCAATGTTATTTTATTCAAGTGATTTTCCTGTTTTGAAGTAACTTCACTGTGATTGTAAACTATTGGTGTCCCTGCTTCAACACGGTGCATCTGTAAGAAAGGAGCAGAGGCTGTGCACCGACTTGGCTAGAAAGCAAGGAATGTAAAAGAGGCTGAATTTGGACATTCATGCAGCATCACTTTGCGCAGCCACAGCAGTCTTCCAAAATTATCTACCTGCAGCAGTGGGATTCGAACCTACGCCCCCAAAGAGACTGGAGCCTTAATCCAGCACCTTGGACCGCTCGGCCATGCTACCCTGTGTGCCTATGCTCTCCGGCTTGCTACGACAGGTGGAAAAGTTTCTTTCCATTCCATTTTTCGCCTTCCACCTTCCGGAAGTAGAAGCAACGCTACCACACTAAGCCCTTTTCAATGAGTAAATCTGGCTGTTTCCATCCTTTTGCCTACTAAATGCTTTCCAATGTTTATTTTATTCAAGTGATTTTCCTGTTTTGAAGTAACTTCACTGTGATTGTAAACTATTGGTGTCCCTGCTTCAACACGGTGCATCTGTAAGAAAGGAGCAGAGGCCGTGACAGGCTTTCAGCACCGACTTGGCTAAAAAATAAGGAATGTAAAAGCGGCTGAATTTGGACGTTCATGCAGCATCACTTTGCGCAGCCACAGCGGTCTTCCAAAAAGATGTACTGGCAACAGTGGGATTCGAAACCACGCCCCCGAAGAGACTGGAGCCTTAATCCAGAGCCTTGGACCGCTCGGCCATGCTAACCTGTGTCTATGCTCTCCGGCTCGCTACGACCGGTGGAAAAGTTTCTTTCCATTACTTTTTTCGCCTTCCACCTTCCGGAAGTAGAAGCAACGCTACCACACTAAGCCCTTTTCAATGAGTAAATCTGGCTGTTTCCATCCTTTTGCCTACTAAATGCTTTCCAATGTTATTTTATTTTATTCAAGTGATTTTCCTGTTTTGAAGTAACTTCACTGTGATTTTAAACTATTGGTGTCCCTGCTTCAACACGGTGCATCTGTAAGAAAGGAGCAGAGGCCGTGACAGGCTTTCAGCACCGACTTGGCAAAAAAGCAAGGAATGTAAAAGCGGCTGAATTTGGACGTTCATGCAGCATCACTTTGCGCAGCCACAGCAGTCTTCCAAAAGATGTACTGGCAGCGGTGGGATTCGAACCCACGCCTCCGAAGAGACTGGAGCCTTAATCCAGCACCTTGGACCGCTCGGCCATGCTACCCTGTGTGCCTACGCTGTCAGGCTCGCTACGACCGGTGGAAAAGTTTCTTTCCATTTCTTTTTTTTGCCTTACACCTTCCGGAAGTAGAAGCAACGGTACCACACTAAGCCCTTTTCAATGAGTAAATCTGGCTGTTTCCATCCTTTTGCCCACTAATTGCTTTCCATTGTTATTTTATTCAAGTGATTTTCCTGTTTTGAAGTAACTTCACTGTGATTGTAAACTATTGGTGTCCCTGCTTCAACACGGTGCATCTCTAAGAAAGGAGCAGAGGCCGTGACAGGCTTTCAGCACCGACTTGGCTAAAAAGCAAGGAATGTAAAAGCGGCTGAATTTGGACGTTCATGCAGCATCACTTTGCGCAGCCACAGCAGTCTTCCAAAAAGATGTACTGGCAGCAGTGGGATACGAACCCACGCCCCCGAAGAGACTGGAGCCTTAATCCAGCGCCTTGGACCGCTCGGCCATGCTACCCTGTGTGCCTACGCTCTCCGGCTCGCTACGACCGGTGGAAAAGTTTCTTTCCATTCCTTTTTTGCCTTCCACCTTCCGGAAGTAGAAGCAACGCTACCACACTAAGCCCTTTTCAATGAGTAAATCTGGCTGTTTCCATCCTTTTGCCTACTAAATGCTTTCCAATGTTATTTTATTTTATTCAAGTGATTTTCCTGTTTTGAAGTAACTTCACTGTGATTGTAAACTATTGGTGTCCCTGCTTCAACACGGTGCATCTGTAAGAAAGGAGCAGAGGCTGTGCACCGACTTGGCTAGAAAGCAAGGAATGTAAAAGAGGCTGAATTTGGACATTCATGCAGCATCACTTTGCGCAGCCACAGCAGTCTTCCAAAATTATCTACCTGCAGCAGTGGGATTCGAACCTACGCCCCCAAAGAGACTGGAGCCTTAATCCAGCACCTTGGACCGCTCGGCCATGCTACCCTGTGTGCCTATGCTCTCCGGCTTGCTACGACAGGTGGAAAAGTTTCTTTCCATTCCATTTTTCGCCTTCCACCTTCCGGAAGTAGAAGCAACGCTACCACACTAAGCCCTTTTCAATGAGTAAATCTGGCTGTTTCCATCCTTTTGCCTACTAAATGCTTTCCAATGTTATTTTATTTTATTCAAGTGAGTTTCCTGTTTTGAAGTAACTTCACTGTGATTGTAAACTATTGGTGTCCCTGCTTCAACACGGTGCATCTGTAAGAAAGGAGCAGAGGCCGTGACAGGCTTTCAGCACCGACTTGGCTAAAAAATAAGGAATGTAAAAGCGGCTGAATTTGGACGTTCATGCAGCATCACTTTGCGCAGCCACAGCGGTCTTCCAAAAAGATGTACTGGCAACAGTGGGATTCGAAACCACGCCCCCGAAGAGACTGGAGCCTTAATCCAGCGCCTTGGACCGCTCGGCCATGCTAACCTGTGTGCCTGTGCTCTCCGGCTCGCTACGACAGGTGGAAAAGTTTCTTTCCATTACTTTTTTCGCCTTCCACCTTCCGGAAGTAGAAGCAACGCTACCACACTAAGCCCTTTTCAATGAGTAAATCTGGCTGTTTCCATCCTTTTGCCTACTAAATGCTTTCCAATGTTATTTTATTTTATTCAAGTGATTTTCCTGTTTTGAAGTAACTTCACTGTGATTGTAAACTATTGGTGTCCTTGCTTTAACATGGTGCATCTGTAAGAAAGGAGCAGAGGCCATGACAGGCTTTCAGCACCGACTTGGCTAAAAAGCAAGGAATGTAAAAGTGGCTGAATTTGGACGTTCATGCAGCATCACTTTGCGCAGCCACAGCAGTTTTCTAAAAAGATGTACTGGCAGCAGGGGGATTCGAACCCACGTGCCCAAAGAGACTGGAGCCTTAATCCAGCGCCCTGGACCGCTCGGCCATGCTACTCTGTGTGCCTACGCTCTCCGGCTAGCTACGACCGGTGGAAAAGTTTCTTTCCATTCCTTTTTTCGCCTTCCACCTTCCGGAAGTAGAAGCAACGCTACCACACTAAGCCCTTTTCAATGAGTAAATCTGGCTGTTTCCATCCTTTTGCCTACTAATTGCTTTCCACTGTTATTTTATTCAAGTGATTTTCCTGTTTTGAAGTAACTTCACTGTGATTGTAAACTATTGGTGTCCCTGCTTCAACACGGTGCATCTGTAAGAAAGGAGCAGAGGCCGTGACAGGCTTTCAGCACCGACTTGGCTAAAAAGCAAGAAATGTAAAAGCGGCTGAATTTGGACGTTCATGCAGCATCACTTTGCGCAGCCACAGCAGTCTTCCAAAAGATGTACTGGCAGCGGTGGGATTCGAACCCACACCTCCGAAGAGACTGGAGCTTTAATCCAGCACCTTGGACCGCTCGGCCATGCTACCCTGTGTGCCTACACTGTCAGGCTCGCTACGACCGGTGGAAAAGTTTCTTTCCATTCCTTTTTTTCGCCTTACACCTTCCGGAAGTAGAAGCAACGCTACCACACTAAGCCCTTTTTAATGAGTAAATCTGGCTGTTTCCATCCATTTGCCTACTAATTGCTTTCCACTGTTATTTTATTTAAGTGATTTCCCTGTTTTGAAGTAACTTCACTGTGATTGTAAACTATTGGTGTCCCTGCTTCAACACGGTGCATCTGTAAGAAAGGAGCAGAGGCCGTGACAGGCTTTCAGCACCGACTTGGCTAAAAAGCAAGAAATGTAAAAGCGGCTGAATTTGGACGTTCATGCAGCATCACTTTGCGCAGCCACAGCAGTCTTCCAAAAGATGTACTGGCAGCGGTGGGATTCGAACCCACGCCCCCGAAGAGACTGGAGCCTTAATCCAGCGCCTTGGACCGCTCGGCCTTGCTACCCTGTGTGCCTACGCGCTCCGGCTCGCTATGCCCGGTGGAAAAGTTTCTTTCCATTTCTTTTTTCGCCTTCCACCTTCCGGAAGTAGAAGCAACGCTACCACACTAAGCCCTTTTCAATGAGTAAATCTGGCTGTTTCCATCCTTTTGCCTACTAATTGCTTTCCACTTTTATTTTATTCAAGTGATTTTCCTGTTTTGAAGTAACTTCACTGTGATTGTAAACTATTGGTGTCCCTGCTTCAACACGGTGCATCTGTAAGAAAGGAGCAAAGGCCGTGACAGGCTTTCAGCACCGACTTGGCTAAAAAGCAAGGAATGTAAAAGCGGCTGAAACTGGACGTTCATGCAGCATCACTTTGCGCAGCCACAGCAGTCTTCCAAAAGATGTACTGGCAGCGGTGGGATTCGAACCCACACCCCCGAAGAGACTGGAGCCTTAATCCAGCACCTGGGACCGCTCGGCCTTGCTACCCTGTGTGCCTACGCTCTCTGGCTGGTCACGACCGGTGGAAAGGTTTCTTTCCATTCCTTTTCTCGCCTTCCGCCTTCCTGAAATAGAGGCAACGCTACCACACTAAGCCCTTTTCAATGAGTAAAACTGTCTGTTTCCATCCTTTTGCCTTCTAAATGCTTTCCAATGTTATTTTATTCAAGTGATTTTCCTGTTTTGAAGTAACTTCACTGTGAATGTAAACTTTTGGAGTCCCTGCTTCAACACGATACATCTGTAAGAAAGGAGCAGAGGCCGTGACAGGCTTTCAGCACCGACTTGGCTAAATAGCAAGGAATGTAAAAGCGGCTGAATTTGGACGTTCATGCAGCATCACTTTGCGCAGCCACAGCAGTCTTCCAAAAAGATGTACTGGTAGCAGTGGGATTCGAACCGACGCCCCCGAACAGACGGGAGCCTTAATCCAGCGCCTTGGACCGCTCGGCCATGCTACCCTGTGTGCCTATGCTCTCCGGCTCGCTATGACCGGTGGAAGAGTTTCTTTCCATTCCTTTTTTCGCCTTCCACCTTCCGGAAGTAGGAGCAACGCTACCACACTAAGCCCTTTTCAATGAGTAAATCTGGCTGTTTCCATCCTTTTGCCTACTAAATGCTTTCCAATGTTATTTTATTGTATTCAAGTGATTTTCCGGTTTAGAAGTAACTTCACTGTGATTGTAAACTATTGGTGTCCCTGCTTCAACACGGTGCATCTGTAAGAAAGGAGCAGAGGCCGTGACAGGCTTTCAGCACCGACTTGGCTAAAAAGCAAGGAATGTAAAAGCGGCTGAATTTGGACGTTCATGCAGCATCACTTTGCGCAGCCACAGCAGTCTTCCAAAAAGATGTACTGGCAGCAGTGGGATTCGAGCCCACGCCCCCGAAGAGACTGGAGCCTTAATCCAGTGCCTTGGAACGCTCAGCCATGCTACCCTGTGTGCCTACGCTCTCCGGCTCGCTACGACCGGTCGAAAAGTTTCTTTCCATTCCTTTTTTCGCCTTTCACCTTCCGGAAGTAGAAGCAACGCTACCACACTAAGCCCTTTTTAATGAGTAAATCTGGCTGTTTCCATCCTTTTGCCTACTAATTGCTTTCCACTGTTATTTTATTTAAGTGATTTCCCTGTTTTGAAGTAACTTCACTGTGATTGTAAACTATTGGTGTCCCTGCTTCAACACGGTGCATCTGTAAGAAAGGAGCAGAGGCCGTGACAGGCTTTCAGCACCGACTTGGCTAAAAAGCAAGAAATGTAACAGCGGCTGAATTTGGACGTTCATGCAGCATCACTTTGCGCAGCCACAGCAGTCTTCCAAAAAGATGTACTGGCAGCAGTGGGATTCGAACTCACGCCCCCGAAGAGACTGGAGCCTTAATCCAGCGCCTTGGACCACTCGACCATGCTACCCTGTGTGCCTACACTCTCCGGCTCGCTATGACGGGTCGAAAAGTTTCTTTCCATTCCTTTTTTCGCCTTCCACCTTCCGGAAGTAGAAGCAACGCTACCACACTAAGCCCTTTTCAATGAGTAAATCTGGCTGTTTCCATCCTTTTGTCTACTAAATGCTTTCCAATGTTATTTTATTTTATTCTAGTGATTTTCCTGTTTTGAAGTAACTTCACTGTGATTGTAAACTATTGGTGTCCCTGCTTCAACACGGTGCATCTGTAAGAAAGGAGCAGAGGCCGTGACAGGCTTTCAGCACCGACTTGGCTAAAAAGCAAGGAATGTAAAAGCGGCTGAATTTGGACGTTCATGCAGCATCACTTTGCGCAGCCACAGCAGTCTTCCAAAAAGATGTACTGGCAGCAGTGAGATTCGAACCCATGCCCCCGAAGAGACTGGAGCCTTAATCCAGCGCCTTGGACCGCACGGCCATGCTACCCTGTGTGCCTATGCTCTCCGGCTCCCTACGACCAGTGGAAAAGTTTCTTTCCATTCCTTTTTTCGCCTTCCACCTTCCGGAAGTAGAAGCAACGCTACCACACTAAGCCCTTTTCAATGAGCAAATCTGGCTGTTTCCATCCTTTTGTCTACTAAATGCTTTCCAATGTTATTTTATTTTATTCAAGTGATTTTCCTGTTTTGAAGTAACTTCACTGTGATTGTAAACTATTGGTGTCCCTGCTTCAACAGGGTGCATCTGTAAGAAAGGAGCAGAGGCCGTGACAGGCTTTCAGCACCGACTTGGCTAAAAAGCAAGGAATGTAAAAGCGGCTGAATTTGGACGTACATGCAGCATCACTTTGCGCAGCCCCAGCAGTCTTCCAAAAAGATTTACTGGCAGCAGTGGGATTCAAACCCACGCCTCCGAAGAGACTGGAGCCTTAATCCAGCACCTTGGACCGCTCGGCCATGCTAACCTGTGTGCCTACGCTCTCCGGCTTGCTACGACCGGTGGAAAAGTTTCTTTCCATTCCTTTTTTCGCCTTCCACCTTCCGGAAGTAGAAGCAACGCTACCACACTAAGCCCTTTTCAAATCTGGCTCTTTCCATCCTTTTGCCTACTAAATGCTTTCCAATGTTATTTTATTTTATTCAAGTGATTTTCCTGTTTTGAAGTAACTTCACTGATATGGTAAACTATTGGTGTCCCTGCTTCAACATGGTGCATCTGTAAGAAAGGAGCAGAGGCCGTGACAGGCTTTCAGCACCGACTTAAAAAGCGGCTGAATTTGGTCGTTCATGCAGCATCACTTTGCGCAGCCACAGCAGTCTTCCAAAAGATGTACTGGCAGTGGTGGGATTCGAACCCACGGCCCCGAAGAGACTGGAGCCTTAATCCAGCGCCTTGGACCGCTCTGCCACGCTACCCTGTGTACCTACGCTCTCCGGCTGGCTACGACCGCTGGAAAAGTTTCTTTCCATTCCTTTTTTCGCCTTACACCTTCCGGAAGTAGAAGCAACGCTACCACACTAAGCCCTTTTCAATGAGTAAATCTGGCTGTTTCCATCCTTTTGCCTACTAATTGCTTTCCACTGTTATTTTATTCAAGTGATTTTCCTGTTTTGAAGTAACTTCACTGTGATTGTAAACTATTGGTGTCCCTGCTTCAACATGGTGCATCTGTAAGAAAGGAGCAGAGGCCGTGACAGGCTTTCAGCACCGACTTGGCTAAAAGGCAAGGAATGTAAAAGCGGCTGAATTTGGACGTTCATGTAGCATCACTTTGCGCAGCCACAGCAGTCTTCCAAAAATATGTACTGGCAGCAGTGGGATTTGAACCCACGCCCCCGAAGAGACTGGAGCCTTAATCCAGCGCCTTGGACCGCTCGGCTTTGCTACCCTGTGTGCCTACGCTCTCCGGCTCGCTACAACCGGTGGAAAAGTTTCTTTCCATTCCTTTTTTCGCCTTCCACCTTCCGGAAATGGAGGCAACGCTACCACACTAAGCCCTTTTCAATGAGTAAAACTGGCTGTTTCCATCCTTTTGCCTACTAAATGCTTTCCAATGTTATTTTATTTTATTCAAGTGATTTTCCTGTTTTGAAGTAACTTCACTGTGATTGTAAACTATTGGTGTCCCTGCTTCAACACGGTGCATCTGTAAGAAAGGAGCAGAGGCCGTGACAGGCTTTCAGCACCGACTTGGCTAAAAAGCAAGGAATGTAAAAGCGGCTGAATTTGGACGTTCATACAGCATCACTTTGCGAATCCAGAGCAGTCTTACAAAAAGATGTACTGGCAGCGGTGGGATTCGAACCCACGCCCCTGAAGAGACTGGAGACTTAATCCAGCGCCTTGGACCGCTCTGCCACGCTACCCTGTGTACCTACGCTCGCCGGCTCGCTACGACCGGTGGAAAAGTTTCTTTCCATTCCTTTTTTCGCCTTCCACTTTCCAGAAGTAGAAGCAACGCTACCACACTAAGCCCTTTTCAATGAGTAAATCTGGCTGTTTCCATCCTTTTGCCTACTAATTGCTTTCCACTGTTATTTTATTCAAGTGATTTTCCTGTTTTGAAGTAACTTCACTGTGATTGTAAACTATTGATGTCCCTGCTTCAACACGGTGCATCTGTAAGAAAGGAGCAGAGGCCGTGACAGGCTTTCAGCACCGACTTGGCAAAAAAGCAAGGAATGTAAAAGCAGCTGAATTTGGACGTTCATGCAGCATCACTTTGCGCAGCCACAGCAGTCTTCCAAAAGATGTACTGGCAGCGGTGGGATTCGAACCCACGCCCCCGAAGAGACTGGAGCCTTAATCCAGCGCCTTGGACCGCTCAGCCATGCTACCCTGTATGCCTAAGCTCTCCGACTCGCTACGACCGGTGGAAAAGTTTCTTTCCATTCCTTTTTTTGCCTTCCACCTTCCGGAAGTAGAAGCAACGCTACCACACTAAGCCCTTTTCAAATCTGGCTGTTTCCATCCTTTTGCCTACTAAATGCTTTCCAATGTTATTTTATTTTATTCAAGTGATTTTCCTGTTTTGAAGTAACTTCACTGTGATTGTAAACTATCGGTGTCCCTGCTTCAACACGGTGCATCAGTAAGAAAGGAGCAGAGGCCGTGACAGGCTTTCAGCACCGACTTGGCTAAAAAGCAAGGAATGTAAAAGCGGCTGAATTTGGACGTTCATGCAGCATCACTTTGCGCACCCACAGCAGTGTTCCAAAAAGATGTACTGGCAGCAGTGGGATTCGAACCCACACCCCAAAAGAGACTGGAGCCTTAATCCAGCGCCTTGGACCGCTCGGCTTTGCTACCCTGTGTGCCTACGCTCTCCGGCTCGCTACAACCGGTGGAAAAGTTTCTTTCCATTCCTTTTTTCGCCTTCCACCTTCCGGAAGTAGAAGCAACGCTACCACACTAAGCCCTTTTCAATGAGTAAATCTGGCTGTTTCCATCCTTTTGCCTACTAATTGTTTTCCACTGTTATTTTATTCAAGTGATTTTCCTGTTTTGAAGTAACTTCACTGTGATTGTAAACTATTGGTGTCCCTGCTTCAACATGGTGCATCTGTAAGAAAGGAGCAGAGGCCGTGACAGGCTTTCAGCACCGACTTGGCTAAAAAGCAAGGAATGTAAAAGCGGCTGAATTTGGACGTTCATGCAGCATCACTTTGCGCAGCCACAGCAGTCTTCCAAAAGATGTACTGGCAGTGGTGGGATTCGAACCCACGCCCCCGAAGAGACTGGAGCCTTAATCCAGCGCCTCGGACCGCTCTGCCACGCTACCCTGTGTACCTACGCTCTCCGGCTCGCTATGATGGGTGGAAAAGTTTCTTTCCATTCCTTTTTTCGCCTTCCACTTTCCAGAATTAAAAGCAACGCTACCACACTAAGCCCTTTTCAAATCTGGCTCTTTCCATCCTTTTGCCTACTAAATGCTTTCCAATGTTTTTTTATTTTATTCAAGTGATTTTCCTGTTTTGAAGTAACTTCACTGTGATTGTAAACTATTGGTGTCCCTGCTTCAACATGGTGCATCTGTAAGAAAGGAGCAGAGGCCGTGACAGGCTTTCAGCACCGACTTGGCAAAAAAGCAAGGAATGTAAAAGCAGCTGAATTTGGACGTTCATGCAGCATCACTTTGCGCAGCCACAGCAGTCTTCCAAAAGATGTACTGGCAGCGGTGGGATTCGAACCCACACCCCCGAAGAGACTGGAGCCTTAATCCAGCGCCTTGGACCGCTCGGCCTTGCTACCCTGTGTGCCTACGCTCTCCGGCTCGCTACGACCGGTGGAAAAGTTTCTTTCCATTCCTTTTTTGGCCTTACACCTTCCGGAAGTAGAAGCAACGCTACCACACTAAGCCCTTTTCAATGAGTAAATATGGCTGTTTCCATCCTTTTGCCTACTAATTGCTTTCCACTGTTATTTTATTCAAGTGATTTTCCTGTTTTGAAGTAACTTCACTGTGATTGTAAACTATTGGTGTCCCTGCTTCAACACGGTGCATCTGTAAGAAAGGAGCAGAGGCCGTGACAGGCTTTCAGCACCGACTTGGTTAAAAGGCAAGGAATGTAAAAGCGGCTGAATTTGGACGTTCATGTAGCATCACTTTGCGCAGCCACAGCAGTCTTCCAAAAATATGTACTGGCAGCAGTGGGATTGGAACCCACGCCCCCAAAGAGACTGGAGGCTTATTCCAGCTCCTTGGACCGCTCGGCCTTGCTACCCTGTGTGCCTACGCTCTCCGGCTGGTTACGACCGTTGGAAAAGTTTCTTTCCATTCCTTTTTTCGCCTTCCACTTTCCGGAAGTAGAAGCAACGCTACCACACTAAGCCCTTTTCATTGAGTAAATCTGGCTGTTTCCATCCTTTTGCCTACTAATTGCTTTCCACTGTTATTTTATTCAAGTGATTTCCCTGTTTTGAAGTAACTTCACTGTGATTGTAAACTATTGGTGTCCCTGCTTCAACACGGTGCATCTGTAAGAAAGGAGCAGAAGCCGTGACAGGCTTTCAGCACCGACTTGGCTAAAAAGCAAGGAATGTAAAAGCGGCTGAATTTGGACGTTCATGCAGCATCACTTTGCGCAGCCACAGCAGTCTTCCAAAAGATGTACTGGCAGCGGTGGGATTCAAACCCACGCCCCCAAAGAGACTGGAGCTTTAATCCAGCGCCTTGGACCGCTCGGCCACGCTACCCTGTGTACCTACGCTCTCCGGCTCGCTACGACGGGTGGAAAAGTTTCTTTCCATTCCTTTTTTCGCCTTCCACCTTCCGGAAGTAGAAGCAACGCTACCACACTAAGCCCTTTTCAATGACTAAATCTGGCTGTTTCCATCCTTTTGCCTACTAATTGCTTTCCACTGTTATTTTATTCAAGTGATTTTCCTGTTTTGAAGTAACTTCACTGTGATTGTAAACTATTGATGTCCCTGCTTCAACACGGTGCATCTGTAAGAAAGGAGCAGAGGCCGTGACAGGCTTTCAGCACCGACTTGGCAAAAAAGCAAGGAATGTAAAAGCAGCTGAATTTGGACGTTCATGCAGCATCACTTTGCGCTGCCAGAGCAGTCTTCCAAAAGATGTACTGGCAGCGGTGGGATTCGAAACCACGGCCCCGAAGAGACTGGAGCCTTAATCCAGCGCCTTGGACCGCTCAGCCATGCTACCCTGTATGCCTACGCTCTCCGGCTCGCTACGACCGGTGGAAAAGTTTCTTTCCATTCCTTTTTTTGCCTTCCACCTTCCGGAAGTAGAAGCAACGCTACCACACTAAGCCCTTTTCAAATCTGGCTGTTTCCATCCTTTTGCCTACTAAATGCTTTCCAATGTTATTTTATTTTATTCAAGTGATTTTCCTGTTTTGAAGTAACTTCACTGTGATTGTAAACTATCGGTGTCCCTGCTTCAACACGGTGCATCAGTAAGAAAGGAGCAGAGGCCGTGACAGGCTTTCAGCACCGACTTGGCTAAAAAGCAAGGAATGTAAAAGCGGCTGAATTTGGACGTTCATGCAGCATCACGTTGCGCAGCCACAGCAGTGTTCCAAAAAGATGTACTGGCAGCAGTGGGATTCGAAACCACGCCCCCGAAGAGACTGGAGCCTTAATCCAGCGCCTTGGACCTCTCGGCCATTCTACCCTGTGTGCCTACGCTCTCCGGCTTGCTACGACCGGTGGAAAAGTTTCTTTCCATTACTTTTTTCACCTTCCACCTTCCGGAAGTAGAAGCAACGCTACCACACTAAGCCCTTTTCAAATCTGGCTCTTTCCATCCTTTTGCCTACTATATGCTTTCCAATGTTATTTTATTTTATTCAAGTGATTTTCCTGTTTTGAAGTAACTTCACTGTGATTGTAAACTATTGGTGTCCCTGCTTCAACATGGTGCATCTGTAAGAAAGGAGCAGAGGCCGTGACAGGCTTTCAGCACCGACTTGGCTAAAAAGCAAGGAATGTAAAAGCGGCTGAATTTGGACGTTCATGCAGCATCACTTTGCGCAGCCACAGCAGTCTTCCAAAAGATGTACTGGCAGTGGTGGGATTCGAACCTACGCCCCCGAAGAGACTGGAGCCTTAATCCAGCGCCTCGGACCGCTCTGCCACGCTACCCTGTTTACCTACGCTCTCCGGCTCGCTACGACCAGTGGAAGAGTTTCTTTCCATTCCTTTTTTCGCCTTCCACTTTCCAGAAGTAGAAGCAACGCTACCACACTAAGCCCTTTTCAAATCTGGCTCTTTCCATCCTTTTGCCTACTAAATGCTTTCCAATGTTATTTTATTTTATTCAAGTGATTTTCCTGTTTTGAAGTAACTTCACTGTGATTGTAAACTATTGGTGTCCCTGCTTCAACATGGTGCATCTGTAAGAAAGGAGCAGAGGCCGTGACAGGCTTTCAGCACCGACTTGGCTAAAAAGCAAGGAATGTAAAAGCGGCTGAATTTGGACGTTCATGCAGCATCACTTTGCGCAGCCACAGCAGTCTTCCAAAAGATGTACTGGCAGCGGTGGGATTCGAACCCACGCCCCCGAAGAGACTGGAGCCTTAATCCAGCGCCTTGGACCGCTCGGCCTTGCTACCCTGTGTGCCTACACTCTCCGGCTCGCTACGACCGGTGGAAAAGTTTCTTTCCATTCCTTTTTTCGCCTTACACCTTCCGGAAGTAGAAGCAACGCTACCACACTAAGCCCTTTTCAAATCTGGCTCTTTCCATCCTTTTGCCTACTAAATGCTTTCCAATGTTATTTTATTTTATTCAAGTGATTTTCCTGTTTTGAAGTAACTTCACTGTGATTGTAAACTATTGGTGTCCCTGCTTCAACATGGTGCATCTGTAAGAAAGGAGCAGAGGCCATGACAGGCTTTCAGCACCGACTTGGCTAAAAAGCAAGGAATGTAAAAGCGGCTGAATTTGGACGTTCATGCAGCATCACTTTGCGCAGCCACAGCAGTCTTCCAAAAGATGTACTGGCAGCGGTGGGATTCGAACCCACGCCCCCGAAGAGACTGGAGCCTTAATCCAGCGCCTTGGACCGCTCGGCCTTGCTACCCTGTGTGCCTACACTCTCCGGCTCGCTACGACCGGTGGAAAAGTTTCTTTCCATTCCTTTTTTCGCCTTACACCTTCCGGAAGTAGAAGCAACGCTACCACACTAAGCCCTTTTCAATGAGTAAATCTGGCTGTTTCCATCTGTTACGACCTGTGGCTCCAAAAGGCCGTAACAAAGGACAGGGACACACAGAGCGGTTACTTTTAACACGAAATTTATTAACAACAAAAAGAACCGAAACTAAACCAAACAAGTGTAAAATGGCATCAGTCAGATCAGTAGTGTAAAGTACAATGTATGCATGAAATGGCATGGGACGTAATGTAATGTAAGCCAACGTGATGTATGTCTCCAGAAGTCACAACAACAAAACCAAAATAAACATGGAGCCCCGATGCACAAGCACGGGCTTCTTTTAAAGGACAGACTGATTAGAGCATCCAGGTGGAACCCCTCAGGAAATCAACGGGGCGTTTCATACTGGATCGTCACACCCCTCCCCTTAAGACAGGGATTCTGTCAAGATCCCTGTAAACAAAGAGCAAAACGATTAATCACCAACAGGGGCACGGGACAAAGCATCCGCCACCACATTTTCTACCCCTCGGATATGCCGGATGTCAAGACTGTACGACTGCAGAAACAACGACCACCGAATAAGCCTTTGATTCGGGCACTGGAGGGAGTTCAGAAAGGTCAACGGGTTATGATCCGTATAGACAACAATTGGTCTGCTTGAATTCAGATAGACAGCAAAATGGATCAAAGCCCAAACAAGTGCCAGGGCCTCCTTCTCCACCACAGAGTAGTTGAGTTGGTAAGTGTTAAATTTCCGCGAGAAATAACTAACAGGGTGTACCACACCTACCGAGTCAGACTGCTGTAAAACAGCTCCCGCCCCCACCTGACTAGCATCCACCTGCAGGGAAAACGGCTTGTCAAAGCCAGGTGCAGCCAGCACAGGTGAAGAACATAGCAAAGCTTTTACATTTTCAAATGCCGCAGCACAATGGGAAGACCAGACAAACTTTACCGGCCCTTTCAATAGGTTGGTAAGGGGAGCTACCACTGTAGAAAAATTACGACAAAAAGAGCGATAGTAGCCCATTAAACCCAAAAACCTCATCAATTCTTTTTTAGTGACAGGTACAGGAAACTTTTGAATGGCCTGAACTTTTGCTTGTACAGGTCGAACCTCCCCATTTCCTACCACTTTCCCAAGGTAGATCACGGTAGCCCGAGCAAACTCACATTTTGCCAGGTTAACAGTGAGCTTAGCCTCCGACAACCGCCTCAACACCGCACAAACTCGTTTAATATGAGTGTCCCAGCTATCACTAAAAACAACGAGATCGTCCAAATAGACTGCACAACCCTCCAGTCCTGAAATTACCCGGTTCATAAGACGCTGAAATGTCGCAGGGGCATTTCTTAAACCAAAACTCATAACCTTGTAGGAGTATAAACCCGTGGGAGTAACGAATGAGGAAATATCCTGAGCCCGCTTATTTAAAGGCACCTGCCAGTAACCCTTAAGCAAGTCAAACTTGCTCACAAATCTGGCCGAGCCCACCTGATCCACACAGTCCTCAACCCGAGGAAGTGGAAAACAATCGGGTTTAGTCAAACTATTGACTTTCCGGAAATCCGTGCAAAACCTCACTGACCCATCAACTTTCCTAACAAGGAGACAAGGGGATGCCCAATCTGAAAACGACTGTACCGCAATATCATTTTCCTGCATGTAGTTTATTTCTGCCTCCATAAGCTCTCGTTTATCTGGAGACACCCAATAAAAACGTTGCGTAATGGGTGTCGCCTCCCCAACGTCAATATCATGCTCTATCCAATCTGTACGTGAGGGGGTATCTCCAAACAAATCAGGAAAATTCTGCAATATTGAAACCAACTCTGCACGTTGAACCGGAGGTAAATGAGCAAGACCGGAGCTTAGTCTCTTCCAGGACTCAGAGTTATTTAACCGACCGCGCAACCTACCCTCATCAGGCTCAATATTCTCCTCACCCCCACCCACCAAGTTAGAGCTACCACGAAAAATTAATCCCACTGAAAGAATGGAATGAACCGGATCTACATCCACTACATGAGTCTCGCCAATTTGATTTGCATAAAAAGGTTTCAACAGATTAATCATTAACATGATTTCCTCCGCCCTGGGGTACCGATCACATAATTCTCTTCACTCACTTTCCGCTGCACCACGTACGGACCATCGAATTTGGCTTCAAACGGAGAGCACACCAAAGGACGCAGAACCAAAACTTGATCTCCAGGCTCAAAAACACGACGCTCAACGGTACGATCAAATAAGCGTTTCATAATTTTTTGTTGTTTTTCCAATTTCACTTTAGCCAACTCTCGCGCTTGAACCAATCGTTGTTTAAACCCGTAAACATAAGCCTCTAGATTTTTTGGAGAATCGGATATCTTAACCGGATTTTGGAGCACTGCCAAAAGTCCACGAACCTTATGACCAAACACAAGGTCATTGGGACTAAAGCCAGTGCTCTCCTGTACAACCTCTCGTGACGCCAGCATCAACCAGGGCAATCCCTCTTCCCAGTCTCGATCCAGCTGCACACAATACGACCGAAGAAGAGACTTTAAAGTCTGATGGAACCTCTCCAGTGCGCCTTGGCTTTGAGCATGGTATGCAGTCGCAAGGTGATGTTTTACATGCAGCTGTTTTAAAACCTGCTGGAACAAATGGGAAGTAAGATTAGTTCCCTGATCACTCTGGATAACCCTAGGAACACCAAAGATAGACATAAACTGAGATAACGCCTTTACGATTGAGCGGGAAGTGATCGTACGCAGTGGGTAAGCAGCAGGAAAACGAGTATTCAAACACATTATAGTCAACAAGTATTTACTACCTGACTTGGAAGATGGCAACGGGCCCACACAGTCCACAATAAGATGCTCAAAAGGGTCACCCACTGCCGGAATAGGGTGTAATGGAGCCAGTTTTAGTTTCTGATTAGGTTTACCGATCAACTGGCAAGTGTGACACTGTTTTATATAAGATGAAATGTCGCTTTTTGCTCGAGGCCAAAAAAAATACTTCAACACACGATCATAGGTCTTTCGTACTCCAGAATGACCAGACAAATCATGCGCAACTTCCAACAATGCCCTTCGAAATTTTGTGGGAACCACTACTTGAATAATAGGGTCCCCAACAAAATCGTCCCCATGAGGAACCCACTTCCGCAATAACATACCATCTTGTACGAAATAACCTCGAGCGATGTTAGACACATGATCGTCTCGAACAGCACTGTTAAACATCTCAGCCAAGGATAAATCCGAACGTTGCTCTTCTCCCATCTCCTCTGCAGACACAGGAAAGGACACAGCAGATAAATCAGGCATAGACAGAGAACTACCCAGTTGATTCAACATCGTTCTTGGACTATCCACTACTTCCTTCATCGTGCTTCGAGTCATTGCACGAGTTGTTACACCCACCGGATCTACATGTGAAGGGATCTGCGGAAACACATCATTGGATGAAACTATTGGTGACACAGGAGCATCCGGCCATACACGCCCCCCTGCTAACTCATTCCCCAAAATAAGATGAACGCCCTCGACCGGCAAAGCAGGACGCACTCCCAAAACAATATCACCATTCACCAAACTCGATGACAGTTTCACCCTATGAAGAGGAACGGTTAGTATACTCATACCCATCCCCCGGACTAACATGCTGTCACCCGTGTCAGACCGCGAAGAAAAAGGCAAAATAGACTCTAAAATGAATGAATCCATAGCTCCCGTGTCCCGCAAGATCTTGACCGGAACTTCCTCATTACTGCCCACAAGAGACACATAACCCTCTGTAAGGAAAGGAGAAAATACAGATAAACAGTCCGCATCCACTTTTTCCTTTACACACGTCTCAACGGTATTAGAAGCTAAAGCCACAAAAGCAGCTGGTTTAGGAACCTTAACGTCACGTTTAGCCTTCTCCTCCAGTAAAGGGCAATCAGCTTTCCAATGCCCTTTTTCACGACAATAATTACATGTCCTAAGCGGGTCAAATTTCCATGTAGGAAGGTAACTAGACCTAGGAGAAAAACTATTTAGAGATGTACTAGAACGAAGCATATTACCGTCTCCCCGCGAGCGCCCGTCAACAAAGCTACTTCTGTGAGAGAGTACATAATCGTCAGCCAACGCTGCCGCTTCCTCCGGTGAACTAACTTTACGCTCATTAATATAAGTTGCGATCATATCCGGGACAGACACTTTAAATTGTTCCAATATCATCAGTTGAACCAACTCATCAAAAGATGTAATATCAAGCGCAGTATACCAACGAGTAAAGTATTTTCTCAAATCCTGCACAAACTCCAAATGAGACTGCTTTTGTTCCCTCTTACATGTCCTGAACTGCTGACGATATGCTTCAAGCACACATTCATACGCCTTTAAGACCGCTGATTTAATTTGATCATAATCCTGACAATCTTCCTTACTCAACGCGGAAAAAACTAACTGTGCTTTTCCGGTCAACACACACTGCAACAATAACACTCGATTTTCCTCTGACCAGTCCTGTAGCTCAGCAATACGCTCAAAGAGAGTGAAAAATATATCAGGATCCTCCTCGTTGAATTTAGGAACAAGTTTCAAATTTGAATTCACTGCAAATGTAACTCGATCTTCCCTACCTTCCTTCAGAAGTCTTAACTTCATAACTTCAACCTCAATTTTCGCCTTCTCTAACTCCAACCTATCATGTTCAGAATGTTGTTTCAATCTTTCATGTTCCCTTTGCAACAGCAACAATTCTTTTTGCTGCTCAAACGTCAATACAGATGGTGAATCGGACTGCCTTTGTACCGACATAACTAAATCTTTATCCAAACTCAGAATGTCCCTTTCACACAATTTTAACTTCAACTCAGCTTTAATACTTTCCTTGCGTTTTTAATCAACGACATCTATTTCATAATGGTCAGCAATTCTTAACAGCTGTTCCTTCGTACATTTTCCTAGCAATGTATACGAAGGAGATTCTAAAAATGCATTAATATCCGCCATCAGAAAAACAAACAGACCCATAAAAAGCCAGAAGTGCAATCAAATACTCGGAGTATTCCCCACTAACTTTCCTCAGCGCGAGAGAGAGAGGAGAGAAAAAAAAAAACCTATCTATCCTTATCCCTGGTCTTCATGCGGTTACAGGCGGGGGGTATTTATGCACTTCAACCCAGTGGGTGAAAAATGCTACCGGTCAGACCAGCGACACCTTCAACACCCTGGATGTGCTCCCGAGTCAACTGCTACTACCCGCTTTCTCCGCAACACTACCAAAACAAAAAATAACCAACATGTCTCAAAGGAAACATGCTGCTATACCTCACCGGGGAAAACTCCAAACTAGAAGAACCATATTGCACTGTCAACTTACCAGTCGATGAGCTTCCACGCAACAACCAAACAATTCTCCACACGTGTGTCCCGTTCCGCGAAAATGACGTCACAAGTTCAAATGAGATTTCCTCTCCCAAACGCTAACCATTGATTACGCCAAATTCCGAAAGACGCTAGCACGAACAAATACCAAATGGACGAGCCCCCATTTGTTACGACCTGTGGCTCCAAAAGGCCGTAACAAAGGAAAGGGACACACAGAGCGGTTACTTTTAACACGAAATTTATTAACAACCAAAAGAACCGAAACTAAACCAAACAAGTGTAAAATGGCATCAGTCAGATCAGTAGTGTAAAGTACAATGTATGCATGAAATGGCATGGGACGTAATGCAATGTAAGCCAACGTGATGTATGTCTCCAGAAGTCACAACAACAAAACCAAAATAAACATGGAGCCCCGATGCACAAGCACGGGCTTCTTTTAAAGGACAGACTGATTAGAGCATCCAGGTGGAACCCCTCAGGAAATCAACGGGGCGTTTCATACTGGATCGCCACACCATCCTTTTGCCTACTAATTGCTTTCCACTGTTATTTTATTCAAGTGATTTTCCTGTTTTGAAGTAACTTCACTGTGATTGTAAACTATTGGTGTCCCTGCTTCAACACGGTGCATCTGTAAGAAAGGAGCAGAGGCCGTGACAGGCTTTCAGCACCGACTTGGCTAAAAGGCAAGGAATGTAAAAGCGGCTGAATTTGGACGTTCATGTAGCATCACTTTGCGCAGCCACAGCAGTCTTCCAAAAATATGTACTGGCAGCAGTGGGATTTGAACCCACGCCCCCGAAGAGACTGGAGGCTTAATCCAGCGCCTTGGACCGCTCGGCCTTGCTACCCTGTGTGCCTACGCTCTCCGGCTGGTTACGACCGCTGGAAATGTTTCTTTCCATTCCTTTTTTCGCCTTCCACCTTCCGGGAAGTAGAAGAAACGCTACCACACTAAGCCCTTTTCAATGAGTAAATCTGGCTGTTTCCATCCTTTTGCCTACTAATTGCTTTCCACTGTTATTTTATTCAAGTGATTTCCCTGTTTTGAAGTAACTTCACTGTGATTGTAAACTATTGGTGTCCCTGCTTCAACACGGTGCATCTGTAAGAAAGGAGCAGAGGCCGTGACAGGCTTTCAGCACCGACTTGGCTAAAAAGCAAGGAATGTAAAAGCGGCTGAATTTGGACGTTCATGCAGCATCACTTTGCGCAGCCACAGCAGTCTTCCAAAAGATGTACTGGCAGCGGTGGGATTCAAACCCACGCCTCCAAAGAGACTGGAGCCTTAATCCAGCGCCTTGGACCGCTCGGCCACGCTACCCTGTGTACCTACGCTCTCCGGCTCGCTACGACGGGTGGAAAAGTTTTTTTCCATTCCTTTTTTCGCCTTCCACCTTCCGGAAGTAGAAGCAACGCTACCACACTAAGCCCTTTTCAATGAGTAAATCTGGCTGTTTCCATCCTTTTGCCTACTAATTGCTTTCCACTGTTATTTTATTCAAGTGATTTTCCTGTTTTGAAGTAACTTCACTGTGATTGTAAACTATTGATGTCCCTGCTTCAACACGGTGCATCTGTAAGAAAGGAGCAGAGGCCGTGACAGGCTTTCAGCACCGACTTGGCAAAAAAGCAAGGAATGTAAAAGCAGCTGAATTTGGACGTTCATGCAGCATCACTTTGCGCAGCCACAGCAGTCTTCCAAAAGATGTACTGGCAGTGGTGGGATTCGAACCCACACCCCCGAAGAGACTGGAGCCTTAATCCAGCGCCTTGGACCGCTCAGCCATGCTACCCTGTATGCCTACGCTCTCCGGCTCGCTACGACCAGTGGAAAAGTTTCTTTCCATTCCTTTTTTTGCCTTCCACCTTCCGGAAGTAGAAGCAACGCTACCACACTAAGCCCTTTTCAAATCTGGCTGTTTCCATCCTTTTGCCTACTAAATGCTTTCCAATGTTATTTTATTTTATTCAAGTGATTTTCCTGTTTTGAAGTAACTTCACTGTGATTGTAAACTATTGGTGTCCCTGCTTCAACACGGTGCATCTGTAAGAAAGGAGCAGAGGCCGTGACAGGCTTTCAGCACCGACTTGGCTAAAAAGCAAGGAATGTAAAAGCGGCTGAATTTGGACGTTCATGCAGCATCACTTTGCGCAGCCACAGCAGTGTTCCAAAAAGATGTACTGGCAGCAGTGGGATTCGAACCCACGCCCCCGGAGGGACTGGAGCCTTAATCCAGCGCCTTGGACCGCTCGGCCATGCTACCCTGTGTGCCTACGCTCTCCGGCTTGCTACGACCGGTGGAAAAGTTTCTTTCCATTCCTTTTTTCGCCTTCCACCTTCCGGAAGTAGAAGCAACGCTACCACACTAAGCCCTTTTCAAATCTGGCTCTTTCCATCCTTTTGCCTACTAAATGCTTTCCAATGTTATTTTATTTTATTCAAGTGATTTTCCTGTTTTGAAGTAACTTCACTGTGATTGTAAACTATTGGTTTCCCTGCTTCAACATGGTGCATCTGTAAGAAAGGAGCAGAGGCCGTGACAGGCTTTCAGCACCGACTTGGCTAAAAAGCAAGAAATGTAAAAGCGGCTGAATTTGGACGTTCATGCAGCATCACTTTGCGCAGCCACAGCAGTCTTCCAAAAAGATGTACTGGCAGCAGTGGGATTCAAACCCACGCCCCCGAAGAGACTGGAGCCTTAATCCAGCGCCTTGGACTGCTCGGCCATGCTACCCTGTGTGCCTACGCTCTCCGGCTCGCTACGACGGGTGGAAAAGTTTCTTTCCATTCCTTTTTTCGCCTTCCACCTTTCGGAAGTAGAAGTAACGCTACCACACTAAGCCCTTTTCAATGAGTAAATCTGGCTGTTTCCATCCTTTTGCCTACTAAATGCTTTCCAATGTTATTTTATTTTATTCAAGTGATTTTACTGTTTTGAAGTAACTTCACTGTGATTGTAAACTATTGGTGTCCCTGCTTCAACACGGTGCATCTGTAAGAAAGGAGCAGAGGCCGTGACAGGCTTTCAGCACCGACTTGGCTAAAAAGCAAGGAATGTAAAAGCGGCTGAATTTGGACGTTCATGCAGCATCACTTTGCGCAGCTACAGCAGTGTTCCAAAAAGATGTACTGGCAGCAGTGGGATTCAAACCCACACCCCAAAAGAGACTGGAGCCTTAATCCAGCGCCTTGGACCGCTCGGCTTTGCTACCCTGTGTGCCTACGCTCTCCGGCTCGCTACAACCGGTGGAAAAGTTTCTTTCCATTCCTTTTTTTGCCTTCCACCTTCCGGAAGTAGAAGCAACGCTACCACACTAAGCCCTTTTCAATGAGTAAATCTGTCTGTTTCCATCCTTTTGCCTACTAATTGTTTTCCACTGTTATTTTATTCAAGTGATTTTCCTGTTTTGAAGTAACTTCACTGTGATTGTAAACTTTTGGTGTCCCTGCTTCAACACGGTGCATCTGTAAGAAAGGAGCAGAGGCCGTGACAGGCTGTCAGCACCGACTTGGCTAAAAAGCAAGGAATGTAAAAGCGGCTGAATTTGGACGTTCATGCAGCATCACTTTGCGAATCCAGAGCAGTCTTCCAAAAAGATGTACTGACAGCGGTGGGATTCGAACCCACGCCCCCGAAGAGACTGGAGCCTTAATCCAGCGCCTTGGACCGCTCGGCCTTGCTACCCTGTGTGCCTACGCTCTCCGGCTCGCTACGAGTGGTGGAAAAGTTTCTTTCCATTCCTTTTTTCGCCTTACACCTTCCGGAAGTAGAAGCAACGCTACCACACTAAGCCCTTTTCAATGAGTAAATCTGGCTGTTTTCATCCTTTTGCCTACTAATTGCTTTCCACTGTTATTTTATTCAAGTGATTTTCCTGTTTTGAGGTAACTTCACTGTGATTGTAAACTATTGGTGTCCCTGCTTCAACACGGTGCATCTGTAAGAAAGGAGCAGAGGCCGTGACAGGCTTTCAGCACCGACTTGGCTAAAAAGCAAGGAATGTAAAAGCGGCTGAATTTGGACGTACATGCAGCATCACTTTGCGCAGCCCCAGCAGTCTTCCAAAAAGATGTACTGGCAGCAGTGGGATTCTAACCCACGCCCCCGAAGAGACTGGAGCCTTAATCCAGCGCCTTGGACCGCTCGGCCATGCTACCCTGTGTGCCTATGCTCTCCGGCTTGCTACGACCGGTGGAAAAGTTTCTTTCCATTCCTTTTTTCGCCTTCCACCTTCCGGAAGTAGAAGCAACGCTACCACACTAAGCCCTTTTCAAATCTGGCTCTTTCCATCCTTTTGCCTACTAAATGCTTTCCAATGTTATTTTATTTTATTCAAGTGATTTTCCTGTTTTGAAGTAACTTCACTGTGATTGTAAACTATTGGTGTCCCTGCTTCAACATGGTGCATCTGTAAGAAAGGAGCAGAGGCCGTGACAGGCTTTCAGCACCGACTTGGCTAAAAAGCAAGGAATGTAAAAGCGGCTGAATTTGGACGTTCATGCAGCATCACTTTGCGCAGCCACAGCAGTCTTCCAAAAGTTGTACTGGCAGGGGTGGGATTCGAACCCACGCCCCCGAAGAGACTGGAGCCTTAATCCAGCGCCTTGGAACGCTCTGCCACGCTACCCTGTGTACCTACGCTCTCCGGCTCGCTACGACGGGTGGAAAAGTTTCTTTCCATTCCTTTTTTCGCCTTCCACTTTCCAGAAGTAGAAGCAACGCTACCACACTAAGCCCTTTTCAATGAGTAAATCTGGCTGTTTCCATCCTTTTGCCTACTAATTGCTTTCCACTGTTATTTTATTCAAGTGTTTTCCTGTTTTGAAGTAACTTCACTGTGATTGTAAACTATTGGTGTCCCTGCTTCAACACGGTGCATCTGTAAGAAAGGAGCAGAGGCCGTGACAGGCTTTCAGCACCGACTTGGCTAAAAAGCAAGGAATGTAAAAGCGGCTGAATTTGGACGTTCATGCAGCATCACTTTGTGCAGCCACAGCAGTTTTCCAAAAAGATGTACTGGCAGCAGTGGGATTCGAACCCACGCCCCCGAAGAGACTGGAGCCTTAATCCAGCGCCTTGGATCGCTCGGCCATGCTACCCTGTGTGCCTACGCTCTCCGGCTTGCTACGACCGGTGGAAAAGTTTCTTTCCATTCCTTTTTTCACCTTCCGGAAGTAGAAGCAACGCTACCACACTAAGCCCTTTTCAAATCTGGCTCTTTCCATCCTTTTGCCTACTAAATGCTTTCCAATGTTATTTTATTTTATTCAAGTGATTTTCCTGTTTTGAAGTAACTTCACTGTGATTGTAAACTATTGGTGTCCCTGCTTCAACACGGTGCATCTGTAAGAAAGGAGCAGAGGCCGTGACAGGCTTTCAGCACCGACTTGGCTAAAAAGCAAGGAATGTAAAAGCGGCTGCATTTGGACGTTCATGCAGCATCACTTTGCGCAGCCACAGCAGTTTTCCAAAAAGATGTACTGGCAGCAGTGGGATTCGAACCCACGACCCCGAAGAGACTGGAGCCTTAATCCAGCGCCTTGGATCGCTCGGCCATGCTACCCTGTGTGCCTACGCTCTCCGGCTTGCTACGACCGGTGGAAAAGTTTCTTTCCATTCCTTTTTTCGCCTTCCACCTTCCGGAAGTAGAAGCAACGCTACCACACTAAGCCCTTTTCAAATCTGGCTCTTTCCATCCTTTTGCCTACTAAATGCTTTCCAATGTTATTTTATTTTATTCAAGTGATTTTCCTGTTTTGAAGTAACTTCACTGTGATTGTAAACTATTGGTGTCCCTGCTTCAACATGGTGCATCTGTAAGAAAGGAGCAGAGGCCGTGACAGGCTTTCAGCACCGACTTGGCTAAAAAGCAAGGAATGTAAAAGCGGCTGAATTTGGACGTTCATGCAGCATCACTTTGCGCAGCCACAGCAGTCTTCCAAAAGATGTACTGGCAGTGGTGGGATTCGAACCCACGCCCCCGAAAGAGACTGGAGCCTTAATCCAGAGCCTTGGACCGCTCTGCCACGCTACCCTGTGTACCTACGCTCTCCGGCTCGCTACGACCGGTGGAAAAGTTTCTTTCCATTCCTTTTTTCGCCTTCCACTTTCCAGAAGTAGAAGCAACGCTACCACACTAAGCCCTTTTCAAATCTGGCTCTTTCCATCCTTTTGCCTACTAAATGCTTTCCAATGTTATTTTATTTTATTCAAGTGATTTTCCTGTTTTGAAGTAACTTCACTGTGATTGTAAACTATTGGTGTCCCTGCTTCAACATGGTGCATCTGTAAGAAAGGAGCAGAGGCCGTGACAGGCTTTCAGCACCGACTTGGCTAAAAAGCAAGGAATGTAAAAGCGGCTGAATTTGGACGTTCATGCAGCATCACTTTGCGCAGCCACAGCAGTCTTCCAAAAGATGTACTGGCAGTGGTGGTATTCGAACCCACGCCCCCAAAGAGACTGGAGCCTTAATCCAGCGCCTTGGACCGCTCTGCCACGCTACCCTGTGTACCTACGCTCTCCGGATCGCTACGACGGGTGGAAAAGTTTCTTTCCATTCCTTTTTTCGCCTTCCACTTTCCAGAAGTAGAAGCAACGCTACCACACTAAGCCCTTTTCAATGAGTAAATCTGGCTGTTTCCATCCTTTTGCCTACTAATTGCTTTCCACTGTTATTTTATTCAAGTGATTTTCCTGTTTTGAAGTAACTTCACTTTGATTGTAAACTATTGCTGTCCCTGCTTCAACACGGTGCATCTGTAAGAAAGGAGCAGAGGCCGTGACAGGCTTTCAGCACCAACTTGGCAAAAAAGCAAGGAATGTAAAAGCAGCTGAATTTGGACGTTCATGCAGCATCACTTTGCGCAGCCACAGCAGTCTTCCAAAAGATGTACTGGCAGCGGTGGGATTCGAACCCACGCCCCCAAAGAGACTGGAGCCTTAATCCAGCGCCTTGGACCGCTCAGCTTTGCTACCATGTGTGCCTACGCTCTCCGGCTCGGTACGACCGGTGGAAAAGTTTCTTTCCATTCCTTTTTTCGCCTTACACCTTCCGGAAGTAGAAGCAACGCTACCACACTAAGCCCTTTTCAATGAGTAAATCTGGCTGTTTCCATCCTTTTGCCTACTAATTGCTTTCCACTGTTATTTTATTCAAGTGATTTTCCTGTTTTGAAGTAACTTCACTGTGATTGTAGACTATTGGTGTCCCTGCTTCAACACGGTGCATCTGTAAGAAAGGAGCAGAGGCCGTGACAGGCTTTCAGCACCGACTTGGCTAAAAGGCAAGGAATTTAAAAGCGGCTGAATTTGGACGCTCATGTAGCATCACTTTGCGCAGCCACAGCAGTCTTCCAAAAATATGTACTGGCAGCAGTGGGATTTGAACCCACACCCCCGAAGAGACTGGAGGCTTAATCCAGCGCCTTGGACCGCTCGGCCTTGCTACCCTGTGTGCCTACGCTCTCCGGCTGGTTACGACCGGTGGAAAAGTTTCTTTCCATTCCTTTTTTCGCCTTCCACCTTCCGGAAGTAGAAGCAACGCTACCACACTAAGCCCTTTTCAATGAGTAAATCTGGCTGTTTCCATCCTTTTGCCTACTAGTTGCTTTCCCCTGTTATTTTATTCAAGTGATTTCCCTGTTTTGAAGTAACTTCACTGTGATTGTAAACTATTGATGTCCCTGCTTCAACACGGTGCATCTGTAAGAAAGGAGCAGAGGCCGTGACAGGCTTTCAGCACCGACTTGGCAAAAAAGCAAGGAATGTAAAAGCAACTGAATTTGGACGTTCATGCAGCATCACTTTGCGCAGCCACAGCAGTCTTCCAAAAAGATGAACTGGCAGCAGTGGGATTCGAACCCACGCCCCCGAAGAGACTGGAGCCTTAATACAGTGCCTTGGACCGCTCGGCCATGCTACCCTGTGTGCCTACGCTCTCCGGCTTGCTACGACCGGTGGAAAAGTTTCTTTCCATTCCTTTTTTCGCCTTCCACCTTCCGGAAGTAGAAGCAATGCTACCACACTAAGCCCTTTTCAAATCTGGCTCTTTCCATCCTTTTGCCTACTAAATGCTTTCCAATGTTATTTTATTTTATTCAAGTGATTTTCCTGTTTTGAAGTAACTTCACTGTGATTGTAAACTATTGGTGTCCCTGCTTCAACATGGTGCATCTGTAAGAAAGGAGCAGAGGCCGTGACAGGCTTTCAGCACCGACTTGGCTAAAAAGCAAGGAATGTAAAAGCGGCTGAATTTGGACGTTCATGCAGCATCACTTTGCGCAGCCACAGCAGTCTTCCAAAAGATGTACTGGCAGCAGTGGGATTTGAACCCACACCCCCAAAGAGACTGGAGCCTTAATCTAGCGCCTTGGACCGCTCGGCCACGCTACCCCGTGTGCCTGCGCTCTCCGGCTCGCTACGACCAGTGGAAAGGTTTCTTTCCATTCCTTTTTTCGCCTTCCACCTTCCTGAAATAGAGGCAACGCTACCACACTAAGCCCTTTTCAATGAGTAAAACTGTCTGTTTCCATCCTTTTGCCTACTAAATGCTTTCCAATGTTATTTTATTTTATTCAAGTGATTTTTCTGTTTTGAAGTAACTTCACTGTGATTGTAAACTATTGGTGTCCCTGCTTCAACACGGTGCATCTGTAAGAAAGGAGCAGAGGCCGTGACAGGCTTTCAGCACCGACTTGGCTAAAAAGCAAGGAATGTAAAAGCGGCTGAATTTGGACGTTCATGTAGCATCACTTTGCGCAGCCACAGCAGTCTTCAAAAAAGATGTACTGGCAGCAGTGGGATTTGAACCCACGCCCCCGAAGAGACTGGAGCCTTAATCCAGCGCCTTGGACCGCTCGGCTTTGCTACCCTGTGTGCCTACGCTCTCCGGCTCGCTACAACCGGTGGAAAAGTTTCTTTCCATTCCTTTTTTCGCCTTCCACCTTCCGGAAGTAGAAGCAACGCTACCACACTAAGCCCTTTTCAATGAGTAAATCTGGCTGCTTCCATCCTTTTTCCTACTAATTGCTTTCCACTGTTATTTTATTCAAGTGATTTTCCTGTTTTGAAGTAACTTCACTGTGATTGTAAACTATTGGTGTCCCTGCTTCAACACGGTGCATCTGTAAGAAAGGAGCAGAGGCCGTGACAGGCTTTCAGCACCGACTTGGCTAAAAAGCAAGGAATGTAAAAGCGGCTGAATTTGGACGTTCATGCAGCATCACTTTGCGCAGCCACAGCAGTCTTCCAAAAAGATGTACTGGCAGCAGTGTGATTCGAACCCACGCCCCCGAAGAGACTGGAGCCTTAATCCAGCGCCTTGGACCGCTCAGCCATGCTACCCTGTATGCCTACGCTCTCCGGCTCGCTACGACCGGTGGAAAAGTTCCTTTCCATTCCTTTGTTCGCCTTCCACCTTCCGGAAGTAGAAGCAACGCTACCACACTAAGCCCTTTTCAATGAGTAAATCTGGCTGTTTCCATCCTTTTGCCTACTAATTGCTTTCCACTGTTATTTTATTCAAGTGATTTCCCTGTTTTGAAGTAACTTCACTGTGATTGTAAACTATTGATGTCCCTGCTTCAACACGGTGCATCTGTAAGAAAGGAGCAGAGGCCGTGACAGGCTTTCAGCACCGACTTGGCAAAAAAGCAAGGAATGTAAAAGCAACTGAATTTGGACGTTCATGCAGCATCACTTTGCGCAGCCACAGCAGTCTTCCAAAAGATGTACTGGCAGTGGTGGGATTCGAACCCACGCCCCCGAAGAGACTGGAGCCTTAATCCAGCGCCTTGGACCGCTCTGCCACGCTACCCTGTGTACCTACGCTCTCCGGCTCGCTACGACCGGTGGAAAAGTTTCTTTCCATTCCTTTTTTCGCCTTCCACTTTCCAGAAGTAGAAGCAACGCTACCACACTAAGCCCTTTTCAAATCTGGCTCTTTCCATCCTTTTGCCTACTAAATGCTTTCCAATGTTATTTTATTTTATTCAAGTGATTTTCCTGTTTTGAAGTAACTTCACTGTGATTGTAAACTATTGGTGTCCCTGCTTCAACACGGTGCATCTGTAAGAAAGGAGCAGAGGCCGTGACAGGCTTTCAGCACCGACTTGGCTAAAAAGCAAGGAATGTAAAAGCGGCTGAATTTGGACGTTCATGCAGCATCACTTTGCGCAGCCACAGCAGTTTTCCAAAAAGATGTACTGGCAGCAGTGGGATTCGAACCCACGCCCCCGAAGAGACTGGAGCCTTAATCCAGCGCCTTGGATCGCTCGGCCATGCTACCCTGTGTGCCTACGCTCTCCGGCTTGCTACGACCGGTGGAAAAGTTTCTTTCCATTCCTTTTTTCGCCTTCCACCTTCCGGAAGTAGAAGCAACGCTACCACACTAAGCCCTTTTCAAATCTGGCTCTTTCCATCCTTTTGCCTACTAAATGCTTTCCAATGTTATTTTATTTTATTCAAGTGATTTTCCTGTTTTGAAGTAACTTCACTGTGATTGTAAACTATTGGTGTCCCTGCTTCAACATGGTGCATCTGTAAGAAAGGAGCAGAGGCCGTGACAGGCTATCAGCACCGACTTGGCTAAAAAGCAAGGAATGTAAAAGCGGCTGAATTTGGACGTTCATGCAGCATCACTTTGCGCAGCCACAGCAGTCTTCCAAAAGATGTACTGGCAGTGGTGGGATTCGAACCCACACCCCCGAAGAGACTGGAGCCTTAATGCAGCGCCTTGGACCGCTCGGCCACGCTACCCTGTGTACCTACGCTCTCCGGCTCGCTACGACCGGTGGAAAAGTTTCTTTCCATTCCTTTTTTCGCCTTCCACCTTCCGGAAGTAGAAGCAACGCTACCACACTAAGCCCTTTTCAATGAGTAAATCTGGCTGTTTCCATCCTTTTGCCTACTAATTGCTTTCCACTGTTATTTTATTCAAGTGATTTTCCTGTTTTGAAGTAACTTCACTGTGATTGTAAACTATTGGTGTCCCTGCTTCAACACGGTGCATCTGTAAGAAAGGAACAGAGGCCGTGACAGGCTTTCAGCACTGACTTGGCAAAAAAGCAAGGAATGTAAAAGCGGCTGAATTTGGACGTTCATGCAGCATCACTTTGCGCAGCCACAACAGTCTTCCAAAAGATGTACTGGCAGTGGTGGGATTCGAACCCACACCCCCGAAGAGACTGGAGCCTTAATCCAGCGCCTTGGACCGCTCTGCCACGCTACCCTGTGTACCTACGCTCTCCGGCTCGCTACGACCGGTGGAAAAGTTTCTTTCCATTCCTTTTTTCGCCTTCCACTTTCCAGAAGTAGAAGCAACGCTACCACACTAAGCCCTTTTCAAATCTGGCTCTTTCCATCCTTTTGCCTACTAAATGCTTTCCAATGTTATTTTATTTTATTCAAGTGATTTTCCTGTTTTGAAGTAACTTCACTGTGATTGTAAACTATTGGTGTCCTTGCTTCAACACGGTGCATCTGTAAGAAAGGAGCAGAGGCCGTGACAGGCTTTCAGCACCGACTTGGCTAAAAAGCAAGGAATGTAAAAGCGGCTGAATTTGGACGTTCATGCAGCATCATTTTGCGCAGCTACAGCAGTCTTCCAAAAGATGTACTGGCAGTGGTGGGATTCGAACCCACGCCCCCGAAGAGACTGGAGCCTTAATCCAGCACCTTGGACCGCTCTGCCACGCTACCCTGTGTACCTACGCTCTCCGGATCGCTACGACCGGTGGAAAAGTTTCTTTCCATTCCTTTTTTCGCCTTACACCTTCCGGAAGTAGAAGCAACGCTACCACACTAAGCCCTTTTCAATGAGTAAATCTGGCTGTTTCCATCCTTTTGCCTACTAATTGCTTTCCACTGTTATTTTATTCAAGTGATTTTCCTGTTTTGAAGTAACTTCACTGTGATTGTAAACTATTGGTGTCCCTGCTTCAACACGGTGCATCTGTAAGAAAGGAGCAGAGGCCGTGACAGGCTTTCAGCACCGACTTGGCTAAAAGGCAAGGAATGTAAAAGCGGCTGAATTTGGACGTTCATGTAGCATCACTTTGCGCAGCCACCGCAGTCTTCCAAAAATATGTACTGGCAGCAGTGGGATTTGAACCCACACCCCCGAAGAGACTGGAGGCTTAATCCAGCGCCTTGGACCACTCGGCCTTGTTACCCTGTGTGCCTACGCTCTCCGGCTGGTTACGACCGGTGGAAAAGTTTCTTTCCATTCCTTTTTTCGCCTTCCACCTTCCGGAAGTAGAAGCAACGCTACCACACCAAGCCCTTTTCAATGAGTAAATCTGGCTGTTTCCATCCTTTTGCCTACTAGTTGCTTTCCCCTGTTATTTTATTCAAGTGATTTCCCTGTTTTGAAGTAACTTCACTGTGATTGTAAACTATTGGTGTCCCTGCTTCAACACGGTGCATCTGTAAGAAAGGAGCAGAGGCCGTGACAGGCTTTCAGCACCGACTTGGCTAAAAAGCAAGGAATGTAAAAGCGGCTGAATTTGGACGTTCATGCAGCATCACTTTGCGCAGCCACAGCAGTCTTCCAAAAGATGTACTGGCAGCGGTGGGATTCAAACCCACGCCCCCAAAGAGACTGGAGCCTTAATCCAGCGCCTTGGACCGCTCGGCCACGCTACCCTGTGTACCTATGCTCTCTGGCTCGCTACGACGGGTGGAAAAGTTTCTTTCTATTCCTTTTTTCGCCTTCCACCTTCCGGAAGTAGAAGCAACGCTACCACACTAAGCCCTTTTCAATGACTAAATCTGGCTGTTTCCATCCTTTTGCCTACTAATTGCTTTCAACTGTTATTTTATTCAAGTGTTTTTCCTGTTTTGAAGTAACTTCACTGTGATTGTAAACTATTGGTGTCCCTGCTTCAACACGGTGCATCTGTAAGAAAGGAGCAGAGGCCGTGACAGGCTTTCAGCACTGAATTGGCTAAAAAGCAAGGAATGTAAAAGCGGCTGAATTTGGACGTTCATGCAGCATCACTTTGCGCAGCCACAGCAGTCTTCCAAAAGATGTACTGGCAGCGGTGGGATTCGAACCCACGCCCCCGAAGAGACTGGAGACTTAATCCAGCGCCTTGGACCGCTTGGCCACGCTACCCTGTGTACCTACGCTCACTGGCTCGCTACGACTGGTGGAAAAGTTTCTTTCCATTCCTTTTTTCGCCTTCCTCCTTCCGGAAATAGAGGCAACTCTACCACACTAAGCCCTTTTCAATGAGTAAAACTGTCTGTTTCCATCCTTTTGCCTACTAATTGCTTTCCAATGTTATTTTATTCAAGTGATTTTCCTGTTTTGAAGTAACTTCACTGTGATTGTAAACTATTGATGTCCCTGCTTCAACACGGTGCATCTGTAAGAAAGGAGCAGAGGCCGTGACAGGCTTTCAGCACCGACTTGGCTAAAAAGCAAGGAATGTAAAAGCGGCTGAATTTGGACGTTCATGCAGCATCACTTTGCGCAGCCACAGCAGTCTTCCAAAAGATGTACTGGCAGCAGTGGGATTCGAACCCACACCCCCAAAGAGACTGAAGCCTTAATCTAGCGCCTTGGACCGCTCGGCCACGCTACCCCGTGTGCCTGCGCTCTCGGGCTCGCTACGACCAGTGGAAAGGTTTCTTTCCATTCCTTTTTTCGCCTTCCACCTTCCTGAAATAGAGGCAACGCTACCACACTAAGCCCTTTTCAATGAGTAAAACTGTCTGTTTCCATCCTTTTGCCTACTAAATGCTTTCCAATGTTATTTTATTTTATTCAAGTGATTTTTCTGTTTTGAAGTAACTTCACTGTGATTGTAAACTATTGGTGTCCCTGCTTCAACACGGTGCATCTGTAAGAAAGGAGCAGAGGCCGTGACAGGCTTTCAGCACCGACTTGGCTAAAAAGCAAGGAATGTAAAAGTGGCTGAATTTGGACGTTCATGCAGCATCACTTTCCGAAGCCAGAGCAGTCTTCCAAAAAGATTTACTGGCAGCGGTGGGATTCAAACCCACGCCCCCGAAGAGACTGGAGCCTTAATCCAGCGCCTTGGACCGCTCGGCCTTGCTACCCTGTGTGCCTACGCTCTCCGGCTCGCTACGACCGGTGGAAAAGTTTCTTTCCATTCCTTTGTTCGCCTTCCACCTTCCGGAAGTAGAAGCAACGCTACCACACTAAGCCCTTTTCAATGAGTAAATCTGGCTGTTTCCATCCTTTTGCCTACTAATTGCTTTCCACTGTTATTTTATTCAAGTGATTTCCCTGTTTTGAAGTAACTTCACTGTGATTGTAAACTATTGGTGTCCCTGCTTCAACACGGTGCATCTGTAAGAAAGGAGCAGAGGCCGTGACAGGCTTTCAGCACCGACTTGGCTAAAAAGCAAGGAATGTAAAAGCGGCTGAATTTGGACGTTCATGCAGCATCACTTTGCGCAGCCACAGCAGTTTTCCAAAAAGATGTACTGGCAGCAGTGGGATTCGAACCCACGACCCCGAAGAGACTGGAGCCTTAATCCAGCGCCTTGGATCGCTCGGCCATGCTACCCTGTGTGCCTACGCTCTCCGGCTTGCTACGACCGGTGGAAAAGTTTCTTTCCATTCCTTTTTTCGCCTTCCACCTTCCGGAAGTAGAAGCAACGCTACCACACTAAGCCCTTTTCAAATCTGGCTCTTTCCATCCTTTTGCCTACTAAATGCTTTCCAATGTTATTTTATTTTATTCAAGTGATTTTCCTGTTTTGAAGTAACTTCACTGTGATTGTAAACTATTGGTGTCCCTGCTTCAACACGGTGCATCTGTAAGAAAGGAGCAGAGGCCGTGACAGGCTTTCAGCACCGACTTGGCTAAAAAGCAAGGAATGTAAAAGCGGCTGAATTTGGACGTTCATGCAGCATCACTTTGCGCAGCCACAGCAGTTTTCCAAAAAGATGTACTGGCAGCAGTGGGATTCGAACCCACGCCCCCGAAGAGACTGGAGCCTTAATCCAGCGCCTTGGATCGCTCGGCCATGCTACCCTGTGTGCCTACGCTCTCCGGCTTGCTACGACCGGTGGAAAAGTTTCTTTCCATTCCTTTTTTCGCCTTCCACCTTCCGGAAGTAGAAGCAACGCTACCACACTAAGCCCTTTTCAAATCTGGCTCTTTCCATCCTTTTGCCTACTAAATGATTTCCAATGTTATTTTATTTTATTCAAGTGATTTTCCTGTTTTGAAGTAACTTCACTGTGATTGTAAACTATTGGTGTCCCTGCTTCAACATGGTGCATCTGTAAGAAAGGAGCAGAGGCCGTGACAGGCTATCAGCACCGACTTGGCTAAAAAGCAAGGAATGTAAAAGCGGCTGAATTTGGACGTTCATGCAGCATCACTTTGCGCAGCCACAGCAGTCTTCCAAAAGATGTACTGGCAGTGGTGGGATTCGAACCCACACCCCCGAAGAGACTGGAGCCTTAATGCAGCGCCTTGGACCGCTCGGCCACGCTACCCTGTGTACCTACGCTCTCCGGCTCGCTACGACCGGTGGAAAAGTTTCTTTCCATTCCTTTTTTCGCCTTCCACCTTCCGGAAGTAGAAGCAACGCTACCACACTAAGCCCTTTTCAATGAGTAAATCTGGCTGTTTCCATCCTTTTGCCTACTAATTGCTTTCCACTGTTATTTTATTCAAGTGATTTTCCTGTTTTGAAGTAACTTCACTGTGATTGTAAACTATTGGTGTCCCTGCTTCAACACGGTGCATCTGTAAGAAAGGAACAGAGGCCGTGACAGGCTTTCAGCACTGACTTGGCAAAAAAGCAAGGAATGTAAAAGCGGCTGAATTTGGACGTTCATGCAGCATCACTTTGCGCAGCCACAGCAGTCTTCCAAAAGATGTACTGGCAGTGGTGGGATTCGAACCCACACCCCCGAAGAGACTGGAGCCTTAATCCAGCGCCTTGGACCGCTCTGCCACGCTACCCTGTGTACCTACGCTCTCCGGCTCGCTACGACCGGTGGAAAAGTTTCTTTCCATTCCTTTTTTCGCCTTCCACTTTCCAGAAGTAGAAGCAACGCTACCACACTAAGCCCTTTTCAAATCTGGCTCTTTCCATCCTTTTGCCTACTAAATGCTTTCCAATGTTATTTTATTTTATTCAAGTGATTTTCCTGTTTTGAAGTAACTTCACTGTGATTGTAAACTATTGGTGTCCTTGCTTCAACACGGTGCATCTGTAAGAAAGGAGCAGAGGCCGTGACAGGCTTTCAGCACCGACTTGGCTAAAAAGCAAGGAATGTAAAAGCGGCTGAATTTGGACGTTCATGCAGCATCACTTTGCGCAGCCACAGCAGTCTTCCAAAAGATGTACTGGCAGCGGTGGGATTCGAACCCACGCCCCCGAAGAGACTGGAGCCTTAATCCAGCGCCTTGGACCGCTCAGCCATGCTACCCTGTATGACTATGCTCTCCGGCTCGCTACGACCGGTGGAAAAGTTTCTTTCCATTCCTTTTTTTGCCTTCCACCTTCCGGAAGTGGAAGCAACGCTACCACACTAAGCCCTTTTCAAATATGGCTGTTTCCATCCTTTTGCCTACTAAATGCTTTCCAATGTTATTTTATTTTATTCAAGTGATTTTCCTGTTTTGAAGTAACTTCACTGTGATTGTAAACTATTGGTGTCCCTGCTTCAACACGGTGCATCTGTAAGAAAGGAGCAGAGGCCGTGACAGGCATTCAGCACCGACTTGGCTAAAAAGCAAGGAATGTAAAAGCGGCTGAATTTGGACGTTCATGCAGCATCACTTTGCGCAGCCTCAGCAGTCTTCCAAAAAGATGTACTGGCAGCAGTGGGATTCGAAACCACTACCCCGAAGAGATTGGAGCCTTAATCCAGCGCCTTGTACCGCTCGGCCACGCTACCCTGTGTGCCTACGCTCCCGGCTTGCTACGACCGGTGGAAAAGTTTCTTTCCATTCCTTTTTTCGCCTTCCACCTTCCGGAAGTAGAAGCAACGCTACCACACTAAGCCCTTTTCAATGAGTAAATCTGGCTGTTTCCATCCTTTTGCCTACTAATTGCTTTCCACTGTTATTTTATTCAAGTGATTTTCCTGTTTTGAAGTAACTTTACTGTGATTGTAAACTATTGGTGTCCCTGCTTCAACACGGTGCATCTGTAAGAAAGGAGCAGAGGCTGTGACAGGCTTTCAGCACCGACTTGGCTAAAAAGCAAGGAATGTAAAAGCGGCTGAATATGGACGTTCATGCAGCATCACTTTGCGCAGCCACAGCAGTCTTCCAAAAAGATGTACTGGCAGCGATGGGATTCGAACCCACGCCCCCGAAGAGACCGGAGCCTTAATCCAGCGTCTTGGACCACTCAGCCATGCTTCCCTGTATGCCTACGCTCTCCGGCTCGCTACGACCGGTGGAAAAGTTTCTTTCCATTCCTTTTTTTGCCTTCCACCTTCCGGAAGTAGAAGCAATGCTACCACACTAAGCCCTTTCAAATCTGGCTCTTTCCATCCTTTTGCCTACTAAATGCTTTCCACTGTTATTTTATTTTATTCAAGTGATTTTCCTGTTTTGAAGTAACTTCACTGTGATTGTAAACTATTGGTGTCCCTGCTTCAACACGGTGCATCTGTAAGAAAGGAGCAGAGGCCGTGACAGGCTTTCAGGACCGACTTGGCTAAAAAGCAAGGAATGTAAAAGCGGCTGAATTTGGACGTTCATGCAGCATCACTTTGCGCAGCCACAGCAGTCTTCCAAAAGATGTACTGGCAGCGGTGGGATTCGAACCCACGCCCCCGAAGAGACTGGAGCCTTAATCCAGCGCCTTGGACCGCTCAGCCACGCTACCCTGTGTACCTACGCTCTCCGGCTCGCTACGACCGGTGGAAAAGTTTCTTTCCATTCCTTTTTTCGCCTTCCACCTTCCGGAAGTAGAAGCAACGCTACCACACTAAGCCTTTTACAATGAGTAAATCTGGCTGTTTCCATCCTTTTGCCTACTAATTGCTTTCCACTGTTATTTTATTCAAGTGATTTTCCTGTTTTGAAGTAACTTCACTGTGATTGTAAACTATTGGTGTCCCTGCTTCAACACGGTGCATCTGTAAGAAAGGAGCAGAGGCCGTGACAGGCTTTCAGCACCGACTTGGCAAAAAAGCAAGGAATGTAAAAGCGGCCGAATTTGGACGTTCATGCAGCATCACTTTGCACAGCCACAGCAGTCTTCCAAAAGATGTTCTGGCAGCGGTGGGATTCGAACCCACACCCCCGAAGAGACTGGAGCTTTAATCCAGCGCCTTGGACCGCTCGGCCATGCTCCCTGTGTGCCTACGCCTCCGGCTCGCTACGACCGGTCGAAAAGTTTCTTTCCATTCCTTTTTTCGCCTTACACCTTCCGGAAGTAGAAGCAACGCTACCACACTAAGCCCTTTTCAATGAGTAAATCTGGCTGTTTCCATCCTTTTGCCTACTAAATGCTTTCCAATGTTATTTTATTTTATTCAAGTGATTTTCCTGTTTTGAAGTAACTTCACTGTGATTGTAAACTATTGGTGTCCCTGCTTCAACACGGTGTATCTGTAAGAAAGGAGCAGAGGCCGTGACAGGCTTTCAGCACCGACTTGGCTAAAAAGCAAGGAATGTAAAAGCGGCTGAATTTGGACGTTCATGCAGCATCACTTTGCGCAGCCACAGCAGTCTTCCAAAAAGATGTACTGGCAGCAGTTGGATTCGAACCCACACCGCCGAAGAGACTGGAGCCTTAATCCAGCACCTTGGACCGCTCGGCCATGCTACCCTGTGTGCCTATGCTCTCCGGCTCACTACGACCGGCGGAAAAGTTTCTTTCCATTCCTTTTTTCGCCTTCCACCTTCCGGAAGTAGAAGCAACGCTACCACACTAAGCTCTTTTCAATGAGTAAATCTGGCTGTTTCCATCCTTTTGCCTACTAAATGCTTTCCAATGTTATTTTATTTTATTCAAGTGATTTTCCTGTTTTGAAGTAACTTCACTGTGATTGTAAACTATTGGTGTCCCTGCTTCAACACGGTGCATCTGTAAGAAAGGAGCAGAGGCCGTGACAGGCTTTCAGCACCGACTTGGCAAAAAAGCAAGGAATGTAAAAGCGGCTGAATTTGGACGTTCATGCAGCATCACTTTGCGCAGCCACAGCAGTCTTCCAAAAGATGTACTGGCAGCGGTGGGATTCGAACCTACGCCCCCGAAGAGACTGGAGCCTTAATCCAGCGCCTTGGACCGCTCGGCCATGCTACCCTTTGTGCATAGGCTCTCCGGCTCGCTACGACCGGTGGAAAAGTTTCTTTCCATTCCTTTTTTCGCCTTCCACCTTCCGGAAGTAGAAGCAACGCTACCACACTAAGCCCTTTTCAATGAGTAAATATGGCTGTTTCCATCCTTTTGCCTACTAATTGCTTTCCACTGTTATTTTATTCAAGTGATTTTCCTGTTTTGAAGTAACTTCACTGTGATTGTAAACTATTGGTGTCCCTGCTTCAACACGGTGCATCTGTAAGAAAGGAGCAGAGGCCGTGACAGGATTTCAGCACCGACTTGGCTAAAAAGCAAGGAATGTAAAAGCGGCTGAATTTGGACGTTCATGCAGCATCACTTTGCGCAGCCACAGCAGTCTTCCAAAAGATGTACTGGCAGCGGTGGGATTCGAACCCACGCCCCAGAAGAGACTGGAGCCTTAATCCAGCGCCTTGGACCGCTCGGCCACGCTACCCTGTGTACCTACACTCTCCGGCTCGCTGCGACCGGTGGAAAAGTTTCTTTCCATTCCTTTTTTCGCCTTCCACCTTCCGGAAGTAGAAGCAACGCTACCACAGTAAGCCCTTTTCAATGAGTAAAACTGGCTGTTTCCATCCTTTTGCCTACTAAATGCTTTCCAATATTATTTTATTTTATTCAAGTGATTTTCATGTTTTGAAGTAACTTCACTGTGATTGTAAACTATTGGTGTCCCTGCTTCAACACGGTGCATCTGTAAGAAAGGAGCAGAGGCCGTGACAGGCTTTCAGCACCGACTTGGCAAAAAAGCAAGGAATGTAAAAGCGGCTGAATTTGGACGTTCATGCAGCATCACTTTGCGCAACCACAGCAGTCTTCCAAAAATATGTACTGGCAGCGGTAGGATTCGAACCCACGCCCCCAAAGAGACTGGAGCCTTAATACAGCGCCTTGGACCGCTCGGCCTTGCTACCCTGTGTGCCTACGCTCTACAGCTCGCTACGACCGGTGGAAAAGTTTCTTTCCATTCCTTTTTTTGCCTTCCACCTTCCGGAAGTAGAAGCAACGCTACCACACTAAGCCCTTTTCAATGAGTAAATCTGGCTGTTTCCATCCTTTTGCCTACTAATTGCTTTCCACTGTTATTTTATTCAAGTGATTTTCCTGTTTTGAAGTAACTTCACTGTGATTGTAAACTATTGGTGTCCCTGCTTCAACACGGTGCATCTGTAAGAAAGGAGCAGAGGCCGTGACAGGCTTTCAGCACCGACTTGGCAAAAAAGCAAGGAATGTAAAAGCGGCTGAATTTGGACGTTCATGCAGCATCACTTTGCGCAGCCACAGCAGTCTTCCAAAAGATGTACTGGCAGCGGTGGGATTCGAACCTACGCCCCCGAAGAGACTGGAGCCTTAATCCAGCGCCTTGGACCGCTCGGCCATGCTACCCTTTGTGCATAGGCTCTCCGGCTCGCTACGACCGGTGGAAAAGTTTCTTTCCATTCCTTTTTTCGCCTTCCACCTTCCGGAAGTAGAAGCAACGCTACCACACTAAGCCCTTTTCAATGAGTAAATCTGGCTGTTTCCATCCTTTTGCCTACTAATTGCTTTCCACTGTTATTTTATTCAAGTGATTTTCCTGTTTTGAAGTAACTTCACTGTGATTGTAAACTATTGGTGTCCCTGCTTCAACACGGTGCATCTGTAAGAAAGGAGCAGAGGCCGTGACAGGATTTCAGCACCGACTTGGCTAAAAAGCAAGGAATGTAAAAGCGGCTGAATTTGGACGTTCATGCAGCATCACTTTGCGCAGCCACAGCAGTCTTCCAAAAGATGTACTGGCAGCGGTGGGATTCGAACCCACGCCCCAGAAGAGACTGGAGCCTTAATCCAGCGCCTTGGACCGCTCGGCCACGCTACCCTGTGTACCTACGCTCTCCGGCTCGCTGCGACCGGTGGAAAAGTTTCTTTCCATTCCTTTTTTCGCCTTCCACCTTCCGGAAGTAGAAGCAACGCTACCACAGTAAGCCCTTTTCAATGAGTAAAACTGGCTGTTTCCATCCTTTTGCCTACTAAATGCTTTCCAATATTATTTTATTTTATTCAAGTGATTTTCCTGTTTTGAAGTAACTTCACTGTGATTGTAAACTATTGGTGTCCCTGCTTCAACACGGTGCATCTGTAAGAAAGGAGCAGAGGCCGTGACAGGCTTTCAGCACCGACTTGGCAAAAAAGCAAGGAATGTAAAAGCGGCTGAATTTGGACGTTCATGCAGCATCACTTTGCGCAACCACAGCAGTCTTCCAAAAATATGTACTGGCAGCGGTAGGATTCGAACCCACGCCCCCAAAGAGACTGGAGCCTTAATACAGCGCCTTGGACCGCTCGGCCTTGCTACCCTGTGTGCCTACGCTCTACAGCTCGCTACGACCGGTGGAAAAGTTTCTTTCCATTCCTTTTTTTGCCTTCCACCTTCCGGAAGTAGAAGCAACGCTACCACACTAAGCCCTTTTCAATGAGTAAATCTGGCTGTTTCCATCCTTTTACCTACTAATTGCTTTCCACTGTTATTTTATTCAAGTGATTTCCCTGTTTTGAAGTAACTTCACTGTGATTGTAAACTATTGGTGTCCCTGCTTCAACACGGTGCATCTGTAAGAAAGGAGCAGAGGCCGTGACAGGCTTTCAGCACCGACTTGGCTAAAAAGCAAGGAATGTAAAAGCGGCTGAATTTGGACGTTCATGCAGCATCACTTTGCGCAGCCACAGCAGTCTTCCAAAAAGATGTACTGGCAGCAGTGGGATTCGAACCCACGCCCCCGAAGAGACTGGAGCCTTAATCCAGCGCCTTGGACCGCTCGGCCATGCTACCCTGTGTGCCTACGCTCTCCGGCTCGCTACGACCGGTGGAAAAGTTTCTTTCCATTCCTTTTTTCGCCTTCCACCTTCCGGAAGTAGAAGCAACGCTACCACACTAAGCCCTTTTCAATGAGTAAATCTGGCTGTTTCCATCCTTTTGCCTACTAAATGCTTCCCAATGTTATTTTATTCAAGTGATTTTCCTGTTTTGAAGTAACTTCACTGTGATTGTAAACTATTGGTGTCCCTGCTTCAACACGGTGCATCTGTAAGAAAGGAGCAGAGGCCGTGACAGGCTTTCAGCACCGACTTGGCAAAAAAGCAAGGAATGTAAAAGCGGCCGAATTTGGACGTTCATGCAGCATCACTTTGCACAGCCACAGCAGTCTTCCAAAAGATGTTCTGGCAGCGGTGGGATTCGAACCCACACCCCCGAAGAGACTGGAGCCTTAATCCAGCACCTTGGACCGCTCGGCCATGCTTCCCTGTGTGCCTACGCCTCCGGCTCGCTACGACCGGTGGAAAAGTTTCTTTCCATTCCTTTTTTCGCCTTACACCTTCTGGAAGTAGAAGCAACGCTACCACACTAAGCCCTTTTCAATGAGTAAATCTGGCTGTTTCCATCCTTTTGCCTACTAAATGCTTTCCAATGTTATTTTATTTTATTCAAGTGATTTTCCTGTTTTGAAGTAACTTCACTGTGATTGTAAACTATTGGTGTCCCTGCTTCAACACGGTGTATCTGTAAGAAAGGAGCAGAGGCCGTGACAGGCTTTCAGCACCGACTTGGCTAAAAAGCAAGGAATGTAAAAGCGGCTGAATTTGGACGTTCATGCAGCATCACTTTGCGCAGCCACAGCAGTCTTCCAAAAAGATGTACTGGCAGCAGTGGGATTCGAACCCACACCGCCGAAGAGACTGGAGCCTTAATCCAGCACCTTGGACCGCTCGGCCATGCTACCCTGTGTGCCTATGCTCTCCGGCTCGCTACGACCGGTGGAAAAGTTTCTTTCCATTCCTTTTTTCGCCTTCCACCTTCCGGAAGTAGAAGCAACGCTACCACACTAAGCTCTTTTCAATGAGTAAATCTGGCTGTTTCCATCCTTTTGCCTACTAAATGCTTTCCAATGTTATTTTATTTTATTCAAGTGATTTTCCTGTTTTGAAGTAACTTCACTGTGATTGTAAACTATTGGTGTCCCTGCTTCAACACGGTGCATCTGTAAGAAAGGAGCAGAGGCCGTGACAGGCTTTCAGCACCGACTTGGCAAAAAAGCAAGGAATGTAAAAGCGGCTGAATTTGGACGTTCATGCAGCATCACTTTGCGCGGCCACAGCAGTATTCCAAAAAGTTGTACTGGCAGCAGTGGGATTCGAACCTACGCCCCCGAAGAGACTGGAGCCTTAATCCAGTGCCTTGGACCGCTAGGCCATGCTAACCTTTGTGCATAGGCTCTCCGGCTCGCTACAACCGGTGGAAAAGTTTCTTTCCATTCCTTTTTTCGCCTTCCACCTTCCGGAAGTAGAAGCAACGCTACCACACTAAGCCCTTTTCAATGAGTAAATCTGGCTGTTTCCATCCTTTTGCCTACTAATTGCTTTCCACTGTTATTTTATTCAAGTGATTTTCCTGTTTTGAAGTAACTTCACTGTGATTGTAAACTATTGGTGTCCCTGCTTCAACACGGTGCATCTGTAAGAAAGGAGCAGAGGCCGTGACAGGCTTTCAGCACCGACTTGGCAAAAAAGCAAGGAATGTAAAAGCGGCTGAATATGGACGTTCATGCAGCATCACTTTGCGCAGCCACAGCAGTCTTCCAAAAGATGTACTGGCAGCGGTGGGATTCGAACCCACGCCCCAGAAGAGACTGGAGCCTTAATCCAGCGCCTTGGACCGCTCGGCCACGCTACCCTGTGTACCTACGCTCTCCGGCTCGCTGCGACCGGTGGAAAAGTTTCTTTCCATTCCTTTTTTCGCCTTCCACCTTCCGGAAGTAGAAGCAACGCTACCACAGTAAGCCCTTTTCAATGAGTAAAACTGGCTGTTTCCATCCTTTTGCCTACTAAATGCTTTCCAATATTATTTTATTTTATTCAAGTGATTTTCCTGTTTTGAAGTAACTTCACTGTGATTGTAAACTATTGGTGTCCGTGCTTCAACACGGTGCATCTGTAAGAAAGGAGCAGAGGTCGTGACAGGCTTTCAGCACCGACTTGGCAAAAAAGCAAGGAATGTAAAAGCGGCTGAATTTGGACGTTCATGCAGCATCACTTTGCGCAACCACAGCAGTCTTCCAAAAATATGTACTGGCAGCGGTAGGATTCGAACCCACGCCCCCAAAGAGACTGGAGCCTTAATACAGCGCCTTGGACCGCTCGGCCTTGCTACCCTGTGTGCCTACGCTCTACAGCTCGCTACGACCGGTGGAAAAGTTTCTTTCCATTCCTTTTTTTGCCTTCCACCTTCCGGAAGTAGAAGCAACGCTACCACACTAAGCCTTTTTCAATGAGTAAATCTGGCTGTTTCCATCCTTTTGCCTACTAATTGCTTTCCACTGTTATTTTATTCAAGTGATTTCCCTGTTTTGAAGTAACTTCACTGTGATTGTAAACTATTGGTGTCCCTGCTTCAACACGGTGCATCTGTAAGAAAGAAGCAGAGGCCGTGACAGGCTTTCAGCACCGACCTGGCTAAAAAGCAAGGAATGTAAAAGCTGTTGAATTTGGACGTTCATGCAGCATCACTTTGCGCAGCCACAGCAGTCTTCCAAAAAGATGTACTGGCAGCAGTGGGATTCGAACCCACACCCCCGAAGAGACTGGAGCCTTAATCCAGCGCCTTGGACCGATCGGCCATGCTACCCTGTGTGCCTATGCTCTCCGGCTCGCTACGACCGGTGGAAAAGTTTCTTTCCATTCCTTTTTTCGCCTTCCACCTTCCGGAAGTAGAAGCAACGCTACCACACTAAGCCCTTTTCAATGAGTAATTCTGGCTGTTTCCATCCTTTTGCCTACTAAATGCTTTCCAATGTTATTTTTTTTTATTCAAGTGATTTTCCTGTTTTGAAGTAACTTCACTGTGATTGTAAACTATTGGTGTCCCTGCTTCAACACGGTGCATCTGTAAGAAAGGAGCAGAGGCTGTGACAGGCTTTCAGCACCGACTTGGCTAGAAAGCAAGGAATGTAAAAGCGGCTGAATTTGGACATTCATGCAGCATCACTTTGCGCAGCCACAGCAGTCTTCCAAAAATATCTACCTGCAGCGGTGGGATTCGAACCTACGCCCCCGAAGAGACTGGAGCCTTAATCCAGCACCTTGGACCGCTCGGCCATTCTACCCTGTATGCCTACGCTCTCCGGCTCGCTACGACCGGTGGAAAAGTTTCTTTCCATTCCTTTTTTCGCCTTCCACCTTCCGGAAGTAGAAGCAACGCTACCACACTAAGCCCTTTTCAATGAGTAAATCTGGCTGTGTCCATCCTTTTGCCTACTAAATGCTTTCCAATGTTATTTTATTTTATTCAAGTGATTTTCCTGTTTTGAAGTAACTTCACTGTGATTGTAAACTATTGGTGTCCCTGCTTTAACACGGTGTACCTGTAAGAAAGGAGCAGAGGCCGTGACAGGCTTTCAGCACCGACTTGGCTAAAAAGCAAGGAATGTAAAAGTGGCTGAATTTGGACGTTCATGCAGCATCACTTTGCGCAGCCACAGCAGTCTTCCAAAAAGATGTACTGGCAGCAGTGGGATTTGAACCCACACCCCCGAAGAGACTGGAGCCTTAATCCAGCACCTTGGACCGCTCGGCCATGCTACCCTGTGTGCCTATGCTCTCTGGCTCGCTACGACCGGAGGAAAAGTTTCTTTCCATTCCTTTTTTCGCCTTCCACCTTCCGGAAGTAGAAGCAAAGCTACCACACTAAGCCCTTTTCAATGAGTAAATCTGGCTGTTTCCATCCTTTTGCCTACTAAATGCTTTCCAATGTTATTTTATTTTATTCAAGTGATTTTCCTGTTTTGAAGTAACTTCACTGTGATTGTAAACTATTGGTGTCCCTGCTTCAACACGGTGCATCTGTAAGAAAGGAGCAGAGGCCGTGACAGGCTTTCAGCACCGACTTGGCAAAAAAGCAAGGAATGTAAAAGCGGCCGAATTTGGACGTTCATGCAGCATCACTTTGCACAGCCACAGCAGTCTTCCAAAAGATGTTCTGGCAGCGGTGGGATTCGAACCCACACCCCCGAAGAGACTGGAGCCTTAATCCAGCACCTTGGACCGCTCGGCCATGCTTCCCTGTGTGCCTATGCCTCCGGCTCGCTACGACCGGTGGAAAAGTTTCTTTCAATTCCTTTTTTCGCCTTACACCTTCTGGAAGTAGAAGCAACGCTACCACACTAAGCCCTTTTCAATGAGTAAATCTGGCTGTTTCCATCCTTTTGCCTACTAAATGCTTTCCAATGTTATTTTATTTTATTCAAGTGATTTTCCTGTTTTGAAGTAACTTCACTGTGATTGTAAACTATTGGTGTCCCTGCTTCAACACGGTGTATCTGTAAGAAAGGAGCAGAGGCCGTGACAGGCTTTCAGCACCGACTTGGCTAAAAAGCAAGGAATGTAAAAGCGGCTGAATTTGGACGTTCATGCAGCATCACTTTGCGCAGCCACAGCAGTCTTCCAAAAAGATGTACTGGCAGCAGTGGGATTCGAACCCACACCGCCGAAGAGACTGGAGCCTTAATCCAGCACCTTGGACCGCTCGGCCATGCTACCCTGTGTGCCTATGCTCTCCGGCTCGCTACGACCGGTGGAAAAGTTTCTTTCCATTCCTTTTTTCGCCTTCCACCTTCCGGAAGTAGAAGCAACGCTACCACACTAAGCTCTTTTCAATGAGTAAATCTGGCTGTTTCCATCCTTTTGCCTACTAAATGCTTTCCAATGTTATTTTATTTTATTCAAGTGATTTTCCTGTTTTGAAGTAACTTCACTGTGATTGTAAACTATTGGTTTCCCTGCTTCAACACGGTGCATCTGTAAGAAAGGAGCAGAGGCCGTGACAGGCTTTCAGCACCGACTTGGCAAAAAAGCAAGGAATGTAAAAGCGGCTGAATTTGGACGTTCATGCAGCATCACTTTGCGCGGCCACAGCAGTATTCCAAAAAGTTGTACTGGCAGCAGTGAGATTCGAACCTACGCCCCCGAAGAGACTGGAGCTTTAATCCAGTGCCTTGGACCGCTAGGCCATGCTAACCTTTGTGCATAGGCTCTCCGGCTCGCTACAACCGGTGGAAAAGTTTCTTTCCATTCCTTTTTTCGCCTTCCACCTTCCGGAAGTAGAAGCAACGCTACCACACTAAGCCCTTTTCAATGAGTAAATCTGGCTGTTTCCATCCTTTTGCCTACTAATTGCTTTCCACTGTTATTTTATTCAAGTGATTTTCCTGTTTTGAAGTAACTTCACTGTGATTGTAAACTATTGGTGTCCCTGCTTCAACATGGTGCATCTGTAAGAAAGGAGCAGAGGCCGTGACAGGCTTTCAGCACCGACTTGGCAAAAAAGCAAGGAATGTAAAAGCGGCTGAATTTGGACGTTCATGCAGCATCACTTTGCGCAGCCACAGCAGTCTTCCAAAAGATGTACTGGCAGCGGTGGGATTCGAACCCACGCCCCAGAAGAGACTGGAGCCTTAATCCAGCGCCTTGGACCGCTCGGCCACGCTACCCTGTGTACCTACGCTCTCCGGCTCGCTGCGACCGGTGGAAAAGTTTCTTTCCATTCCTTTTTTCGCCTTCCACCTTCCGGAAGTAGAAGCAACGCTACCACAGTAAGCCCTTTTCAATGAGTAAAACTGGCTGTTTCCATCCTTTTGCCTACTAAATGCTTTCCAATATTATTTTATTTTATTCAAGTGATTTTCCTGTTTTGAAGTAACTTCACTGTGATTGTAAACTATTGGTGTCCGTGCTTCAACACGGTGCATCTGTAAGAAAGGAGCAGAGGTCGTGACAGGCTTTCAGCACCGACTTGGCAAAAAAGCAAGGAATGTAAAAGCGGCTGAATTTGGACGTTCATGCAACATCACTTTGCGCAACCACAGCAGTCTTCCAAAAATATGTACTGGCAGCGGTAGGATTCGAACCCACGCCCCCAAAGAGACTGGAGCCTTAATACAGCGCCTTGGACCGCTCGGCCTTGCTACCCTGTGTGCCTACGCTCTACAGCTCGCTACGACCGGTGGAAAAGTTTCTTTCCATTCCTTTTTTTGCCTTCCACCTTCCGGAAGTAGAAGCAACGCTACCACACTAAGCCCTTTTCAATGAGTAAATCTGGCTGTTTCCATCCTTTTGCCTACTAATTGCTTTCCACTGTTATTTTATTCAAGTGATTTCCCTGTTTTGAAGTAACTTCACTGTGATTGTAAACTATTGGTGTCCCTGCTTCAACACGGTGCATCTGTAAGAAAGGAGCAGAGGCCGTGACAGGCTTTCAGCACCGACCTGGCTAAAAAGCAAGGAATGTAAAAGCGGCTGAATTTGGACGTTCATGCAGCATCACTTTGCGCAGCCACAGCAGTCTTCCAAAAAGATGTACTGGCAGCAGTGGGATTCGAACCCACACCCCCGAAGAGACTGGAGCCTTAATCCAGCGCCTTGGACCGCTCGGCCATGCTACCCTGTGTGCCTATGCTCTCCGGCTCGCTACGACCGGTGGAAAAGTTTCTTTCCATTCCTTTTTTCGCCTTCCACCTTCCGGAAGTAGAAGCAACGCTACCACACTAAGCCCTTTTCAATGAGTAAATCTGGCTGTTTCCATCCTTTTGCCTACTAAATGCTTTCCAATGTTATTTTATTTTATTCAAGTGATTTTCCTGTTTTGAAGTAACTTCACTGTGATTGTAAACTATTGGTGTCCCTGCTTCAACACGGTGCATCTGTAAGAAAGGAGCAGAGGCTGTGACAGGCTTTCAGCACCGACTTGGCTAGAAAGCAAGGAATGTAAAAGCGGCTGAATTTGGACATTCATGCAGCATCACTTTGCGCAGCCACAGCAGTCTTCCAAAAATATCTACCTGCAGCGGTGGGATTCGAACCTACGCCCCCGAAGAGACTGGAGCCTTAATCCAGCACCTTGGACCGCTCGGCCATGCTACCCTGTATGCCTACGCTCTCCGGCTCGCTACGACCGGTGGAAAAGTTTCTTTCCATTCCTTTTTTCGCCTTCCACCTTCCGGAAGTAGAAGCAACGCTACCACACTAAGCCCTTTTCAATGAGTAAATCTGGCTGTGTCCATCCTTTTGCCTACTAAATGCTTTCCAATGTTATTTTATTTTATTCAAGTGATTTTCCTGTTTTGAAGTAACTTCACTGTGATTGTAAACTATTGGTGTCCCTGCTTTAACACGGTGTACCTGTAAGAAAGGAGCAGAGGCCGTGACAGGCTTTCAGCACCGACTTGGCTAAAAAGCAAGGAATGTAAAAGTGGCTGAATTTGGACGTTCATGCAGCATCACTTTGCGCAGCCACAGCAGTCTTCCAAAAAGATGTACTGGCAGCAGTGGGATTTGAACCCACACCCCCGAAGAGACTGGAGCCTTAATCCAGCACCTTGGACCGCTCGGCCATGCTACCCTGTGTGCCTATGCTCTCTGGCTCGCTACGACCGGTGGAAAAGTTTCTTTCCATTCCTTTTTTCGCCTTCCACCTTCCGGAAGTAGAAGCAAAGCTACCACACTAAGCCCTTTTCAATGAGTAAATCTGGCTGTTTCCATCCTTTTGCCTACTAAATGCTTTCCAATGTTATTTTATTTTATTCAAGTGATTTTCCTGTTTTGAAGTAACTTCACTGTGATTGTAAACTATTGGTGTCCCTGCTTCAACACGGTGCATCTGTAAGAAAGGAGCAGAGGCCGTGACAGGCTTTCAGCACCGACTTGGCTAAAAAGCAAGGAATGTAAAAGCGGCTGAATTTGGACGTTCATGCAGCATCACTTTGCGCAGCCACAGCAGTCTTCCAAAAAGATGTACTGGCAGCAGTGGGATTCGAACCCACGCCCCGAAGAGACTGGAGCCTTAATCCAGCATCTTGGACCGCTCGGCCATGCTACCCTGTGTGCCAACGCTCTCCGGCTGGCTACGACCGGTGGAAAAGTTTCTTTCCATTCCTTTTTTCGCCTTCCACCTTCCGGAAGTAGAAGCAACGCTACCACACTAAGCCCTTTTCAATGAGTAAATCTGGCTGTTTCCATCCTTTTGCCTACTAATTGCTTTCCACTGTTATTTTATTCAAGTGATTTCCCTGTTTTGAAGTAACTTCACAGTGATTGTAAACTATTGGTGTCCCTGCTTCAACACGGTGCATCTGTAAGAAAGGAGCAGAGGCCGTGACAGGCTTTCAGCACCGACTTGGCAAAAAAGCAAGGAATGTAAAAGCGGCTGAATTTGGACGTTCATGCAGCATCACTTTGCGCAGCCACACAAAAGATGTACTAACAGCGGTGGGATTCGAACCCACGCCCCCGAAGAGACTGGAGCCTTAATCCCGCGCCTTGGACCGCTCGGCCACGCTACCCTGTCTACCTACCCTCTCCGACTCGCTACGACCGGTGGAAAAGTTTCTTTGCATTCCTTTTTTATTCGCCTTCCACCTTCAGGAAGTAGAAGCAACGCTACCACACTAAGCCCTTTTCAATGAGTAAATCTGGCTGTTTCCATCCTTTTGCCTACTAATTGCTTTCCACTGTTATTTTATTCAAGTGATTTCCCTGTTTTGAAGTAACTTCACTGTGATTGTAAACTATTGGTGTCCCTGCTTCAACACGGTGCATCTGTAAGAAAGGAGCAGAGGCCGTGACAGGATTTCAGCACTGACTTGGCTAAAAAGCAAGGAATGTAAAAGCGGCTGAATTTGGACGTTCATGCAGCATCACTTTGCGCAGCCACAGCAGTCTTCCAAAAGATGTACTGGCAGCGGTGGGATTCCAACCCACGCCCCCGAAGAGACTGGAGCCTTAATCCAGCGCCTTGGACCGCTCGGCCACGCTACCCTGTGTACCTACGCTATCCGGCTCGATACGACCGGTGGAAAAGTTTCTTTCCATTCCTTTTTTCGCCTTCCACCTTCCGGAAGTAGAAGCAACGCTACCACACTAAGCCCTTTTCAATGAGTAAATCTGGCTGTTTCCATCCTTTTGCCTACTAATTGCTTTCCACTGTTATTTTGTTCAAGTGATTTTCCTGTTTTGAAGTAACTTCACTGTGATTGTAAACTATTGGTGTCCCTGCTTCAACACGGTGCATCTGTAAGAAAGGAGCAGAGGCCGTGACAGGCTTTCAGCACCGACTTGGCAAAAAAGCAAGGAATGTAAAAGCGGCTGAATTTGGACGTTCATGCAGCATCACTTTGCGCAGCCACAGCAGTCTTCCAAAAAGATGTGCAGCAGTGGGATTCGAACCCACGCCCCAGAAGAGACTGGAGCCTTAATCCAGCGCCTTGGACCGCTCGGCCATGCTACCCTGTGTGCCTACGCTCTCCGGCTGGCTACGACCGGTGGAAAAGTTTCTTTCCATTCCTTTTTTCGCCTTCCACCTTCTGGAAGTAGAAGCAACGCTACCACACTAAGACCTTTTCAATGAGTAAATCTGGCTGTTTCCATCCTTTTGCCTACTAATTGCTTTCCACTATTATTTTATTCAAGTGATTTTCCTGTTTTGAAGTAACTTCACTCTGATTGTAAACTAATGGTGTCCCTGCTTCAACACGGTGCATCTGTAAGAAAGGAGCAGAGGCCGTGACAGGCTTTCAGCACCGGCTTGGCTAAAAAGCAAGGAATGTAAAGGTGGCTGAATTTGGACGTTCATGCAGCATCCCTTTGCGCAGCCACAGCAGTCTTCCAAAAGAATTACTGGCAGTGGTGGGATTCGAACCCAAGCCCCCGAAGAGACTGGAGCATTAATCTAGCGCCTTGGACCGCCCGGCCACGCTACCCCTTGTGCCTGCGCTCTCCGGCTCGCTACGACCGGTGGAAAGGTTTCTTTCCATTCCTTTTTTCGCCTTCCACCTTACGGAAGTAGAAGCAACGCTACCACACCACCTTCCGGAAATAGAGGCAACGCTACCACACTAAGCCCTTTGCAGTGTAAAACTGGCTGTTTCCATCCTTTCGCCTACTAAATGCTTTCCAATTTTATTTTATTTTATTCAAGTGATTTTCCTGTTTTGAAGTAACTTCACTGTGATTGTAAACTATTGGTGTCCCTGCTTCAACACGGTGCATCTGTAAGAAAGGAGCAGAGGCCGTGACAGGCTTTCAGCACCGACTTGGCTAAAAAGCAAGGAATGTAAAAGCGGCTGAATTTGGACGTTCATGCAGCATCACTTTGCGCAGCCACAGCAGTCTTCCAAAAGATGTACTGACAGCGGTGGGATTCGAACCCACGCCGCCGAAGAGACTGGAGCCTAAATCCAGCGCCTTGGACCGCTCGGCCACGCTACCCTGTGTACCTACGCTCTCCGGCTCGCTACGACCGGTGGAAAAGTTTCTTTCCATTCCTTTTGTCGCCTTCCACCTTACGGAAGTAGAAGCAACGCTACCACACTAAGCCCTTTTCAATGAGTAAATCTGGCTGTTTCCATCCTTTTGCCTACTAATTGCTTTCCACTGTTATTTTATTCAAGTGATTTTCCTGTTTTGAAGTAACTTCACTGTGATTGTAAACTATTGGTGTCCCTGCTTTAACAAGGTGCATCTGTAAGAAAGGAGCAGAGGCTGTGACAGGCTTTCAGCACCAACTTGGCTAAAAAGCAAGGAATGTAAAAGCGGCTGAATTTGGACGTTCATGCAGCATCACTTTGCGCAGCCACAGCAGTCTTCCAAAAAGATGTACTGGCAGCAGTGGGATTCGAACCCACGCCCTCGAAGAGACTGGAGCCTTAATCCAGCGCCTTGGACCACTCAGCCATGCTACCCTGTATGCGTACGCTCTCCGGCTCGCTACGACCGGTGGAAAAGTTTCTTTCTATTCCTTTTTTTGCCTTCCACCTTCCGGAAGTAGAAGCAACGCTACCACACTAAGCCCTTTTCAAATCTGGCTCTTTCCATCCTTTTGCCTACTAAATGCTTTCCAATGTTATTTTATTTTATTCAAGTGATTTTCCTGTTTTGAAGTAACTTCACTGTGATTGTAAACTATTGGTGTCCCTGCTTCAACACGGTGCATCTGTAAGAAAGGAGCAGAGGCCGTGACAGGATTTCAGCACCGACTTGGCTAAAAAGCAAGGAATGTAAAAGCGGCTGAATTTGGACGTTCATGCAGCATCACTTTGCGCAGCCACAGCAGTCTTCCAAAAGATGTACTGGCAGCGGTGGGATTCGAACCCACGCCCCAGAAGAGACTGGAGCCTTAATCCAGCGCCTTGGACCGCTCGGCCACGCTACCCTGTGTACCTACGCTCTCCGGCTCGCTGCGACCGGTGGAAAAGTTTCTTTCCATTCCTTTTTTCGCCTTCCACCTTCCGGAAGTAGAAGCAACGCTACCACAGTAAGCCCTTTTCAATGAGTAAAACTGGCTGTTTCCATCCTTTTGCCTACTAAATGCTTTCCAATATTATTTTATTTTATTCAAGTGATTTTCCTGTTTTGAAGTAACTTCACTGTGATTGTAAACTATTGGTGTCCGTGCTTCAACACGGTGCATCTGTAAGAAAGGAGCAGAGGTCGTGACAGGCTTTCAGCACCGACTTGGCAAAAAAGCAAGGAATGTAAAAGCGGCTGAATTTGGACGTTCATGCAACATCACTTTGCGCAACCACAGCAGTCTTCCAAAAATATGTACTGGCAGCGGTAGGATTCGAACCCACGCCCCCAAAGAGACTGGAGCCTTAATACAGCGCCTTGGACCGCTCGGCCTTGCTACCCTGTGTGCCTACGCTCTACAGCTCGCTACGACCGGTGGAAAAGTTTCTTTCCATTCCTTTTTTTGCCTTCCACCTTCCGGAAGTAGAAGCAACGCTACCACACTAAGCCCTTTTCAATGAGTAAATCTGGCTGTTTCCATCCTTTTGCCTACTAATTGCTTTCCACTGTTATTTTATTCAAGTGATTTCCCTGTTTTGAAGTAACTTCACTGTGATTGTAAACTATTGGTGTCCCTGCTTCAACACGGTGCATCTGTAAGAAAGGAGCAGAGGCCGTGACAGGCTTTCAGCACCGACCTGGCTAAAAAGCAAGGAATGTAAAAGCGGCTGAATTTGGACGTTCATGCAGCATCACTTTGCGCAGCCACAGCAGTCTTCCAAAAAGATGTACTGGCAGCAGTGGGATTCGAACCCACACCCCCGAAGAGACTGGAGCCTTAATCCAGCGCCTTGGACCGCTCGGCCATGCTACCCTGTGTGCCTATGCTCTCCGGCTCGCTACGACCGGTGGAAAAGTTTCTTTCCATTCCTTTTTTCGCCTTCCACCTTCCGGAAGTAGAAGCAACGCTACCACACTAAGCCCTTTTCAATGAGTAAATCTGGCTGTTTCCATCCTTTTGCCTACTAAATGCTTTCCAATGTTATTTTATTTTATTCAAGTGATTTTCCTGTTTTGAAGTAACTTCACTGTGATTGTAAACTATTGGTGTCCCTGCTTCAACACGGTGCATCTGTAAGAAAGGAGCAGAGGCTGTGACAGGCTTTCAGCACCGACTTGGCTAGAAAGCAAGGAATGTAAAAGCGGCTGAATTTGGACATTCATGCAGCATCACTTTGCGCAGCCACAGCAGTCTTCCAAAAATATCTACCTGCAGCGGTGGGATTCGAACCTACGCCCCCGAAGAGACTGGAGCCTTAATCCAGCACCTTGGACCGCTCGGCCATGCTACCCTGTATGCCTACGCTCTCCGGCTCGCTACGACCGGTGGAAAAGTTTCTTTCCATTCCTTTTTTCGCCTTCCACCTTCCGGAAGTAGAAGCAACGCTACCACACTAAGCCCTTTTCAATGAGTAAATCTGGCTGTGTCCATCCTTTTGCCTACTAAATGCTTTCCAATGTTATTTTATTTTATTCAAGTGATTTTCCTGTTTTGAAGTAACTTCACTGTGATTGTAAACTATTGGTGTCCCTGCTTTAACACGGTGTACCTGTAAGAAAGGAGCAGAGGCCGTGACAGGCTTTCAGCACCGACTTGGCTAAAAAGCAAGGAATGTAAAAGTGGCTGAATTTGGACGTTCATGCAGCATCACTTTGCGCAGCCACAGCAGTCTTCCAAAAAGATGTACTGGCAGCAGTGGGATTTGAACCCACACCCCCGAAGAGACTGGAGCCTTAATCCAGCACCTTGGACCGCTCGGCCATGCTACCCTGTGTGCCTATGCTCTCTGGCTCGCTACGACCGGTGGAAAAGTTTCTTTCCATTCCTTTTTTCGCCTTCCACCTTCCGGAAGTAGAAGCAAAGCTACCACACTAAGCCCTTTTCAATGAGTAAATCTGGCTGTTTCCATCCTTTTGCCTACTAAATGCTTTCCAATGTTATTTTATTTTATTCAAGTGATTTTCCTGTTTTGAAGTAACTTCACTGTGATTGTAAACTATTGGTGTCCCTGCTTCAACACGGTGCATCTGTAAGAAAGGAGCAGAGGCCGTGACAGGCTTTCAGCACCGACTTGGCTAAAAAGCAAGGAATGTAAAAGCGGCTGAATTTGGACGTTCATGCAGCATCACTTTGCGCAGCCACAGCAGTCTTCCAAAAAGATGTACTGGCAGCAGTGGGATTCGAACCCACGCCCCGAAGAGACTGGAGCCTTAATCCAGCATCTTGGACCGCTCGGCCATGCTACCCTGTGTGCCAACGCTCTCCGGCTGGCTACGACCGGTGGAAAAGTTTCTTTCCATTCCTTTTTTCGCCTTCCACCTTCCGGAAGTAGAAGCAACGCTACCACACTAAGCCCTTTTCAATGAGTAAATCTGGCTGTTTCCATCCTTTTGCCTACTAATTGCTTTCCACTGTTATTTTATTCAAGTGATTTCCCTGTTTTGAAGTAACTTCACAGTGATTGTAAACTATTGGTGTCCCTGCTTCAACACGGTGCATCTGTAAGAAAGGAGCAGAGGCCGTGACAGGCTTTCAGCACCGACTTGGCAAAAAAGCAAGGAATGTAAAAGCGGCTGAATTTGGACGTTCATGCAGCATCACTTTGCGCAGCCACACAAAAGATGTACTAACAGCGGTGGGATTCGAACCCACGCCCCCGAAGAGACTGGAGCCTTAATCCCGCGCCTTGGACCGCTCGGCCACGCTACCCTGTCTACCTACCCTCTCCGACTCGCTACGACCGGTGGAAAAGTTTCTTTGCATTCCTTTTTTATTCGCCTTCCACCTTCAGGAAGTAGAAGCAACGCTACCACACTAAGCCCTTTTCAATGAGTAAATCTGGCTGTTTCCATCCTTTTGCCTACTAATTGCTTTCCACTGTTATTTTATTCAAGTGATTTCCCTGTTTTGAAGTAACTTCACTGTGATTGTAAACTATTGGTGTCCCTGCTTCAACACGGTGCATCTGTAAGAAAGGAGCAGAGGCCGTGACAGGATTTCAGCACTGACTTGGCTAAAAAGCAAGGAATGTAAAAGCGGCTGAATTTGGACGTTCATGCAGCATCACTTTGCGCAGCCACAGCAGTCTTCCAAAAGATGTACTGGCAGCGGTGGGATTCCAACCCACGCCCCCGAAGAGACTGGAGCCTTAATCCAGCGCCTTGGACCGCTCGGCCACGCTACCCTGTGTACCTACGCTATCCGGCTCGATACGACCGGTGGAAAAGTTTCTTTCCATTCCTTTTTTCGCCTTCCACCTTCCGGAAGTAGAAGCAACGCTACCACACTAAGCCCTTTTCAATGAGTAAATCTGGCTGTTTCCATCCTTTTGCCTACTAATTGCTTTCCACTGTTATTTTGTTCAAGTGATTTTCCTGTTTTGAAGTAACTTCACTGTGATTGTAAACTATTGGTGTCCCTGCTTCAACACGGTGCATCTGTAAGAAAGGAGCAGAGGCCGTGACAGGCTTTCAGCACCGACTTGGCAAAAAAGCAAGGAATGTAAAAGCGGCTGAATTTGGACGTTCATGCAGCATCACTTTGCGCAGCCACAGCAGTCTTCCAAAAAGATGTGCAGCAGTGGGATTCGAACCCACGCCCCAGAAGAGACTGGAGCCTTAATCCAGCGCCTTGGACCGCTCGGCCATGCTACCCTGTGTGCCTACGCTCTCCGGCTGGCTACGACCGGTGGAAAAGTTTCTTTCCATTCCTTTTTTCGCCTTCCACCTTCTGGAAGTAGAAGCAACGCTACCACACTAAGACCTTTTCAATGAGTAAATCTGGCTGTTTCCATCCTTTTGCCTACTAATTGCTTTCCACTATTATTTTATTCAAGTGATTTTCCTGTTTTGAAGTAACTTCACTCTGATTGTAAACTAATGGTGTCCCTGCTTCAACACGGTGCATCTGTAAGAAAGGAGCAGAGGCCGTGACAGGCTTTCAGCACCGGCTTGGCTAAAAAGCAAGGAATGTAAAGGTGGCTGAATTTGGACGTTCATGCAGCATCCCTTTGCGCAGCCACAGCAGTCTTCCAAAAGAATTACTGGCAGTGGTGGGATTCGAACCCAAGCCCCCGAAGAGACTGGAGCATTAATCTAGCGCCTTGGACCGCCCGGCCACGCTACCCCTTGTGCCTGCGCTCTCCGGCTCGCTACGACCGGTGGAAAGGTTTCTTTCCATTCCTTTTTTCGCCTTCCACCTTACGGAAGTAGAAGCAACGCTACCACACCACCTTCCGGAAATAGAGGCAACGCTACCACACTAAGCCCTTTGCAGTGTAAAACTGGCTGTTTCCATCCTTTCGCCTACTAAATGCTTTCCAATTTTATTTTATTTTATTCAAGTGATTTTCCTGTTTTGAAGTAACTTCACTGTGATTGTAAACTATTGGTGTCCCTGCTTCAACACGGTGCATCTGTAAGAAAGGAGCAGAGGCCGTGACAGGCTTTCAGCACCGACTTGGCTAAAAAGCAAGGAATGTAAAAGCGGCTGAATTTGGACGTTCATGCAGCATCACTTTGCGCAGCCACAGCAGTCTTCCAAAAGATGTACTGACAGCGGTGGGATTCGAACCCACGCCGCCGAAGAGACTGGAGCCTAAATCCAGCGCCTTGGACCGCTCGGCCACGCTACCCTGTGTACCTACGCTCTCCGGCTCGCTACGACCGGTGGAAAAGTTTCTTTCCATTCCTTTTGTCGCCTTCCACCTTACGGAAGTAGAAGCAACGCTACCACACTAAGCCCTTTTCAATGAGTAAATCTGGCTGTTTCCATCCTTTTGCCTACTAATTGCTTTCCACTGTTATTTTATTCAAGTGATTTTCCTGTTTTGAAGTAACTTCACTGTGATTGTAAACTATTGGTGTCCCTGCTTTAACAAGGTGCATCTGTAAGAAAGGAGCAGAGGCTGTGACAGGCTTTCAGCACCAACTTGGCTAAAAAGCAAGGAATGTAAAAGCGGCTGAATTTGGACGTTCATGCAGCATCACTTTGCGCAGCCACAGCAGTCTTCCAAAAAGATGTACTGGCAGCAGTGGGATTCGAACCCACGCCCTCGAAGAGACTGGAGCCTTAATCCAGCGCCTTGGACCACTCAGCCATGCTACCCTGTATGCGTACGCTCTCCGGCTCGCTACGACCGGTGGAAAAGTTTCTTTCTATTCCTTTTTTTGCCTTCCACCTTCCGGAAGTAGAAGCAACGCTACCACACTAAGCCCTTTTCAAATCTGGCTCTTTCCATCCTTTTGCCTACTAAATGCTTTCCAATGTTATTTTATTTTATTCAAGTGATTTTCCTGTTTTGAAGTAACTTCACTGTGATTGTAAACTATTGGTGTCCCTGCTTCAACACGGTGCATCTGTAAGAAAGGAGCAGAGGCCGTGACAGGATTTCAGCACCGACTTGGCTAAAAAGCAAGGAATGTAAAAGCGGCTGAATTTGGACGTTCATGCAGCATCACTTTGCGCAGCCACAGCAGTCTTCCAAAAGATGTACTGGCAGCGGTGGGATTCGAACCCACGCCCCAGAAGAGACTGGAGCCTTAATCCAGCGCCTTGGACCGCTCGGCCACGCTACCCTGTGTACCTACGCTCTCCGGCTCGCTGCGACCGGTGGAAAAGTTTCTTTCCATTCCTTTTTTCGCCTTCCACCTTCCGGAAGTAGAAGCAACGCTACCACAGTAAGCCCTTTTCAATGAGTAAAACTGGCTGTTTCCATCCTTTTGCCTACTAAATGCTTTCCAATATTATTTTATTTTATTCAAGTGATTTTCCTGTTTTGAAGTAACTTCACTGTGATTGTAAACTATTGGTGTCCCTGCTTCAACACGGTGCATCTGTAAGAAAGGAGCAGAGGCCGTGACAGGCTTTCAGCACCGACTTGGCAAAAAAGCAAGGAATGTAAAAGCGGCTGAATTTGGACGTTCATGCAGCATCACTTTGCGCGGCCACAGCAGTATTCCAAAAAGTTGTACTGGCAGCAATGGGATTCGAACCTACGCCCCCGAAGAGACTGGAGCCTTAATCCAGTGCCTTGGACCGCTAGGCCATGCTAACCTTTGTGCATAGGCTCTCCGGCTCGCTACAACCGGTGGAAAAGTTTCTTTCCATTCCTTTTTTCGCCTTCCACCTTCCGGAAGTAGAAGCAACGCTACCACACTAAGCCCTTTTCAATGAGTAAATCTGGCTGTTTCCATCCTTTTGCCTACTAATTGCTTTCCACTGTTATTTTATTCAAGTGATTTTCCTGTTTTGAAGTAACTTCACTGTGATTGTAAACTATTGGTGTCCCTGCTTCAACACGGTGCATCTGTAAGAAAGGAGCAGAGGCCGTGACAGGCTTTCAGCACCGACTTGGCAAAAAAGCAAGGAATGTAAAAGCGGCTGAATTTGGACGTTCATGCAGCATCACTTTGCGCAGCCACAGCAGTCTTCCAAAAGATGTACTGGCAGCGGTGGGATTCGAACCCACGCCCCAGAAGAGACTGGAGCCTTAATCCAGCGCCTTGGACCGCTCGGCCACGCTACCCTGTGTACCTACGCTCTCCGGCTCGCTGCGACCGGTGGAAAAGTTTCTTTCCATTCCTTTTTTCGCCTTCCACCTTCCGGAAGTAGAAGCAACGCTACCACAGTAAGCCCTTTTCAATGAGTAAAACTGGCTGTTTCCATCCTTTTGCCTACTAAATGCTTTCCAATATTATTTTATTTTATTCAAGTGATTTTCCTGTTTTGAAGTAACTTCACTGTGATTGTAAACTATTGGTGTCCGTGCTTCAACACGGTGCATCTGTAAGAAAGGAGCAGAGGTCGTGACAGGCTTTCAGCACCGACTTGGTAATAAAGCAAGGAATGTAAAAGCGGCTGAATTTGGACGTTCATGCAGCATCACTTTGCGCAACCACAGCAGTCTTCCAAAAATATGTACTGGCAGCGGTAGGATTCGAACCCACGCCCCCAAAGAGACTGGAGCCTTAATACAGCACCTTGGACCGCTCGGCCTTGCTACCCTGTGTGCCTACGCTCTACAGCTCGCTACGACCGGTGGAAAAGTTTCTTTCCATTCCTTTTTTTGCCTTCCACCTTCCGGAAGTAGAAGCAACGCTACCACACTAAGCCCTTTTCAATGAGTAAATCTGGCTGTTTCCATCCTTTTGCCTACTAATTGCTTTCCACTGTTATTTTATTCAAGTGATTTCCCTGTTTTGAAGTAACTTCACTGTGATTGTAAACTATTGGTGTCCCTGCTTCAACACGGTGCATCTGTAAGAAAGGAGCAGAGGCCGTGAAAGGCTTTCAGCACCGACCTGGCTAAAAAGCAAGGAATGTAAAAGCGGCTGAATTTGGACGTTCATGCAGCATCACTTTGCGCAGCCACAGCAGTCTTCCAAAAAGATGTACTGGCAGCAGTGGGATTCGAACCCACACCCCCGAAGAGACTGGAGCCTTAATCCAGCGCCTTGGACCGCTCGGCCATGCTACCCTGTGTGCCTATGCTCTCCGGCTCGCTACGACCGGTGGAAAAGTTCCTTTCCATTCCTTTTTTCGCCTTCCACCTTCCGGAAGTAGAAGCAACGCTACCACACCACCTTCCGGAAATAGAGGCAACGCTACCACACTAAGCCCTTTGCAGTGTAAAACTGGCTGTTTCCATCCTTTCGCCTACTAAATGCTTTCCAATTTTATTTTATTTCATTCAAGTGATTTTCCTGTTTTGAAGTAACTTCACTGTGATTGTAAACTATTGGTGTCCCTGCTTCAACACGGTGCATCTGTAAGAAAGGAGCAGAGGCCGTGACAGGCTTTCAGCACCGACTTGGCTAAAAAGCAAGGAATGTAAAAGCGGCTGAATTTGGACGTTCATGCAGCATCACTTTGCGCAGCCACAGCAGTCTTCCAAAAGATGTACTGACAGCGGTGGGATTCGAACCCACGCCCCCGAAGAGACTGGAGCCTAAATCCAGCACCTTGGACCGCTCGGCCACGCTACCCTGTGTACCTACGCTCTCCGGCTCGCTACGACCGGTGGAAAAGTTTCTTTCCATTCCTTTTGTCGCCTTCCACCTTACGGAAGTAGAAGCAACGCTACCACACTAAGCCCTTTTCAATGAGTAAATCTGGCTGTTTCCATCCTTTTGCCTACTAATTGCTTTCCACTGTTATTTTATTCAAGTGATTTTCCTGTTTTGAAGTAACTTCACTGTGATTGTAAACTATTGGTGTCCCTGCTTTAACACGGTGCATCTGTAAGAAAGGAGCAGAGGCTGTGACAGGCTTTCAGCACCAACTTGGCTAAAAAGCAAGGAATGTAAAAGCGGCTGAATTTGGACGTTCATGCAGCATCACTTTGCGCAGCCACAGCAGTCTTCCAAAAAGATGTACTGGCAGCAGTGGGATTCGAACCCACGCCCTCGAAGAGACTGGAGCCTTAATCCAGCGCCTTGGACCACTCAGCCATGCTACCCTGTATGCGTACGCTCTCCGGCTCGCTACGACCGGTGGAAAAGTTTCTTTCTATTCCTTTTTTTGCCTTCCACCTTCCGGAAGTAGAAGCAACGCTACCACACTAAGCCCTTTTCAAATCTGGCTCTTTCCATCCTTTTGCCTACTAAATGCTTTCCAATGTTATTTTATTTTATTCAAGTGATTTTCCTGTTTTGAAGTAACTTCACTGTGATTGTAAACTATTGGTGTCCCTGCTTCAACACGGTGCATCTGTAAGAAAGGAGCAGAGGCCGTGACAGGCTTTCAGCACCGACTTGGCTAAAAAGCAAGGAATGTAAAAGCGGCTGAATTTGGACGTTCATGCAGCATCACTTTGCGCAGCCACAGCAGTCTTCCAAAAGATGTACTGGCAGCGGTGGGATTCGAACCCACGCCCCCAAAGAGACTGGAGACTTAATTCAGCGCCTTGGACCGCTCGGCTACGCTACCCTGTGTACCTACGCTCACCGGCTCGCTACGACCGGTGGAAAAGTTTCTTTCCATTCCTTTTTTCGCCTTCCACCTTCCGGAAGTAGAAGCAACGCTACCACACTAAGCCCTTTTCAATGAGTAAATCTGGCTGTTTCCATCCTTTTGCCTACTAATTGCTTTCCACTGTTATTTTATCCAAGTGATTTTCCTGTTTTGAAGTAACTTCACTGTGATTGTAAACTATTGGTGTCCCTGCTTCAACACGGTGCATCTGTAAGAAAGGAGCAGCGGCCGTGACAGGCTTTCAGCACCGACTTGGCAAAAAAGCAAGGAATGTAAAAGCGGCTGAATTTGGACGTTCATGCAGCATCAGTTTGCGCAGCCACAGCAGTCTTCCAAAAGATGTACTGGCAGCGGTGGGATTCGAACCCACGCTCACGAAGAGACTTGAGCCTTAATCTAGCGCCTTGGACCGCTCGGCCACGCTACCCCTTGTGCCTGTGCTCTTCGGCTCGCTACGACCGGTGGAAAGGTTTCTTTCCATTCCTTTTTTCGCCTTCCACCTTCCGGTAATAGAGGCAACTCTACCACACTAAGCCCTTTTCAATGAGTAAAACTGTCTGTTTCCATCCTTTTGCCTACTAATTGCTTTCCAATGTTATTTTATTCAAGTGATTTTCCTGTTTTGAAGTAACTTCACTGTGATTGTAAACTATTGATGTCCCTGCTTCAACACGGTGCATCTGTAAGAAAGGAGCAGAGGCCGTGACAGGCTTTCAGCACCGACTTGGCTAAAAAGCAAGGAATGTAAAAGCGGCTGAATTTGGACGTTCATGCAGAATCACTTTGCGCAGCCACAGCAGTCTTCCAAAAAGATGTACTGGCAGCAGTGGGATTCGAAACTATGCCCCCAAAGAGACTGGAGCCTTAATCCAGCACCTTGGACCGCTCGGCCATGCTACCCTGTGTGCCTACGCTCTCCGGCTCGCTAATACCGGTGGAAAAGTTTCTTTCCATTCCTTTTTTTGCCTTCCAACTTCCGGAAGTAGAAGCAACGCTACCACACTAAGCCCTTTTCAAATCTGGCTGTTTCCATCCTTTTGCCTACTAAATGCTTTCCAATGTTATTTTATTTTATTCAAGTGATTTTCCTGTTTTGAAGTAACTTCACGGTGATTGTAAATTATTGGTGTCCCTGCTTCAACACAGTGCATCTGAAAGAAAGGAGCAGAGGCCGTGACAGGCTTTCAGCACTGACTTGGCTAAAAAGCAAGGAATGTAAAAGCGGCTGAATTTAGACGTTCATGCAGCATCACTTTGCGCAGTCACAGCAGTCTTCCAAAAAGATGTACTGGCAGCAGTGGGATTTGAACCCACGCCCCGGAAGAAACTGGAGCCTTAATCCAGCGCCTTGGACCGCTCGGCCATGCTACCCTGTGTGCCTATGCTCTCTGGCTTGCTACGACCGGTGGAAAAGTTTCTTTCCATTCCTTTTTTTCGCCTTCCACCTTCCGGAAGTAGAAGCAACGCTACCACACTAAGCCCTTTTCAATGAGTAAATCTGGCTGTTTCCATCCTTTTGCCTACTAAATGCTTTCCAATGTTATTTTATTTTATTCAAGTGATTTTCCTGTTTTGAAGTAACTTCACTGTGATTGTAAACTATTGGTGTCCCTGCTTCAAAACGGTGCATCTGTAAGAAAGGAGCAGAGGCCGTTACAGGCTTTCAGCACCGACTTGGCTAAAAAGCAAAGAATGTAAAAGCGGCTGAATTTGGACGTTCATGCAGCATCACTTTGCGCAGCCACAGCAGTCTTCCAAAAGATGTTCTGGCAGCAGTGGGATTCGAACCCACGTCCCCGAAGAGACTGGAGCCTTAATCCAGCGCCTTGGACCGCTCGGCCACGCTACCCTGTGTACCTACGCTATCCGGCTCGCTACGACCGGTGGAAAAGTTTCTTTCCATTCCTTTTGTCGCCTTCCACCTTCCGGAAGTAGAAGCAACGCTACCACACTAAGCCCTTTTCAATGAGTAAATCTGGCTGTTTCCATCCTTTTGCCTACTAATTGCTTTCCACTGTTATTTTATTCAAGTGATTTTCCTGTTTTGAAGTAACTTCACTGTGATTGTAAACTATTGGTGTCCCTGCTTTAACACGGTGCATCTGTAAGAAAGGAGCAGAGGCTGTGACAGGCTTTCAGCACCAACTTGGCTAAAAAGCAAGGAATGTAAAAGCGGCTGAATTTGGACGTTCATGCAGCATCACTTTGCGCAGCCACAGCAGTCTTCCAAAAAGATGTACTGGCAGCAGTGGGATTCGAACCCACGCCCTCGAAGAGACTGGAGCCTTAATCCAGCGCCTTGGACCGCTCGGCCACGCTACCCTGTGTACCTACGCTCTCCGGCTCGCTGCGACCGGTGGAAAAGTTTCTTTCCATTCCTTTTTTCGCCTTCCACCTTCCGGAAGTAGAAGCAACGCTACCACAGTAAGCCCTTTTCAATGAGTAAAACTGGCTGTTTCCATCCTTTTGCCTACTAAATGCTTTCCAATATTATTTTATTTTATTCAAGTGATAGGCCGTGACAGGCTTTCAGCACCGACTTGGCAAAAAAGCAAGGAATGTAAAAGCGGCCGAATTTGGACGTTCATGCAGCATCACTTTGCACAGCCACAGCAGTCTTCCAAAAGATGTTCTGGCAGCGGTGGGATTCGAACCCACACCCCCGAAGAGACTGGAGCCTTAATCCAGCACCTTGGACCGCTCGGCCATGCTTCCCTGTGTGCCTATGCCTCCGGCTCGCTACGACCGGTGGAAAAGTTTCTTTCAATTCCTTTTTTCGCCTTACACCTTCTGGAAGTAGAAGCAACGCTACCACACTAAGCCCTTTTCAATGAGTAAATCTGGCTGTTTCCATCCTTTTGCCTACTAAATGCTTTCCAATGTTATTTTATTTTATTCAAGTGATTTTCCTGTTTTGAAGTAACTTCACTGTGATTGTAAACTATTGGTGTCCCTGCTTCAACACGGTGTATCTGTAAGAAAGGAGCAGAGGCCGTGACAGGCTTTCAGCACCGACTTGGCTAAAAAGCAAGGAATGTAAAAGCGGCTGAATTTGGACGTTCATGCAGCATCACTTTGCGCGGCCACAGCAGTATTCCAAAAAGTTGTACTGGCAGCAGTGAGATTCGAACCTACGCCCCCGAAGAGACTGGAGCTTTAATCCAGTGCCTTGGACCGCTAGGCCATGCTAACCTTTGTGCATAGGCTCTCCGGCTCGCTACAACCGGTGGAAAAGTTTCTTTCCATTCCTTTTTTCGCCTTCCACCTTCCGGAAGTAGAAGCAACGCTACCACACTAAGCCCTTTTCAATGAGTAAATCTGGCTGTTTCCATCCTTTTGCCTACTAATTGCTTTCCACTGTTATTTTATTCAAGTGATTTTCCTGTTTTGAAGTAACTTCACTGTGATTGTAAACTATTGGTGTCCCTGCTTCAACATGGTGCATCTGTAAGAAAGGAGCAGAGGCCGTGACAGGCTTTCAGCACCGACTTGGCAAAAAAGCAAGGAATGTAAAAGCGGCTGAATTTGGACGTTCATGCAGCATCACTTTGCGCAGCCACAGCAGTCTTCCAAAAGATGTACTGGCAGCGGTGGGATTCGAACCCACGCCCCAGAAGAGACTGGAGCCTTAATCCAGCGCCTTGGACCGCTCGGCCACGCTACCCTGTGTACCTACGCTCTCCGGCTCGCTGCGACCGGTGGAAAAGTTTCTTTCCATTCCTTTTTTCGCCTTCCACCTTCCGGAAGTAGAAGCAACGCTACCACAGTAAGCCCTTTTCAATGAGTAAAACTGGCTGTTTCCATCCTTTTGCCTACTAAATGCTTTCCAATATTATTTTATTTTATTCAAGTGATTTTCCTGTTTTGAAGTAACTTCACTGTGATTGTAAACTATTGGTGTCCGTGCTTCAACACGGTGCATCTGTAAGAAAGGAGCAGAGGTCGTGACAGGCTTTCAGCACCGACTTGGCAAAAAAGCAAGGAATGTAAAAGCGGCTGAATTTGGACGTTCATGCAACATCACTTTGCGCAACCACAGCAGTCTTCCAAAAATATGTACTGGCAGCGGTAGGATTCGAACCCACGCCCCCAAAGAGACTGGAGCCTTAATACAGCGCCTTGGACCGCTCGGCCTTGCTACCCTGTGTGCCTACGCTCTACAGCTCGCTACGACCGGTGGAAAAGTTTCTTTCCATTCCTTTTTTTGCCTTCCACCTTCCGGAAGTAGAAGCAACGCTACCACACTAAGCCCTTTTCAATGAGTAAATCTGGCTGTTTCCATCCTTTTGCCTACTAATTGCTTTCCACTGTTATTTTATTCAAGTGATTTCCCTGTTTTGAAGTAACTTCACTGTGATTGTAAACTATTGGTGTCCCTGCTTCAACACGGTGCATCTGTAAGAAAGGAGCAGAGGCCGTGACAGGCTTTCAGCACCGACCTGGCTAAAAAGCAAGGAATGTAAAAGCGGCTGAATTTGGACGTTCATGCAGCATCACTTTGCGCAGCCACAGCAGTCTTCCAAAAAGATGTACTGGCAGCAGTGGGATTCGAACCCACACCCCCGAAGAGACTGGAGCCTTAATCCAGCGCCTTGGACCGCTCGGCCATGCTACCCTGTGTGCCTATGCTCTCCGGCTCGCTACGACCGGTGGAAAAGTTTCTTTCCATTCCTTTTTTCGCCTTCCACCTTCCGGAAGTAGAAGCAACGCTACCACACTAAGCCCTTTTCAATGAGTAAATCTGGCTGTTTCCATCCTTTTGCCTACTAAATGCTTTCCAATGTTATTTTATTTTATTCAAGTGATTTTCCTGTTTTGAAGTAACTTCACTGTGATTGTAAACTATTGGTGTCCCTGCTTCAACACGGTGCATCTGTAAGAAAGGAGCAGAGGCTGTGACAGGCTTTCAGCACCGACTTGGCTAGAAAGCAAGGAATGTAAAAGCGGCTGAATTTGGACATTCATGCAGCATCACTTTGCGCAGCCACAGCAGTCTTCCAAAAATATCTACCTGCAGCGGTGGGATTCGAACCTACGCCCCCGAAGAGACTGGAGCCTTAATCCAGCACCTTGGACCGCTCGGCCATGCTACCCTGTATGCCTACGCTCTCCGGCTCGCTACGACCGGTGGAAAAGTTTCTTTCCATTCCTTTTTTCGCCTTCCACCTTCCGGAAGTAGAAGCAACGCTACCACACTAAGCCCTTTTCAATGAGTAAATCTGGCTGTGTCCATCCTTTTGCCTACTAAATGCTTTCCAATGTTATTTTATTTTATTCAAGTGATTTTCCTGTTTTGAAGTAACTTCACTGTGATTGTAAACTATTGGTGTCCCTGCTTTAACACGGTGTACCTGTAAGAAAGGAGCAGAGGCCGTGACAGGCTTTCAGCACCGACTTGGCTAAAAAGCAAGGAATGTAAAAGTGGCTGAATTTGGACGTTCATGCAGCATCACTTTGCGCAGCCACAGCAGTCTTCCAAAAAGATGTACTGGCAGCAGTGGGATTTGAACCCACACCCCCGAAGAGACTGGAGCCTTAATCCAGCACCTTGGACCGCTCGGCCATGCTACCCTGTGTGCCTATGCTCTCTGGCTCGCTACGACCGGTGGAAAAGTTTCTTTCCATTCCTTTTTTCGCCTTCCACCTTCCGGAAGTAGAAGCAAAGCTACCACACTAAGCCCTTTTCAATGAGTAAATCTGGCTGTTTCCATCCTTTTGCCTACTAAATGCTTTCCAATGTTATTTTATTTTATTCAAGTGATTTTCCTGTTTTGAAGTAACTTCACTGTGATTGTAAACTATTGGTGTCCCTGCTTCAACACGGTGCATCTGTAAGAAAGGAGCAGAGGCCGTGACAGGCTTTCAGCACCGACTTGGCTAAAAAGCAAGGAATGTAAAAGCGGCTGAATTTGGACGTTCATGCAGCATCACTTTGCGCAGCCACAGCAGTCTTCCAAAAAGATGTACTGGCAGCAGTGGGATTCGAACCCACGCCCCGAAGAGACTGGAGCCTTAATCCAGCATCTTGGACCGCTCGGCCATGCTACCCTGTGTGCCAACGCTCTCCGGCTGGCTATGACCGGTGGAAAAGTTTCTTTCCATTCCTTTTTTCGCCTTCCACCTTCCGGAAGTAGAAGCAACGCTACCACACTAAGCCCTTTTCAATGAGTAAATCTGGCTGTTTCCATCCTTTTGCCTACTAATTGCTTTCCACTGTTATTTTATTCAAGTGATTTCCCTGTTTTGAAGTAACTTCACAGTGATTGTAAACTATTGGTGTCCCTGCTTCAACACGGTGCATCTGTAAGAAAGGAGCAGAGGCCGTGACAGGCTTTCAGCACCGACTTGGCAAAAAAGCAAGGAATGTAAAAGCGGCTGAATTTGGACGTTCATGCAGCATCACTTTGCGCAGCCACACAAAAGATGTACTAACAGCGGTGGGATTCGAACCCACGCCCCCGAAGAGACTGGAGCCTTAATCCCGCGCCTTGGACCGCTCGGCCACGCTACCCTGTCTACCTACCCTCTCCGACTCGCTACGACCGGTGGAAAAGTTTCTTTGCATTCCTTTTTTATTCGCCTTCCACCTTCAGGAAGTAGAAGCAACGCTACCACACTAAGCCCTTTTCAATGAGTAAATCTGGCTGTTTCCATCCTTTTGCCTACTAATTGCTTTCCACTGTTATTTTATTCAAGTGATTTCCCTGTTTTGAAGTAACTTCACTGTGATTGTAAACTATTGGTGTCCCTGCTTCAACACGGTGCATCTGTAAGAAAGGAGCAGAGGCCGTGACAGGCTTTCAGCACCGACTTGGCAAAAAAGCAAGGAATGTAAAAGCGGCTGAATTTGGACGTTCATGCAGCATCACTTTGCGCAGCCACAGCAGTCTTCCAAAAAGATGTGCAGCAGTGGGATTCGAACCCACGCCCCAGAAGAGACTGGAGCCTTAATCCAGCGCCTTGGACCGCTCGGCCATGCTACCCTGTGTGCCTACGCTCTCCGGCTGGCTACGACCGGTGGAAAAGTTTCTTTCCATTCCTTTTTTCGCCTTCCACCTTCTGGAAGTAGAAGCAACGCTACCACACTAAGACCTTTTCAATGAGTAAATCTGGCTGTTTCCATCCTTTTGCCTACTAATTGCTTTCCACTATTATTTTATTCAAGTGATTTTCCTGTTTTGAAGTAACTTCACTCTGATTGTAAACTAATGGTGTCCCTGCTTCAACACGGTGCATCTGTAAGAAAGGAGCAGAGGCCGTGACAGGCTTTCAGCACCGGCTTGGCTAAAAAGCAAGGAATGTAAAGGTGGCTGAATTTGGACGTTCATGCAGCATCCCTTTGCGCAGCCACAGCAGTCTTCCAAAAGAATTACTGGCAGTGGTGGGATTCGAACCCAAGCCCCCGAAGAGACTGGAGCATTAATCTAGCGCCTTGGACCGCCCGGCCACGCTACCCCTTGTGCCTGCGCTCTCCGGCTCGCTACGACCGGTGGAAAGGTTTCTTTCCATTCCTTTTTTCGCCTTCCACCTTACGGAAGTAGAAGCAACGCTACCACACCACCTTCCGGAAATAGAGGCAACGCTACCACACTAAGCCCTTTGCAGTGTAAAACTGGCTGTTTCCATCCTTTCGCCTACTAAATGCTTTCCAATTTTATTTTATTTTATTCAAGTGATTTTCCTGTTTTGAAGTAACTTCACTGTGATTGTAAACTATTGGTGTCCCTGCTTCAACACGGTGCATCTGTAAGAAAGGAGCAGAGGCCGTGACAGGCTTTCAGCACCGACTTGGCTAAAAAGCAAGGAATGTAAAAGCGGCTGAATTTGGACGTTCATGCAGCATCACTTTGCGCAGCCACAGCAGTCTTCCAAAAGATGTACTGACAGCGGTGGGATTCGAACCCACGCCGCCGAAGAGACTGGAGCCTAAATCCAGCGCCTTGGACCGCTCGGCCACGCTACCCTGTGTACCTACGCTCTCCGGCTCGCTACGACCGGTGGAAAAGTTTCTTTCCATTCCTTTTGTCGCCTTCCACCTTACGGAAGTAGAAGCAACGCTACCACACTAAGCCCTTTTCAATGAGTAAATCTGGCTGTTTCCATCCTTTTGCCTACTAATTGCTTTCCACTGTTATTTTATTCAAGTGATTTTCCTGTTTTGAAGTAACTTCACTGTGATTGTAAACTATTGGTGTCCCTGCTTTAACAAGGTGCATCTGTAAGAAAGGAGCAGAGGCTGTGACAGGCTTTCAGCACCAACTTGGCTAAAAAGCAAGGAATGTAAAAGCGGCTGAATTTGGACGTTCATGCAGCATCACTTTGCGCAGCCACAGCAGTCTTCCAAAAAGATGTACTGGCAGCAGTGGGATTCGAACCCACGCCCTCGAAGAGACTGGAGCCTTAATCCAGCGCCTTGGACCACTCAGCCATGCTACCCTGTATGCGTACGCTCTCCGGCTCGCTACGACCGGTGGAAAAGTTTCTTTCTATTCCTTTTTTTGCCTTCCACCTTCCGGAAGTAGAAGCAACGCTACCACACTAAGCCCTTTTCAAATCTGGCTCTTTCCATCCTTTTGCCTACTAAATGCTTTCCAATGTTATTTTATTTTATTCAAGTGATTTTCCTGTTTTGAAGTAACTTCACTGTGATTGTAAACTATTGGTGTCCCTGCTTCAACACGGTGCATCTGTAAGAAAGGAGCAGAGGCCGTGACAGGATTTCAGCACCGACTTGGCTAAAAAGCAAGGAATGTAAAAGCGGCTGAATTTGGACGTTCATGCAGCATCACTTTGCGCAGCCACAGCAGTCTTCCAAAAGATGTACTGGCAGCGGTGGGATTCGAACCCACGCCCCAGAAGAGACTGGAGCCTTAATCCAGCGCCTTGGACCGCTCGGCCACGCTACCCTGTGTACCTACGCTCTCCGGCTCGCTGCGACCGGTGGAAAAGTTTCTTTCCATTCCTTTTTTCGCCTTCCACCTTCCGGAAGTAGAAGCAACGCTACCACAGTAAGCCCTTTTCAATGAGTAAAACTGGCTGTTTCCATCCTTTTGCCTACTAAATGCTTTCCAATATTATTTTATTTTATTCAAGTGATTTTCCTGTTTTGAAGTAACTTCACTGTGATTGTAAACTATTGGTGTCCCTGCTTCAACACGGTGCATCTGTAAGAAAGGAGCAGAGGCCGTGACAGGCTTTCAGCACCGACTTGGCAAAAAAGCAAGGAATGTAAAAGCGGCTGAATTTGGACGTTCATGCAGCATCACTTTGCGCGGCCACAGCAGTATTCCAAAAAGTTGTACTGGCAGCAGTGGGATTCGAACCTACGCCCCCGAAGAGACTGGAGCCTTAATCCAGTGCCTTGGACCGCTAGGCCATGCTAACCTTTGTGCATAGGCTCTCCGGCTCGCTACAACCGGTGGAAAAGTTTCTTTCCATTCCTTTTTTCGCCTTCCACCTTCCGGAAGTAGAAGCAACGCTACCACACTAAGCCCTTTTCAATGAGTAAATCTGGCTGTTTCCATCCTTTTGCCTACTAATTGCTTTCCACTGTTATTTTATTCAAGTGATTTTCCTGTTTTGAAGTAACTTCACTGTGATTGTAAACTATTGGTGTCCCTGCTTCAACACGGTGCATCTGTAAGAAAGGAGCAGAGGCCGTGACAGGCTTTCAGCACCGACTTGGCAAAAAAGCAAGGAATGTAAAAGCGGCTGAATTTGGACGTTCATGCAGCATCACTTTGCGCAGCCACAGCAGTCTTCCAAAAGATGTACTGGCAGCGGTGGGATTCGAACCCACGCCCCAGAAGAGACTGGAGCCTTAGTCCAGCGCCTTGGACCGCTCGGCCACGCTACCCTGTGTACCTACGCTCTCCGGCTCGCTGCGACCGGTGGAAAAGTTTCTTTCCATTCCTTTTTTCGCCTTCCACCTTCCGGAAGTAGAAGCAACGCTACCACAGTAAGCCCTTTTCAATGAGTAAAACTGGCTGTTTCCATCCTTTTGCCTACTAAATGCTTTCCAATATTATTTTATTTTATTCAAGTGATTTTCCTGTTTTGAAGTAACTTCACTGTGATTGTAAACTATTGGTGTCCGTGCTTCAACACGGTGCATCTGTAAGAAAGGAGCAGAGGTCGTGACAGGCTTTCAGCACCGACTTGGCAATAAAGCAAGGAATGTAAAAGCGGCTGAATTTGGACGTTCATGCAGCATCACTTTGCGCAACCACAGCAGTCTTCCAAAAATATGTACTGGCAGCGGTAGGATTCGAACCCACGCCCCCAAAGAGACTGGAGCCTTAATACAGCACCTTGGACCGCTCGGCCTTGCTACCCTGTGTGCCTACGCTCTACAGCTCGCTACGACCGGTGGAAAAGTTTCTTTCCATTCCTTTTTTTGCCTTCCACCTTCCGGAAGTAGAAGCAACGCTACCACACTAAGCCCTTTTCAATGAGTAAATCTGGCTGTTTCCATCCTTTTGCCTACTAATTGCTTTCCACTGTTATTTTATTCAAGTGATTTCCCTGTTTTGAAGTAACTTCACTGTGATTGTAAACTATTGGTGTCCCTGCTTCAACACGGTGCATCTGTAAGAAAGGAGCAGAGGCCGTGAAAGGCTTTCAGCACCGACCTGGCTAAAAAGCAAGGAATGTAAAAGCGGCTGAATTTGGACGTTCATGCAGCATCACTTTGCGCAGCCACAGCAGTCTTCCAAAAAGATGTACTGGCAGCAGTGGGATTCGAACCCACACCCCCGAAGAGACTGGAGCCTTAATCCAGCGCCTTGGACCGCTCGGCCATGCTACCCTGTGTGCCTATGCTCTCCGGCTCGCTACGACCGGTGGAAAAGTTCCTTTCCATTCCTTTTTTCGCCTTCCACCTTCCGGAAGTAGAAGCAACGCTACCACACCACCTTCCGGAAATAGAGGCAACGCTACCACACTAAGCCCTTTGCAGTGTAAAACTGGCTGTTTCCATCCTTTCGCCTACTAAATGCTTTCCAATTTTATTTTATTTCATTCAAGTGATTTTCCTGTTTTGAAGTAACTTCACTGTGATTGTAAACTATTGGTGTCCCTGCTTCAACACGGTGCATCTGTAAGAAAGGAGCAGAGGCCGTGACAGGCTTTCAGCACCGACTTGGCTAAAAAGCAAGGAATGTAAAAGCGGCTGAATTTGGACGTTCATGCAGCATCACTTTGCGCAGCCACAGCAGTCTTCCAAAAGATGTACTGACAGCGGTGGGATTCGAACCCACGCCCCCGAAGAGACTGGAGCCTAAATCCAGCACCTTGGACCGCTCGGCCACGCTACCCTGTGTACCTACGCTCTCCGGCTCGCTACGACCGGTGGAAAAGTTTCTTTCCATTCCTTTTGTCGCCTTCCACCTTACGGAAGTAGAAGCAACGCTACCACACTAAGCCCTTTTCAATGAGTAAATCTGGCTGTTTCCATCCTTTTGCCTACTAATTGCTTTCCACTGTTATTTTATTCAAGTGATTTTCCTGTTTTGAAGTAACTTCACTGTGATTGTAAACTATTGGTGTCCCTGCTTTAACACGGTGCATCTGTAAGAAAGGAGCAGAGGCTGTGACAGGCTTTCAGCACCAACTTGGCTAAAAAGCAAGGAATGTAAAAGCGGCTGAATTTGGACGTTCATGCAGCATCACTTTGCGCAGCCACAGCAGTCTTCCAAAAAGATGTACTGGCAGCAGTGGGATTCGAACCCACGCCCTCGAAGAGACTGGAGCCTTAATCCAGCGCCTTGGACCACTCAGCCATGCTACCCTGTATGCGTACGCTCTCCGGCTCGCTACGACCGGTGGAAAAGTTTCTTTCTATTCCTTTTTTTGCCTTCCACCTTCCGGAAGTAGAAGCAACGCTACCACACTAAGCCCTTTTCAAATCTGGCTCTTTCCATCCTTTTGCCTACTAAATGCTTTCCAATGTTATTTTATTTTATTCAAGTGATTTTCCTGTTTTGAAGTAACTTCACTGTGATTGTAAACTATTGGTGTCCCTGCTTCAACACGGTGCATCTGTAAGAAAGGAGCAGAGGCCGTGACAGGCTTTCAGCACCGACTTGGCTAAAAAGCAAGGAATGTAAAAGCGGCTGAATTTGGACGTTCATGCAGCATCACTTTGCGCAGCCACAGCAGTCTTCCAAAAGATGTACTGGCAGCGGTGGGATTCGAACCCACGCCCCCAAAGAGACTGGAGACTTAATTCAGCGCCTTGGACCGCTCGGCTACGCTACCCTGTGTACCTACGCTCACCGGCTCGCTACGACCGGTGGAAAAGTTTCTTTCCATTCCTTTTTTCGCCTTCCACCTTCCGGAAGTAGAAGCAACGCTACCACACTAAGCCCTTTTCAATGAGTAAATCTGGCTGTTTCCATCCTTTTGCCTACTAATTGCTTTCCACTGTTATTTTATCCAAGTGATTTTCCTGTTTTGAAGTAACTTCACTGTGATTGTAAACTATTGGTGTCCCTGCTTCAACACGGTGCATCTGTAAGAAAGGAGCAGCGGCCGTGACAGGCTTTCAGCACCGACTTGGCAAAAAAGCAAGGAATGTAAAAGCGGCTGAATTTGGACGTTCATGCAGCATCAGTTTGCGCAGCCACAGCAGTCTTCCAAAAGATGTACTGGCAGCGGTGGGATTCGAACCCACGCTCACGAAGAGACTTGAGCCTTAATCTAGCGCCTTGGACCGCTCGGCCACGCTACCCCTTGTGCCTGTGCTCTTCGGCTCGCTACGACCGGTGGAAAGGTTTCTTTCCATTCCTTTTTTCGCCTTCCACCTTCCGGTAATAGAGGCAACTCTACCACACTAAGCCCTTTTCAATGAGTAAAACTGTCTGTTTCCATCCTTTTGCCTACTAATTGCTTTCCAATGTTATTTTATTCAAGTGATTTTCCTGTTTTGAAGTAACTTCACTGTGATTGTAAACTATTGATGTCCCTGCTTCAACACGGTGCATCTGTAAGAAAGGAGCAGAGGCCGTGACAGGCTTTCAGCACCGACTTGGCTAAAAAGCAAGGAATGTAAAAGCGGCTGAATTTGGACGTTCATGCAGAATCACTTTGCGCAGCCACAGCAGTCTTCCAAAAAGATGTACTGGCAGCAGTGGGATTCGAAACTATGCCCCCAAAGAGACTGGAGCCTTAATCCAGCACCTTGGACCGCTCGGCCATGCTACCCTGTGTGCCTACGCTCTCCGGCTCGCTAATACCGGTGGAAAAGTTTCTTTCCATTCCTTTTTTTGCCTTCCAACTTCCGGAAGTAGAAGCAACGCTACCACACTAAGCCCTTTTCAAATCTGGCTGTTTCCATCCTTTTGCCTACTAAATGCTTTCCAATGTTATTTTATTTTATTCAAGTGATTTTCCTGTTTTGAAGTAACTTCACGGTGATTGTAAATTATTGGTGTCCCTGCTTCAACACAGTGCATCTGAAAGAAAGGAGCAGAGGCCGTGACAGGCTTTCAGCACTGACTTGGCTAAAAAGCAAGGAATGTAAAAGCGGCTGAATTTAGACGTTCATGCAGCATCACTTTGCGCAGTCACAGCAGTCTTCCAAAAAGATGTACTGGCAGCAGTGGGATTTGAACCCACGCCCCGGAAGAAACTGGAGCCTTAATCCAGCGCCTTGGACCGCTCGGCCATGCTACCCTGTGTGCCTATGCTCTCTGGCTTGCTACGACCGGTGGAAAAGTTTCTTTCCATTCCTTTTTTTCGCCTTCCACCTTCCGGAAGTAGAAGCAACGCTACCACACTAAGCCCTTTTCAATGAGTAAATCTGGCTGTTTCCATCCTTTTGCCTACTAAATGCTTTCCAATGTTATTTTATTTTATTCAAGTGATTTTCCTGTTTTGAAGTAACTTCACTGTGATTGTAAACTATTGGTGTCCCTGCTTCAAAACGGTGCATCTGTAAGAAAGGAGCAGAGGCCGTTACAGGCTTTCAGCACCGACTTGGCTAAAAAGCAAAGAATGTAAAAGCGGCTGAATTTGGACGTTCATGCAGCATCACTTTGCGCAGCCACAGCAGTCTTCCAAAAGATGTTCTGGCAGCAGTGGGATTCGAACCCACGTCCCCGAAGAGACTGGAGCCTTAATCCAGCGCCTTGGACCGCTCGGCCACGCTACCCTGTGTACCTACGCTATCCGGCTCGCTACGACCGGTGGAAAAGTTTCTTTCCATTCCTTTTTTTGCCTTCCACCTTCCGGAAGTAGAAGCAACGCTACCACACTAAGCCCTTTTCAATGAGTAAATCTGGCTGTTTCCATCCTTTTGCCTACTAATTGCTTTCCACTGTTATTTTATTCAAGTGATTTTCCTGTTTTGAAGTAACTTCACTGTGATTGTAAACTATTGGTGTCCCTGCTTCAACACGGTGCATCTGTAAGAAAGGAGCAGAGGCCGTGACAGGCTTTCAGCACCGACTTGGCAAAAAAGCAAGGAATGTAAAAGCGGCTGAATTTGGATATTCATGAAGCATCACTTTGCGCAGCCACAGCAGTCTTCCAAAAGATGTACTGACAGCGGTGGGATTTGAACCCACGCCCCCGAAGAGACTGGAGCCTTAATCTAGAGCCTTGGACCGCTCGGCCACGCTACCCCGTGTGCCTGCGCTCTCCGGCTCGCTACGACCGGTGCAAAAGTTTCTTTCCATTCCTTTTTTCGCCTTCCACCTTCCGGAAATAGAGGCAACGCTACCGCACTAAGCCCTTTTCAATGAGTAAAACTGGCTGTTTCCATCCTTTTGCCTACTAAATGCTTTCCAAAGTTATTTTATTTTATTCAAGTGATTTTCCTGTTTTGAAGTAACTTCACTGTGATTGTAAACTATTGGTGTCCCTGCTTCAACACGGTGCATCTGTAAAAAAGGAGCAGGGGCCGTGACAGGCTTTCAGCACCGACTTGGCTAAAAAGCAAGGAATGTAAAAGCGGCTGAATTTGGACGTTCATGCAGCATCACTTTGCGCAGCCACAGCAGTCTTCCAAAAAGATGTACTGGCAGCAGTGGGATTCGAACCCACGCCCCAGAAGAGACTGGAGCCTTAACCCAGCGCCTTGGACCGCTCGGCCATGCTAACCTGTGTGCCTACGCTCCCCGGCTGGCTACGACCGGTGGAAAAGTTTCTTTCCTTTCCTTTTTTCGCCTTCCACCTTCTGGAAGTAGAAGCAACGCTACCACACTAAGCCCTTTTCAATGAGTAAATCTGGCTGTTTCCATCCTTTTGCCTACTAATTGCTTTCCACTATTATTTTATTCAAGTGATTTTCCTGTTTTGAAGTAACTTCACTGTGATTGTAAACTATTGGTGTCCCTGCTTCAACACGGTGCATCTGTAAGAAAGGAGCAGAGGCCGTGACAGGCTTTCAGCACCGGCTTGGCTAAAAAGCAAGGAATGTAAAAGTGGCTGAATTTGGACGTTCATGCAGCATCCCTTTGCGCAGCCACAGCAGTCTTCCAAAAGAAGACCTGGCAGCGGTGGGATTCGAACCCACGCCCCTGAAGAGACTGGAGCCTTAATGCAGCGCCTTGGACCGCTCGGCCACGCTACCCTGTGTACCTACGCTCTCCGGCTCGCTACGACCGGTGGAAAAGTTTCTTTCCATTCCTTTTTTCGCCTTCCACCATCCGGAAGTAGAAGCAACGCTACCACACCAAGCCCTTTTCAATGAGTAAATCTGTCTGTTTCCATCCTTTTGCCTACTAATTGCTTTCCACTGTTATTTTATCCAAGTGATTTTCCTGTTTTGAAGTAACTTCACTGTGATTGTAAACTATTGGTGTCCCTGCTTCAACACGGTGCATCTGTAAGAAAGGAGCAGAGGCCATGACAGGCTTTCAGCACCGACTTTGCAAAAAAGCAAGGAATGTAAAAGCGGCTGAATTTGGACGTTCATGCAGCATCACTTTGCGCAGCCACAGCAGTCTTCCAAAAGATGTACTGGCAGCGGTGGGATTAGAACCCACACCCCCGAAGTGACTGGAGCATTAATCTAGCGCCTTGGACCGCTCGGTCACGCTACCCCTTGTGCCTGCGCTCTCCGGCTCGCTACGACCGGTGGAAAGGTTTCTTTCCATTCCTTTTTTCGCCTTCCACCTTCCAGAAATAGAGGCAACGCTACCACACTAAGCCCTTCGCAGTGTAAAACTGGCTGTTTCCATCCTTTTGCCTACTAAATGCTTTCCAATTTTATTTTATTTTATTCAAGTGATTTTCCTGTTTTGAAGTAACTTCACTGTGATTGTAAACTATTGGTGTCCCTGCTTCAACACGGTGCATCTGTAAGAAAGGAGCAGAGGCCGTGACAGGCTTTCAGCACCGACTTGGCTAAAAAGCAAGGAATGTAAAAGCGGCTGAATTTGGACGTTCATGCAGCATCACTTTGCGCAGCCACAGCAGTCTTCCAAAAGATGTACTGGCAGCGGTGGGATTCGAACCCACACCCCCGAAGAGACTGGAGCCTTAATCTAGCGCCTTGGACCGCTCGGCCACGCTACCCCTTGTGCCTGCGCTCTCCGGCTCGCTACGACCGGTGGAAAGGTTTCTTTCCATTCCTTTTTTCGCCTTCCACCTTCCTGAAATAGAGGCAACGCTACCACACTAAGCCCTTTTCAATGAGTAAATCTGGCTGTTTCCATCCTTTTGCCTACTAATTGCTTTCCACTGTTATTTTATTCAAGTGATTTCCCTGTTTTGAAGTAACTTCACTGTGATTGTAAACTATTGGTGTCCCTGCTTCAACACGGTGCATCTGTAAGAAAGGAGCAGAGGACGTGACAGGCTTTCAGCACCGACTTGGCTAAAAAGCAAGGAATGTAAAAGCGGCTGAATTTGGACGTTCATGCAGCATCACTTTGCGCAGCCACAGCAGTCTTCCAAAAGATGTACTGGCAGCGGTGGGATTCGAACCCACGCCCCTGAAGAGACTGGAGCCTTAATGCAGCGCCTTGTACCGCTCGGACACGCTACCCTGTGTACCTACGCTCTCCGGCTCGCTCTCTAAGCCCTTTGCAGTGTAAAACTGGCTGTTTCCATCCTTTTGCCTACTAAATGCTTTCCAATTTTATTTTATTTTATTCAAGTGATTTTCCTGTTTTGAAGTAACTTCACTGTGATTGTAAACTATTGGTGTCCCTGCTTCAACACGGTGCATCTGTAAGAAAGGAGCAGAGGCCGTGACAGGCTTTCAGCACCGACTTGGCAAAAAAGCAAGGAATGTAAAAGCGGCTGAATTTGGACGTTCATGCAGCATCACTTTGCGCAGCCACAGCAGTCTTCCAAAAGATGTACTGGCAGCTGTGGGATTCGAACCCACGCCCCCGAAGAGACTGGAGCCTTGGACCGCTCGGCCTTGCTACCCTGTGTGCCTACGCTCTTCGGCTCGCTACGACCGGTGGAAAAGTTTATTTCCATTCCTTTTTTCGCCTTACACCTGGAAGTAAAAGCAACGCTACCACACTAAGCCCTTTTCAATGAGTAAATCTGGCTGTTTCCATCCTTTTGCCTACTAATTGCTTTCCACTGTTATTTTATTCAATTGATTTTCCTGTTTTGAAGTAAATTCACTGTAATTGTAAACTATTGGTGTCCCTGCTTCAACACGGTGCATCTGTAAGAAAGGAGCAGAGGCCGTGACAGGCTTTCTGCACCGACTTGGCTAAAAAGCAAGGAATGTAAAAGCGGCTGAATTTGGACGTTCATGCAGCATCACTTTGCGCAGCCACAGCAGTCTTCCAAAAGATGTACTGGCAGCCGTGGGATTCGAACCCACGCCCCCGAAGAGACTGGAGCCTTGGACCGCTCGGCCTTGCTACCCTGTGTGCCTACGCTCTCCAGCTCGCTATGACCGGTGGAAAAGTTTCTTTCCATTCCTTTTTTCGCCTTACACCTTCCGGAAGTAAAAGCAACGCTACCACACTAAGCCCTTTTCAATGAGTAAATCTGGCTGTTTCCATCCTTTTGCTTACTAATTGCTTTCCACTGTTATTTTATTCAAGTGATTTTCCTGTTTTGAAGTAACTTCACTGTGATTGTAAACTATTGGTGTCCCTGCTTCAACACGGTGCATCTGTAAGAAAGGAGCAGAGGCCGTGACAGGCTTTCAGCACCGACTTGGCTAAAAAGCAAGGAATGTAAAAGCGGCTGAATTTGGACGTTCATGCAGCATCACTTTGCGCAGCCACAGCAGTCTTCCAAAAGATGTACTGGCAGCGGTGGGATTCGAACCCACACCCCCGAAGAGACTGGAGCCTTAATCCATCGCCTTGGACCGCTCGGCCACGCTACCCTGTGTACCTGCGCTCTCCGGCTCGCTACGACCGGTGGAAAGGTTTCTTTCCATTCCTTTTTTCGCCTTCCACCTTCCTGAAATAGAGGCAACGCTACCACACTAAGCCCTTTTCAATGAGTAAATCTGGCTGTTTCCATCCTTTTGCCTACTAGTTGCTTTCCACTGTTATTTTATTCAAGTGATTTTCCTGTTTTGAAGTAACTTCACTGTGATTGTGAGGGGTGGTGTTAGCGCAGTGGATAAGACACATGCCTGTGGTGTGGGAGACCCGGGTTCGAATCCACTGTGAACCGCCAGTGTGTCCCTGAGCAAGACCCCTAGTTGCTCCAGAGGCATGTGACCTCTGACATATATAGCAATTGTAAGTCGCTTTGGATAAAAGCGTCAGCTAAATGAATAAATGTAAATGTGATTGTAAACTATTGATGTCCCTGCTTCAACACGGTGCATCTGTAAGAAAGGAGCAGAGGCCGTGATAGGCTTTCAGCACCGACTTGGCAAAAAAGCAAGGAATGTAAAAGCGGCTGAATTTGGACGTTCATGCAGCATCACTTTGCGCAGCCACAGCAGTCTTCCAAAAGATGTACTGGCAGCCGTGGGATTCGAACCCACACCCCCGAAGAGACTGGAGCCTTGGACCGCTTGGCCTTGCTACCCTGTGTGCCTACGCTCGCTACGACCGGTGGAAAAGTTTCTTTCCATTCCTTTTTTCGCCTTCCACCTTCCGGAAGTAGAAGCAACGCTACCACACTAAGCCCTTTTCAATGAGTAAATCTGGCTGTTTCCATCCTTTTGCCTACTAATTGCTTTCCACTGTTATTTTATTCAAGTGATTTCCCTGTTTTGAAGTAACTTCACTGTGATTGTAAACTATTGGTGTCCCTGCTTCAACACGGTGCATCTGTAAGAAAGGAGCAGAGGCCGTGACAGGCTTTCAGCACCGACTTGGCTAAAAAGCAAGGAATGTAAAAGCGGCTGAATTTGGACGTTCATGCAGCATCACTTTGCGCAGCCACAGCAGTCTTTCAAAAAGATGTACTGGCAGCAGTGGGATTCGAACCCACGCCCCAAAAGAGACTGGAGCCTTAATCCAGCGCCTTGGACCGCTCGGCCATGCTACCCTGTGTGCCTACGCTCTCCGGCTCGCTACGACCGGTGGAAAAGTTTCTTTCCATTCCTTTTTTCGCCTTCCACCTTCCGGAAGTAGAAGCAACGCTACCACACTAAGCCCTTTTCAATGAGTAAATCTGGCTGTTTCCATCCTTTTGCCTACTAAATGCTTTCCAATGTTATTTTATTTTATTCAAGTGATTTTCCTGTTTTGAAGTAACTTCACTGTGATTGTAAACTATTGGTGTCCCTGCTTCAACACGGTGCATCTGTAAGAAAGGAGCAGAGGCTGTGACAGGCTTTCAGCACCGACTTGGCTAGAAAGCAAGGAATGTAAAAGCGGCTGAATTTGGACATTCATGCAGCATCACTTTGCGCAGCGGTGGGATTCGAACCTACGCCCCCGAAGAGACTGGAGCCTTAATCCAGCACCTTGGACCGCTCGGCCATGCTACCCTGTGTGGCTACTCTCTCCGGCTTGCTACGACCGGTGGAAAAGTTTCTTTCCATTCCTTTTTTCGCCTTCCACCTTCCGGAAGTAGAAGCAACGCTACCACACTAAGCCCTTTTCAATGAGTAAATCTGGCTGTTTCCATCCTTTTGCCTACTAAATGCTTTCCAATGTTATTTTATTTTATTCAAGTGATTTTCCTGTTTTTAAGTAACTTCACTGTGATTGTAAACTATTGGTGTCCCTGCTTCAACACGGTGCATCTGTAAGAAAGGAGCAGAGGCCGTGACAGGCTTTCAGCACCGACTTGGCTAAAAAGCAAGGAATGTAAAAGCGGCTGAATTTGGACGTTCATGCAGCATCACTTTGCGCAGCCACAGCAGTCTTCCAAATATGTACTGGCAGCAGTGGGATTCGAACCCACGCCCCAGAAGAGACTGGAGCCTTAATCCAGCATCTTGGACCGCTCGGCCATGCTACCCTGTGTACCTACGCTCTCCGACTCGCTGCGATCGGTGGAAAAGTCTCTTTCCATTCCTTTTTTCGCCTTCCACCTTCCGGAAGTAGAAGCAACGCTACCACACTAAGCCCTTTTCAATGAGTAAATCTGGCTGTTTCCATCCTTTTGCCTACTAATTGCTTTCCAATGTTATTTTATTTTATTCAAGTGATTTTCCTGTTTTGAAGTAACTTCACTGTGATTGTAAACTATTGGTGTCCCTGCTTCAACACGGTGCATCTGTAAGAAAGGAGCAGAGGCCGTGACAGGCTTTCAGCACCGACTTGGCAAAAAATCAAGGAATGTAAAAGCGGCTGAATTTGGACGTTCATACAGCATCACTTTGCGCAGCCACAGCAGTCTTCCAAAAGATGTACTGGCAGCGGTGGGATTCAAACCCACGCCCCCGAAGAGACTGGAGCCTTAATCCAGCGCCTTGGACCGCTCAGCCTTGCTACCCTGTGTGCCTACGCTCTCCGGCTCGCTACGACCGGTGGAAAAGTTTCTTTCCATTCCTTTTTTCGCCTTCCACCTTCCGGAAGTAGAAGCAACGCTACAACACTACGCCCTTTTCAATGAGTAAATCTGGCTGTTTCCATCCTTTTGCCTACTAATTGCTCTCCACTGTTATTTTATTCAAGTGATTTTCCTGTTTTGAAGTAACTTCATTGTGATTGTAAACTATTGGTGTCCCTGCTTCAACACGGTGCATCTGTAAGAAAGGAGCAGAGGCCGTGACAGGCTTTCAGCACCGACTTGGCTAAAAAGCAAGGAATGTAAAAGCGGCTGAATTTGGACGTTCATGCAGCATCACTTTGCGCAGCCACAGCAGTCTTCCAAAAGATGTACTGGCAGTGGTGGGATTCGAACCCACGCCCCCGAAGAGACTTGAGCCTTAATCCAGCGCCTTGGACCGCTCTGCCAAGCTACCCTGTGTACCTACGCTCTCCGGCTCGCTACGACCGGTGGAAAAGTTTCTTTCCATTCCTTTTTTCGCCTTCCACCTTCCGGAAGTAGAAGCAACGCTACCACACTAAGCCCTTTTCAATGAGTAAATCTGGCTGTTTCCATCCTTTTGCCTACTAATTGCTTTCCACTGTTATTTTATTCAAGTGATTTTCCTGTTTTGAAGTAACTTCACTGTGATTGTAAACTATTGATGTCCCTGCTTCAACACGGTGCATCTGTAAGAAAGGAGCAGAGGCCGTGACAAGCTTTCAGCACCGACCTGGCAAAAAAGCAAGGAATGTAAAAGCGGCTGAATTTGGACGTTTATGCAGCATCACTTTGCGCAGCCACAGCAGTCTTCCAAAAGATGTACTGGCAGCGGTGGGATTCGAACCCAGGCCCCCGAAGAGACTGGAGCCTTAATCTAGCGCCTTGGACAGCTCGGCCACGCTACCCCTTGTGCCTGCGCTATCCGGCTCGCTACGACCGGTGGAAAAGTTTCTTTCCATTCCTTTTTTCGCCTTCCACCTTCCGGAAATAGAGGCAACGCTACCACACTAAGCCCTTTGCAGTGTAAAACTGGCTGTTTCCATCCTTTTGCCTACTAAATGCTTTCCAATTTCATTTTTTTTTATTCAAGTGATTTTCCTGTTTTGAAGTAACTTCACTGTGATTGTAAACTATTGGTGTCCCTGCTTCAACACGGTGCATCTGTAAGAAAGGAGCAGAGGCCGTGACAGGCTTTCAGCACCGACTTGGCTAAAAAGCAAGGAATGTAAAAGCGGCTGAATTTGGACGTTCATGCAGCATCACTTTGCGCAGCCACAGCAGTCTTCCAAAAAGATGTACTGGCAGCAGTGGGATTCGAACCCACGCCCCCGAAGAGACTGGAGCCTTAATCCAGCGCCTTGGACCGCTCGGCCATGCTACCCTGTATGCCTACGCTCTCCGGCTGGCTACGACCGGTGGAAAAGTTTCTTTCCATTCCTTTTTTCGCCTTCCACCTTCCGGAAGTAGAAGCAACGCTACCACACTAAGCCCTTTTCAATGAGTAAATCTGGCTGTTTCCATCCTTTTGCCTACTAATTGCTTTCCACTGTTATTTTATTCAAGTGATTTTCCTGTTTTGAAGTAACTTCACTGTGATTGTAAACTATTGATGTCCCTGCTTCAACACGGTGCATCTGTAAGAAAGGAGCAGAGGCCGTGACAAGCTTTCAGCACCGACCTGGCAAAAAAGCAAGGAATGTAAAAGCGGCTGAATTTGGACGTTTATGCAGCATCACTTTGCGCAGCGACAGCAGTCTTCCAAAAGATGTACTGGCAGCGGTGGGATTCGAACCCAGGCCCCCGAAGAGACTGGAGCCTTAATCTAGTGCCTTGGACAGCTCGGCCACGCTACCCCTTGTGCCTGCGCTATCCGGCTCGCTACGACCGGTGGAAAAGTTTCTTTCCATTCCTTTTTTCGCCTTCCACCTTCCGGAAATAGAGGCAACGCTACCACACTAAGCCCTTTGCAGTGTAAAACTGGCTGTTTCCATCCTTTTGCCTACTAAATGCTTTCCAATTTTATTTTATTTTATTCAAGTGATTTTCCTGTTTTGAAGTAACTTCACTGTGATTGTAAACTATTGGTGTCCCTGCTTCAACACGGTGCATCTGTAAGAAAGGAGCAGAGGCCGTGACAGGCTTTCAGCACCGACTTGGCTAAAAAGCAAGGAATGTAAAAGCGGCTGAATTTGGACGTTCATGCAGCATCACTTTGCACAGCCACAGCAGTCTTCCAAAAGGATGTACTGGCAGCGGTGGGATTCGAACCCACGCCCCCGAAGAGACTGGAGCCTTAATCCAGTGCCTTGGACCGCTCGGCCTTGCTACCCTGTGTGCCTACGCTCTCCTGCTCGCTACGGCCGGTGGAAAAGTTTCTTTCCATTCCTTTTTTCGCCTTCCACCTTCCGGAAGTAGAAGCAACGCTACCACACTAAGCCCTTTTCAATGAGTAAATCTGGCTGTTTCCATCCTTTTGCCTACTAATTGCTTTCCACTGTTATTTTATTCAAGTGATTTTCCTGTTTTGAAGTAACTTCACTGTGATTGTAAACTATTGGTGTCCCTGCTTCAACACGGTGCATCTGTAAGAAAGGAGCAGAGGCCGTGACAGGCTTTCAGCACCGACTTGGCTAAAAAGCAAGGAATGTAAAAGCGGCTGAATTTGGACGTTCATGCAGCATCACTTTGCGCAGCCACAGCAGTCTTCCAAAAAGATGTACTGGCAGCAGTGGGATTCGAACCCACGCCCCCGAAGAGACTGGAGCCTTAATCCAGCGCCTTGGACCGCTCGGCCATGCTACCCTGTATGCCTACGTTCTCCGGCTCGCTACGACCGGTGGAAAAGTTTCTTTCCATTCCTTTTTTCGCCTTCCACCTTCCGGAAGTAGAAGCAACGCTACCACACTAAGCCCTTTTCAATGAGTAAATCTGGCTGTTTCCATCCTTTTGCCTACTAAATGCTTTCCAATGTTATTTTATTTTATTCAAGTGATTTTCCTGTTTTGAAGTAACTTCACTGTGATTGTAAACTATTGGTGTCCCTGCTTCAACACGGTGCATCTGTAAGAAAGGAGCAGAGGCCGTGACAGGCTTTCAGCACCAACTTGGCTAAAAAGCAAGGAATGTAAAAGCGGCTGAATTTGGACGTTCATGCAGCATCACTTTGCGCAGCCACAGCAGTCTTCCAAAAAGATGTACTGGCAGTGGTGGGATTCGAACCCCCGCCCACGAAGAGACTGGAGCCTTAATCCATCGCCTTGGACCGCTCGGCCATGCTACCCTGTGTGCTTGTGCTCTTCGGCTCGCTACGACCGGTGGAAAAGTTTCTTTCCATTCCTTTTTTCGCCTTCCACCTTCCGGAAGTAGAAGCAACGCTACCACACTAAGCCCTTTTCAATGAGTAAATGTGGCTGTTTCCATCGTTTTGCCTACTAATTGCTTTCCACTGTTATTTTATTCAAGTGATTTCCCTGTTTTGAAGTAACTTCACTGTGATTGTAAACTATTGGTGTCCCTGCTTCAACACGGTGCATCTGTTGAAAGGAGCAGAGGCCGTGACAGGCTTTCAGCACCGACTTGGCTAAAAAGCAAGGAATGTAAAAGCGGCTGAATTTGGACGTTCAAGCAGCATCATTTTGCGCAGCCACAGCAGTCTTCCAAAAGATGTACTGGCAGCGGTGGGATTCGAACCCAAGCCCCCAAAGAGACTGGAGCCTTAATCCAGCACCTTGGACCGCTTGTCCACGCTACCCTGTGTACCTACGCTCTCCGGCTCGCTACGACCGGTGGAAAAGTTTCTTTCCATTCCTTTTTTCGCCTTCCACCTTCCGGAAGTAGAAGCAACGCTACCACACTAAGCCCTTTTCAATGAGTAAATATGGCTGTTTCCATCCTTTTGCCTACTAATTGCTTTCCACTGTTATTTTATTCAAGTGATTTTCCTGTTTTGAAGTAACTTCACTGTGATTGTAAACTATTGGTGTCCCTGCTTCAACACGGTGCATCTGTAAGAAAGGAGCAGAGGCCGTGACTGGCTTTCAGCACCGACTTGGCTAAAAAGCAAGGAATGTAAAAGCGGCTGAATTTGGACGTTCATGCAGCATCACTTTGCGCAGCCACAGCAGTCTTCCAAAAGATGTACTGGCAGCGGTGGGATTCGAACCCACGCCCCCGAAGAGACTGGAGCCTTAATCCAGCGCCTTGGACCGCTCGGCCACACTACCCTGTGTACCTACGCTCTCCGGCTCGCTACGACCGGTGGAAAAGTTTCTTTCCATTCCTTTTTTCGCCTTCCACCTTCCGGAAGTAGAAGCAACGCTACCACACTAAGCCCTTTTCAATGAGTAAATCTGGCTGTTTCCATCCTTTTGCCTACTAATTGCTTTCCACTGTTATTTTATTCAAGTGATTTCCCTGTTTTGACGTAACTTCACTGTGATTGTAAACTATTGGTGTCCCTGCTTCAACACGGTGCATCTGTAAGAAAGGAGCAGAGGCCGTGACAGGCTTTCAGCACCGACTTGGCTAAAAAGCAAGGAATGTAAAAGCGGCTGAATTTGGACGTTCATGCAGCATCACTTTGCGCAGCCACAGCAGTCTTTCAAAAAGATGTACTGGCAGCAGTGGGATTCGAACCCACGCCCCCAAAGAGACTGGAGCCTTAATCCAGCGCCTTGGACCGCTCGGCCATGCTACCCTGTGTGCCTACGCTCTCCGGCTCGCTACGACCGGTGGAAAAGTTTCTTTCCATTCCTTTTTTCGCCTTCCACCTTCCGGAAGTAGAAGCAACGCTACCACACTAAGCCCTTTTCAATGAGTAAATCTGGCTGTTTCCATCCTTTTGCCTACTAAATGCTTTCCAATGTTATTTTATTTTATTCAAGTGATTTTCCTGTTTTGAAGTAACTTCACTGTGATTGTAAACTATTGGTGTCCCTGCTTCAACACGGTGCATCTGTAAGAAAGGAGCAGAGGCTGTGACAGGCTTTCAGCACCGACTTGGCTAGAAAGCAAGGAATGTAAAAGCGGCTGAATTTGGACATTCATGCAGCATCACTTTGCGCAGCAGTCTTCCAAAAATATCTACCTGCAGCGGTGGGATTCGAACCTACGCCCCCGAAGAGACTGGAGCCTTAATTCAGCACCTTGGACCGCTCGGCCATGCTACCCTGTGTGGCTACTCTCTCCGGCTCGCTACGACCGGTGGAAAAGTTTCTTTCCATTCCTTTTTTCGCCTTCCACCTTCCGGAAGTAGAAGCAACGCTACCACACTAAGCCCTTTTCAATTAGTAAATCTGGCTGTGTCCATCCTTTTGCCTACTAAATGCTTTCCAATGTTATTTTATTTTTTTCAAGTGATTTTCCTGTTTTGAAGTAACTTCACTGTGATTGTAAACTATTGGTGTCCCTGCTTCAACACGGTGTACCTGTAAGAAAGGAGAGATCGTAACAGGCTTTCAGCACCGACTTGGCTAAAAGCAAGGAATGTAAAAGCGGCTGAATTTGGACGTTCATGCAGCATCACTTTGCGCAGCCACAGCAGTCTTCCAAAAAGATGTACTGGCAGCAGAGGGATTTGAACCCACACCCCCGAAGAGACTGGAGCCTTAATCCAGCACCTTGGACCGCTCGGCCATGCTACCCTGTGTGCCTATGCTCTCTGGCTCGCTACGACCGGTGGAAAAGTTTCTTTCCATTCCTTTTTTCGCCTTCCACCTTCCGGAAGTAGAAGCAACGCTACCACACTAAGCCCTTTTCAATGAGTAAATCTGGCTGTTTCCATCCTTTTGCCTACTAAATGCTTTCCAATGTTATTTTATTTTATTCAAGTGATTTTCCTGTTTTTAAGTAACTTCACTGTGATTGTAAACTATTGGTGTCCCTGCTTCAACACGGTGCATCTGTAAGAAAGGAGCAGAGGCCGTGACAGGCTTTCAGCACCGACTTGGCAAAAAATCAAGGAATGTAAAAGCGGCTGAATTTGGACGTTCATACAGCATCACTTTGCGCAGCCACAGCAGTCTTCCAAAAGATGTACTGGCAGCGGTGGGATTCGAACCCACGCCCCCGAAGAGACTGGAGCCTTAATCCAGCGCCTTGGACCGCTCAGCCTTGCTACCCTGTGTGCCTACGCTCTCCGGCTCGCTACGACCGGTGGAAAAGTTTCTTTCCATTCCTTTTTTCGCCTTCCACCTTCCGGAAGTAGAAGCAACGCTACCACACTAAGCCCTTTTCAATGAGTAAATCTGGCTGTTTCCATCCTTTTGCCTACTAATTGCTTTCCACTGTTATTTTATTCAAGTGATTTTCCTGTTTTGAAGTAACTTCACTGTGATTGTAAACTATTGATGTCCCTGCTTCAACACGGTGCATCTGTAAGAAAGGAGCAGAGGCCGTGACAAGCTTTCAGCACCGACCTGGCAAAAAAGCAAGGAATGTAAAAGCGGCTGAATTTGGACGTTTATGCAGCATCACTTTGCGCAGCCACAGCAGTCTTCCAAAAGATGTACTGGCAGCGGTGGGATTCGAACCCAGGCCCCCGAAGAGACTGGAGCCTTAATCTAGCGCCTTGGACAGCTCGGCCACGCTACCCCTTGTGCCTGCGCTATCCGGCTCGCTACGACCGGTGGAAAAGTTTCTTTCCATTCCTTTTTTCGCCTTCCACCTTCCGGAAATAGAGGCAACGCTACCACACTAAGCCCTTTGCAGTGTAAAACTGGCTGTTTCCATCCTTTTGCCTACTAAATGCTTTCCAATTTTATTTTATTTTATTCAAGTGATTTTCCTGTTTTGAAGTAACTTCACTGTGATTGTAAACTATTGGTGTCCCTGCTTCAACACGGTGCATCTGTAAGAAAGGAGCAGAGGCCGTGACAGGCTTTCAGCACCGACTTGGCTAAAAAGCAAGGAATGTAAAAGCGGCTGAATTTGGACGTTCATGCAGCATCACTTTGCGCAGCCACAGCAGTCTTCCAAAAAGATGTACTGGCAGCAGTGGGATTCGAACCCACGCCCCCGAAGAGACTGGAGCCTTAATCCAGCGCCTTGGACCGCTCGGCCATGCTACCCTGTATGCCTACGCTCTCCGGCTGGCTACGACCGGTGGAAAAGTTTCTTTCCATTCCTTTTTTCGCCTTCCACCTTCCGGAAGTAGAAGCAACGCTACCACACTAAGCCCTTTTCAATGAGTAAATCTGGCTGTTTCCATCCTTTTGCCTACTAATTGCTTTCCACTGTTATTTTATTCAAGTGATTTTCCTGTTTTGAAGTAACTTCACTGTGATTGTAAACTATTGATGTCCCTGCTTCAACACGGTGCATCTGTAAGAAAGGAGCAGAGGCCGTGACAAGCTTTCAGCACCGACCTGGCAAAAAAGCAAGGAATGTAAAAGCGGCTGAATTTGGACGTTTATGCAGCATCACTTTGCGCAGCGACAGCAGTCTTCCAAAAGATGTACTGGCAGCGGTGGGATTCGAACCCAGGCCCCCGAAGAGACTGGAGCCTTAATCTAGTGCCTTGGACAGCTCGGCCACGCTACCCCTTGTGCCTGCGCTATCCGGCTCGCTACGACCGGTGGAAAAGTTTCTTTCCATTCCTTTTTTCGCCTTCCACCTTCCGGAAATAGAGGCAACGCTACCACACTAAGCCCTTTGCAGTGTAAAACTGGCTGTTTCCATCCTTTTGCCTACTAAATGCTTTCCAATTTTATTTTATTTTATTCAAGTGATTTTCCTGTTTTGAAGTAACTTCACTGTGATTGTAAACTATTGGTGTCCCTGCTTCAACACGGTGCATCTGTAAGAAAGGAGCAGAGGCCGTGACAGGCTTTCAGCACCGACTTGGCTAAAAAGCAAGGAATGTAAAAGCGGCTGAATTTGGACGTTCATGCAGCATCACTTTGCACAGCCACAGCAGTCTTCCAAAAGGATGTACTGGCAGCGGTGGGATTCGAACCCACGCCCCCGAAGAGACTGGAGCCTTAATCCAGTGCCTTGGACCGCTCGGCCTTGCTACCCTGTGTGCCTACGCTCTCCTGCTCGCTACGGCCGGTGGAAAAGTTTCTTTCCATTCCTTTTTTCGCCTTCCACCTTCCGGAAGTAGAAGCAACGCTACCACACTAAGCCCTTTTCAATGAGTAAATCTGGCTGTTTCCATCCTTTTGCCTACTAAATGCTTTCCAATGTTATTTTATTTTATTCAAGTGATTTTCCTGTTTTGAAGTAACTTCACTGTGATTGTAAACTATTGGTGTCCCTGCTTCAACACGGTGCATCTGTAAGAAAGGAGCAGAGGCCGTGACAGGCTTTCAGCACCAACTTGGCTAAAAAGCAAGGAATGTAAAAGCGGCTGAATTTGGACGTTCATGCAGCATCACTTTGCGCAGCCACAGCAGTCTTCCAAAAAGATGTACTGGCAGTGGTGGGATTCGAACCCCCGCCCACGAAGAGACTGGAGCCTTAATCCATCGCCTTGGACCGCTCGGCCATGCTACCCTGTGTGCTTGTGCTCTTCGGCTCGCTACGACCGGTGGAAAAGTTTCTTTCCATTCCTTTTTTCGCCTTCCACCTTCCGGAAGTAGAAGCAACGCTACCACACTAAGCCCTTTTCAATGAGTAAATGTGTCTGTTTCCATCGTTTTGCCTACTAATTGCTTTCCACTGTTATTTTATTCAAGTGATTTCCCTGTTTTGAAGTAACTTCACTGTGATTGTAAACTATTGGTGTCCCTGCTTCAACACGGTGCATCTGTTGAAAGGAGCAGAGGCCGTGACAGGCTTTCAGCACCGACTTGGCTAAAAAGCAAGGAATGTAAAAGCGGCTGAATTTGGACGTTCAAGCAGCATCATTTTGCGCAGCCACAGCAGTCTTCCAAAAGATGTACTGGCAGCGGTGGGATTCGAACCCACGCCCCCGAAGAGACTGGAGCCTTAATCCAGCACCTTGGACCGCTTGTCCACGCTACCCTGTGTACCTACGCTCTCCGGCTCGCTACGACCGGTGGAAAAGTTTCTTTCCATTCCTTTTTTCGCCTTCCACCTTCCGGAAGTAGAAGCAACGCTACCACACTAAGCCCTTTTCAATGAGTAAATATGGCTGTTTCCATCCTTTTGCCTACTAATTGCTTTCCACTGTTATTTTATTCAAGTGATTTTCCTGTTTTGAAGTAACTTCACTGTGATTGTAAACTATTGGTGTCCCTGCTTCAACACGGTGCATCTGTAAGAAAGGAGCAGAGGCCGTGACAGGCTTTCAGCACCGACTTGGCTAAAAAGCAAGGAATGTAAAAGCGGCTGAATTTGGACGTTCATGCAGCATCACTTTGCGCAGCCACAGCAGTCTTCCAAAAGATGTACTGGCAGCGGTGGGATTCGAACCCACGCTCCCGAAGAGACTGGAGCCTTAATCCAGCGCCTTGGACCGCTCGGCCACACTACCCTGTGTACCTACGCTCTCCGGCTCGCTACGACCGGTGGAAAAGTTTCTTTCCATTCCTTTTTTCGCCTTCCACCTTCCGGAAGTAGAAGCAACGCTACCACACTAAGCCCTTTTCAATGAGTAAATCTGGCTGTTTCCATCCTTTTGCCTACTAATTGCTTTCCACTGTTATTTTATTCAAGTGATTTCCCTGTTTTGACGTAACTTCACTGTGATTGTAAACTATTGGTGTCCCTGCTTCAACACGGTGCATCTGTAAGAAAGGAGCAGAGGCCGTGACAGGCTTTCAGCACCGACTTGGCTAAAAAGCAAGGAATGTAAAAGCGGCTGAATTTGGACGTTCATGCAGCATCACTTTGCGCAGCCACAGCAGTCTTTCAAAAAGATGTACTGGCAGCAGTGGGATTCGAACCCACGCCCCCAAAGAGACTGGAGCCTTAATCCAGCGCCTTGGACCGCTCGGCCATGCTACCCTGTGTGCCTACGCTCTCCGGCTCGCTACGACCGGTGGAAAAGTTTCTTTCCATTCCTTTTTTCGCCTTCCACCTTCCGGAAGTAGAAGCAACGCTACCACACTAAGCCCTTTTCAATGAGTAAATCTGGCTGTTTCCATCCTTTTGCCTACTAAATGCTTTCCAATGTTATTTTATTTTATTCAAGTGATTTTCCTGTTTTGAAGTAACTTCACTGTGATTGTAAACTATTGGTGTCCCTGCTTCAACACGGTGCATCTGTAAGAAAGGAGCAGAGGCTGTGACAGGCTTTCAGCACCGACTTGGCTAGAAAGCAAGGAATGTAAAAGCGGCTGAATTTGGACATTCATGCAGCATCACTTTGCGCAGCAGTCTTCCAAAAATATCTACCTGCAGCGGTGGGATTCGAACCTACGCCCCCGAAGAGACTGGAGCCTTAATTCAGCACCTTGGACCGCTCGGCCATGCTACCCTGTGTGGCTACTCTCTCCGGCTCGCTACGACCGGTGGAAAAGTTTCTTTCCATTCCTTTTTTCGCCTTCCACCTTCCGGAAGTAGAAGCAACGCTACCACACTAAGCCCTTTTCAATTAGTAAATCTGGCTGTGTCCATCCTTTTGCCTACTAAATGCTTTCCAATGTTATTTTATTTTTTTCAAGTGATTTTCCTGTTTTGAAGTAACTTCACTGTGATTGTAAACTATTGGTGTCCCTGCTTCAACACGGTGTACCTGTAAGAAAGGAGAGATCGTGACAGGCTTTCAGCACCGACTTGGCTAAAAGCAAGGAATGTAAAAGCGGCTGAATTTGGACGTTCATGCAGCATCACTTTGCGCAGCCACAGCAGTCTTCCAAAAAGATGTACTGGCAGCAGAGGGATTTGAACCCACACCCCCGAAGAGACTGGAGCCTTAATCCAGCACCTTGGACCGCTCGGCCATGCTACCCTGTGTGCCTATGCTCTCTGGCTCGCTACGACCGGTGGAAAAGTTTCTTTCCATTCCTTTTTTCGCCTTCCACCTTCCGGAAGTAGAAGCAACGCTACCACACTAAGCCCTTTTCAATGAGTAAATCTGGCTGTTTCCATCCTTTTGCCTACTAAATGCTTTCCAATGTTATTTTATTTTATTCAAGTGATTTTCCTGTTTTTAAGTAACTTCACTGTGATTGTAAACTATTGGTGTCCCTGCTTCAACACGGTGCATCTGTAAGAAAGGAGCAGAGGCCGTGACAGGCTTTCAGCACCGACTTGGCAAAAAATCAAGGAATGTAAAAGCGGCTGAATTTGGACGTTCATACAGCATCACTTTGCGCAGCCACAGCAGTCTTCCAAAAGATGTACTGGCAGCGGTGGGATTCGAACCCACGCCCCCGAAGAGACTGGAGCCTTAATCCAGCGCCTTGGACCGCTCAGCCTTGCTACCCTGTGTGCCTACGCTCTCCGGCTCGCTATGACCGGTGGAAAAGTTTCTTTCCATTCCTTTTTTCGCCTTCCACCTTCCGGAAGTAGAAGCAACGCTACCACACTAAGCCCTTTTCAATGAGTAAATCTGGCTGTTTCCATCCTTTTGCCTACTAATTGCTTTCCACTGTTATTTTATTCAAGTGATTTTCCTGTTTTGAAGTAACTTCACTGTGATTGTAAACTATTGATGCCCCTGCTTCAACACGGTGCATCTGTAAGAAAGGAGCAGAGGCCGTGACAAGCTTTCAGCACCGACCTGGCAAAAAAGCAAGGAATGTAAAAGCGGCTGAATTTGGACGTTTATGCAGCATCACTTTGCGCAGCCACAGCAGTCTTCCAAAAGATGTACTGGCAGCGGTGGGATTCGAACCCAGGCCCCCGAAGAGACTGGAGCCTTAATCTAGCGCCTTGGACAGCTCGGCCACGCTACCCCTTGTGCCTGCGCTATCCGGCTCGCTACGACCGGTGGAAAAGTTTCTTTCCATTCCTTTTTTCGCCTTCCACCTTCCGGAAATAGAGGCAACGCTACCACACTAAGCCCTTTGCAGTGTAAAACTGGCTGTTTCCATCGTTTTGCCTACTAAATGCTTTCCAATTTTATTTTATTTTATTCAAGTGATTTTCCTGTTTTGAAGTAACTTCACTGTGATTGTAAACTATTGGTGTCCCTGCTTCAACACGGTGCATCTGTAAGAAAGGAGCAGAGGCCGTGACAGGCTTTCAGCACCGACTTGGCTAAAAAGCAAGGAATGTAAAAGCGGCTGAATTTGGACGTTCATGCAGCATCACTTTGCGCAGCCACAGCAGTCTTCCAAAAAGATGTACTGGCAGCAGTGGGATTCGAACCCACGCCCCCGAAGAGACTGGAGCCTTAATCCAGCGCCTTGGACCGCTCGGCCATGCTACCCTGTATGCCTACGCTCTCCGGCTGGCTACGACCGGTGGAAAAGTTTCTTTCCATTCCTTTTTTCGCCTTCCACCTTCCGGAAGTAGAAGCAACGCTACCACACTAAGCCCTTTTCAATGAGTAAATCTGGCTGTTTCCATCCTTTTGCCTACTAATTGCTTTCCACTGTTATTTTATTCAAGTGATTTTCCTGTTTTGAAGTAACTTCACTGTGATTGTAAACTATTGATGTCCCTGCTTCAACACGGTGCATCTGTAAGAAAGGAGCAGAGGCCGTGACAAGCTTTCAGCACCGACCTGGCAAAAAAGCAAGGAATGTAAAAGCGGCTGAATTTGGACGTTTATGCAGCATCACTTTGCGCAGCCACAGCAGTCTTCCAAAAGATGTACTGGCAGCGGTGGGATTCGAACCCAGGCCCCCGAAGAGACTGGAGCCTTAATCTAGTGCCTTGGACAGCTCGGCCACGCTACCCCTTGTGCCTGCGCTATCCGGCTCGCTACGACCGGTGGAAAAGTTTCTTTCCATTCCTTTTTTCGCCTTCCACCTTCCGGAAATAGAGGCAACGCTACCACACTAAGCCCTTTGCAGTGTAAAACTGGCTGTTTCCATCCTTTTGCCTACTAAATGCTTTCCAATTTTATTTTATTTTATTCAAGTGATTTTCCTGTTTTGAAGTAACTTCACTGTGATTGTAAACTATTGGTGTCCCTGCTTCAACACGGTGCATCTGTAAGAAAGGAGCAGAGGCCGTGACAGGCTTTCAGCACCGACTTGGCTAAAAAGCAAGGAATGTAAAAGCGGCTGAATTTGGACGTTCATGCAGCATCACTTTGCACAGCCACAGCAGTCTTCCAAAAGGATGTACTGGCAGCGGTGGGATTCGAACCCACGCCCCCGAAGAGACTGGTGCCTTAATCCAGTGCCTTGGACCGCTCGGCCTTGCTACCCTGTGTGCCTACGCTCTCCTGCTCGCTACGGCCGGTGGAAAAGTTTCTTTCCATTCCTTTTTTCGCCTTCCACCTTCCGGAAGTAGAAGCAACGCTACCACACTAAGCCCTTTTCAATGAGTAAATCTGGCTGTTTCCATCCTTTTGCCTACTAATTGCTTTCCACTGTTATTTTATTCAAGTGATTTTCCTGTTTTGAAGTAACTTCACTGTGATTGTAAACTATTGGTGTCCCTGCTTCAACACGGTGCATCTGTAAGAAAGGAGCAGAGGCCGTGACAGGCTTTCAGCACCGACTTGGCTAAAAAGCAAGGAATGTAAAAGCGGCTGAATTTGGACGTTCATGCAGCATCACTTTTTGCGCAGCCACAGCAGTCTTCCAAAAAGATGTACTGGCAGCAGTGGGATTCGAACCCACGCCCCCGAAGAGACTGGAGCCTTAATCCAGCGCCTTGGACCGCTCGGCCATGCTACCCTGTATGCCTACGCTCTCCGGCTCGCTACGACCGGTGGAAAAGTTTCTTTCCATTCCTTTTTTCGCCTTCCACCTTCCGGAAGTAGAAGCAACGCTACCACACTAAGCCCTTTTCAATGAGTAAATCTGGCTGTTTCCATCCTTTTGCCTACTAAATGCTTTCCAATGTTATTTTATTTTACTCAAGTGATTTTCCTGTTTTGAAGTAACTTCACTGTGATTGTAAACTATTGGTGTCCCTGCTTCAACACGGTGCATCTGTAAGAAAGGAGCAGAGGCCGTGACAGGCTTTCAGCACCAACTTGGCTAAAAAGCAAGGAATGTAAAAGCGGCTGAATTTGGACGTTCATGCAGCATCACTTTGCGCAGCCACAGCAGTCTTCCAAAAAGATGTACTGGCAGTGGTGGGATTCGAACCCCCGCCCACGAAGAGACTGGAGCCTTAATCCATCGCCTTGGACCGCTCGGCCATGCTACCCTGTGTGCCTGTGCTCTTCGGCTCGCTACGACCGGTGGAAAAGTTTCTTTCCATTCCTTTTTTCGCCTTCCACCTTCCGGAAGTAGAAGCAACGCTACCACACTAAGCCCTTTTCAATGAGTAAATGTGGCTGTTTCCATCGTTTTGCCTACTAATTGCTTTCCACTGTTATTTTATTCAAGTGATTTCCCTGTTTTGAAGTAACTTCACTGTGATTGTAAACTATTGGTGTCCCTGCTTCAACACGGTGCATCTGTAAGAAAGGAGCAGAGGCCGTGACAGGCTTTCAGCACCGACTTGGCTAAAAAGCAAGGAATGTAAAAGCGGCTGAATTTGGACGTTCAAGCAGCATCATTTTGCGCAGCCACAGCAGTCTTCCAAAAGATGTACTGGCAGCGGTGGGATTCGAACCCAAGCCCCCGAAGAGACTGGAGCCTTAATCCAGCACCTTGGACCGCTTGTCCACGCTACCCTGTGTACCTACGCTCTCCGGCTCGCTACGACCGGTGGAAAAGTTTCTTTCCATTCCTTTTTTCGCCTTCCACCTTCCGGAAGTAGAAGCAACGCTACCACACTAAGCCCTTTTCAATGAGTAAATATGGCTGTTTCCATCCTTTTGCCTACTAATTGCTTTCCACTGTTATTTTATTCAAGTGATTTTCCTGTTTTGAAGTAACTTCACTGTGATTGTAAACTATTGGTGTCCCTGCTTCAACACGGTGCATCTGTAAGAAAGGAGCAGAGGCCGTGACAGGCTTTCAGCACCGACTTGGCTAAAAAGTAAGGAATGTAAAAGCGGCTGAATTTGGACGTTCATGCAGCATCACTTTGCGCAGCCACAGCAGTCTTCCAAAAGATGTACTGGCAGCGGTGGGATTCGAACCCACGCCCCCGAAGAGACTGGAGCCTTAATCCAGCGCCTTGGACCGCTCGGCCACACTACCCTGTGTACCTACGCTCTCCGGCTCGCTACGACCGGTGGAAAAGTTTCTTTCCATTCCTTTTTTCGCCTTCCACCTTCCGGAAGTAGAAGCAACGCTACCACACTAAGCCCTTTTCAATGAGTAAATCTGGCTGTTTCCATCCTTTTGCCTACTAATTGCTTTCCACTGTTATTTTATTCAAGTGATTTTCCTGTTTTGAAGTAACTTCACTGTGATTGTAAACTATTGGTATCCCTGCTTCAACACGGTGCATCTGTAAGAAAGGAGCAGAGGCCGTGACAGGCTTTCAGCACCGACTTGGCAAAAAAGCAAGGAATGTAAAAGCGGCTGAATTTGGACGTTCATGCAGCATCACTTTGCGCAGCCACAGCAGTCTTCCAAAATATGTACTGGCAGCGGTGGGATTCGAACCCACGCCCCCGAAGAGACTGGAGACTTTATCTAACGCCTTGGACCGCTCGGCCACACTACCCCGTGTCCCTGCGCTCTCCGGCTCGCTACGACCAGTGGAAACGTTTCTTTCCATTCCTTTTTTCGGCTTCCACCTTCCGGAAATAGAGGCAACGCTACCACACTAGGCCCTTTTCAATGAATAAAACTGGCTGTTTCCATCCTTTTGCCTACTAAATGCTTTCAAATGTTATTTTATTTTATTCAAGTGATTTTCCTGTTTTGAAGTAACTTCACTGTGATTGTAAACTTTTGGTGTCCCTGCTTCAACACGGTGCATCTGTAAGAAAGGAGCAGAGGCCGTGACAGGCTTTCAGCGCCGACTTGGCTAAAAAGCAAGGAATGTAAAAGCGGCTGAATTTGGACGTTCATGCAGCATCACTTTGCGCAGCCACAGCAGTCTTCAAAAAAAGGTACTGGCAGCGGTGGGATTCGAACCCACGCCTCCGAAGAGACTGGAGCCTTAATCCAGCACCTTGGACCGCTCAGCCACACTACCCTGTGTGCCTATGCTCTCCAGCTCGCTACGACCGGTGGAAAAGTTTCTTTCCATTCCTTTTTTCGCCTTCCACGTTCCGGAAATAGAGGCAACGCTACAACACTAAGCCCTTTTCAATGAGTAAAACTGGCTGTTTCCATCCTTTTGCCTATTAATTGATTTCCACTGTTATTTTATTCAAGTGATTTTGAAGATCCAAGATGGCGCCGCACATGGCTGCTTCAGTGCTTGGCTCTCCAGTGTTTGTACTGTTTTTGTTCGTTTTTCCTGTTTTTTGTCTAACAAACACGATCAGTTTCACCAGGGATGAACTGCTGAACATTCGGCAGAACACACCATATGATATTTTTCTGGATTTCTATTATACAGACGTTTTACTGAACATTGTTATCGGAGGAGCAGCGGCGCTGATCAAGCGCTTCAAGACGCGCAGACGGGGAAAGCGAGCGGGAGCGCTCGTCAGACTCAGGAAGCGCGGATTTCGAACGCCGTTGCCTAGCATCCATCTCGCAAATCTCCGCTCTCTACCCAACAAAACGGACGAACTCCTTCTGCTCTCTCGGACAAATAAGGATTTCTCTCACTCTGCTGCTCTGTGTTTCACGGAAACCTGGCTGAATGACGCCATACCGGACAGCGCACTCCATCTGCCGGGCTTTCAGCTGTTCAGAGCGGACCGCGAAGCAGAATCAACGGGGAAATCGCGCGGCGGCGGGACATGCTTTTACATCAATGAACGGTGGTGTACAGATGTAACTGTATTAAAGAAGATGTGCTGTCCTGATCTAGAAACGCAGTTTATCAACTGCAAGCCGTTCTATTCGCCGCGGGAGTTTCACTCGTTCATTCTGGTTAGTGTTTACATCCCTCCTCAAGCGCAAGTAAGTCTGGCTTTACAGAAACTCGCTGATCAGATCACAGACACAGAACAACAACACCCGGACTCTGTTTTAATCATTCTTGGGGACTTTAATAAAGCCAATCTCTCCCGTGAACTGCCAAAATACAGACAGCATGTTACCTGTCCCACCAGAGACAGTAATATACTGGATCACTGTTACACCACAATAAAGGATGCATATCACTCTGTTCCACGAACAGCTTTGGGACGTTCTGATCACTGTCTGGTTCATCTTATACCGACCTACAAGCAGAAACTTAAATCTGCTAAACCTGTAGTAAAGACTGTGAAGAGATGGACCAGCGAAACAGAGCAGGATTTACAATCTTGTTTTGACATCACAGACTGGAGCGTTTTTGAAGCTGCTACCACCGATCTGGACGAACTCACAGAGACCGTAACATCCTATATTAGTTTCTGTGAGGATATATGCATTCCTACCAGGACTTATTTAACATTCAACAATGATAAGCCATGGTTTACAGTAAAACTCAGACACCTTCGTCAGGCCAAAGAGGATGCCTACAGAAATGGGGACAGGGTCTTGTACAATCAGGCCAGGAACACACTGAACAAAGAGATTAGAGCGGCTAAAAAGACCTATGCTAAAAAGTTGGAAGACCAGTTTACTTCCAACGACTCAGTTTGGAGAGGACTGAGAGCCATCACAAACTACAAGACACCATCCCCTTGCACTGAGGCTAATCAACGACTTGCTAACGACCTGAATGAGTTTTATAGTAGATTTGAAACCCCCAACACCCACTCTGACCATCTCCCTACACAACCATTAACACCTCCTGCAATCCCCCTCTCCATACCTCCTGCTCTTCAAATCTGTGAAGATGATGTGCGCCAGGTCTTCAAGAAAAACAAAAGAAGAAAAGCACCAGGCCCAGATGGCGTTACACCAGCCTGTCTGAAAACCTGTGCTGACCAGCTGGCCCCCATCTTTTCACAGATCTTCAACAGATCTCTGGAGTTGTGTGAAGTGCCTTCCTGCTTCAAACGCTCAACCATAATCCCCATTCCAAAGAAACCCAAGATAACAGGACTTAACGACTACAGACCTGTGGCTCTAACGTCTTTCATCATGAAGTCGTTTGAAAAACTGGTTCTGGCTTATCTGAAGGACATCACTGGACCCTTACTAGACCCCCTGCAGTTTGCGTACCGAGCAAACAGGTCCGTGGATGATGCAATCAACATGGCATTGCACTTCATCCTGCAACATCTGGACAAAACAGGGACTTATGTGAGGATCCTGTTTGTGGACTTTAGTTCGGCTTTCAACACCATCATCCCAACAACCCTCCAGACCAAACTGACCCAGCTCTCTGTTCCGAGCTCTATCTGTCAGTGGATCACCAGCTTTCTGACAGATAGGCAACAGTTAGTGAGACTGGGGAAATTCATGTCAAACAGCTGCTCCACCAACACTGGTGCCCCTCAGGGATGTGTTCTCTTCCCTCTGCTCTTCTCCCTGTACACCAACGACTGCACCTCTAAAGACCCCTCTGTCAAGCTCCTGAAGTTTGCAGACAACACTACAGTCATCGGCCTCATCCAGGACGGTGACGAGTCTGCTTACAGACAGGAGGTTGAGCAGCTGGCTGTCTGGTGCAGTCTTAACAACCTGGAGCTGAACACGCTTAAAACAGTGGAGATGACTGTGGACTTTAGGAGAAACCCCCCTGCACTTTCCCCACTCACCATCATGAACAGCACTGTGACTGCAGTGGAGTCATTCAGATTCCTGGGAACCACCATCTCTCAGGACCTGAAGTGGGACAATCACATTGGCTCCATTGTGAAAAAAGCCCAACAAAGGTTGTACTTCCTTCGCCAGCTGAGGAAGTTTAACCTGCCACAGGAGCTGCTGAAACAGTTCTACTCAGCCGTCATTGAGTCAGTCCTGTGTACTTCAATTACTGTCTGGTTTGGTTCAGCTACAAAATCAGATATCAGAAGACTACAGAGAACTGTTCGGACTGCTGAAAGGATTATTGGTGCTCCCCTGCCCACCCTCCAAGAACTGTACACATCCAGAGTGAGGAAAAGGACTCAGAAAATCACTCTGGATCCCTCACATCCAAGTCACCCCATCTTTGAACTTTTGCCATCTGGCCGGCGCCTCAGAGCCGCAAATACAAGAACAGCAAGGCACAAGAATAGTTTCTTCCCCCAGGCAATCTACCTCATGAACAGTTAAATGTTTCCCACTTAAACTTATGCAAAAATGTGCAATATCCTTATATTTATTTGTTACCCCTCCATCCTAGAACATTCCTGCATCTCACTCAATCCTATCCCATTATCATTTATAGCACAATTGTTTATACACTTATTTATTTGCCAATTTGTAAATCTCCTGTAAATTAATTTTTTTTTTTTGTCTGTGTGTTGTTGTCTCTGTTTACTGGAAGCTTATGTCACTAAAACAAATTCCTTGTATGCGCAAGCATCCTTGGCAATAAAGCTCTTTCTGATTTCTGATTTTCCTGTTTTGAAGTAACTTCACTGTGATTGTAAACTATTGGTGTCCCTGCTTCAACACGGTGCATCTGTAAGAAAGGAGCAGAGGCCGTGACAGGCTTTCAGCACCGACTTGGCTAAAAAGTAAGAAATGTAAAAGCGGCTGAATTTGGACGTTCATGCAGCATCACTTTGCGAAGCCAGAGCAGTCTTCCAAAAAGATGTACTGGCAGCGGTGGGATTCGAACCCACACCCCCAAAGAGACTGGAGCCTTTATCCATCGCCTTGGACCGCTCGGCCACGCTACCCTGTGTACCTATGCTCTACGGCTCGCTACGACCGGTGGAAAAGTTTCTTTCCATTCCTTTTTTCGCCTTCCACCTTCCGGAAATAGAGGCAACGCTACCACACTAAGCCCTTTTCAATGAGTAAAACTGGCTGTTTCCATCCTTTTGCCTACTAATTGCTTTCCACTGTTATTTTATTCAAGTGATTTTCCTGTTTTGAAGTAACTTCGCTGTGATTGTAAACTTTTGGTGTCCCTGCTTCAACACGGTGCATCTGTAAGAAAGGAGCAGAGGCCGTGACAGGCTTTCAGCACCGACTTGGCTAAAAAGCAAGGAATGTAAAAGCGGCTGAATTTGGACGTTCATGCAGCATCACTTTGCGCAGCCACAGCAGTCTTCCAAAAAGATGTACTGACAGCGGTAGGATTTGAACCCACACCCCTGAAGAGACTGGAGCCTTAATCCAGTGCCTTGGACCGCTCGGCCACGCTACCCTCTGTGCTATTGCTCTCCGGCTCGCTACGACCGGTCGAAAGGCTGCCCTGAAGCTGACATGGCCGAAAAACTGCATTCTAATCCTGTTTGTGTAAAACAAACCTGATCCCTAGCCACCCTGTATACTACAGGGCCATTGAATGCTTATATCTGATTGGCTGACAAATGTATCTGAGGTGTGCAATTATTTTCTGCAAAACACAAGGCGAATGTAGTTCCAGGAAGCTCTCTTGACCACAAAACAGTTCCATATCACTTAGCATAGTAAAACTGTAATAACAGTCACAGTTTGCGCAAAAAGGTGTTGTCAGCGCTGCCCTGACGATTTTATCTGTTAGCCTATGGGTGTAGGAACTTAAAGGCTATACATGACATTTCTCACTAGTACAGCAGAAGAGTGTTTAGAGACGCACAGAGGTACGTTAGCCTAATTCACACTAGCTCTCTCTTTCTCTATCTCTCCGTATCTCTGTCTCTCTCACTCTCTTTCTAATAACTTTATTAATAACTGCATTAGAATGCTATCGATGGCTCAAGCCTCCATTACCAGCTTTAAAATTACGTTTTGGAACTAACAAAATAGGCATTTGATGAGACACGGAAGAAATAATCCTACTCACAAAAGCAGATTTAAATACAAAAACCAGACATACAGTCGTGGCCAAAAGTTTTGAGAATTACATAAATATTAGTTTTCAAAAAGTTTGCTGCTAAACTGGTTTTAGATCTTTGTTTCAGTTGTTTCTGTGGTTGTCCAGGAAAAGGCTGGTGGGACATACCATTACTTTGGAATCCTGAAGTCAATGAAGACCACTTTGGAGGCAAATAAGTGCAGTTTGGCTAATTGTGTATGCCTAGAACTTCAACCAAATGTTAATTGGTTGCCAGTATTTAAAAGTTTGTCCACCCAGTTCTGGCCCATTCTTTGAGTCATTAAGAATCCCCCCCCAGCATCAGCCATTTGTTAATGGGCTTTTCTGTGGCACCAGCCAGTCTTTTTGAGTACCTGGAAGATTTTGTGGCTGAAGTTGGGTTGTTGGAGAAAGGATTTTCATTTCAGGGAATTATGATGAGGCTCCAACTGTGCTCAGTGGTCTGTGATGCTCCAGCCAGAGATTTTTTGAAGAATGTGAAAGGGCACACAGGCTACTCAGGGTGTGAGAAATGTATGCAGGAGTGAACAACAGGGTGGTATTCCCTCAAACTGATGCCTGCCTTCGCACTGATAAAGACTTCAAAGAAATGGCTGATGAAGGGCATAATCTTGGATCTTCACCTCTGGTTTCTTTGGGCATGGTCAGTGGGTTTCCATTAGACTACATGCATCTTGTCTGCTTGGGTGTCATGAGGCGACTCTTGTACCTATGGCTAAAGGGTCCACTGGCTTGCAGGCTCTCAGGTTTACAGGTGAATATTCTCTCTGAAAAGCTCTTGAAGATCAGACAAAGTGTGCCAGTGGAATTTGCAAGAAAGCCAAGATCGTTGAATGAAGTATGCTGATGGAAAGCCTCAGAATTCAGCCAGTTCCTGCTTTAAACTGGTCCTGTGCTCCTTAAAGACTTCCTGCATACTGCAGTATACCAGCACTTCTTGCTTTTGTTTGTTGGAGTGTTCATACTGTCTAACAAGGCACTGCTTGAGGAGTACACTGACTATGCAAATGATGCACTTGTGTTGTTTGTTCAGCACTTTGGAAAGCTGTATGGTGACATGTACCTTTCCTACAATGTGCACAACCTTGTGCACCTTGCACAAGATGTCAAAGTGCATGGGAACCTGGATTCCTTCAGTGCCTTCAAATTTGAACATTTTATGCAAAAACTAAAGAGGCTTGTGGAGAGAGAGTCAGTAAAAAGTTCAGGTGTAAGGAGAGAACACACATCTGTACCTCTACCACCATGGTTTCAGTGTCCACAACAGTACACCCAATATAACTCAGAGCTCTTCACCCTTAAACTTGACCAAGCCAACAGCCATGTCTACATTCAGGGAAAGTTAGCAAAGATCAGGAATATAATTGTTAAGGAAAAAGGAGGTATACCTGGTCTACTCCACATTTGCCCATCAAGAGTCCTTCTTTGAGTATCCCACATCTTCCTCTACATTTGACATACATTTAGTAGATGGCCTCTTGGACATGACACAGCAATGTAGTATTGGACTGGTTGAGGGGAAGGTTTTCCTTATACCTCATGGGAGACAATTTTTTTTGCTGTATCTCTAATACATATGAACTGACCATTTAAACCCCATCCAACCACACACCAGAACTATCTCAACCCCTTGCCATCCTCTAGCTCTCAGCCTCTTGCTTGACTCTTTTCACAGTCTTATGCAGTATGTATTACATCTTTCTTTCTGTCTGTCTGTCTGTCTGTCTGTCTGTGAGTGGGTCTGTCAGTCCATCCATCTGTCCGCCCTGCTTGTTGCTGCCTCTCCTGATTACAAAGCTTCTTCCCCTGATCTGCACTAATTTCCTTACCTGAACAGTAAGTAGTTTCTGTAAAATGTTTTCTCTATTGTCGTGCAGGGTTTGAAGTTAACTTCTTTGCTCACTAGTCACATTCCAATTTTCACTAAGTTAAGTAAATGGGTGAGTAAGCATAAATCCATTTTAAATGCATTAAAACACACACCTGAATAACTTAAATCATCTTAAATAATCAAATAATGAAGAACATAAAATTATTTACTATTTGCTATCATTTTTTTTACATGATTCTGTATAGGATGTGATCATGATATTTCCATGAGTCTGCATTCACACAGCACTGTGGCTTGTTTGTTAAGAGTAGCTTTGTTCTGGCAGAAGGATGAAGGGGGTAAGGATTAGGGAGGGGTGCATTTAACAGCTTGATGAACAGTCACTGTGTTGTGGTGTCATGTAGGCATTATGGAGGTTTTTTAACATTTTGTAATGAAAAGTGAGTTAGTTTTCATAAAGTAAATGCTGTTCTGTACATGTCATGACATAAACTAGTTGTGAGAGATTTTTTCTGGTGTAAGACACTATGAATCATACAAGAACATGGGTAGTATTTTTATACCGAACTAATTACTAATTAAAGTACACTTTTTTACTGTGTTACATATTTTCTATTAGGTGATTATGTACCTGATCTGGAGACAATTAACTGCACGGGTGCTCTGCGAATCAGGAGACATTAGACTTGTAATCGGGTCTTGAAATTTAGGCCCGACAGGACCCGAGCCTAACAGATTTCGGCCAGAGCCTGACAAGTACATTTTGATTGACAGCTTTTTAAAAGCCAGAACCCATTTACAGCCCGACATTATTCAAATATGCGCACACATACAGGTCTTTTGCCTTTTGTCAAGAATGAGTCATTTATACATGTTCTAACATAATTCATGCATGAATAATGTAGGCGGCCACTTGTAAGTTGGAACAAAGAAATAAAATAAATCCTCTGTAACATCGTAACATCTCAGCACTCTAAATAGACCTAGGCATACACTTAGCCTATAAATACACCAATGCGCCAATAAAAATTAATCTTTCATAACAAATTAAATTAAGATTAAAATCTAAATTAAAATAACGAAATTAAAATAAAGACAATGCCGGATTTGCTTCACCACTAGCAGCTGTCCCTTACGAAAAATAACCATGGTTTTATTATAGTAAAACTGTAGTAACCCATGGTTTTTTGGCGTGTTGACTACCATTTGTAGAACCACAGATTTACTACAAATACCATGGTTAAACTACGGTTAATATAGCAAAACCATGGTTAATTTGTAGTTACCATGGTTAAACTATAGTAACCATGGTTTTTTTGTTTTATTTGTAGTAAAACCATGGTTAATTTTCGTAAGGGTAATTTAATAAAAAAATAAGGCCAACCTTAGCCTATATACCCTGTCTACATTATGCATTTATGACTTAATTAATATTTAGTTATCATTTGAAAAACCTTTACTCACCAAGGTTAGGCTACATGTTTTTGTGGAGGATGGTACATCCAGCAACATAACCCACTGGCTCATTATTCTCAATATAAACATAGTCATAACTTTTCCACACTTCAGACTTTGCTTTAGTTGCTGGTGCCACCAAAACATAATCACCAGAGGCAAGCCTCTGTTTCACCTACTCATACATTTTCACATCGTTCTTGCTCTAATTGAAACACATCACATGACCACTTATTTGTGTAGTGCAGGCCCAATCCCGGCCTGAGCCTGTTCAAAATTATATGAATTAAACCCAAACCCGACGAGTTCAGGCAAAGATCTTCACCTCTAGCCTACATATTGTCCTGATAGTGTTAGAGTGGAAGTGAAGCAGTCAGTGAAGTTTACATTATTAGGGCCCAAGCCACTAAGGTGCAGGGCCCTATTGATTTCCTTAGGATTATTATTAGGGCCCAAGCCACAAAGGCACAGGGCCATTTTGTTTTTCTAAGGATTTTTTTTTCAAAACAACCCCGGTACTGCAAGATTGTGGTGCCCTTGCTCTAAAAGCTTTAACAAAACATCATATTTACTTTAAAATGGTTACATTAATTGTGTTATTTTTTTATTAAAGTTTACTGACTGCTTCTTTTCCACTTTAACTACTATCACTACATCTACCTATACTATGGCTACATCTAAACAGTTTATGTTATAGTTGAATAGTTAACACCCTAAATGTTGCTCACATATTCAATTAACAAAATACAAGAAAAGTGGGAAAAGTCATGTGTAACATCAGACCTAAACACAGACAAATGACGTTACAACTGTACGACAACAAAGGAAGTAAGCACATATTTCTTTGTTGAATATGAAATAATCCTCATTTTAGTCTAAATTTTGACTATCACACAAAACTTATGGAACTGTGTGGTCTTTATGGTTGAGGGAAGTGTTGTTATATTTGCTTGTACCACTTTTGATTTTATTGCATAATATTATCCATGAAAACCAAGTAATAATGGTTAATTTACTTACATAGACCAAAACGTCTCAGGTCACTATCACCCTCATCAACATCATCACCTCCATCAGAGGAAGATGACCATTTGGCAACTTTACAAGAAAATCGCCTGCCCAAAACAGCAAAATGGTTTATTCGACTCTCTTCCAGAAACCTAATAGCCCCTCCTCCCTTACCAGTGGTCTCAAGACCAAAGAGCACAGATGCCATCAGAGCTGGTAAGCTTTTTCTGATCTGTATTAAAGTAAATCACATCAAAGTCACATCTAAGACTTAACATCGCCAGACATGATACAACAGAGAATATTTTTAAGACATCAGAACGTTTAACTAAATTCTTACCAAAATCACAAATGTACACAGAAAATCACATATAATATCAGCCTACTATACTGTAGCATTGCTGATGGTATATATTTGCATGCTTTTTATACAATTTTGTTTGAACACTAGCATGTTTCAATGTCAGATAAAAAAACGTTAGTATTTGTGTAAGAAAATAGCTTTTGCTTACAGATTTTTAAAAGTCATCCCTTTTAAAAGACCCTCCCTTTAAGTAGAATCTAAAAAGTTATTTCCCAAATGTGCAGTTTCCATTTAAATGTTCACTTAAACTTGACAAATTAGACCTACATTGCTTACTTCTGCTACTGGATTTTTTTGTGAACATTTTATTTTTAAGGTTGCCTTGTTACAGAATAATAGTAATATTAATTAACTAAATGTACTTGCTATATGGTTATGGTAAGGATTAAGGTTTGGTTTAGGGTTACTGGCATGTAATTATGCATAATTAATTGTACAGTAGTAATTACACGTAACGTGTTACATAAAATTCACAAAAGGCTTGTGGTGCAGACATGCTAGTCTGATCTTTTGTAATACTTTCATTTAATAACAGTGATTTCACAGGCCCGACCAGTGTCCTCGAACAGCAACTCTTGCCCTGTTCCAGCCTGGCAACCCAGCAATATGGACTGTTCTCAATGTAAACAAAATGACATAGTGAAGATAGGGTGTATCTGAAAACTGCACTAAAGGCTCCCAGTGACAAAGACGTCGTAGTCTAATCTTTGTGTAATGTTTTTCATTTCATAATAGTGATTTCACTGGCCAGACCAGTGTCCTCAAACAGTGACCAGTGGCAAGCCAGCAATATGGACTCTTTCCAACGTAAACAAGATTACATAGTGAAAATATAGCATATGTGAAAAATCACTGACACAAGCATTTTTTGACTAGAAACAGACTGTCATACACTGAATGTAAGCATCTTTCATATATTATTAGAGTTAATAGTCCTGGTACTAGAATTCTAAATAATCTATTAATTCTAGTACCAAAATCATCCTAGTACTAGAGTTAATAGATTATTTAGAATTCTTTCATTAATCACAAACATTAGATAATTACTTTTTTATTATTATTATTTCCAAGTAACAACAGTTAGTTGGAGGCCAAACGAGGCACATCATCCAACTCCATGGCCTAATGATGGACTGGGCTTTCCTGAACATGAGCTATTTAATCCTCTTACTGTCACACACCTGGACTCATTTTGTGTGTTTTTTGCCCCTGTGACCCAGTTTCTGTCTCTATGTGGTTTGATTAGTTCCCAGGTGTGTCTAGTCATTTCCGCATGTGTTCCATGTCCCTGTTAATTTAGTCATTCCATCCACCTGTGTTTTCCCTATTATCCCTTGTATAACAGCCTTGTCCTTTCAGTTCTGTTTTGTCGGGTCTGCTCGTCTACTCGTTACTAGTTACTTGTCTACTTGTTACTTGTTACTTGTCAACTTGTCTACTTGTCCACTTGTTACCTGTTACTTGCCACTTGCCACCTGTTATTTGCTACTTACCTTGCCTATGTTTGATTTAATAAATCCTTGTTTCGTTTATCCCTCGGCTCCGTGTTCCTTCCAGCAGCGTAAGCCGTGACAGAAGACCCGACCTAAAAAGTTAAAAACTGCGTGTTTTCCCTCCGTTTTGTTTTCCGTTTTTTCACAGTCTTTTTCTTTCCGTAGTGTGTAATGGATCCTCTCTATCGCCCCGAATACCTCCTCGTCCTGCTGGAGCAGGAGGGACTTTCTCTCGAGGACCATACTAGACGGTTTCTCTTCATAGCTAATGCCACCAGCTACCCGGACCACGCGCTCCGCACCTTTTATCACGCCAGCCTGAACTCCAGGTGCAGAGCGTTGTCGCCCGAAGATGGTCCTCGGGAGGATTTCGCCGCATTCATAGAGTGGAATCTGGTGAGAAATGGGTCACCTCTCACGGTCGGCCCAATGGAGGATCTCGCCAGGTCCACTCTGGACCCAGAGCCCAGCCTACAATCTCCCCACGTTACGAGGCATAAGCCCGAGCCCACCGATGACGGAGAGCCAGAGAGCAACCCGTCAGACCAGGTGCGAGAGCCGGCGACACTGCCCACCACGAGGGAGCAAAATGTGGAGCGCCAAATGGGTCAAAATGAGGGGGTTTCCAATTCACCTATGCCAGATCCTCTGTTAAGCCCAGGACGGGCTCCTGATCCTCTGTTAAGCCCAGGACGGGCTCCTGATCCTCTGTTAAGCCCAGGACGGGCTCCTGATCCTCCGTTAAGCCCAGGACGGGCTCCTGATCCTCTGTTAAGCCCAGGATGGGCTCCTGTTCCCCCGTTAAGCCCAGGACGGGCTCCTGATCTCCCGTTAAGCCTGGACACACCTGGACTCATTTTGTGTGTTTTTTGCCCCTGTGACCCAGTTTCTGTCTCTATGTGGTTTGATTAGTTCCCAGGTGTGTCTAGTCATTTCCGCATGTGTTCCATGTCCCTGTTAATTTAGTCATTCCATCCACCTGTGTTTTCCCTATTATCCCTTGTATAACAGCCTTGTCCTTTCAGTTCTGTTTTGTCGGGTCTACTCGTTACTAGTTACTTGTCACTCGTCTACTTGTTACTTGTCTACTTGTCTACTTGTCCACTTGTTACCTGTTACTTGACACTTGCCACTTGCCACCTGTTATTTGCTACTTACCTTGCCTATGTTTGATTTAATAAATCCTTGTTTCGTTTATCCCTCGGCTCCGTGTTCCTTCCAGCAGCGTAAGCCGTGACACTTACATTGTTTGAGTCTGTGGGATCTGTTCTGTAGATGTTTACTAAAAGAAACATGCTGGAATTAACGTACTAGTTAAGGCTAGATCAGGGGTAGGCAAGTTCAGTCCTAGAGAGCTGCAGACCTGCAGAGTTCAGCTTCAACCCTAATCAAACACACCTGAACAAGCTCATCAATCCATTCAGGATTACTAAGGTACCGGCAGGTGTTTTTTTTTTTTCAGGGTTGGAGCTGAACTGTGCAGGACTGCAGCTCTCTAGGACCGAACTTGCCTACCCCTGGGCTAGGTAATATAGCTAAGAAACTTGTCACAATTTAATGTTTCATATTACTTGCTATTTGATATTATTTGTAATATGTAATAAGAAGTTTTTATAACTTTTTTGCAGAAGGAAACTAACCACTGTATTTAATTTATCCAGTGTTTTAAGACAAACAACTACTAGGTTAGATACAAAATAACATTTAATCAAGTATCTCCTTTCTCATGTTAAAACGAGTGCTGTGTCTGCCTGCATTATGTCAGGGAGCCTCTGCCCTCACAGTCACCTACGTCACCTCAGTCACCAGCCCCGGCACACACCAGATCGCACTTATCAGAGTACTGATCACCCACACCTGCAGAGACTCAATAAGCACACTATAGGGCCTTTCGCACTGCAGGAACCTTTTCATAATACCAGAACTAATTGTGGAACTACACACTTTTTGGCATTTTCACACTGCCGGAACTGGGTAAGATTTTAGTACCACACTGCCTTTTTTGAGAACCGAATTAGCTCCTATTCCGGAGCAGGTTCTTACCAGCACAACTGGTACTACCCATTACGTAAGCATACACTGATTGGCCAAAGGCATACGAAAATGCCCTCACCCGACATGATTTATAAAGGTGTCTAAACATACTATAAACATTGTCTCAACTCATTTTGCAAGTATAATGAACAGTGATAGTTGGACGCGGAAGTGCAGGCACTTGTAGCAAATGTAGCACTGGCAGTTGTCATTGGAGAATCTTAGTCCTCCTTTCTGTTCTTACAGCCGCTTTACGTATACATTGACATTCCATGTCCATTATTGTGAAACCCGCAAGACACAACAAAAACACAGTATCATCCATCCTCCTTTTGTTAACATTGTTCTTCTTTGTTTTCGTTGTTGAACGCCACGCACATATGCTGTCGCTGTCGGCCGGCTTATGTCACTTTCTAGTACACACTGTTAGTGCAAATGCTACCCTTTAAATGGTCCTAGCAAATAGTTAGCGCAAAATCGTCCTGGTACTTTATTACTGTACATTTAGTTCTGGAACTAAATCAGTGTGAAAGGCCCTTATATCCCTGGACTCTTCTCACTGTCTACAGTTCACTTGCTTGAACTAAACCTGACTTCGACCTATTACTGACCTGTTGTTTACTTACCCATAGAAGCTCCATCGATCCTATTCTCCAACGATCCTGTTCTCACCCTCCCCTGATACCTCCAATGGAGGAACCATCTATTACCCACAGCTAAGACCCGAAGAACTCTCTATCCTCTCATACTACCCTTCCTTAAGCTTGCTCTCACTGCATTGTCAAATAAAACCTCCTGTTAGCATCCTAACCTTGTGTCCCTGGCTCGTAGTGTGACAGAAGACTGGACCAGGAACACACATCTCCTTGGATCCCTCGTTTGTATCTGGGAAGGCAACGAGTGGAAGATGGCATTCATATCTGCATTCATAACTCCAGCAGGCCACTATGAATATTGGGTCAAATGGTCTAGCTCAGTGGTTCCCAAACTTTTCCATTCCACGACCCACCTAGACAAGTGTAATATATTTCACGACCCACCAAAATATTAAAAAAAAAAAAAAAACAACGAGTGAAATTACTTTAAACCTAATCTTACTTAAAATTTTTATGACAGAAATTAAGTATTTAAGAAAAATAACCATTTTATTTTAGAGTACAACTGAAAATTTCACTACAAATTTACAAGTTTTAATTTTTGTTTACTGGCGTTAAAATATGTAGTGTCCATAAAAACGTGAAGCAGGCTCACTCCAGTGAAGTGTGATCTGCGCTGCTGTGTTTTGTTGCATTCATGATCCTTCCGTGTGTGTCGGCGAGAACGGAGCACAATCCAACACTTTTTTAGAAAAGCATAAGAAGCAAAGCAGAACTATCTAAAACAGTTTGGAGATTAAAATAATTGTGAAATAGGTAAAAAAAGACCGATTGAACCTTTTAATGACATTGCTCTGAGACCTTCAAAACACGCAACGCACACGGACTTAATTGCAATTTGAAAATCACACTAAGGATATTGCAGTTCATTATTAATGTTGGTGGGCTATATCGTTGTGATGAGTGGGTTCCCAGTTCCCGCCTCCTTCTTCCTGTGATTGTGAAGATTTTAATGTTTTACACTGGTGCCGAAGCCAGGGAGGAAGGAGGGGCGCGCTGCCGAAGATCCTTCGCCGCTGGGGTGAATCCGCAGTGCCATCGAGCAGGGCGAAGGAGTCTGCCGCCGAGGGTGCTCGATGTGGTGGGCTGGAGTGAGTTGCCGGGGGGGGGGGGGGGCGAACTCACTCCAGCCCACCGCCTCGATGACTCCTTCGTGGAAAGAGGTGGGAACCGGCGGACAATCAAACAAAGTTTTAATAACCAAATAAACACAAAACAGCGCGACAGCCCCTCTCGGATGACTGCCGTGCACAAATAAAAAACAAACACAAAATAAAACCCAGGCCTGGTCCTCTCTCGTCCTTCACTGTCATCGCTCCTCTTTTGTATCTTTCCGATCTCCTCCGTGGTTCTTGAGACCGGTGAGTGTTGCTCATTTCCCAATCACTCCACCGGCCTAGCTCTGTTCCCATGGCACTAGGCCCCGCCCCACTCGTCACATTCGTGCAGCCCTAGACTGAACTGTGTTAGTGTCTGTGTGTCATTGAAACGCAAAATTAGCTGCAGCCAAGTGACTTTGTGCGACCCACCTTGTTCCATTCCGTGACCCACGAGTGGGTCGCGACCCACAGTTTGAAAACCCCTGGTCTAGCTAACTTACCATCTGTATTCCAAGGCTTTGTCTATATCAAAAATATCCTCTTATACCCCTGGGACATCCCCACCACGTGAAGCAGATCCTTCAGGGGCTCTGACAACATCACCTTTACCATTGCCCTATAAATATGTCTGTTTCTTGCCACAGCTTCAGGACACCTACCCTTCCTCCCCTGTTGGACTCCTTTTGGGTGGAAGGTTGCACCTTCCAAGAGTAGGAGGTACTGTCACAAGTTAACCAGCCTAGTCACGATCCCTATCGCCAGATCAGTCAACTTACCACATTAAGGACTCCAGTTCCTAGCATCCCAACTGCTTTTGCACTTGATCCCCAATCAGCACACCTGCTACCATTCACCTCATCACCTAACATATAAAAGCAGTGAGCGTTCACTCCCTTATTGTCTGGTTTCATCGTAGTTACTACAACCCAATACTTACCTGACTCTTTTTCAGAAAACTTACCTGTGTGTTCCGATTGTCTTTGTCTTCCAACAAGCCCATCCCGTTACCCCTGTGGAAAGAAAGCAACAAACTTCAGTTACCTCAGCTGTCCAGGTTGGTTATTCCATCCATATTATCATAATCATAATACTTCTTGGCGTTACAAATAAAGTAAAGGCAAAATAATAACAAGGAGGCAGAGCAAATTTATCCATAGTGGTTCTCACATAGTCCTTCTCTTAAAGACTGATCACTTAACTTATAACGCACATTATAAGGTGATGACGTAGAAGGACTACGTGAGAACAGCTATGGATGATAAATTCGCTCTGCCGCCTTATTATTTTCATGCACACTGCACTATAATGTGATGCATGCGAAATACATTTGGCTGTTAAAAAGTCTCCATCCACAAACAGATGTACAGTACATCGTCAGCAGATATTAGGTACTGGGTACGTACGTAGGTAAATTAGGTACGTAAATCTTTTGCACATAATATACATGTACATACATGGAACACACTATACTACTTATATTTATATACACATACACTTATTTATCCAAACACACATACTTAGCGTACAGTTACAATTTTTCCACATAATATACATGTACATACATAAATGCTCTTTTTAATATACCTGCCATACATTGTCAATTTGTATATTGTCAATCCTTACCCACCTATTTGTATTTTTTTGTATTTTTTATTCCTTATTGTGTTTTTTGTTCTGTCGCTGTTATGTTGCACTGCGGAGCTCTGTCACGAAAACAAATTCCTCGTATGTGTGAACATACCTGGCAATAAAGCTCATTCTGATTCTGATTCTTCTGATTCTAATTACACTTTAACAAGTAATCTGAACGGCCTATATATGTGTAATATTGTAAACGAGCCCTCACTAACTGAGTTTAATGCCACAGCTATGTTAGAATGCATCTCATTCTTGTTTCAGTGGCGGTGCATCGAGCTCATCATGAGGCGCGGTCCGGAGCGCTGTATGACTGATGCATCAGTTCAATTCAACTTTACTCCAATTATATCGACTAACCTGTTTTGAATACTTTATATTTAACATGTTCGTTTATGCCCAATATTAGTGTTAAACTGCTGCACTGTAATGAAATCTAATATTGATTTTCACCGTTGGCTGATTTTGCAGAACATTTATACCGATAACTTCCGTGCGCAGATTCAGCAAATTCGGCAAATTCGATTAGATGAACTACCTGTTTTAAAGGTCCCGTTTTTCGCGCTTTTTTGATGCTTTGATTGTGTTTACAGTGTGCAATATAACATGTGTTCATGTTTCGTGTTTAAAAAAACACAGTATTTTTCACACAATTCACCTATCTGTATTCCGTAAAAATGGGCTGATGACTTCCTTGTTCTATAAAGTCCCTCCTTCAGAAATATGTAACAAGTTCTGATTGGGCCAGCGGTTCCTGTGTTGTGATTCGACAGCAGGTGAGCGCAGGCTGTCCTCCTGGAAATGTGATTGGACTCATTTTGAGAAGCAAGCGGGCAGGAGCATGTGCTGGAGATGTACTTATAATCACAGGAGTGTTTTTACTCACGAGATGCGCATGAAAATCGCATTCGATTTTTTTGCACAGTCCTAACATCTAGTTAACAAAGCTAAACAGCGTAGCCCTTTGTGTAATAAGTTACAAAAACTGTTAAACGCACCAACTTAAATAATAAAATACACTTACCGGTGGTGGTCCATAAATAACGCCTTCTCCAGACAAAGAGGGAACTGCTCCATCTTTCAGGAATAATCTTTGTGCGAATCCGGAATTAAACTGATTGAGATTGAGGAAGCTGTCCTCAGCAAGCTGTTCTGCACATAGTTTTACATGCGGATTATGATTTTCGGGAACCGAGTTAAACATAAATAGTAACCATTAATCTCCAAGTACAGCGTCCCTGGGAAGGCCAAACAAAGATGATTGGACTCAGAGATGAAAATAACAGCGTTTCGATGACATGGCGACAAACACAAACGCAGCTCTTCCTCTTCTCCGTCGGAGCGCAACAAGACCACGCCCCACTTTTTGCGTATTCATGTGGGTGGAGGTTAGTCAAAAAACTGTTTTAGTGATGTCATTACTGCAGAAACTAGAGGGATGTAGTCCAAACGGTCGTTTTTTGTAGGCGAATTCTGTTAAATAAAATATCTTGCTTGGCATTGAACTTTAGAATTTTACAGATATTATTTATACTCTAACAGCAACATTACACACTAACTAAAGTTTAAAACATGGGATCACGAAGAACGGGACCTTTAGATACAGTTATTTTATATTTAACGTTAGTTTACCTGTATGTTTTAAAGTATTTTTTTTTTTAGATTATTGTTGATTCCATAGGCACTTTCTCGCGCATTTGTGCGGTTTAAAACTCAAAATAGTTATGCTATGACAAGAACAAATAGTCTCTCTCGTCTCTTGGTCCACCCATACTAGTATGCAGAGGAATCACTACATTAAATAGAAATTAATGTTAAAATACAATATATTTCAATTTAATCATTATTATTATTTACATTTAAGCATAGTACAGTTTTTATTTAACTCTTAGGTCATTTTAATTTAATCATTATTTAAGTTATTTAGTTACCTGTATGTAAGCACAGTGCAGTGTTAACGTTCAAACCGTGTATTTACAATGTTAAAAACACTAAATGACAAACCTTTTTGTTTCTGCATTTTAACCTAAAATGTTGTTCAGTTGCTTTAACGCAATGTATTTTGTTTAAAGCGCTATATAAATAAAGGTGACTTGACTTGACTTGACTCTGCTCTAGGTTGTTTCCTTCTGAGAACCTAGAACTGCATAATGAATATTCCCAGCAAACATGCCCGCGCGGGCCCACTGCGGGTTTTCTGTGGGACAGTGAGGGCAGAGCAAACCCACACGTAACCCGCTTGGGGCCCCTTGTGGGTTAGCCCATGCGGGCCCACAGCGGATTTGCCCTTTTGGGCCCCCATGATGGTTTTCTGTGGGCAAGCCCACAGTGGGTTGGCCCACACGAAACCCACTTGGGGCCCCCTGTGGGTTAGCCCATGCGGGGCCCATAGCAGTTTGGTCATTTGGGGCCCTATGGGGATTTTCTGTGGGCACCCTGGGTTTTTAATTTTTTTATATATGTGTGTGTTAAGTGTATATTTATTATGTTTATATAAATATACACACATGCATGTATTTTAAAAAAATGTAATGTTTTTATATTAAATATATTTATATATAAATGAATGTTTGTATTTATATACATAATAAATGTAAAAAACATTATGTAAACAAAAACATTTAGTTTGGATGCGATTAATAGCGATTAATTGTTTGACAGCACTAATATAGCCATTAATTGTATTATTATTTTTTTTAATTATATACATTTTTGTTTATATAATATATGTATGTGCAGTGTGTATTTTAAATATGTAAATGCACACATATACACAGTGTTGGGAAGGTTACTTTGGAAATGTAATAGGTTACAGATTACAAGTTACCCTGTTTAAAATGTAATAGTAGTGTAACTTTTTCAATTACTTTATTAAAGTAATGTAACTAATTACTTTTGAGTACTTTTTGATTACTTTTCTAAATTTGTGAAAAATAAAGAATAATAAATAAAGGCATATACATCAACTTAAATACAGTTATCTAATAAGCATGTGACTTATTCTGTGTAATAAACTCCTGAAACATTGGTGTTTTTTTGAAACTGCTGTCTCTGTATATGATGATAGTTTTCTCAAAATAAGTAAAATGCACATGAAGTGACACAGAGCAGTTCTAGAAATGATGTTTATGTGCTCGTGTACTCCTCCTATATTGAGGCAGCAGAGGTTGAAAACACTGCGAGCTTCAGTAGGCCTATGTGTAGTAAATGAAACCATGTCTTTGCCATTAATTTACAGGAGGGGCGGACTGGGAAAAAAATTCAGACTGGAAAATTCAAACTCATACAAACAAATTCATGGACAAAACTATTTTTTGTATGGTCCTGACATAAAAAAAGGTTTAAATCTTTAATTTGGGGACATGCAAAATAATTAAAAGTTCTCTCCTGAACTGCACCTACACTTCCATTTTTCTCTTCAGTCTCTTTATTTTGCCGTTATCCATCTCTCTCATGACTTTAATACTCAAGATTGAACAAAACTATACTTTACAATACACTACTCTACAATACTAGAATATCTTTATAGAAAAATCCTAATACTGTGCACGAGTCATGTTTTTCCCTTACAAAAAATTAACCTTGCTTTTATTAGCCTATATAAAAGTAAAATAACCTTGTTTTGTTTTTGTTTTTTTGCAAATGGATTTGTATTTATTTTTAAATAAATACATTTGTAAAATAATTTTACATTTTTGGTTACCACAGTTAAACAATAGTAACCATTTTCTCTGGATTTATAGTTAAATATTAAAATGTTAATTTTCGTAAGGGTTGTGTTGTTGTCTGTCGTAGCTCCCCCTAAACCTATAAAAAAAATCTGTTTTTTTTCAGCTAAATTCCTACTGTAACATTACAACAGATAATAATGATGTCCTTTATATAGTATTTTGAGTGATGACTGATGAGCAACGTGCTGCTGCTTGATTAAATAAATTAAAAAAAACAAAGACAAAAAAGCATCTTTACAGATGAAACTGACCTGAAACCATGAACAGGAGTTCTGCTTCTCTGCTCCAGCAGTCCACTTTATTCTCTCTCTCTCTCTCTCTTTCTCTCTCTCTCTCTCTCTCTCGCATTGATTACTCTGAGTCTGATCCAAACCGTTTGGAGGAGGCGCGGAGAGCGCGCGAGTCATGACTAACAATTCATGATTTATTAGAGATTTAATTATCAAATGGTGGATTCGCAAATGATCGCTTTAGTATACAATAATGATATTAAATAGTGGGGCAAAGTCGGCTGCCAGGCCACCGGGAATTGTCCCGGTTCTCCCGGTGTCCAGTCCGCGCCTGATTTCCACAGACACGCAGAATGTGCAAGTCATATATTGCATTTTTGGGGCTTTATATTCACAGACACTAGTCCATGTCATGTTTTGATTCAAGTGTACTGACCTACTTTTGATTTAGTCATCCAAAATGTGGCATATTCCGTCCGCGTTAGGCATTCCGTTTTTATGACTGGATTCTACGAACCAGACTGTATTTCAGCATCCCGGAAATTATTAGGGCGTATGTCTCAGAATAGTGAGTGCAATTTGGGAAATAAATCAGTTAAACCTGTATGTGGATGTGTGTAAATATTCAAATGTAATCCCCTTTGTAATCGTTAAAAATTTCATAAGTAACTGTAATTTAATTACTCATTTTTTCGTAGTAACTGTAACTAATTACAGTTACAATAATTTTGTAATTAAATTACGTAACGCCGTTACATGTAACTAGTTACTCCCCAACACTGCATATACAATATATATTTATATATTTTTTACTGTAGGCCTTAGTGTTGTCAAAAGACCCGGTACTTCGGTACCAAGTCGGTACTAAAAAAAAATTTATGTGACGGTACCAGGTTTCTTTAAGTACCGGTAGTACCGAGGTCCCGTTCAAACCCGGTTCAGCGCTATGATTTCCGCGCTATGTGTTCTGCGTGAATTAATGTATGGCAGAGACGTGCGGGTTTGTTTACTACATAGACCGAAGCGCATGACGCTTGCATTAATTTCAGCATCTGAGCTTCAGAGTTCTCTCTCCATCAAGCGATCTGAACTTTTCAGTTCATCTCAATGGACGCACAGC